>NC_043973.1:16245527-16873027 GCF_902148855.1 Sphaeramia orbicularis | reverse complement strand
TTCCATTTGATATGTATGATTAGGGCTGACCTTGATTTACAAAAATAAAACCAAATTAGAGCAGAAAAATAAATCAATATATAATATTTAATAGTTTGATTTATAGGTGTGCCTTTTTGGCACACTTGGTGACAGATGCTAGTATTTTTGAACATTTGACCTAGCGCCAAAAATAATAATGTAAATTAACCAATGTTGGAGTTATCACTGACATATGCCAGGATGCAAAAATCAAATAATATGTGATCCACTTTTTATGTAGTATATTGAAAAAAATATATATATTTTTTTGTGTTTTTTGCATCAAAAAAAATGGTTTGTTTACAATACAAACATGGCATTTAAAGGGTTAAAAAATGTGACAATTATTGAGTATTTGGTATTTTTATTTATGGCTCAAGTTGCTGAAATAGAAAAAAGTGTAAAAGAATTAAAAACAAACTATGAAATTTTTTTGACATTATTCCACAAGTGTGCCAAAAAGGCACACTTAGTGCTTAGTAAGGGCCTTGTTGGACGGGATACCGGAGGGTTAATGGCAGTATGTGCTTATTATGGTGTATTTTCATGTGTTAATGTACAACAATGAAGACAGAGTTGCTGCACCCTGAATGGTTAATACAGACTGGTTACAGCCTTACACTGTAATTGTAAAAATAGATTGTAATGATTAGTCCATTAGTTGCTGTTTATAAAATTAAATGACTCTTTTGTTAAACAATAATCAGTTTAGTTATTCATTTGCGATGAAAAAGGCAAACTTCTCAAAGTCTTTGGGTTGTCTTGTTTATTCATTTATGTATTCTTAGCAGGGGATCTGCAGTGAAAACACAAAGATTATACAGGTTTTAGCTAGTTTACAACTCCCATCCCTGACTGGGCTTTTTGATGGAGAAAAATGCATTTACAGTATAAACAACAGAAATATTTCAGATACCTTATAAACCAAACAATTAACTGATTAATCACTAAACTAATCTGGTTGGTGTGTGTTATTACAGCTTTACTTACACTGACCGGGTGCATTCAGGACCATCACAGTCAGCTGTATGCTCTGGTGTCATGGCCTCCACTGAGGCTCAGGAGGCAGCGGCATTGGCTTGTATTTATCTACAAGGTTGTACTGGGCAAACTAACCCCATATCTCTGTCACCTCCTGTCTCCATCTACGAGTGGATACAACTCCTGCTCATCACATCGGCTCCTCCTTAGAGTCCCCAGAGTCCACTCAGAACTTGGTAATTCCGCTTTTTCCTATGATGGACCTTGGCCATGGAATAATTTGGAAAACTCATTTCAGCTTCAGCATTTCATTACCTTGGGTGGATACAAATCTGTTCTGTCTAACTGTAACTGTGTAACTGCTATCCTTAAACTGGTTTTCAGCTTTTTATGTTTTTAGCCATTTTATGCTGTCTTAATTATATGTAAGTTTTATATTCTGTTAGTTCATTTGTATTGTACTGATGTGCCTCTTGGTCAGGTCTCCCTTGAAAAAGAGATTTCATCTCAAGGGACTTCCTGGTTAAATAAAGGTTAAATTTAAAAAAAAAAAAAAAAAAAAAATGAAATAAAATAAAATAAAATAAGAACCATAACTGTCAGCTCTAACACCTCCAGAGTGTCGTCTATTTTTAGTGTGTGTAGTTTTAATCCTTCAGATCCCCTCTGTTGTCTGTGATGTGCTTCTGCTGGAGGTCAGGCTGTGGGATCACACAGGTTATCTCTGCTCCTGCCACTGGAAACTTCCTTCATGGTGACAAATGCCTTTATGAACCCGTCACCAAGAAGCTGAGTCATCCTTATCAGACCGCCCGGATACCAGGAGGCCAAGCGATATGTCCACTGGAAAAAACATGTCCACTGTCCTTTCACACAGCATCTTTAATTTAATAGAAGTACTTACAACACAGTATGGAAATACTCCACTACTAGTATGAGGAAACCAGGCTCTCTTAATACACAAGAAGGCAGCTGAAACTATTTAATGTACAATTTATTCACAGGGAAGAATCAAATCTAACGTCTTTATGAAAAAAAAAAAAAGTGTAAAAGGCGTAGTCCTTAATATCTGCTTTTACATAAAAATGACTAAAGATACAATTGGAGTCACTGTTTTCATTTCATATTTAAACCAAAATAAGATTTTATTCAGTTAAAGTAACAATATAACACTAAGTAAAAATGATGTACTCAAACTTTGGTTGATAAAAGTATTATCAACAAAATGTACATAAAGTATGAAAAGAACAATGCCCATGATGCAGTAAAATGGCCTATTTCAGTTTTTTTTTTTTTTTTTTTTTTTTTTTTTTTTACAATTATATATAATATTTTTTGATTAATTTGCAGTTCTGTTTATGAATATGTTGCATTTTACTGCTGTAGCTGCTTAATGTTGTGCTTCTTTGAACAATTTTATATACTATTAGTAGTTTAGTCTGTAGTATTGCATCATGTTATCTAAGATCATATGTTTGTAATTTGACTGTTAAACTTCACTTAAATAATAAAAGTATTATCAGCAGAATGTATGTATGACAATAATATGTGCAGTAAAATGGTTTCTTTCAGTGTTTTATATATGGTGTTTTAGTTTCTTTTTAATCCTGTATTTATGAATATGTTACTTATTACTTATCATTTTATATAAGAACAGCACAAAGTACTTCACTGCAAGTAAAAACATTCAAACTTTAGTTAAGTCCAGGAAAATGTGCATAAGATATGAGAATAAAATTATCTTTTTATTCAGTAAAAATGGTCCCTTTTGGTGTTTTACGTTAACTCAACGTTAAACTCAATGTTTAATGTTGAGTTTATTTGGATTACTTAATATATATATAACATCACCGTTTCGTGAGATGTATTTTCCAGTGAATCCAAGAAAGTTTTTATTCAGTTTAAGAAGGATGAGAATTTTCCCACACCATAAAGGAACATTTAAACCTTCCATTTATCACAAAAATAACACTATTGGAGATACATAATTTTCACTGGTCATGAAAAGGGTGCAAAATAGTAATCTGAAAAGTAAATAAAGCTGTCTGACAAATGTGGAGGAGTAAAAGTTAAAGTGCATAAAATGGAAATGCATCAAATGAGTAGAAGTAAAGTTACACCACTGCTTTATGCTCAAGTTTAAAGTAAGATTTCAACAGGTGTGGTTTGTTGTAGTTGTAATAATGACCAATGAGTATTAATGGTTGACATTGCTGAAGGTCTCTGTTTGTGCTTTTGACCTTCTTGTCATTAAACTTTTACACACAAAGGGCAGGTATTCACGCCACGGTTTCCATGACAACACCAGATTTATGTCTTTTTTCTTTTTTCTTTTTTTTTATCTTTTGTTGCTCTGAGAGGTTTGGTTTTAGTGTCACCTCCACCTCAGCGTCCTGCCATGTGTGACCAGGGTGTGTTATTGAGCGTTGTATTAGTTCAGACTCTAATGGGACAAGTCACGTTTAGTGTCTGACTGTTTCAGCTAAAAGTTGACACAACAGATAAGCATGGGTCCAATTTGTCCTGTAAATCAGTTTTTGAAATAGATCATGCTCAAACCAAGGTTATTATCGTTAACGAAAACTAACAAAATGATGAAAACTAGAATTGTAAAAACATTTTCGTTAACTGAAATAAATAAAAACTATAATTAAAAGAAAAAAATGATAACTGAAACTGTATTTTGTGTTTACAAAACTAACTAAAACGTGTAAAAATTACGGATAAAATTCCCTTCGTTTTCATCTTTGTCAGTGTCAGATTGATATAAAGTCGATTTATTTCACTCAAGCAATTTTAGCTAGCAGCACCATATGATATTTAACGGTCCGTCACTTCTCGTCACTTGTGGTTTCCAGTCGTCTTCTGGTCCCCACTATACCTGGAAACATGGAGACTGAAGTTGGGAGAAAGCAGAAGAGTCCTGTCTGGGATTTATTTGAATACGACGGCGAAGAAGATAAAAGATACGACAAAACTAAAATTAATATTAAAACTAAACTAAAACTAAGCATTTAGAAAAAAAATGAAAACTAATAAAAACCAGCAAGCCTGCTCTAAAAACTAATTAAAACTAACTGAATTAGAGGAAAAAAAGTCAAAACTAAATAACACTAAACTATGATGAAAAATCCAAAACTATTATAACCTTGGCTCAAACTTTGTTTATCATACTAATGTTCTGACTGATAGAGGTATTCATTGAATGTGTCAGATCTTCTTTTTGTGAGATGTAATTATGTTGGATGTGTCAATATATTCTTTTAAAAAGGCAACATCAACATCAACACCAACACCAAACCAATAAACTTCCTACAATCAGAGGACCAAAACTGACCAAAAAATGACAAAACAAAATAAAATTACAGCTAACGTTATGACCACTGACAGATGAAGTGGTAATAATGCGGATTATTTTATTACATTGGCACATGTCGGTGAGTGGGATATATTAGTCTGAATATTGACCCCTCAAAGTTCGTGTGTTTGAAGCTGGAAAATGGGCAACATAATAATTTGACTGACTTTGACAAGATCCAAACTGTGACGGCCAGATGACTGGGTCAGTGCAGCTCCAAGACTGAAGATCTAGTTGGATGATCCTGGTCTACAGAGGCTAGACCAGGGGTGTCAAACTCATGTTAGTTCAGGGGCCATATAAAGCTCAGTATGACCTGTAGTGGGCCGGATCATTCAAATAATCACATAATAATACATAAATAATATCAATTCCAAAATTTGTATGTCTAATTCCTATGTTTCAGAGTGAAAAAAGTAAGATTATATTATCAAAATTTCTACATCTACAAACTATCTTTTAAAAAAAAATATGGAAAAACATGAACCATGACCAAAATGAAATTTATTAAGAAAAAAAGGGCAATTTTAACAATTTATGCCATTATTTGGCCTCAGCTTCTCATTTTTACATGTTCATTACCACGTACAGATCACAGTGGATCTACAAATGCACAAAACATTTAATAACAGATAGAATATTGGTACAATTACTCTTAAATCTCTTAAGACATTTCAGGTTGTTCATATTTGTTCAGGTTTTTCACATTTTTTGTAAAAGGCTAGTCTGTAAATGTTAACATTTTTGTGTAATTTTATTTTTTTTACACTAAAACAAAGAGAAAAATATGTGATTTTCATTATTTATACTTTATTATGATAGTATTTTACTGGTCTGACCCACTTTAGATGGAATTGACCTAAATTTATTTTGACATCCTTGATTGTTATTATCTTCAGTGTAATTTTTGTATTTCACTAATTCATCCCGTGGGCTGGAATGGACCCTTTTGGCCCCCGAGCCCCATGTTTGACACCCCTGGGCTAGACTCTACCAAATATGGACTAAGGAAGGACAAATAGATCACAAATACACCAAGCGTCTACAGGTTGTGCTGGACAAACAAATCCAGATGGTTCCCATATTACAACATCCATGGATCTGCTGTTAATGCCTCAGACCACACACCTTTGGAGGTCTGGTGGAGTCCAGGAGTTGGGTTTGTACTATTTTTGTGGAAAAACGGGGTTCTACACAATATTAGGGATATGGTAATATGTGACGTTCCCATAGACATTTGACTGGGTTGAGATCTGGTTATCCTTTCTTAGACCACTTTGGTAAAGTCTAGCCACTGCAGACCAGGAACCTAGTGGGATCTGCAATTTTGGAGTCATTTTTGGACCCAGTCATTTGGAGATTACTCTCACCTTTGGTCTAAAACTGTGGGTAGCAACTGAAAACAATAAGATTGTGGATACAAGCAGCAGAAAAGAGTTTCTGTTCTCAGAGATAGGGTGAGGAGTTCAGTCATCTGGGAGAAGCTCACAGTAAATCCAGTGCTCCTCCCAGGGCCGGTTTTAGGTCATATAAGGGTGGGCTGGTTGAATAACAGGTGGGTAACTTAGCTTGTATGTACTGTTGGTAGCGAAGCTGAATAGTGTCCTGAAGGCTGACAATTTGAACTGCAGTCCTGACAGCACTGAAAAGAAGTGGTTTGGGGGTTTATTTAAGAATAAGAATCACTTTATTGATCTCCAAAGAGAAATTCTGTTGTCGGGCAGCTCATCTGTGTTCATTTCCTCATTAATATAAAATAAAAATGATTTTAAAAGTCCTTCATGCATATTTCTTTTCATTGGATGAGCTTGAAAAATAAAAGAAAAATGAATACTAAATACTAATACAAAAAATATTCTCACTGTGGCCAGAATTTATACAAAAATAAGGCAGTCTACTCTTGTTCAAACTCAGACTAAAAAGTGGCACAACAGAACAACCGCACAAACAACTGAAACTGGGCAAAAAATAAAAATAAAATAACTAAATTATATTTTTTCATATTTCACAAACAAAAAAGTCTTATTTAAATTAATCTGAAAAGTGACAAATGACAAAGAAAACAATAAATCTTTCTTTTTCATCTAAAACCCTGAACTTTAGACTCAAATGTCAGTAGAACTACATACTTATCAACCAACAGGACTAAATAATTATAATAATTAATATAGTT
Source organism: Sphaeramia orbicularis (assembly GCF_902148855.1). Classification (NCBI taxonomy): domain Eukaryota; kingdom Metazoa; phylum Chordata; class Actinopteri; order Kurtiformes; family Apogonidae; genus Sphaeramia; species Sphaeramia orbicularis. The sequence continues at coordinate 16,866,494 of NC_043973.1, read as the reverse complement.
TAGTGACAGAGATCCTTTGCCCTACACTCATTTTTTGTATTTTCCTTGGGCGATGACTGAGAGACTGTGTACGTGTTTTACTGGTGTTGCTTTAGTCAGTGTATACACACTGGGCCGGCTGCTCTGCAGGGGCCCAGAGACAGAGCGAGGTCAAAAAGTCACAGATACAGTGAAACTCCAGTAGAGAGAATCGCAGTATTAAACAGAAACCTCAACAGGTGCAGCAGTAACCTCAGTGACCTCCATAGGTGCAGCAGTGACCAAGGTTTATTTCCCCGCAACTCGGAAACGGACGACAGACAGTGAACTGCTGTATGAGCGAATGAAGCGCTCAGGAAATGCAAAACAATAATGACAACCAATCACCGACAGAATAGGGTGGGCTGTAGGCTGCCCATCCAATTGCAAATAAGACCCAATAGTAGTTTAGTCTGTGATATTTTTCTATTGGATAAACGTTTTCCCTTAACTTTTGACTGGGTGGGCAAGACGGACATTTGGGTGGGCTGAGCCCACCCCTGCCCATGCCTACCGCCGGCCTCGGCTCCTCCACATCCAGAGGAGCCAGTTGAGGTGGTCTTGGCATCTGGTCATGATGCCTCCTGGATGCCTTCCTAGTGAGGTATTTCAGGAATGTCCAATAGGGCCAAGACCCCAGGGTAGACCCAGGACACGTTGGAGGGATTGTATTTCTTGGCTGCATGGGAAGGCCTTGTATCCCCCCAGAGGAGCTAGAAGAGGCTTGGGAGAGGGAAGTCTGAGCTTCTCTGCTTAGACCGCTGCCCCTGTGACCTGGACCCACATAAGAAGAAGCTGGATGGATGAATTTGATCCACATCAACTTCAAATACCATATATTCTCCTAATATATCCCACCCCCAGAAAGGTGCCATTGTAGCAAAATGATCCACATTATTAGCAGTTCACCTGTCAGTGGTCAGAAGGTTATGGCTGATCAGTGAATGAGCAACACAGAAACAAAGTAGGTACAGCGGTGTAAAAAAGTTTTTGGACACCCCATGCATTTATATTGCATTAAGTGTCACTCTTAAGTCATTGAACTCTGCCAAGTATTGTTCCATTCCTAAAACCCACATGCTCCCTTCTGCACATGCTCTGTTCCATCAAGGTCAAAACTGGATGTTTCAGCAAGATAAGGAAACACAACTAGGGCATGACATATTGAAACTGTCAAGACTTCACGGTACAAGAGAAAGCCTTTGTCCAACATACTTGTCCTACCTTTTGCTTTCTGTCCTAATGCTGCTCTTATTTGCCCATTGACCGTCTGGTAGCGTCACAGTGTAAGCCTCTGGTGGGAACGGTCTAATCCACTTTGAGTCAGTCGTATTGTTGCTGAGGATGTGCATCGGTCAGCTGTCAGTGTTTAACACAATGAGGCTCCAGCAGCCAGACATTCGGCGAAATGTCACATCCTGTTTGATGATAAGACTCAGCCGACCCCAGAGCGTGGCACCATGCCCACCCACAGATAAACCACACAGCCCCCTGCTCACTGGTGTTATGAATAAGGCCTGCTCTAAAAAGATCATTTACAAAGTGGATGGAGGAAACTGTAACGGCACTGGCACAGATGTTTCCTCCTTTTGCTGATACCCTTTATTCAGATCTGATTTGAATACATTTTAACCCACAGTGAGTTAGAAAAACACAAAGATGAGACAAAAGGGGGAACCACTGTTGTGTTTTTGTGTGTGATGTCATGTATGATCACTTGAAGACCAGCTGTTAGACTCATCTGTGTCTAATGAATTATAACCACCAGGACCACATGAGTTTGTCAGTCATCAGTTTGTCACGTAAAACTGCACATGGAAATATAAAAAAAAAACTTTTAACAACTGCTTCCCACCACTGTCATGATGAAACTATGTGTAGAAATAGTTCCCCATGTGAACAAAGTTCCCTTTACAGATGTAATCAATAAGTAACAGCATGTTTAGTAATGCATTTCCATTTCCATTACCTTCCCTATTGTCAGATGAAAGCAGCAGTGAGCTGTAATCTCGAAACTAAAACCTGAAAGGAACTCTAGCATTTATGTCACTGGGGTCAAACTATTTATTTCTCTGAACTGTTGACATCAACTTGATTTTAGTGAGAGACTCATTTGTTGTGTTGGTTTTCTAAAATCCCTTCTCAGATAAAACTTCAGAACGGCTTTTATGTTTCCAGCTGTCAACAATGTGTTAAAATTAATAGTGACAAGTCATTATTGGTGTTTGGGATAAGCTCCAGCTGGCCTATGACCCTGTTCAGGATTAAACGGTTCAGAAAATGAAGGAATGAATGACTGAAATCATGGTTTTTAAAAACTAAAGCCGGGCACACTTAACCAGATGAAGCTTTGTAAAGCAGGACACAACACAGTTTAACGGTAAAAGAGGAAAGAGATAACTCATTTTATTATCCCCGTCGGGAAATTGGGTCTCAGCATTTAACCGTCCTAAAACACACAGTACCTGTGTTAGCATGAGCATTAGCTTTAGCAATTGGTATTAGCTTTTAGCATTAGCATTCTAGCTTAAGTCTCTGTTTGTTTCATGAAATTGAGTAACTAATCTGAAAATATGCTCAGAAGAGAAAATATAAGTTTATCTGTATGAAACAGTGGCGGCTGCTCATCTTTCAGAGAGAGGAAGCTCATTGTCGGCTTATATTAAAAAAAAAAGTCAAGTTATTTCAACAAAAATTCGGCCCTCCGTTCCTTTTTAAGAAAATGGTCAGTGACCTTATCGTACCAAGTAAACAAGAAAACGTTGAAATTACGTTAAATTGAAACAAGGAAGAAGAATGAGTGTGTTTTATTTACAGTGCAAAAAATGAACAAGTAGTTTCGCAGTGGTTTCTCTGTCGATTTCACAGCAGAATGTGCAACGGTATTAAACTGAACTCTGTCAAGTGAAGGAGTAGATCTCAAATAGCTGTCAATCAAACGGGATTCAGCCTTTCGACTGATCCTCCAATCAGCACGTGGAAGCCTGGCATCCAGCCCAGCTGAGGTCCGCCCACAGCTCCATTCACCCCCAGAGACGCTGAGCGTCCAGGGGCGGGACAACATCATGGCATTTATCCAATTACTGTCCAATTTTGAGGCAATGAAAAAAAACTGTTCCACTCAGTCCCACTGAAGTGCATGGACGCTGAGCGTCTACAGACAAATGCACTGAGCAGAGATTGTATGAGAAAACAGCGCAACGGGAATGTATGAGAAGTGAACAACATCGAGTCTGTTGATTTATGATAAAGCTGATTCTGAACGAACTCGTCTGTGAGATGAACGTGTTCTAACACATTTGTAATCAATGAAATGTCAACACAACCGTACATATTTAACCATTTAATTTTTGTAATTTTAGGGGAAGCTGAGCTTCCCTTGCAGTCGTTGAGAAATCGCCTCTGGCTAAATGTGGCTCCTGAACTAAAATGAGTTTGACGTCCATGGACTAATTTGCCCAGTATCTCATGGCCTAGAACTGCACATATTTACACAGAAATGAAACTAAATACAGCCAAAAACGACTTCAGGACATCCTACTATAATAGGTGTTTCTGTGTTCGATCAATGTCCCAATGTTGCAGCATGGGAAGGTGTACAGGTGCGATGCCTCTGTTGCATCACGGGAGGGCGCTATCGTACGATGGCACCACGGATACAATGCTGCTAGTTATATTCAATAACTACATATAGTTTTTGTTTGATTTCATACATTTATGGAATAAATAATGTTTAATATTGTGCATAAATAGATCTTTTATTCCAGGAAAATTTAAGTTGGGACGGGACCTGTGTGCTCCCTATAGACCACCCACCACTAATATCTAGTACAACTACTCCACATAGCTATGGTATAATTTACAGAACACACATTCATTAAAACAAAACTGGACAATATAAATAGACATCACTAAATGTAATGTAATAAAACTATAATACTTTATTTTGGTGTCCACAATTTCTGCCTGGGTCAGATTTTCATTGTAGATGTTGGTGAAAACAACAACTCCCATGATCCTCTACAACTTATTCAACTGCTACCCCTTTTGTAACTGTTCCGATTGAAAGACCCCTGGTGGTTGAATCTCTCATCTTTTGGGCTTAGATATCAATGACCTAAAATTAAAGTTTAATAGAGATAGTATGTGCTGCCCTTTACCATTAGTGGTATTGGAGTTTTTTTCTTACCATTGTTGGTATGTAATTATTATAATGTATGTTGACGGTTAACTGTTACCCGTGGTAACACCACCAGGAATGTACTTTTCATTTTTCACACACATTTTGGTTCTATAATGTATATACTGTTGAATGAGTTTATTCCAGTTAGACCTATTTTGTTCATGGTTCTGGCTTGAAGTCTAAGGACAGGAGTGAGTATTTAAAACATTATTATGTTCAGTTTTTTAATGATGAGAATGGGGGTGGGATTAAATCAGTTTTTCTTCTTCCCACTCCTTTTCGAGTGTAAATGAATGATTTTGGAATTTTGAACTTGCATGTATTCTGTAAATGCTCGAAATAAACAACAAATGAATGAACGAATGAATAGTTTTCAGATGTTTGCTACATTAACCCTATCATGCATGAATGATGAGAACCTTAATCAAGATTTTTTTTCCCAGAGTGTTTTGATTCCTATTTAGGCATGAAAAAAACAATGCGATTGAATTTTTTTTATGAATCTATTTTTCACAGTTACAAAAATGTCCACTCAGCTGGACAGCATGCATTTGATATTTGAAGCAAAGAAACATATATTTAAAACCTATCATCATAAAATGATATACTGTGTGAAAGCTTTGAAATATATATATTTTTTAATGCAGCTAATCTCATGTTTTCACACATTTTATCATATTCTAAAACTAGTTATGGAGATAATATGCAAAAAAAAAAAAAAAAAACTTTTTGTTTGAGAAAATTAGCAGTTGATTTACAATCAAACATGTTAGTGCAGATCAGGTTTCTCAAGAACAGCAAAGTTACAGTAATGGTCTGAATCTAAGTGTAGATGATGCATGACCGTTCAGTGTGTTGGTTGATATCCTCCCGAGACCCAGGAAAGTGAACATTTTTAGCTTTTTTTTTTTTTTTTTTTTTACATTAAACAGTCATCTTGATTGGAAACTGCATAATGCAACAGTTTTTTTCAGATACATTTTAAAAATTATTTTCATTTATTTATTTTTTAATGGAATGCCCTTCGCAATGAACAGCATTTTTTAATGAAACCGTCAAACTTTTTTTTTTTTTTTAATTTTATTTGTGAATTTTCAACAGCAGAATAAGGATGTATCATACAATCTTTACATTCTACTGTATTTTTGAACACAAGTCCCCACCCCCAACTTAAATATAAACATAAACATATAAATATATTTACCAGAAGACATCAGGATTATGAAGAGGAGGCATATAGCATTCATACAAAGTCTAGATATGAAAACATAGTAAAAGCAAAAATAAATACATAAAATAAAATTAAATAGAAAGCAATTATACATATATTAAAAAAAACAAGACAGAAATAAAATATGTACCATATTTACAGTTATTCAGGTGATGAGTGGTGATTTGGTGTTAAAGTCAAGATATATTGCTCATTCTATAAGTTTCTGTGAATTTTAGAAAAGGCTGCCATGCGAAACTGTCAAAGTTTTGTCCCCTACAGAGGATAAAAATGCATTGCTGGGTCTCAGGAGGACATGGAACTAAAACAACTAAATCCATGAACATACAAGAGAACAGCTGGAGAGTAGGTGACCACTATGGAGAATTAATGGAAACATCTGTCATGCTATAAATCTTTTTTTTTTTACCTGCTTTAAACAGTGTCTTTATGTAGTGTGTACTTCTGTGACTCATATACACACTGTCACCTCTGTTTAACACTTGTGGATAAAAAGTCCCACTCCTTGGAAGCAGGGAATCTGCCTCTGCGTAAATAAACACTGTCTGTGGAGTGAAGAGACTGGGTGTGACCTGTGTGAACACGTCTGCAGGTTTCAACTGGATTTGTCTCGTTCAATGGGATGCACTCTGGGATCTAAGCAGGATGGAAACAAACGGCAGACAGAGCTGTGGTAAATTATGTGTTGGTCTGAACATAATGAGATACTGCTCCTAAAAGTCAACATTTTGCATCCTCTCTTATTGGCGTTTCTGATGTGTTAGTGTCTGCAAAGGAAGTGTGTTAGAATCAGGAGGGATTTAAGCTGAAATCTTAAACCTAAACTCATATGTTAGTGTTTGAAGAGCTCTGCAGGAAGTTAAACAAGCACCTTTCCTCTCCAATATTTTTTTTAAGTCACATGATTACTTTAAGCCTACAACAAACACACATAATGTTGGTTTAACAGCTACTAAATGAAGAAACCCTCACTGTGCGACCTTTGTCCCTCCCTATCGACTCTTTATTATCGACAGAAGGGCAAAAAGCACTGAGTCAAGTTCATACGGACAGTAGTGGAACAAGTATTCAGATCATACAGGAAAAGTATTAACATGACACAAACACATCATACAAAGTAAAACTGCTTTTAACAGCAAAATGTACTCAAAGGATGGAAATCATAAGTCAGGTAAATATAGTCCCTGACAGTGTTTTACTATTATATGTGTTTTTGATTTCACATTTCTGCTTTATTAATGTGTATGCTATATTTTACTGCAGTTTGGAACAACTCTATGTACTGTTGTTAAATCTACAATATGTTTTTAACTTCACTGACAACATTCAGATTGTGAAAAAGCATTTCCTATCTAATCCAAGAGATTTAACACAAATAAACTTTTTTTTTTTTGTACTGGGTGACCAACTGACAGGAGGAAAATAATAAATAATATCAGAATCTGAAGACCTTTTTCATCCTCAAAGGCAAATGGTATAATCTGGGAATTGATTTTCCTGATTATGAGTGTGAAAAGAGAAGAAAAGAAAAGAAAAAAGTCATCTGAAAGTGTTCATAAGAGTTGAACTCTTGTGTGTATCGGCTGTCCAGTTGTCATCTGTTAAGTGGTAGCAGGTTTGAAATAAACATGTGAATGAATGAATGAATGAATGAATGGAACTCAACAAAACCATGAGAAAAGAACAGAAGTGTGCGTTCTAAAAGATGTCCTAAGAGAAAAATGATGTATAAGATGTAACAAGATCATAAGCCTTTCATTATTTATTTGCAAAAGACAGCATTTAGTTGTTTCGGTGTTCTATATTGTACATTCTGTATTTTGTATTCATGTTCTGTGCTATTAAATTGATTATTTCTTCCAAAATCACTTGCATTGTAAAGATCGCTTGCTACCTTGTAATGCTTCTTACACTGAAAATTATGATGTGTGTGTTTTTTTTCTTGGAAATGCACACTAAAAAGTGCTCCAAAAAGGGATGGAACAGGATTAAACTGATGCAAAAGATGCAACAAGACAAATATGACAAGAACGACCAAACATACAAGACGAAAATGTAGTAAAAGTAAATAAGTATAAGAATAATAATATAAGAATAATAATATACGAATAAAAAGCTCAAGTTTTATTTTGTTTAATTAGGATAATGAATTAAAATTAATTTTGGACGCATGACAATTTTTAAATATGGAACTTTTGTTTCTAAATTTTATGTTTTTAAACATGAAATTTCCTCAGTATATCAGAAATCTTTTTTTTTAATTATTATTAATTTATTTACTTACTTATTTACTTACTCATTCATTCATTCATTCATTCATTCATTCATTTACAAACTTTATCAAAGAACCACAATAATACAATCAAACATTACAGGCAACAGACAATGGACAGTATACAAAATAGAATAAGAACACAACACACTTATTGAAAGGGGGTATAATTATTCCATTTTAAGCAATTCTTGGCACATGCTAATCGGCTAAAATTTACTTAGGGGGTCAAATGAGTGGCCAGTTTTGTCAAAAAAAAAAAGTTGTAAGAAATGTATAGAACTGTGTTGAAATAATGCTAATACATTTGTGCACAGACTACTGATATTATTTGACAGTGGAAGCTATATTTTCAGAAATATTGGATTTTGAATAGCATGAGTACTGTATGTGAAAACTTTTGCTGGTGGACGGACGTGACATTACCCATGATGCTCTGGTCAGTACCAGTACTTTATTAGTAATAAACTTATATACTTACTATTGTTAATTCTCCTCTTATTCATAAATGTTAGTATTGTGGATCTAAAACAATAACAGCTGACACAAAAACACAAAATGTGTCAGTGGACGGATGTGACATGGTTGTTACAGATCCCATCATACTGATGCTCGGCAGCCATGTCACCGTTTCCACAAATGATCCCTGTGCAAAAACTAGGATCAGAATTATTTATTGTATAGTTTATCATCATACTAAAGAATAAATAACAATATAGAATTGTTATTTCTTTATAAAAATGCTTATTATTAGAAAACTGTTGATTACCTCCGCCAAGGAGGTTATGTTTTTGCCAGGGTTTGTTTGTCTGTCTGTTTGTTTGTTTGTTTGTCTGTCCGTTAGTGTGCAACATAACTCAAAAAGTTATGGACAGATTTGGATGAAATTTTCAGGGTTTGTTGGAAATGGGATAACGAAGAAATGATTACATTTTGGTGGTGATCGGGGGTGGGGGGGCCCGGGTGGGGGGGGGGGGGGGGGGGGGGGGCACAGACCAGAAAATTTCATCAAAATCTGTCCATAACTTTTTGAGTTATGTTGCACACTAATGGACAGACAAACAAACAAACAGACAGACAAACAAACCCTGGCAAAAACATAACCTCCTTGGCGTGGGGGGGCCCACGGGGGGGCCACTGATCAGCCTTGGCGGAGGTCTGCGCTCTCCGAGTGCTTCTAGTTTAAAAAGTGACGTGTGACATTCTTAATGTATGTATTGGTGTAACATAAGCAGGATGGATCAGCACCATACTCCATATTGTAACCTGTAAAAATACAACATGTGATATGTAGTATATAATCTTGTAAGAAAAATTGGGGAATCTAAAAGAATAGAATGTTGGTTTTTCAGGTAAATTCAGTTAAAATATAACTTGGCCATTTGTGACATGAAAATATAGCATTAATTGTGATGAAATTGGACATTTTTGACCTGAAAACATAGTTCATATGACCATCAACATGTTGCAACAGAACTGAAATCCTGTAAATTTGCATAACTTTACCAACACAAAGTTCCTTTGGGGATTCACTTATATTGATTTCTTCTGCACAAAGACATAAATAAGACCTCTAAGCAAATTTTAGCCGTAATAGATTTTGTTGCTTTTTTGTATTCTGAGTTTTGAGGGTTTTCTGTCTTTCTTCTTCTTCTTCTTCTTCTTCTTCTTTTTTTTTTTTTTTTTTAAATTTGTAACTTTTCTTTCAAAAATCTATGCCTATGAATATGAAACTTGTCTAACATCTGTTACAAATCCTTCCTCTCAGGTTTCTGAAGCATCATTATCACAGACCAGTCGACCAATCAGAGCTCTCCTCCTCACGCAGCCCCAGACGGCCTGACCCTCCTCCTCCTCCTCCTCCTCCTGTTCTCAACATTAAACCATAAATGCTGTGATCTCCTCACACACACACACACACACACTCTTCTCCAGCTCCTGCCGTCTCCTCTGCTCTTCTGTCCTGTGTGATTCATCTCCAACCGTGAGTTCACTTTCAGACACACCCGACTTTTATTATTGATCTGATCCGCTCTTAAATCTTGCAGGACACACTGTGTAAATACTAACTAGTCGCTTTGTGCATAAACTTTTGCACTATTATAGTCGATTATACAGTCGAATGAAAAGTTTGGTGCAGATTCTTGCACCAGATGTGAATGTTTCCATTGATTCCGATTTCCCGACTAAGTGAGATTTTCCACAGCAACCAGTGAAAAGACGGAAAACAGAAACAGCAGTGTAAAGGTCCACAGTAACCCACTGGAGTGTTTATTATGGGGTGGAATTCACTGTTATGTCTCCAGGATGAGTAGAAGCAGAGAAGAGAGGAAGGCTCAAGTCTAGGAAGTAGTAGTAGTAGTATGGTAGTTTGAGTGTTATGCAACACTTTGAGGAGGAAAAAAAAAAAAGGAAAAGAAGTAGAGTCAATATTACACTGAACGGAAGAATGGGCACAGACTGGTTTAATTTGAACAAATGTGTCTTTAAATTTAAGCAAGACCTTTTATTTTCAGTCTAATTTGTCGGGAAGCAGCAAGTAACTATTGTAAATTCTAGCTTTTTTTTTTTTTTTTTTTTTTGCAGGTGATGTATTGATTGAATTTTTTTTGCCACAGTAAAAATTACTTATTAACCCTTTCATGCACGAATTGTGAGAACCTTAATCAAAAAAATTTTCCTGAGTGTTTTATTCCTCTGTAGGCATGAAAAAACAAAAAAACAATGCGATTGAAAATTTCTTCTGAAAATTAAATATAAAAATAACTAAAATAAAAATACTAAAAAAAAAATTGGAAAAAATACATACAAAAAATCTTATGAATCTATTTTTCATGAAGTTGCAAAAATGTCCACTCAGCTGGACACCACATGTTTAATTTTGGATGCACAGAAACATGTATTTACTGATAAATTGTGTGAAAACTGTGGGGAGGGCTTGTGATTTGGGGGGTTTATGCTCAGGGGAGATCTACATAATGTTACCAATTCATGTCAGAAAAGATATGTAGTGTCTTAAAACTTTAATAAAGGTACGTGTAAAAAAAAACAAACAAAAAAAAACAATGGAAAGAACAACAAAATACATGAATATACAAGAGAACAGCCGTAGAATAGCTGTCCACTGTAGTGACCAGTATGCATGAAAGGGTTAAAAATGATTTATATGACTTAATAAGATTTAGAACATTTATGAACTTATTTGAAAAGATATGTATGTATGTATGTATGTATGTATGTATGTATGTATGTATGTATCTATCTATCTATCTATCTGTCTGTCTATCTATCTATCTATCTATCTATCTATCTATCTATCTATCTATCTATCTATCTATGTTTTGGAATATTTTTTCATTTACCACATCAGGCATATATAATATACCGATCACAATGTGTGCTTAAAAACAAAACTAAAACATTGCTATTGTTTTTTTTTCCTTAATAACATAAGTCCAATAATAACCTGTTTGTAATCCCTATAGTGTTACCTGTTTCCACGATCAGTATAACATTAAAGTGACTGTTTTAGTAAAAACTGATGAGAAAAATGACAATTATTACCATTTGAGATGTTTTAAAATCCAACTGATTACCATGAGAAAACACTAATATCATTTTAAACACATTTTAACCTTTAAAAAACTATTACAAAACAACTTTTGTGGCATTTCAGTGAGTAAAGTCAGACGTTGTGGTTGATGTAATTCTGGCTCCAACATGAAATGCAGCAGAGTTACAGCGTTACATTAGCGTTATTAACTGTGGAGTGGGGATGTTTCCACGATGCACTGCAGCATTTATCGATCTGGCTTTTTCAGGAAGTCTGCTGCTCATGAAACCTGATCTGTAGGCTGCTCATTTACCAGACAGCTGAACAAACTCTGCACAGTAACATCACTCCTTCAGGTGGTGATGATGTGTGTTAACAGAATTATATTTGGTTTTTATCAGACAGTAGGATGTAATCTTTTAATATACATCAGTCCACTGTGAATAAGAGGTTGTGCACGGTCATCAGGTGTATCATATGAAGACGACGTTTAGAATATGAGGTGAAGTCTGTTCTAAGAGGAAGTGGACATTGTGGCTTCACATTCGACGTCAATGCAGAAATAATCCTGCAGCCTGATTTGTAATCTGGGTCTTGTGTAATCGGGTCGAACTGTAATCTGTATAATCTGGCATCCTTGGTGTCTTTTTAAACTGTAAACTTTATTTTTTCTTTGCTATTAAATATCCTGTCCTATTGTCGGTGTTGTTTACTTATTTGCTAGAAGTCGTTTTCAGTGCATGTGGGTAAAAACGGGGAGTTTCCTGTTTGCACTCAGTCGACAGTAGATATGTAAAGTATCTGAAGTTTTGGTCATGCATGTTGCTCTTTTTGTGATGTGGGTGTGTAGTTCTTATCTGGTATGATGCTGGCAAACGTACTGTATGATTTACTGAAGGAAATCTCCTGATTATGGTTCAAAGTACTGAATCCAACCAGCCGGAGCTGTTTGTACTCACTTTATGTTATGAATTTGATGCTTAAAATCTAAATTCATCCATTAATTGAACTATTAAATGAATTACCTGAAATTTTGATATTTTAATAATCACTTTTTAATCTTTTCATGCATAGTGGTCACTCCAGTGGACTGCTATTCTACATCTGTTCTCTTGTATATTCATGGGTTTTGTTGTTTTAGTTCCATATCAATTAACACAGTGGACACTTTTGCACCATCCCATAATACACTGACATTCATACCATTACTGTAACTTTGCTGTTCTTGATAAACCTCATCTGCAGTAACATGTTTGAGTGTAAATCGATTGCTAATAAAGATTAGGAATATGATAAAGTGTGAGAAAACATCACATTAGCTGTGTTAAAAATGATTTGATTTTATTGTTTTCACACAGTTTATCATGTTCTGATATTGCATTCTTTGCTTCAAAAATCAAACACACGGTGTCCAGCGGAGTGGACATTTTTGGAACTCCATGAAAAATTGTGAAGGTAGATTTGTTTCTTTATTGCTTTAACCAAAAAAAAAAAAAAAGAATTTCAATTAAAAAAAAAATTCAATTAAAGAAAAATTCCCTTCAAGAAAAAAACCAACTCAATCAAAGAAAAAAAAAAGTTCAAATGCAATTTTTTTGGATCTTAAATAATTTTTGCATTCGTCTTATTTTATTACTTTTAATTATATTTCTGATTATTTATTGAACAGCTAATTCACCCAAACTTGCTTTATTTGACTTTGTTCTCTAGCAGTGGAATGAATCACAGTACATTTACTATGCTACAAGTACAAACCAAAAACAAATATTTTCAATCAAAAAAAAAAAAAAAAAAAAATTCAATTCACACAAAAAAACCTTTTCAATCAAAGAAATAAGTGTTCAAATGCAAATTTTTTTTTTATCTTAAATATTTTTTTTTTGCATTCAACACTTTTTTTTTCTTTGATTGAAAAGATTTTTTTTTTATCACAAATTTTTTTGGGATTGAAAAGATTTTTTATGGTTAGAGCAATAAAGAAACAAATTTACCTTCATAAAAAATAGGTTCAATAAAAAAAATCAATTGCACTGTTTTTTCATGCCTAAAGAAGAATAAAAACACTCAGGAAAAAAAATTCCGACTAAGGTTCTCGTAATTTATGCATGAAATGGTTAAAGAAACTGAGCAAAAATTCTCTGATTCCAGATGCTTTAATGTGAATCTTTTCCATTTTCTTTGCCCTTCTATGAAAGTGAACTAAATGTCTTTTGGGCCAAACAAGACATTTGAGGACATTTGAGATGCAGATCAACTTGGATGGACATTTTTCACCTTTTTGTTATATTTTCTAAACATTTTGAGCTTTAACTATAGAAAACGGTTTAGTCTAAGCAACTTTAGAGCATGTTTCTTCAGACTTGCAGTGATAATTCTCCTTAATTGCAGTTGGGTTGTTGATAGTTTTCTAAACCAGTAAAGCAACATCACATTCTTAAGTTTACCTTTGGACAAAACAAAAACTTTTTTAGAGGGCTGAGAAACATACTTAAAGCTGCGTAAAGGATACCTCACTTTAATGTACTTTAACAGGTGTGACAGTGCAAACAAAACTGGTTTGTGAACTAGTTTGTCTGGTTGACTAGTGCTTGTGTGTAGCATAATGTCTTTTGTCAGTGTGCCATATGTATTTATAAGTACTGTGGTTTGAACCTACACAGTCACGTCTTCTTCAGGAAGAACATCATGATGCTCATATTTAAAAATAACCTCCTGACATTGCTTTGTTTCCTGCATCTATTCTGGGTTTTCACAGGTTTTCAGTTGCTGCAAAGTTTTGCATCCCTTGCAAATACTAACGCAAAAACATTTAAATCATCCCCATCTGTCCACGTCTGTTTCCATCTCATTCTAACATCTCTTTGTCTCTCTCAGACTCATCATGGTTTCCCACAAGGAGTTTGCAGAAGCGGGGAAACAGCCCGGCCTTCAGGTGTGGCGTATCGAGAACATGGACCTGAAGCCAGTTCCTAAGGCCCTGCATGGCAACTTCTACACCGGGGACGCCTACCTGCTACTGTACACAACCTCCGCCCCCTCATACTGCATTCACATGTGGCTAGGTAGGACGACGACTATAGAGTCCACAGAAACATGTCAGACAGCTGATAATTTACCAGGAACATCGTGTACTTTTATATGAATTAACATATTTTATGTAATAAGGACTCAACAGCGTGGAGTGGAATTAAAAGCAACATAGGGCTGGTACATGTAGAAATGCACTTACAGGTTTAGGTAAATAATAAAAAAGACTGAAAGACGCTGAGGTGGTGATGGAAATAGCGTAAGAGTCAGCGGTCTCACCTGTTCTGAGCTCTGTTGCAAGACAAAATGGAGGTAGTTAAAAATAATTATGAGCTGTTTTCTGTTAGATGGGTGTTGTCAGAGCATGTTGGTGAACCCCAACTATGCAAATTTATGAGGAAGGCAGAAAAAACTTTCAAAGGCACCAGAGCACCATAGGAGAGTCAGTAACATCTTATGTCCTTTAGGTTTTATTTGGGTATTTTTAAACAGATGATTAAAGCCAGAAAAAACTGACTTAGTCATGAGGATTTTTAGACCAACACATTAACATTCATTATTGTTTTTGTTTATGTATTTTGTATTTTATTGTTTTATTTAGACAGGGACAATGCGCAGTATACATTAACCTTAAGCAGGAGAGCTGTAGTGTTCCAGGTTGTCGCACTAGTGCTAATTTCCACCTGTAGGCCCTGGGCAGGCTGATGTTATTGAAAAAACAGACATTAACAAGTGTTCAGAGAACGCAAACCTCCACCAAGCACCCTGAATGGTGTGCATGTGTGGATCAACTATTTCTTTTTAAATTAAACAGTTTCAAGGTTGTTCCATACAGCAGAAAAAGTTGAAGCTTGGTACCAGTCATGTGTATATCAAATTAGATTAAATTCCAATCAGTATTTGTTGAGTTATAATGAAAAATGTGTCATAAATGGGATTTTCAGTGTTAAATTGAAATGTCCACAGAGTCCACATTCCACAGTGGATGTGGACAATGTTGTGCCAGATACAAGATATTGTTATAAGCTACGGGTGGATCAAATTGGAGGCTAATCGGAGTCGTTTTGAATTTTTTATGAATTTTCGAAAATTGCTCAATGATGAGAGATAGGAAAATTTGAGATTTTGTGACCTTGATTTGACCTTGAACTTTGGCCTACTTGGCCCAAAATTTAGTGGGTTCATCCCAGGGCCTAGGCCTATCTGTGGGTAAAATTTAGTAAAGATGGTTGTAATAGTTTTCCCGTAAAGTCGCTAACAAACGAACAAACAAATAAACAAACACACAAAGTGATCACAATACCTCCTAGTGAAGGTAAAAAAAAACTAAAACATACAAAGAGCAGTATAATATGCATTTTTATCGTAGAATAGAATAGAATAGAATAGAATAGAATGCCTTTATTGCCATTATACATATGTGCAACGAAATTAAAAGAGACAACCCTCTAGTGGTGCGTAGTGCAAAACAGTTTAGAAGAAAGAAAAGTGTAAATATATATACAGAATAAAAACAAGCATGTCACCAACCAAGAAACAGTAGAGATAAATATATTTTGCACTTTGACCCTGGCTGGACACTAAGGATATATGTTAAATATATAGCTCCATCTATATAAAAAAAAATATTCACATCCAATCATTCAGTCTTATTGGTCCCAGTGCAGTCCGTCACACACACACACACACACACACTCTAAGCATGTTGACATTACATTGTGGCTACAGGTTTGGTTTGAGAGTAGCTGTTTTTTCACCGTGCGGGCGAATGTGTGATAGTTTGTAATTGTTAGTAGCTCTGTTGGTAATGTGTTCCACTGTCGCATGGCCACACATGAAAACACTGAATTTGCAAATGTTGTTTTGTGCCTCGGAATCCTGCACTCACTGCGTGCTGTTAACCAGGTAGTTTGAGATGTTTTTCCAGAAGTCAAAGAGATAAACCATTTTAAGGGAGGAGCAGCAGAATTATGGATAACCTTAAACAAGAGACACACATCTGTATACATGATTACACTTTCAAAGCTTTAGATGTTACAGTATATTTTGACCAAATTGGGTAGTGATGGAACACTCGTCTTTTCTTGTCATGAATCTTGAGAGAATATTTACATAATGACTCTAAAAGCCTTAGGGCAGATTTACAAGCCTGTGACCAACTGCTCATACAGTAAAGAAAAGGTGGAACTATCATTGCATTTTAGGGATGTAATGATTACCAGTATAATAATAAACTGCGGTAAAATCGCAGATGGTTAGTATTACCGTTTAAATTCTAATTATCATGATAACTGTGTTTGATTACCACACTTTTCCGGAGAAAACACCCATGTAAAGATCTGCTTTTATGTCAAATATTTGAGTATAGTTTTAATTTATTACAATTTCAATTGTGTATACCTAATATTTGGAACCAATATTCACTTTTAAAGTCTTTGAAAACATTCATTAAGCATCTTTGTGTGTTTATGCAATAAATTCTATACATTTTTCAAATCGGATTTTATAAATTTTTTTGTGTTTTCTGGCCTTCTATTTTAATATAGTAGGTTAAAGTGAAAAAAATAATAGGCAGATGATATAAATGAAGTCGTGCTGAAAAAACAGATACCAAACATGGGTATAGTAAACATTTGTTTATATAGTATATAAAGGCAAAATCAAAAGTACTGAAAAACTGACAAAATAGGCTCAGACCACTAAGGGTTAATATTTGAATGTTTCTGCAACAGAAGGTACATTGTGCCAATTATTTTATTTGTTTTTTTGTTTTTTTTTTTCAAAATACAACTTGGTTAAATTATTTCAGTGTGTGTATCAGTACTTTTTGAACATTTTGAACACAATTTCAACAATACCGCGATAATAATGATAACCGTGATAATGTTGGTCACAATAACCATGATATGAAATTTTCATATCGTTACATCCCTATTGCATTTAGATACATATTTGACATTTCGATGGACAGTGAGTTTCTGATGTATCTGAATGTATATATGACATGTGATTTGTGATGTTTTGATGGTTGTTTTTAAATAGTAATGACACAGTATTGAATTTAGTAACATAAAATACTGACAGTTCACACACATTATAAACTAGAAAAGCACTCGGAGAGCGCAGACCTCCACCAAGGCAGATCAGCCCCCCCCCCATCACCACCAAAATTTCATAATTTGCTCCTTGTGCCAGTATCAAGATTTCCAGAAAATTTCATCCAAATCCATCCATAACTTTTTGAGTTATCTTGCTAACGAACAAACAAACAAACAGACACACCCGCCGTTCCTTTGCGAAGGTAAATATCTTACTTTGAACAGTGTGTTTGCAGACACAAGCCCAGACAGACAGAGACAGTACTTCCTCATGTGGCTGCCGATCAGCCGTGGGTCTTACGTGTCGTGTCGATACATAACAGACAGCTGATGTCAGCGCTGACACATTTGTTACTGTTGGACGAACACTTTAAAGTCTTACTGGTTTGAGGAATTCCTCTTCGACTTCCCCCTCCGTGCAGTCTGCTCGTCGTATAGACTCAGTTTAGGAAGTTGCAGAACAAGCAATGACAAGAAACCTGAACTACTTTTAATACTAAAATGAAGTGAAACATAACTCATCTCACAGGTGCTGCCACTGTCCACAAATGCTTTATAGTTAGACAATGAAACCTAACATGCTCTGGACAGCGTACATTCCGTAAAAATAATAATTAAAAAAAAAAAAACAATAAAAAATGTGTCTAAAAACCTGTTGCATCATGCTGTTTCCATTAAGGCAATTATTTAATGTAAAAAAGGCAAAACTTTTACATTCCAGAATGAAAAACCTCCTATGTGGTGACATATTTGTGCAAATATATTGTAATATAATTTGTAAAAAACAAATATAATTTCAAGAAAGGACTGTGCTCCACAATGACCTGGAGTTTTAGCTCATGTTCATTTTTTTTTACCTGAATTTAAAAATGTCTGCAATTGGTTCATAACTAAACTCGCCTGGGTGTTTGTGGGAAAACAGCTAAATTCTGCTTCTCCATTTTTAGTTTCTATTCTTCTGGCTGATTCTGCAACTCTATTTATATTCTTTGAGCATATTAGAGATGCATCGATTTATATAGCATTAGCAGCATTTTAAAATCTAATGCAGGGGTGTCAAACTCATTTTAGTTCAGGGGCCACATTCAACAAAATTTGATCTGCAGTGGGCCGAACCAGTAAAATAATAACATAATAATGTAGAAATAATGTCAACTCCAAACTTTTCTCTATGTTTTAGAGTGAAAAAAGTAAATTTACATTATGAAAAGGTTTACATCTACAAACTATCCTTTCAAAAGATGTGAATAACATGAACAAACTGAAAAAATTAGTGTAATTTTGACAATATACTGCCTCAGTTTATCATTTACACATGTACATTAGAACTTACAGATCACAGTGGATCTACAAATACACAAAACTTTTAGTAACAGGCAGAATATTGTTAAAATTGGACTTACTTCACTGAAGACATATCATTTTGTTTATATTTGTTCAGGTTATTTACATTTTTTGCTAAATTAATCTTTGTTTTAGTGAAAATACATGAAAATATTTACATTTACAAAGAGAAAAATTTGGAGTTGTCATTATTTATATGTTATTATGATAGTATTTTACTGGTCCTGCCTTCTTGAGATTGAATTGGTCTGAATGTGGAACCTGAACTAAAAGGATTGTTAATATCTTAGTGTAATTTTTGCATTTCACAAATTCATCCCAAGGGCCGGACTGGACCCTTTGGCGGGCCGGATTTGGCCCCCAGGCCGCATGTTTGACACCTGTGATCTAATGTGTCTAACTACAAACAGATCAAATAGACCTGATCGTCATTCCTACCATCAATGCAACTCCATTTATACTTTTCTGTAACGGCTAAAAATATGGAGGGATTCATGGGAAAATATTTAAATGTGGCAACAACGGGAGGGAGGGGTAGAGAATCCTGGGAAAAATGGGCGGGTCTGAGGAAAGTCAGTATCCAGATACATAATAAAACTGACTCTAAGATTAAACTGCAGATCGTGTCCCATGTGGAATACGTCTGTGTGCCACCAGAGACAGACGCTCGCCTCTGCATGTTTGTGTCGATCTCTGCCAAACACCCTCCAGTGAAAACAGACACATGGACCTTTTAGTTTTTCTTCTGTCAGTGCAGCCATAATGCATCTGTGTGTCTGTGGATGTGAGTCATGTAACACTGGGGAGTAGTTTTATCCACACTGTGTGCCATCAGACAGTAATAGCAGGATGCAGAGGATCTGGGCTCTAGATGCGGTCCATGTGATTCACTCAGAGGTCCTTTAAGGTCGCTGCTGAGCTTTGAGGACTGCAATTTACTCTGCTAATGTAATGTAACTGTACTCATCTGTAGAGAAAAACATCATAGCACTGCTTTGAAGTAACTAAATGAGATGGATAGATAGATTTCTGTGGGATTCCTGAGTAATGGGAATCACTTTTTCTATATATCATGTGATTAAGATGTAAAAAAAAAAAAAAAAAAAAAAAAGTCAGCAGGAGTGGACAGCTGCAAGAGTTGCATTGACAATAAGTATTTTTTATGAATATGTAAGTCTATTATGAATAATAAATAAGGAATAATGTAGTTATTGTAGGAAATGTAGTTGAAAATCGTCTCTTTTGTTAAAATGGAAGGTGTCATAAAACTGTGACATCACCTGAAGACTGCATTACCTCTTAAAAATTCCTCAAGTAAGCACATGAGGATCTTCCACATGAAACATTTAAATGTAATTTTTTTATTTGTACATTATAACATAGAATATTTCCATGTCAAAATATCAAAACCCTTGTGTACTTACATTATATCAATATTTCACTTCATGTTGCCTGTAACATTTGTGACTATTTTATCAGAATTAAATGACATAATGAGAGTATAGACAACTTAAACAAATGTGAATGAAACTTTTTAATACATTATGATCATCTGCAATTGTAATTTCTAGCTGAATCACATCATTTTTCATCAGCAGTGGGGGCAAAAACAACTCCCATGATGAATGAATAAATGAATTAGTCGATGATAAGTGAGGTTAATTACATACAAAAGATCGAAGAGACTTGACTTTTCTTATATTATGCTGAAAGGAAGCTACAGGATCGACTGTTGTGTGGAGAAGTGGTGGGATTAAATAAGTTAGACTTCCTCCCACTCCTTTTTGAATGTACAAACGAAGTCATGTATATGTATGACTGTTGCGTTTTGTTTTTGTTTTTTTCCATGACTTCTTACTACCTGTTTTATTTCTAAGGACTAAGTAAGATTACTTTGTCTTGCTGCATATTCAAAATAAACTGAACTAAAAAAATATATATATATATTATTTATTTTTTTTTTTTTAAAATTTATTTGTTTATTCATTTATTTATTTATTTTTGGTTTGTACATTAATCATTGCACTTAGTGCAATAATTATAATAAGCATAAACACTGAAAAAGGAATAGGCTAGAACACAGGTGTCAAACATGTGGCCCGGAGGCCAAATCTGGGCCACATCCAAAGGTTTCAATCCGGCCCCTGGGATGAATTTGTGAAATGCAAAAATTGCACTTAAGATATTAACAATCAAGGATGCCAAACTCATTTTAGTGGAGGTTCCACATACAGAACAATGTGATCTCAACTATAATAATGTTATAATAACCAATAAATAATGACTCCAAATGTTCTTAGTTTAATGTGAAAAGCATAATATTACATTACACCTATAAATAATGAACTCCAAATTTTTCTCTTAGTTTTAGTGTCAAAACATACATTAAATTATGAAAATATGAATATTTACAAACTGTCCTTTAATGATAAAATGTGAAAAACCTGAACTTTTGAAAGTGAAATTTTGAGGTGTAATATTGTTAAAATTGCACTTATTTTTGTCAAGAAATTTCATTTTTTTCAGGTTATTCACACCATTTTGTTTGGATAGTTTGTAAATGTACATATCTTCATAATTTAATTTTGATTGCAGTAAAACAAAAAGAAAAATTTGGAGTTGTCATTATTTACAGGTTATTATGCTACTGTTTTACTGGTCCGGCCCACTTGAGATCAATTTGGCCTTAATGTGGCCCCTGAACTAAAATGAGTTTGACACCCCTGGGCTAGAAGTAAAAGCTTATTTTTTGCCTATCCTTTTCACCTGATCCACTGCTTACGTTAAATAAAATATGTACAGTATTGACCATTCACACCATAACAAAAAATTCAACAACAAAAACACATCTACCATCTCAATTCAATATTCCTAAATGATTTAAGTCCTTTTTTATACTTTGTGTAAGAAGTGAACAACTTAAAATTCATCATCAAGTCTATTGTATCATTTCACACCCACAACCCAAATCCATCTAGACTTCACATTTGTCCTCACTTTAGTCCACTCACTCTGACACACTCATCTCTGAATGATCACACACCATTTCATCAAACTGCATCTTCTGATTTTGTTTTGATTGAGACACACTCAGTGGCAGGAGTTACACATGGTGCAGGTTAACGCATGCGCATATACACATTAATAAGTGAAGTACAAACTGTTAAAACTAAAAGTGATGTTAATATGCAGGGAATATTTTTATCTGTTCAGGGTGATGTTCACTGAGAGGATGAATTGGGGTTTTTTCTGGGTCAGTGGCACTTTTAATGTCGTAACTGAAAGGATTTGTGGAGCAGATGAGGACTCCTAATAGGGATATTTGGAGCAAACCCATTATTTTGTTGACCTGGTTAGTTATGAAGAAGACTTTTGTTTTGTGTTTGGTAGTAATGGTGGTATTCTTATTTGAAAAGTTGAAGTTTTATACAGATTCAGCTTGTCTCCTATAAACCAGGGTTGTAATGTCTTTGCAAACAGTCACTTATCCTTTAGGAAAAACAATCTGATCACCTCAGTCGCTTTCTTGTTGTAGGAGAGGAGTGTTCGCAGGATGAGAGTGGAGCGGCGGCCATCTTTGCCACACAGCTGGATGACTTCCTGGGCGGTGGGCCGGTGCAGTTCAGAGAGGTGCAGAACTTCGAATCCAACACGTTTATGGGCTACTTCAAGTCAGGAATCAAGTACAAGGTGAGATTTGCAGCACAGTGAGGTTTATATCAATATCTGACTGAAAAGATCTGTGACTGCCTTCTCAGAGGTCACAAGGTTAGCATGCAGAGATCCACTGATATAGAAAATAGAACAGAGAACATGAAGAATACACAGCCTAACCAAAACATGTTCCCACTTAATTATACTAAACACATAGGTAAGATGCAGTGGCCCTGGGGTGCAACAGCCCAAAAAATTATCCACTATAACAAAAAAAAGAGAACAGCCCAAAAAATTATCCACTATAACAAAAAAAGAGAACAGCCCAAAAAATTATCCACTATAAGAAAAAAAAAGAGAACAGCCCAAAAAATTATCCACTATAACAAAAAAAGAGAACAACCCAAATAATTATCCACTATAAGAAAAAAAAAGAGAACAGCCCAAAAAATTATCCACCATAAGACAAAAAAAACATCATCCACCTTTTCAATTAGGGGGGTGCTGTTTACCCAAAAGGTCTCTTGCTTTAAAATTAAGGCCACCACAAAAAATAGAAGCATAGGCTGAAAATTTTAAGGCCTTCAGCTAATGTGGCTAATGCTAATGAAGTAACCCACCGGAAGTGGAGGTCGATGCACTAAAAATAAAGTTATTTAAAAAATAGTGGATAATTTTTTGGGCTTTTCACTTTTTTTCTTATAGTGGATATTTTCTGGGGCTGTTCTCTTTCTTTTTTCTTGAAGTGGATAATTTTTTGGGCTTGTGGATAATTTTTTGGGCTGTTGCACCTCTGGGCCACCGTAGTAAGATCCTTCTATTAGATAACTACTTCAGACATCAGTACGTTTTTAACTGGAACTGATGCAGTGAGTAGATTCTCGTTTCTTAAATAACCATCAGTTTGGACTGTTGTTTCAATGGAAAAGGTCATGTGATCTGATGAGTCCACATCAACTCATTTCCAGAGTAATGAATGAAGTGATTACCCATCATGCCTAGTGCTTACAGTACAAGCCTGTGGGAGCAGTGTTATAAACTTGGGTTAGTTCAGTTGAAAGATGCTAAAATTACATGCTGTGACATTGCATAAGTGTATTGAAATGATTCAGGTTTAATTAAAACTAAAGGTGGTTCAAGGAGATATTAAAGAGTGGGATTCTGAGTGGGACTGGGATGGTGGGATAATATTTATATTACACTGTTGCTAATTTTGATGAGTGCAAGATGAGGAAAGTAATAAATAATAAGTCTGGGAGTGTAAGGGAGGAGGGCTCTAAGGCTGATTCTTTTAAGGTTGTAAGAGCATCCAAGATGGTGCATCGGTCAGGACACAAGAGGGTAGGAGGACTGGTGTTTCTTTAAGGCGGTGGTGCTTTATTCTGATAATAATAATAAAACTTTATTGCAGACACAGGTCCATAAACCACAAGCACACAACATACAGAATAAATAGAATAAAAAGGATAAAAAAGAATAAAAAGAATAAAAAGGAGATTAAAAATTAAGCACATCATAAAATATACAAACTATTACACCAATGCCGTCTCAGTTTAGAGTTGAAACGATAACAGCTTTTTAGGGGGCTAACTAGAGCTTCTATAATGTGGTTCTCTGATGTATCCAGGCGACACATAAAACTAAACATCAACTACTCAGATACTCAGAATTTGTGCACTCACACGCATACAGTTCTTTCGAATGGTGTTGTTACCACTTCCCGTGGCAGCAGAAAGGAGGGCTATAGGCACACTTCAAAATAATAGCCTTTTACACACTGTAAAAAAAATCCTGTTGTTTTCACAGAAAAAAACTGGCAGCTGTGGTTACCAGAACAATACTCTAAAAAACACATCCAAATATAAACATATTAACGGAGTAACATGTAGATTTAACATTGGATTTAAATGGTAAATGGACTGCACTTATTTAGCTCATTTTCTCCACCTTCATGGTGTCCAAAGCACTTTCCAAATCCACCAGGTCCAACTGGGAACAATTCAGGGTTCAGTGTCTTCCATGGACACTTGGACATATGGACAGTCAGAGCCAGGATTCAAACTACCAGCCCTTTGGTTATTGGACGAGCCACTCTGCCAACTCTACCAACCCATTAATTTACAAATTTAAAATGTTATGTTGTTAAATGTTTACTTTTGTAATAAGTTTTTTATTAAAAAAAAAAAAAAAAAGGCAAATAGGCCGTTATTTCAACATTATGGTTTTGCAATTTAAACGGCACCACATTGTTTTTCAATTTACAGTTTTATTTTCTAAAAACAATACAAATACATAATTTCTACATACAAACCTGGTTTTGTTCACATACTCTTCCTGTAAAAACTACAGCTATATTTGATTTAATCGTTAACACAAAAATCTTTTCAAATAAACAACTTTGCATTGTATTGTCACTTACAGTTTTTTTATGTTGCAATTTTACAACTTTTTTGGTGTTAATTCTACAGTCATTTTTTACAGTGCATATTATACAGTAATTGTAAGTAAATGGATGAATCAAAGAAAAATACCTGATTTCATGATTTCATTTACAGATCACAGATGTCATTTTCTATCTACATATGTCTCATGATTGCTGTTATCATGCCATGCAAATTAGAAATAAAAAGGCTTCAAGTTGCTGCTGCCATAAGTGCATAAATCTTAGGGCGTGACTTGGTGATAATCTGAACAAACTGCAGAATTTTTCTTCATAACTTGAAAAATCTGAGATGGTTTCCACCAGACGATTTGGCTCGTAAATATGAATGATCCTGTTTTTTCAAATACAAAACCTTTATAATACTAGTACATTTCCATGATACTGACTTTACCTCAGCAGCCCTGACTCTGACTGACTTTACAGCAGAAATAGCTGCAAACCCTGTCCCATATGAAACTGATTAATGACTCTGTTTGACCTCAATTTAACTGCAGGGCTTAATGATTGTCAGCTTTCACTGAACTTTGTCATGCACTTAATGAGTCTGAAGTTCAGAGGAAACGCAGCGTTCTCCTCCGTGCTATTTACATCGAAGGGTGTGTCCGACCGTCTGCCTCGGACCGTAACCATGGTAACCTGCCTGTTCAATGAAGGACATTTTTAGGGAGAGAGAGAGAGAGAGAGACACACACAGGCGAGGCCACTGTTTTACCAGCCATCTGTTTCCCATTGCCATGAAAACCATCCAAAGCCTCTCCTGGCTTTAGCTGGATGTAATTAGCCCCAAAAGTTGTTTACTGCTGTGCAAAGTTGGCGGATGGAAACACATGTGCAGAGACACGCTTACACAATGTTCCCCAGAAAAGAGAGAGACATTAAATCTAAACCTCATTAGGTCTTCATAGTTTTGGTGAGTCCACAGAAACGGTCCTTCTACTGGAATAAACAAGGTCTGCATTGTTGCCATGGAAAGTTTTACTGTCTCTCTGGAGATGAACGGCATGAGTGTGGTTTGAGTTTTTCAGTCACTCCTCCAGATGCTTGTGTTCCTTTGTGGTTAATACTGAACAGTGACTGTACGATTCAAGATCCAGGAAGTCCCCTTTCTTTTAGTTGTCAAAACTAAAACAAACTGACAGGCAGTTTTGTGGAGTAGGGAAATTACATCTGTTGGTTCAAGTATGGTTTTGCAGAAGTTTGCTGGAACTTCATCTAACTACATTTATATTTGCAGTGTGATTCAAGTTGTTATGCCCTTGTAGACTGTGGTTGCGATTTTTTCTTAATATTCCACTGTTTTGTAATGAGGAGTCGCTCAACACTCTGAATCTACGTATGTTTCCTGGTTACCTATGACCCCTGATGATCAGTTTCAAAGCACTGTTTCAGTAAGTTTTATTAACCCTTTCATGCATTAATTGTGAGAACCTTAGTCAAGATTTTTTTCTTCAGTGTTTTTATTCCTCCTTAGGCATGAAAAAAACGATGCGATCGAGTTTTTTTTTCTGTGGAGTTACAAAAATATCCATGCATTTAATTTTTGAAGGAAAGAAACGTGTTTAAAACCCAATATCAGAGAGGGATATGAAAACAATGAAATAAAAACATGTTGCATGCTGCTAATCTGATGTCGTCTCACATTTTAACATATTCTAATGCTATTAATTTCTCACTTCATCAAGATAATGTGCAAAAAAAAAACCTTCTTGTCTAACAAATAACAATTGATTTACACTCAAACATGTTAGTGCAGATCAGGTTTATCAAGAACAGCAAAGTTATAGTAATGGTATGAATGTCAGGATATGAGATGATGCGTAAGTGTCCACTGTGTTGGCTGATATGGAACTAAAAACAACTAAACCCATTAATATACAAGAGAACAGCTGGAGAAGAACTGTCCACTGGAGTGACTTATGCATGAAAGGGTTAAAAACCCCTTTTGCCCTATCGGCCTGCCCACGGGCCTAAAAAATTATATTAATATTCATCTACTATAAAAATATAATAAATCAGGACAATGGATGCTTTTTCAAGTTTTGCTCAAAGTTTAGACCCTAATGTTAATAAAAGTACATCAAAAGTGTATTTTAGTGCAAACTTTAATGTTCAAACATGATTTTTAATCTTTGTGTGGGTGAAATATACGCTATTAAAAATCTCCGACACGAACAATTAATTTACGCAAATCATCGTCAATCCAGCCGAAAACAAAACAGGCGAGGATAAAAAATTCTAATTTCTGTTTTAGTTTGTTCCAGTTTACTCAGGCATAGTAATATATACAATATTTTAGACGATGGGAATAGATTCTGTCAGGTCTCTAAATGTCCATAGACACCAAGAACATCCATATGAACCTTATTATTGTGAAGTAATTCTTCATTTACTTTGGGTATGTCTTTTTAGGCGTTTTTCCCCTGAAAATATGGTCAGGGTTGAACAGGTTAATTTCATGACATTGTAGAGATTTTTGGGTTATTTTTGTTTTGTTTGGATTGTTGACCGGAGGACCTGATCAATAGCAGCATCAATAAATCACTAAATTAATCTACATACTAGAGACTGGAAAATGTGTTGAATCCTACTATATAATGCACGTTCTGTGTCCGTCCGATCGATGTTGCAGCACAGGAGGGCGTTTGTATGGATTTTCCTCAGCCTTCACAGGCCTGGTCGCTGCCAAACTCACCAAATGAATAGAAACATTACCTGACTATCTACTAGGCACAATTTTATGTCCATATTCAAATGTTGTGATTTATGCTGGGCGATTTTAGCCTCTCATGCTACTGTACAATGGCACCACGGGCACAATGCCGCTAGTTACTATAATGCCAAATATTCCTAATGTCATCCATTTACATCATAACTATTATATGTGCTATATCACTGGTATGCAAGGAAAATGCTTCCAGAATAAAAGTAATGAAATTTTACCACATGAGAGTCACTGATAAAGAAAAATCAAGTCAAAAATGCTGGTTGGCTGAACTTTCCAAGATACAGCCTTGGGTCAAAATGTGAAATTCAAGAATTAACGAGAGAATGGGTTTGACTCAAAAGGAATATTTGTCTCAGAGCTACAAGATCTACTTCAAAACACTGTCTGCACATTAGAATACATTCACTTTACAAGTTCTATTTAGTGGAAGATTTATAAAACTATTATATAAATGCACATAAACCAATATATATGTGTAATAACACTTAATCATATACCTTGAAAACATCAGCAAACCGGCACTTTTGTCATTTATTTTCCAATTAATCTTATTAAAATACGTAACATTTAGTACATTTAATCTCTGAAGCAAATCATTTCTAAAAAATCGTAGACCAGTGTATTCAACAACAATCAGTCCAATTAATGTTGCATCTGCTTTACAACAACACCTAACCGAAATTCTTAATTCCCTACATAACCATTCCATTCTTCAAAACTCTTGCCAAAAGTTTTATTTTAAAAAATAAAAAATGCATCCATAGTCTATCAAAATAGACACCTTAAAGAACATCTCAGCAAATTTTCATAGTTAGGAGACACTTGCAACCGCATTTTTAAAACGTTTAGAAAAAAAGGAAAATTTAGATGTTAATTTTTGTTCCCTACATAACCATGCAGTTTTTCAAATTTTTATGGCAAAAGATAGCACTATAGCTTTTGTTTCTTTTTATGAGCTTCAAGTACTAGTTAATACCTTTAAAATGATGTATTATTCATGTCTCTATCTTAAATACTTTTTGAATTACAGTATAAAATGTAGTCGGGCACTCCCTACATAACCACGTGACTTGACCCATATATATATTTAATATGTCACTGAAAATAAATTTGGGCAGTAAGGGGTTAAACTATTGCAGATATGGGTGCTTCTATGAAACTGGTCCCTAAAAACAGGACATGGGGCTAAAAATTCAAACCAGATATAGATTAATGTTATGAAGCAAGTTTGGAAGCACTTTGGGTCTATTTTAAAAATAAATACTCACTGAGATAAAAGAGAAACTATTTTTCAGATAAAACACATTTTTATATTATTTTACATTATATTTAATACAAAAATCCGCATGTAACACGGTCAAAAGGACACAAAAATTACGTGCTACTATTATTTTAATATCTCTTTATTCTCTCACAGGTACATTTTAGGAACTGAAGTAATTATGCAAGGCAGAATGTTTCACAACAACCACCGTTGCAAAATTATTTGCGATTTATATGTGTTTAAAATGGGCAGGTTCTGTATGTAACACCAGTGGACACAATGGGCTACATACAAAACTTGGAATGAGACTGAGATTCATGGAAAAACCCACATTTGGATTAGAAAAACCACTAGGATCATCAAATTTAACACAGTGTCTTTATTTATAGCACCATATAAGACCATTTCAAGCCATGTGGTCCAGGTAAAATGCACCTACACCAAGGTAGTTTTTGATGTCCCAGTTTTGGTCCTATTTTTGGCCCCAATATTTTATTAAAAACTCGTTAATTTTGGGATGGCTCAAGCAAGAGTATATTTTTTTTGCATTTATCTGAGGTCATCATTAGGTACATCCTAGGTGGAATATGTCTAAATTTCTCCTTTATTATTGGGTCTAAAAAGCTGGAAAAGTGCCAGGTACCAAAATGAACCCAGTTTCACAGAAGCACCCAAATAGAAACAAGAGAAAGGAATGTGCTGTGTTACCAGGTGTCACATCACAGAATGTTCCTGTCACAGGAATGATCTGAGGGAATTAAATGAACTGGAATTACCTTCCACACCTAAGAATTTTACATTATATAATAGCATGTGGTGACATGTTTAACTCAGTTCAAGTTTAAAATAGGGCTTCAGTCTGTGTCTTATTTGAATGTATCTACTTTAAATAAAGATATGTACACTGTTGCCTATAAAATTGGACTAAAATATTTTTTATCTCTTCTCATAAAATGATTCTGACAATGTGATTTATTCTTGATTAATTTAGTGGAACTGGGACTCAGTATATAATCATTAAACCTGGTCAAAGGTGATTATTGATGTGTATAAATAGGAATAAAAAGAGGAATGTGTTTGAAAACAAAATAATTCCAACTTTATGGGTGACAGTGTATTATTTATCCAAAGTAATCTACTCTGACATGTACAACAGTGCGTGAGGGTCACATTAGGTCATTTATAAAATTATTATAAGAAAGAAAAAAAATCATGGATATTCTAAGATTAAAGTGGTACATTTATGAAAAAAGTGAATATTCTGTGTGGTTATTTAGTCATAAAATTCCTGTAAGGTATAAAATAAGAAAGATATAAACAATAAAATTTGGCTCACAAAGGGAATCAGAGGTTTTTATTTCTATAAAGTAAGTAGTAAGTTCTTTGGAGCTGCTGACAGGTTGATGTCTGCTCTAGTTATCGAAGTCTTTACCCTTCAAACCAGTTTTAATGAAAAAGCACCATTTGCTTATGTGCAGTGACTGATTTGCATGTCTTTTAAATACCTGTTTTGTTTAATGGCTTCACTGAGGACGGAACATTACGAGAAAAGCCTTCACTGAAGGTATAACACAACAGACATGATCCCTCCTCTGTTCAGGAATCATGTTGGTTTCATTTTTCCCTTTGATAAGGTTTATTAGTGGTGTTGTGCTGTGGTTTATTGTTCATTATTTGCTTCTGCAGTTTACAGCCTTTTGTCCATTGTCATATAAATCTTATCAAATCCCTTGTAATATAGTGATTTATTAAGTCTGGAGATGACATGACAAACAAGACATGTCCTCAGAATGACAGAATTCTCTTTTTTCCCATAATGGTCTGAAAATGCAAACTGTCTAAACACATCAGTTCTCTTTTAACTGTTTGTTTTTGTTTCAGAAAGGGGGAGTTGCATCAGGATTTAAGCATGTGGTGACCAACGATGCCAACGTGAAGCGGCTGCTTCATGTCAAGGGTCGGAGGATCATCAGGGCCACGGAGGTAGACATGACCTGGGCCAGCTTCAACAAGGGAGACTGCTTCCTTATTGACCTGGGAAAGGTGAGCTGGTTTTGAAATGTGTTTGTATCCGTCTATTTGACTACATCCCATACAGAGTAGATTACAGAATTATTCATTACTAGCGTGTTGACCCACGTTTGGATCCACAGGTTCTAGATGTGGTAGTTTTTATGCTGCTGTGTATTCGTGCATGCTGTACCGCATTTGTCCAGCAGTCACTGCTGAAGCGTTCAGGCCACAGCAACGTGATTGTAAGACTATTGTATTTCAAAATTACTAATATCTCCCAAAATAATGGTCCTATCAACTTGCCGTTTTCGCTAGTCCCTTCTTTGACCAAAAATACATAAGTATGCCAAACTGCAGCAGTCAGCTCTTTCTGGATTTTGGGTGAATCCCCAGAAACGCACACATACACACACACGCACACACACACACACACACACACACACACACACCAAGGTTATAATAGTTTTGGATTTTTCATGATAGTTTAGTTTTAACTTTTTTTTCTCTAATTCAGTTAGTTTTAATTAGTTTTTAGAGCAGGTTTGCTAGTTTTTATTAGTTTTCTTTTTTTTCCTAAATGCTTAGTTTTAGTTTAGTTTTAGTTTATTTTTATTTTTTATTTTCTTCACCGTTGAATTCAAATAAATCCCAGACAGGACTCTGCTGCTTTCTCCCAACTTTAGTCTCCATGTTTCCAGGTAGAGTGGGGACCAGAAGATGACTGGAAACCACAAATGATGGATTAAATATCATATGGTGCCAGCAGCTAAAATTGCTTGAGGGAAATAAATCGATTTTATATCAATCTGACATTGACAAAGACGAAAATTAAGGAAATTTTGTCAATAATTTTTATACGTTTTAGTTAGTTTTGTAAACACACAATACAGTTTCAGTTAGTTATCATTTTTTCTTTTAAACATAGTTCTTATTTATTTCAGTCAGCGAAAATGTTTTTACAATTCTAGTTTTCGTCATTTCGTTAGTTTTCGTTAACAATAATAACCTTGACACACACACACAGAGGCCACTTGGATTTTATAATACAGATACTCCCCAAAATGGAATAAATAAGTAATTAAAATATAATCACATCAACTTATTCCATTTGATTATTTTTTCACTCAACACTGATGACAGGAAAAATATTTAAAGTAAAGAAATGTTAGAGCTCTTTTCTCATTTCAGAGTGAAAATGTTGAATTCTAGCACTGAAAGGCTTTCTTGTCAAGTGACATGGGAATTTGTCTCGGTTGGAGATGTGCATTTATTTGTTTGGCAAATGAGAACTACTCAAAACAATGCCCTTGGTGAGATCAGCTTTACTGTCCAGACGTCTGCAAAATAAAGAATCCTGCACAGCAAAAAAGAAATAGATTAATAAATAAATAAAACAGAATGAGTGCTACCTTCTACATATTAATATTTTTCTGAAAGGATATAGTCACGACTTTTGTTTCGTAATTATGATGAAACTGAATATTTTTTGTCTCTGTAACTAAAACAAACTGTATCACAATATGGTGAGTTGGAGTAATTCTAAATACTGCCAGTAATTGACTATGAATTGATCTTGTTGTGATGCAATATCTGATAGAAACTAAACCTAAACCTCTTTATCAAGGTTTTTTCACCATATCCTCATCTGCTCTTGGTCTGTTTGATCTCAGGAGGCTCAAAATAGTCATAGTTTTCACTGTATTTCTCATTGTTAAACATATGCCAGTTTAATAGCTCTCCCCTCTGCTACAGCATTAAAATTTATCTATTTTCAAAGTAACCCGAAAAATGGAAATTACTATTTAACCCTTTCATGCATGAATTATGAGAACCTAAGTCAATATTTTTTTCTGGAGTGTTTTTATTCCTCTTTAGGCATGAAAAAAACAATGCAATTAAAGATTTTTTTAACCTATTTTTCATGGAGTTAAAAAAAAAAGTCCACTCAGCTGGACATTTTTTTAACTCCATGAAAAGGTAAATAATTGGTGTAAAATACAGTTTGTCATCTTTTCATGGTCATCACATATGACCCATTTGGACGTTCAGAGGCTCCGTAGTTACCGTGTAAACACTGTTATCTTCCACAACATTGATTCACCAGTAAAACCCAAGGAGTTGGGTCAATGACAGTGGATGGAGACATTTGATTAATGATAAATTTGCTGAAAAAGTCACTTTTTTTCTGTTTTTGCTGTTTCTGATTTAAATTGAATTTACTCTGAGCTTGAATGAACATCAACATGATCAACGGATTAAATATAGGAAAATACCTACTGTACAATGGAAAAAATGCTAAATATAGAGGATAATATAATAAGAAATGGTGATAAATACTTAAGAAAGGTTAAATAGAGAGGAAAAAGTCATTTGGGAACTGCCATAAAAAAATTTTTTAAAAAGCGCTGGGTCTTTATGGGTCAAACCAGGGATGTCAAACATGCCAAAACTGGCCCACCAAAGGTTCCAGCCCGGGCCATGGGGTGAATTTGCAAAGTGCAAAAATTATACTGAGGATATTAACAATCAAGGATGTCGAACTCGTTTTAGCTCAAGTTCCACATACAGAACAATGTGATCTCAACTAAAATAATAGCATAATAACCTATAAATAATGACTATAAATATATAATAATGATTTTCTTAGTTTAATGTGTAAACATAATATTACATTACACCTTTAAATAATGAACTATAAATTTTTCTCTTAGTTTTAGTGTAAAAACTTACATTAAATTATGAAAATATTAACATTTACAGACTATCCTTTAACAAAAACTGTGAAAAACCTGAACTTTTGAAAGTGAAATTTTAACATTATTCTTCCTGTTATTAAATATTTTGCGCCTTTGTAGATACAATCTGTACGATGTATGTATAAATGGTAAGTTGAGGTGTAATATTGTTAAAATTGCACGTAATTTTTCTCAAGAAATTTCATTTTTTTCAGGTTATTCACATAATTTTTGTTTGGATAGTTTGTAAATGTACATATTTTCATAATTTAATTTTGATTCCACTAAAACAAAAAGAAAAATTTGAAGTCGTCATTATTTACAGGGTGGGGAAGCAAAATTTACAATGAACATTTAGTTGTTTTTTTCTCCGCAGGCACTACGTCAGTTGTTTTGAAACCAAACATATATTGATGTCATAATCATACCTAACACTATTATCCATACCTTTTCAGAAACTTTTGCCCATATGAGTAATCAGGAAAGCAAACGTCAAAGAGTGTGTGATTTGCTGAATGCACTCGTCACACCAAAGGAGATTTCAAAAATAGCTGGAGTGTCCATAAAGACTGTTTATAATGTAAAGAAGAGAATGACTATGAGCAAAACTATTAGGAGAAAGTCTGGAAGATACTATTAAAGAAGAAGTGGGAGAAGTTGTCACCCGAATATTTGAGGAACACTTGCGCAAGTTTCAGGAAGCGTGTGAAGGCAGTTATTGAGAAAGAAGGAGGACACATAGAATAAAAACATTTTCTATTATGTCAATTTTCTTGTGGTAAATAAATTCTCATGACTTTCAATAAACTAATTGGTCATACACTGTCTTTCAATCCCTGCCTCAAAATATTGTAAATTTTGCTTCCCGGTTATTCCCTGTACAGGTTATTATGCTACCGTTTTACTGGTCCGGCCCACTTGAGATCAATTTGGGCTTAATGTGGCCCCTGAACTAAAATGGGTTTGACACCCCTGGGTTAAACATTAATAACATTTTATTTCCTTGCCTTTATATTCACTCATGCAGATATTCTGCAGGTACTGTTATAAAAGTTCAGGTTAACTTACACTGTAGAATAGCTGTCCACTGTAGTGACCACAATGCATGAAAGGGTTAAATAAACCATTTATATAATACTGTTAAATGTAACTGACACCATTATCACTACTAATTACTGTGTCTGTCATAATGATGATGTATAACTCATGTACTATCCATTCTCATCCATTTTCTCTCCTGTAGGACATCTACCAGTGGTGTGGCAGTGAGTGTAACCGTTTCGAGAAGCTGAAGGCGTCTGAAGTCGCCATCGACATCAGAGATAATGAGAGGAACGGCCGGGCCAAGCTGCACAGGGTGGAGGAAGGAGAAGAGCCACAAGCAATCATAGAGGTAACACATAATCTCTGCACTAAAACACAGAAGGGTTCACTTCAGAGAGCATCACGTGTGAGCTAAATGTATAGTTTTCACATTTCATGGCTGGTTGAGTCAGCGTGGGAACCTATGGACACAATGCTGCCCTTTGTCAAATGCTGCTCATGTGCCCACTCTGTGCCAAGGCTGCATAGAAACCCCGTCCTTTAAAGGAAGAGGGAAAATGCAGAGAGGCACGTATAATCTGTGGAGCAAAGAGTCTGACGAACAAAACACTCACAAAGCTGCTCTGTTGCCTTTTTATGAGTGTGTGTGTGTGTATGTGTATGTGTGTGTGTGTTTTTTGTTTCTTTAATAACACACTTGTATTGTATGTAAGTAATTCATCTGGTTGTTTTACAGGTTCTGGGGCCAATAACTGGAATCGCTCCCAGTATACCTGATGATGACAAGGTGGAAGTGTCCAACAGGAAGAAGGGTGCCCTGTACATGGTGAGGACCAGTCAGACTTAAATAACAGACTTAAACAGACTTAAACACAACTTAACCCAGTGGTTTTCAACCTTGGGGTCAGGACCCCATGTAGGGTCGCCTGGAATTCAAATGGGGTTGCCTGAAATTTCTAGTAATTGATTAAAAAAAAAAAAAAAAGAAAAAATAAGTAGTAATAAAAATATATAGTGAGTTGACAGAGACAATCCCAATACATAAAAGACATGACAGACTCTGAAGCTGAAACTGAAGCACTGTGGTACTGTTTATCTTTCAAATGTTCACTGTGGTCGGTTTCAGATGCTGCAGCTCTTTCATAATTCATAGTTTGAGTTCTTGTTTGTTCAGTATTAATTGTCAGCCTTGTAAATCCAAGCTGGACTGACTGTACATATCCTGACCAAGGAAAATCAAATTCTCTCTTTGTGCAGTAATCTACACCTGGCTTGTCTGCCTCCGTCCATAATAATATACATTATATAGACTAAATGTAGTCTAAAATTAACGTTTATTTGCAACATAGTATAGCAAACTACTACATGATCAAAAACAAATTAATTTTGGCAAAAAAATGTCTCAGTTTTAAATGTTTGGGGTTGCCAGAAATTTGTGATGTTAAAATGGGGTCACGAGCCAAAAAGGTTGGGAACCACTGACTTAACCCATAAAGACCCAGCGCTACTTTTGTGGCAGTTTCTAAATGATATTTTTTTCTCTCTATTTAACATTTCCTAAAAGATTTATCACCATTTATTATAAAATAATCCTCCATATTTTGCATTTTTCCAGTGAAAATCATATTTTCTTACATTTAATTCAGTGATCATATAGATGTTCATAAAAGCTCAGATTAAAGTTCAGGCTTATTATATCAGAAACAGAGAAAACTGAAGAAAAAGTGTCTTTTTCAGTTATATCTATCATTAACTGAACATAAGCCAAGTGTCTCCATCCACTGTCACTGATCAAACTGGTGAATCATTGTTGTAGAAGATGTTGGTGTTTCCATGGTAACTACAGAGCCTCTGATGACAATGAAAAAATGACAAACTGCATTTTACACCAATTATTTACATGGATTGATAGGATTAGTGGATCAACAGGTATTAAACATTTACTTTAGTTGATGGTTTTGGGTCCTTATGGGTTAAACATCTGTGACTGAAAAAAAAAAAAACAATCAGAATCTTTTTCTTAAAATCTTTTAACAACAAACCCTCTACATGTGTGCATATGATTATTACATTATCGACTCAAACACTTCATTCATCATGCATACGCCCTATGTAGCTCTCACTGTCCTTATTATTATGGTTTTAAAAGCCAGTTTGAGAATTATTTGTTGTGCAAAATCTTTATTTAGAATATTTTTATTTACTTATATATGCAAAATCATAATTTTTTGTATTGAGGAATTTTATATAATTAATTACTTAAGTATACAGTATTTAGTAGTTAGATGATGAATGAATATGATGTCTATACCTATGAGCATACTGCACAAAAACTAGAAAAGAAAATTGCATTTCCAAGAAATGTACTCATATTTTTGTATTATTACATCATCATTTGCAGTTATTACATTTTCAAACAGGATTTTAATGATAGACCAATAATGTAATAACCAGCCAGTAACATAACAACTTATTGCATTATTACAAAGCTACTACATTATTGGCATTATTTATTACATTTATGTTTTTATTTTTTATATATTTTGTTTTGCAGTTTTCAATTATGTTATAACACAAAAACAAAGGCTCAGATGTGTGTAACAACTAATTAATTAATAGAGGGTATGCACATACGTCACTTCCCCCCTTGGCCACGCCCCTCTGAGTCAGACTGAGTGGCAAAAGCCAACCTGCTCAACATGACGGAGTATAGCAGTAAACACAGCCAGACCGGGAAAATGTGAAATCTGAAATTAAATGAAGGACAGTTGGACTGGACATGGATCTGTACGAGCTACCAAAGAATAAGTGGTTCATGAACACTGACATGTGGACAGAAATTGTGTATCTGGACATCCAGGGTGTAGGGGATCAGTGCTATTTTAACCTGAAACAAATATACATGGTTTCATCATTACTGACAACCAGGGTCCAAAACTAGGGCCCAGAACCAGCTGATCCACAGAGCATTTACAGTAGACTGTGTACTGACCCCAGTGAATATATGCAGGATCTACTGGGACTGAGGAGATTTACTGAGTCTAGTTCAGATCAAACACTTTATACAACACAAATACTACTGCTGTGGACCAGCAGGGAACGCCTTTATTCTTGTAAATTATGATATTTTTCCCACCTTTTTTTTTAAATTACGACATTATTCTTGTAATATTATGGCTTTATTGTCGGAATATGATGACTTTAATCTCATAAACGAATGACATTTTTGTTACATTATGAGGTTTTTTTATAACTATGAGTTTATTCTCATAACATTGTGATTCTTTTTGTATTCGACTTTATTATCAGAAAATTAAGGGTTTTATATCGATATTTTATGACTTTATACTCATAGTGACAAGTATTTTTATTTTCTTATGTGGCCCTAATACGCTGTCGTAGCTTTATTCTCCAGTTCCCCCGTATTTGAAAAACTAGGTTAGCCTCAGTTGAAGTTAGTTTACAAATCATGTAGGAGCACAAGGTTCAGAATCACAAAATGAAGACAACATCGAAAGATGAAAGATCTGATCATGAAACCAAGAGCTTTACTAAGAAGTAACATTAGCCAAAACAATACGTAATTTAAGGTCTAATTTTACCCAAAAATACAGCATAAATTAATGTTACCTGACACCAAACAGGATCCACAGGATCCTGAATCCATCTACTTCTCTTTTCTTTGTCTTTCGGTGTCTGTAAAACGATAGCTCCAACTGCTTTTCAAACCTGTTCATAATCAATCACACAACAGCTCTTCCTCATTTTTTTAATTAAATATTGTTCTTCAGTTTAGACAGTATTGAAGCCAACGCTGTCACTCATCTCCCTCTTTCTGCCACTCAGTGGGTGTAACCGCAGTGACTTCCACTAGTGGTGATGTCACTTGCATACCCTCTGTTGACTAACCAGTCCTTTCTTAAAGAAAGAAAGAGGGGCCGAGGCAGAGGACAGTCACTGGTATACAGATATAATCCTTAGTCCAATGTAACTTCTTCCAAGTACACGAGAAACTGAGTCCAAGCACTTGAAAAAGTGTTTGCAGAGCATGTCCTCAAAGACCTGAGCTTCTCCATCTGTATTAATGACAACATATCACTGACCCACATTACAAAAGACGGAGGAGTTGGAGACTTCCATTCTTTTAATATCAGCCTCTTCCAGTAGACGCTGTAGTGTTGCAGGTATATTCCCGACAGTCTGAGAACAGCCAAAAATAACAAGTCCTGGTTCAGGCTGAAGAGGCCTTTTATAGGCCAGAAACCTGTCAATGAGGAACAGAACCAAAAGGAATGAGACAAGGTACCTTCTAACATTTTACACCTGTCACACATTGGGGAGACTGAGGGATAAATGTTGTTCAGCTTGACTTTGGAGTATGGAGACGGTGGACAGTCAAAAATGGGATCAGCTGATCGGCCTGATCACAATCAAGGGTACCAGAAGGGGTGCACATATAGATAAAAACAATAATGCTTTATCAAAAAATCAGACAGGCCATTTTATTTGTCTGATATTTCTCTTTTAAAGTCCAAAACATTTTTGTATTATGGTGTCTACTAAAAATTTTGCAGGCTTGTACCCCTGTCAAATCAGAAATTATTCAGTGTACGGACACTACAGCCTAACAGCCTCCATATTTAATGCCTACAAAGATATATCAATGGATAATCATGCATTGTTTATTGCACAGATGTTGTGTCCAAAGCATGCGTGCTGAAAAATTCCATATATTGACAGAAACAATAAAATTAGACCCACATATTTTGAATATGGTGTATGGACACTACTTGGTGTACGGACTCTACAAGATTGGAATGGAAATCTGGCTTATCACATGGTCGCATCTCTGTTAGATCTGTAACTAAGTCTTCCTGGTACAGGAGGAAATAAACATTTGTGAACAAATTATAACAATTTATCTATAAGGCATATACACAATATTATTGATGGAAGTATATTGGTGTACGGACACTACATAAATTTTGGTGAACAACTCACCATTGAAAACATGCGGTTCGACGTAAACATCCGTTTGCATACCAAAATCTGTCTAGTTGTGCATATTTAGGCATAATAATACTGAAATAACAGGTTCCCATTCTATTATTCCAATTAAAGGGCTGTATTAGAAAGGGTTTTCAGAACAAAATGGTTGATTGTCTTAATACTGAAAATAAGAATTGATAATCAAACAGCTGTTCAACAAAAATGATCAATAAATGAAAAGTAATGTGATGTGTGTATTTTGTAATAAAAAAGACACAGGAGTTGAGTAGGAATTATTTATTGTGTTACAAAACATTATGTACAATAATTTTGCTCTCTTATAACAATAAAATTGTGCACATGTTTTCACACTCATTGGGTCGCCATTTTATCAGTTTTTATCCGATTTTCTTCAGATTTGCAGGATTGCAAGATCTAGTAATAAGATGGCCAAAGAAACATTTTGGGAATGGTTTTGGGGGGATCTTTTTGCAATACTGATTAATAACTAATGTAAATATACTTGTACACCTTGATTGTGATCAGGTCGTGATGCCTATTGTTTATAGAACAGGAGTGGATTTTAGACAAACACTAGTCCCACTTAGATTCACTTAATTGAATGCATATCTCTTCTTTCCAATTATCTCTTATTTTCACACTATCTGCTTTAACACATTCATCAAACAAATGCACAAATTTTGAGATGAGATATCTGGAGGAACAAGGGCTTTTCTGCACATTATAGATCTCATGCTCCATAGGAAGATATTTATAACTTGGGATTTTTGATACAACGTAATGTCTGACCTGTAAATACCAAAAAAGTGAGAGTTGGACAGGTTATATTGTTTCTTTATTTAACTGAATATTATTTATTACATTTCAGATGGCTAAAATTACTACGCTATTGGCCATTATTACATTTTGGTTGCTACATATGATTAAGTATAAATCCTCTTTTTGTTGCAGTTCAGTCACCAAAACTAATTAACTGGTTTATATTTACTAGACATCTACTTCAAAAACTGACCAAAACAAAATAGAAAATTGAAAACGTAATACAAATAACTATTGAAAATACAAAACAATTATAATCCTGATTTCTCTGTGTGACTCTGTTGTGCAGATCTCTGATGCTTCCGGTTCCATGAAAGTTTCGGTTGTGGCCTCATCGAGTCCCTTCAAACAGGCCATGTTGTCTCAGGAGGACTGTTACATCTTGGACAACGGGGTGGACAAGAACATATTTGTCTGGAAAGGTACCACAGGAATTTGGACTTTAATATCCTTCTTTTTGTGCAGAAACATAAAAAACTCCTTTAGTAACGTTTCTATGACTTGTCGGCATCCATTGATCATATTCAGAGGTTGTCAGTAGAGACGTTTCTGTCATTCATTCTGCTTTTTAAATGAATGGTTGCGATATTGTCTCAGTAATTCGTCCACAGTTGAGTTTTGACTGTTGCAAGTGTGTGAATGATCAAATTTGTGTTCATTTTTGTTCATGATGGTGCATTTTCAAGATTTTTTTTAAACAGTCTTGAGACAAATTTGGTGAAATTATCACAATCTAACAATGTTTTTCTCTGACCAGGTCCTAAAGCTAACCTTTCAGAGCGTAAAGCAGCCATGGCAGCAGGACAGGAGTTCATCAAAGAGAAAGGATACTCCAACAAGACTCAGGTAAAGCTCATGTGTACAGGCTCATTCAGTCACATGTTAACCAATGAGATTTTTATATAATATTTAGAAGAAGGAGAAAATGCTCCATTTATACTGGGCAGTGTATGAGCGTAAAGTAAAGGTTATATGTGTAACTTTAGCATAGATCAGTGTTTCCCAACCTTTTTGAGCCACGGCACATATTTTACATTAGAAAAATCACAAGGCACACCACCAAACAAAAATGTCACAAAATATATATTTATTGAAATATAATGCAAATCAAGTCTCAGTTTACTCAGTGTGAAACCTGGGCCTGTTTAGTTGAACACAAAGCTGATATTCTTGCAGGAATTGAAGAAAGACACACATGAATCTCTCTCTTTTGCTGAGGGGTGGGGGTGGGGTGGGGTGAGGCTCAGTGGGGGTGCACAGGCGACATTGTCACGGGAAGTTTGGAACAAGAAACCTCGGAAAGACCCTTGGATTGAGATCCGTTGTATAATAGCATAGGAGGTAAATCCCCCCTGCCTCAACCCGATACCCAAGGTTCGTGGGTAATTCGCTGATCTGCACATCACTAGTGAGGGGGGGTTTTATCAACAGAACACACCACATCGGGGTTGATTCACTTTCACTTTTATTTTGCAAAGGGAAACAGGAGACTTTTGTTGTAGTGGATCATGCAGTCGTATGTATCTATATCACGCTGCTCGCTTACAGTACCAACCAGGTGAAACTGGATAATTTTCCACGTACACCTGATGATTTCTCATGGCACACTAATGTACACAGTGGTTGGGAAACACTGGCATAGATCAGGGGTGTCAAACATGCAGCTCATGGGCCAAAACTGGTCCACCAAATGGTCCGGTCAGGTCCGTGGGATGAAAAAAGTGGATCAGATGAGTAAAATAATAGCATAATTACCTATAAATAATGAAAACTCCAAAATTTTCTTGTTGTCTCAGTGGGAAAAAAGTACATTTACATGTTGAAAATCTTTACATTTACAAAATATCCTTTCCCAATAATATGAATAATCTAAACAACTATGAACAACCAAAAAATTCTTAAGAAAAATAAGTGGACTTTTAATAATATTATGCCTGTTACTAAATATGTACTAAATGTGCCTTTGTAGATCCACTGGGATCTGTAAGTTGTGATGCACATGTGTAAATTGGAAGCTGAAGAATAACATTAAAATTGCATCTTTACTTTTTTAAACGAAAACAGAGAAAACTAACTTAAAGTCGCAGAAAAAATGATTAGACCAGCCTTGTTTTCTTCAGTTTCTTGTTCATTTTAATGGCTGGTACAACTAAAGGTACATTTGTTTGGACAAATATATTGATAACAACAAAAATAGCTCATAAGAGTTTAATTTCAGAGCTGATATCTATACATTTTCCATGTTTTCTTGATAATAACCAAAATCACTTCAGTTCTTACATCAATAGCTATGGCATTGTACTGACAAAAACAGTGCTTTTAGGCATTCCATGTTTTCTTTTCTGTCTGTTTTAGTCACATGATACACACAGGAGTTAGTACTTGATTGTATAACCATTGTTTTTGATGACTTTTGATGGTCTAATAATTTTTTCTGCGACTGTATGTTATTATTTTACTGGTCCATGCCGTTTAGGATCGAATTGGGCTTTATGTGACCTCTAAAATAAAATGAATATAACACCCCTGGCTTAGACAGTTTAGAAAATAGCACCTGGTTTTACAGAACATTTACCTGTACTTGCCTGTTTAAGATTCCTCCCTGTTTCCCTTCAGATCCAAGTACTTCCTGCAGGATCCGAGACGACTCTGTTCAAGCAGTTCTTCAGTGACTGGAGGGACAAAGACGAGACCACCGGCCCAACTAAGGCCTACACCATCGGCCGCATCGCCAAAGTGGACCAGGTGCCCTTCGACGCCTCCACCCTCCACACCAACAAGGCCATGGCGGCCCAGCACGGCATGGTGGACGACGGCACGGGCAAAGTTCAGGTATGTGGGCCTCAAAAACTCCAAACATACACCTGTAGGAATCATTCTTACACAGTATGAGATTTTCTGTATTTATTGCAGATGTTATAGCAGACGTTAATTGATATTTTAGTGGATGTTTTTGGGTTTTTTTTCATCAGAGTAAGAATTACATGCAGCACCCAAGTGTCTTTGCATAGCAGTTAAGACAAAGTTCAAGGTTTGAGTTGCATTTTAGTGACATAAAGGGCAAAAATTCAAGTTCTTGGTTATGGACTGAAAATATATCAGTTTAGGGTCAAATTTTCTCAGGAATCTGAATCTGAAATCATTTATGCAAAATCTTTTGTGGTTTTCAAATCACTGAGCCTTTATTGATACAAGGTTGAAACAAAAAAACATGAAATTTGGCCTATGCACTACTTGATTTAACCATTTCATTTCTGTCAAAAATCAAACATAACACGCTTTCTTCTCTTCATCTGTGAGCTTTGAATCCTCCCCAGGAGGCCTTCCTTCCTCCACCCCTGGATGGCTTTCGTCTTGGCGTCTTAGCCCTATTCAGTCAGTCTGAAATTTAAAAAAAAATACATCAATTAGGCATTACTCCATAACATGTGTAAGAGTTGTTTTATTAGTTTAACTATAAATTGATATATAGAAGCCTTCCTAAAGTGATTCTGGCTGCTTAAATTGGCTTCATCATTGACAGAGCAAGTCAAAATCTAACAAATTGGTGGGCAGTTTCAAAAACGAATATGAAAATTTGGTTGTAAAAAAAACTTGATTTCACTTTAGGAAAATAAATGGGCCTAAATAATATAAACTAATTGTAGCTCATGCAGATGGGCATAACTGATTAAATTTTGGAGGTTAGATATTGAAAATTGAGCGAATGCAAGTTTTTTTTTTTTTTACAATGTTATGTATTTTTTTCACAAACTAAAAACTGATGGGGGTAGGGTTAGTAAAAGTAATGATTTTACTTATCTAATATTAGAATAGACTTAATTGTTGGGTAATGCTTTATTTACAACAGAAAAAGAAAGAGAATTGTTATAATACATACAGATTTATGATAATATCAACTCTACATAAAGAATTATAAGTCCAATTCTTACCTAGAAGCCAAAAAATCCAAACAAAATTGTCACAGGACGTCTTCTGAGGAACTGGCTGATATGACGTCATTGACTTTGAACTGAAATCACTGAAACTGAAACTCATTCAAAAGGGCAGACCATAAGCTCGTCTTCTAAGGTTAAAAGGAAGCAAGCTCAATGAAAATTAGCAAGCAGCAACAGGATTAATGTGGGTTTTCAAATTATTTGTCACTGAAAAAGGGTAATTTTAGCAAACATCATGCAAAAACGTCACACAAGGACAAGTGATACACAGTTTTTGATGTTATTCTCTGAAACTACACAATTTTTCCAATAAAT
Source organism: Sphaeramia orbicularis (assembly GCF_902148855.1). Classification (NCBI taxonomy): domain Eukaryota; kingdom Metazoa; phylum Chordata; class Actinopteri; order Kurtiformes; family Apogonidae; genus Sphaeramia; species Sphaeramia orbicularis. The sequence goes on along the minus strand of NC_043973.1, from coordinate 16,821,808 downwards.
TCAACACAAGACACTGTATGAAAGGTATACATTTATTCCACAATATTTTTTCCACAATAATGTTATAATAATGATACTCAAAAAAGTTTCAACCTTGTCTTAAGCTGAAGAAAAAAGGAAAAACCTGTGCAGATTTTTTTATTACACCCCCCCCCCCACCCCCACTGAGGATTGGAAAGATACCATATACAAGCTAACTGGAACTGTGTTGACTTCATCAATAAGCTGTTTACTTTTGCAGTTCTTTGAGCTCTTTTCTAAACACTGTAATAACAGGTCTGATATTAAACCTCACAGAACAATCACAGCACCTTACCCAAACTTAGGGAAACCCTTAAGTTGTTAATTTTGTTGACAATAATTTAAATACATATTTCGTCTTTTAATAATCATCTAGAAAACAAGCATTTCATGTGGCTTTTGCCTGAATTCTGCACACAAGTAAACTTGGATCGCATTATAAGTCAGATTTACAACTTCATTTCACTGTTTTGTCAAATAATTATTTCTAAAGGTGTTGTTTTAAGCTCTGTTTTTTAGTATAAAGTGTATTTTCATGAAGAATTAATTGACCAGGATACAGAAATTATATTAACAGTTCAGTGGATACATATTTAGTTTTATTGTTTCCTGTGCAGCTTCTAATACCAGTGTTTTTAGCTGACGTGTTTTGCGCTGCTGCTAATATAAGAGTGAGGAGCAACATGGGAGTTCTACTTGATATTGTGTCTGTTTTTAACTCTTTAGTTGTGGTTCTAAACTTCCTCTTATTTTAACATTCTTTGCCAATAGAACCATTTCATAATCAAAGTATGCAAGACTTGTCAGTGCTGATTCACTTGACGTGTAAGACATAAATACCAAGAAAGAAGCTTACAATAAAAATAAAGAACTGACAATAACAATTACAATAGTATTTTAAATCCAACTTAAGTGGAGACAATTGGAATCAAAGGACACTAATACAGGGGTTGGACAAAATAATGGAAACACCTTCTATGATGCCACAATGTTAGGTGTTTCCATTATTTTGTCCAACCCCTGTAGCTGAAATGCTGAATGTTTCATGATAAGGATCTTCTTAACTTCCTTTTTGATATCATGGAGCGATGGTTCTATATCAATTACACAAATAAAAATGAGAAGTTCCATGTGTTTAGTCAGTGTTTTTACATGTACAATGAAACTGAGAGTACTATAAATAAGGTACTACTACTACTATACTATAAAACTACTCAAAATAAATACAATCTGAGTACAAACAGTAATAAAAAAAAATGCAGACACACACACACACATTGCATGATCCAGATCAGGTTGTGTAATAACTGCATCCATTATATTCGCAAAACTGAAACTACTTCTAAATGGAACGAAACAAATACATAACATTATCACATTTTTACACATCAAAGGTTTTTTGTAATATTTAATGATGTCTCTTTTTGTATTTTAAGACTTATTAGATATTTTCTGTCTTTTAGTATTTATTATTGTATCTTATGGGGAACTGAGGAATAAATACAAGTTTTGTTTTGTTTTTTGGTGTGCTATAAATACTTGTGTCCTCTCTAATAATATTAATGACACCACATGTCCACATTTTACATGTAGGATGTAATTGTGAATAAGCAGATTTGTCTACTATTATTTTGTTTTTTTTTTGTTTTTTTAATCTTCTTTCATTTATATTTTTACCTTTTTTGTTCTATGATTTTTTTTGCTATTTTTTAAAAATGTATTTATATTTTATTGATTTTCCATTTTAATGAACATACGATCATAAACACAACAATATAACAGTCCAAACAAACAAATAACCCTTCAAACTCCCCTCCTCCCACCCTCAATAAGATCTACGGTGAATAGAATAAAATTAAATATTGATAGTAATATCAGTATGTGCATTACAGTATTTTGCTATTTTTATTACTATTCATATCATTGTGAATTACGGTGGTAATATCAAGACTCATGATGTAGCAATAATAATATTGTTTTTATTATCACTATGGACAGAAAAAGTATGTCATGTAGCACCAGGGGCTGGAGGATGAGGGGTTGGGAAGAATGGGCCGTGTTTAACGTTTTTGAAATTGAATATTCAAATGTTCAATGTAACTTAAATCGGCATCAAAAAATTATGCATGCTTTCTAGACATAGTTATGATGGAGAGGTCAGTGGCCTGGATGCATGCAGCCAGTCGAAAAACCCTTAATATGTGGAATGCTGTTTACAATATGGTTAAAGAAAGAGTGGAACATAATTATCTATGACTATCCTGATCACCTATCTGTTTATATCTGTAAATGATATTCTCTTTCATCTATATACGTGTATTTGTTTTTATTAGTGGTTTCCATATTTTGAGATCCAGGTTGGGTTGGTATGGGGGTCACCACTGATTCGGGGGGGTGTGGGGTTTATACTCTGTTCATTCATTCATTACTTCCGCCAGGAGGTAATGTGATTGCTTTGCTTTGTGTGTTTGCGTGCATGCGTGTTTGTTTGTTAGCAGGATAACTCAAAAAGTTACGGACGGATTTCCATGAAATTCTCAGGAAATGTTGATACTGGCACAAGGAAGAAATTACTAAATTTTGATGGTGATCGGGGAGGGGGGATGGGTACAGATCTGTCTTGGTGGAGGTCTGCGCTCCGCTCTCAGAGTGCTTTTCTTGTTTTATATTGTACTTTTGGAGATGCACAATGAAAACGAGAAAGCACTCGGAGAGCGCAGACAAGACAGATCTGCCCCCCCCATCACCACCAAAATTTAATCATTTCTTCCTTGTGCCAGTATCAACATTTCCTGAAAATTTCATGAAAATCTGTCCATAACTTTTTGAGTTATTGTGCTAACTAACAAACAAACACGCAAACACACAAAGCAAAGCGATCACAATATCTCCTAGTGGAGGTAATAAATAAAAAATTGACTTAAAAAAATGATTGATAAATATGTTAAAAAAAAATAAATACAAGTTAAAGGTGGGTTTTTTTTAGCCAGCTTTTTTTTTTACCTCATTTTTATTGTTTATTTTACGTACATTACAAAACAAGACAAACATAGAGAACATATGGGACACATTGACTACAATAAACCTTGTGACTAACAATTGTTTTTAGAAGTGGGATGTTGAGGTGAAAGCTGTCCATTTCTTCCATTTATCATGACACTGTTCTGCAGTCCTCAGTCTATGGGTCAGAATCTCCATCTCAAATATTCCATTCACAGTTTGTATCCAGTCATTAGTTGTAGGTGGTTCTAATCTGCACCATTTTTTGGTAATAGCCTTTTTACAGGCTGCTAATAGTATTTTAAACAAATATCTATCTTTTTTTCTTACATTATTACCAGTAATACATCCAAAATACATCACCAAACATGTTTTAGGAATTGCATAACCCAATATCTTAACAACTGTTGAATATACATTATCCCAGAATGATGCAAGTTTAGGACATGACCAAAACACATGTGCATGATTTACACTGATATCTCCACATTCTCTCCAACAAGTTTTTTAACCAGTTTTAACATGTTTCTCAGATCTGGCGTGTTGAGGATGACAAGGTGCCTGTAGATCCGTCCTCCTACGGCCACTTCTATGGTGGAGACTGTTACCTCATCCTCTACAGCTACAGACTAGGAGGCCGTGAGCAGCACATCATATACACCTGGTGAGTGAGTGTGTGTGTGTGTGTGTGTGTGTGTGTGTGTGTGTGTGTGTGTGTGTGTGTGTGTGTGTGTGTGTGTGTGTGTGTGCGGTTGGATCTGGAGCAGATCCTCAAACCACCAGCCCTGGTCCACTCACACACTAATGCTCAGGTTTTTTTGTGACTGTGTTGTGTGTTTGTCTATCAGGCAGGGGCTGAAGTGCACCAAAGATGAGTTGGCGGCTTCGGCATTCCTCACAGTGAAGCTGGATGACTCCATGGGAGGATCACCAGTTCAGGTTAGAGCACAGGTGTCAAACCTGCAGCCCGGGGGCCAAATCTGGCCCCTGGGATGAATTTGTGAAATGCTAAAATTACACTGAAGAAATTAACAATCAAGGATGTTAAAATCATTTTAGGTCAGTTCAGTCTAAAGTGGATCAGAAGCAGTAAAATACTATCATAATTACCTAGAAATAATGAAAACTGTAAATGTGTCTCTTTGTTTTAGTGTAAAAAGAAGTAAAATTGCACTAAAATGTTCTCATTTAAAGACTAGTCTTTTACAAAAAATGTGAATATCTGAAAAGTCTTATGAGAAGGATGTGGAATTTTAATAATGCCCTCCCTGTTATTAAATGTTTTGTGTATTTGTTTAATTCAAGAATTTTTTTTTTGCTTAATTGAAAATTTTTTTGCTTAATTGAAGATTTTTTGCTTAATTCAAGACTTTTTTTCTCAATTCACATTTTTTTTTTTTGCTTAATTCAAATTTTTTTTTGCTTAATTCAAGATTTTTTTTGCTTAATTCAAGATTTTTTTTGCTTAATTCAAGATTTTTTTTTTTGCTTAATTCAAGATTTTTTTTGCTTAATTCAACCTTGTTTTTGCTCAATTCCAAGATTTTTTTTTGCTTAATTCAAGATTTTTTTTTTTTGCTTAATTCAACCTTGTTTTTGCTCTATTCAAGTTTTTTTTTTGCTTAATTCAAGATTTTTTTGTTGCTTGATTCAAGATTTTTTTTTTGCTTAATTCAAGATTTTTTTTGTTGCTTGATTCAAGAATTTTTTTTTTGCTTAATTCAAGATTTTTTTTTTTTTTTTTTGCTTAATTCAAGATTTTTCAGACCAGTAAAATACTATCATAATAACCTATAAATAATGAAAACTGTAAATTTGTCTCTTTGTTTTAGTGTTAAAAGAAGTAAAATTGCACTAAAATGTTCACATTTAAAGACTAGTCTTTTACAAAAAATGTGAATATCTGAAATGTCTTAAGAGAAGTATGTGGAATTTTAATAATATTCTACTTGTTATTTAATGTTTTGTGTATTTGTAGATCCACTGTGGGTGTCTCTAAGTTGTGATTCACATGTAGAAATGATAAACTGAGGCGTAATATTGTTAACATTGCACTTAATTTACTAAAGAATTTTCAGGTTGTACATATTTGTTCATGTTATGTTCAAGTACAATTCATAGATGTAAACATTTCCATTACAGAATTTACTTTTTTCACTCAAAAGTTCTTATCCTATTATTTATAATATTTTTCTGGTCCGGCCCACTTTAGATCATATTAGGCTGAATGTGGCCCCTGAACTAAAATGAGTTTGACACCACTGGGTTAGACCTCGACTCTGAGACACTGCTCCCCTGTCATCACATACTGTCAGAGATGGGAAGTAATGAAGTATAAGTACTTTGTTACAGGAGGTATTGTTTCATTCATGGCAAAAAATGTAGTTTTACTTTTTACTTTTGTACTTTATTACAATTGAGAAGTTGTACTTTTTCACTGTTACTTAAGTAAAGGAATTGAATCAGTACTTCTACTTTTATGAGAGTATTTTTTTCACACAAGTAACTGTACTTCTACTTAAGTACAGAATGAGTACTTTTGCCACCTCTGCATACTGTGTAAAAACACATCCAAACCACTGCATGATCTTTAACTTCAATGACTGTGAGTGAAAAAGTAAAAGTAAAAAGAATACAGTCATCATGTGTCCTAAGAACTTACGTGTGAGTAGACAAAACATGTTTCCTCCTTGTTCTCTCTGAATATGAGAAGTGCATTTTGGAAGTTGAAGATAAGAGTCAAAATGAAGAACTAGCCTGAAGCATAAACCGTTTTGTAATCAGCTGTAAGAGACATGAAACCCTGATGCTGTAACTCACACAAGACAAATGAGTGAAATGTCCGGCTGCTCACAAACATCTCAGAGGCAAATATTGTAGTTTTTATTCCGCTACATCAGGGGTGTCAGACATATTTTAGTTCAGGGGCCACATTCAGCTAAATTTGATCTGAAACAGGCCGAACCAGTAAAATAATAACATAATAATATATAAATGTCAACTCCAAAATTTTCTCTGTTTTAGACTAAGTAAAATTAAACAATGAAAAGGTTTACATCTACAAACTACCCTTTCAAACAATGTGAATAACATGAACAAACTGAAAAAATAAGTGTAATTTTAACAATATTATGCTTCAGTTTATCATTTACACGTGTTCATTATAACTTACAGATCACAGTGGATTTACAAATACACAACAACAAATTAACATCAGGCAGAATATTGTTAAAATTGTACTTAATTCTCTTAAAACATTTCAGGTTGTTCATATTTGTTCAGGTTCTTCACATTTTTTGTGAAATTATACTTTATTTTAGTGTAAATCCATTACATTTATGAGAGAAATTTGGAGTTGAGAGTATTTATACATTATTATGATAGTATTTTACTGGTCCTGCCCACTTGGGATTGAATTGGTCTAAATGTGGAACTTGAACTAAAATGATTGTTAATATCTTCAGTGTAATTTTTGCATTTCACAACTTCACCCCAGGGGCTGGACTAGACCCTTTGGCGGGCCGGATTTGGCCCCCGGGCCGCATGTTTAACACCTGTGCACTACATTCATTTGATATCCTTACTTACATTTTTTTAAATAATCATTTTATTAGGACACATTTTCAGTATACATATCCTCTCAGCACAGGTATAAGCATGTCCAATTTTCCAGTTTTCCAAAAACCAACTAACAACAAACAAAACTTAAACTGATAAGAAATAAAAGAAAAAAAAGATAAAAGTACTACCCCACCCCACCCACATTGGTCCACATTCACTTAATTCCGAGTGTTATAGCTATTCTATTCTGTTATGTTTTCTATAGATGTTTTATCCTTACTTACTTTTAAGGTTATAATTGTCATATCCTTTCACATATATCTATATATATTGATTTTGAGTATTTATAATGAAATAAAAATTGAAGCATTCTTGTATGGGTTGAGAAATTTCCTCAACAACTCACAAAGTGAAATAAACCTTTAATAAACCTCTTGGATACGATGGAAAATGCATCATACCAAACTGAAAACATGGATGTTATGGATGAAAAGTGTTTTTTTTGTTATTATTTATTTTATTTTATTTTATTTTATTTGTTTGTTTGTTTATTTATTTATTTAGTTAGTTAGTTAGTTAGTTAGTTATTTTCAATTAAAACAAAAAAAAAAAAAAAGAAAAGAAAAGTTGGTTTTGACAGGGTGTTGAATATAATGCATTGGTGTCAATAGTGTATAAAATAGTTCACGGGACTTAACACCAGTAAAATACAACCTACACAATAAAACAACTGTAACATTCAATCCAATCCAATCCAATCCAACTTTATTTATAAAGCACTTTAAAACAACCACAGTGGACGAAAGTGCTATACAGCAGACTAAAAGCACAATATGAAATTACTAAAAGCATTAAGAAACAATAAAACTGAATAAATAAAACAACTTAAAATGTAAAAACAGATGCAAAATGTCAACATTGCAAGAGTGTTAAAAAGCCAAGGAGAACAGGTGGGTTTTAAGAAGAGACTAACATGATCCAAAACCATCATACATAATAGTAAAACACTGACATGGACCACTTTACTGCACAATAACTACTTTCCACTGAATGTGTACTTCATAATCTAAATACTTCTTCTACCATTTGCTGTTTGTCATGAGTGACTTTACTCTAGTATGAAGTGAACCACCCAGGATGACCAGCAGATGGTGGTGTTGGCATTAATTCTGTACTGATGCTTCACCACTGACCTCTTTGGTGAATTATTTTGTCATCCACAGGTGAGGGTGACCCAGGGCCAGGAGCCTCCCCACCTGATGAGCCTGTTCCAGGGTAAACCCATGATTATCCACAGCGGGGGGACGTCACGCAAAGGTGGACAGACACAGGCCGCCAGCACTCGCCTCTTCCACATCCGCCAGAGCTCCAACCGCGCCACTCGGGCTGTAGAGGTGAGTGATTTATGTGGACATGAGTCTATGTGGTTTGTTTTACATTTATGTTTTTGTTTTATTATTACTAACACTGTTCATATTTAATAACAACTACTATCAATAATGGTTTTTTACTTTAAACATCATTGTCATCTTCCTAAAATAATTGCCTGAGTCATTTTTTCAGATTTTTCAGGAAACACAAAAAATAGAAACAGGCCTAAGTCACAATCTTGATACATGCAAGGATCTTATGGGGTAGAATCACAGATCTGTTCAACTGAGAATGTAATCAGATTCAGATTCAGAATAACTTATTTATTCCAGAAGAACATTTGCATTGGAGTAAGTATATGAAAAAGTTGCTCTAAATAAAAAAATAAATAAATATCATGATTTAGACCAGGGGTGTCAAACTCATTTTAGTTCAGGGGCCACATTAAGCCCAAATTGATCTCAAGTGGGCCAGACCAGTAAAACAATAGCATAATAACCTGTAAATAATGACGACTCCAAATTTTTCTCTTTGTTTTAGTGCAATCAAAATTAAATTATGAAAGTATGTAAATTTACAAACTATCCAAACAAAAATGATGTGAATAAACTGAAAAAACTAAAATTTCCTGGGAAAAATAAATGCAATTTTAACAATATTACACCTCAACTTACCATTTATACATGCATATTATGGATTGGATCTACAAAGGCCACAAAATATTTAATAACAGGAAGAATAATGTTAAATTTTCACTTTCAAAATTTCAGGTTTTTCACATTTTATTGTGAAAGGATAGTTTGTAAATAATATTTTCATAGTTTAATGTCAGTTTTAAACTAAAACAAGAAAAATTTGGACTTGTCATTATTTATAGGTGTAATGTAATATGGTTTTCACATTAAACTAAGAAAATTTGGAGTCATTATTTTATAGGTTATTATGCTATTATTTTAGTTGAGATCACATTGTTCTGTGGAACCTGAACTAAAACAAGTTCGACATCTTTGATTGTTAATATCTTAAGTGTAATTTTTGCTCTTTGCAAATTCATCCTGCGGGCTGGACTGGATCCTTAGGCGGGCCGGTTTTGGCCCCCAGGCCGCCTGTTTGACACCCCTGATTTAGACAAAAAAGTCATTTTTGTCAGTTATTTTAGGAAGGTGATGATATTATGCTTTTCACTACTTTAAATTAATTATCACTGTTAACAGTATGTGCATTAGCAGATCATATTATTTCCATAATAATGTAGTTTTTAGTAGTACTTTCCTTGTATTATTTAAAATTTTCTATCATAGTTTAACATTGTTCATGATTGTTATTATCTTCTTTATGTGAGAACAGCCTCTTTATCATAGCAGCAGGACAAGACCTTAAACAGACTACAGAGAAAAGAAAAAAGAAAAGAAAAGAAAAAAAAAAATCATGTGGATAAAGTATACTAATAGTTAATACAGCAGCATCAGCTACAGCAGACACAGTTATGATTCCACTGAAAGCTGCAAAGGCTTAACCTAGAAAAAAATAAAAGAATGGACCTTATATTTTCCCAAACTTATTAAAATCACCCTGTAATGTAATTCCAGAAACTAAAGGAGATACTCTTTGATTTCCACTTGGTCAGTGTTAGTCTCTTATTCAGTCAGTAGACCAAAGCTAACGCATCCTTTTAACGTTTGTGTTTTCTGGTGTCTCCTCCGTCACCGCTCCACTGTTTCCTCAGGTTGATGCGTCTTCTTCCAATCTGAACACCAACGACGTGTTCGTGCTGAAAACTTCCAGTGCTCTGTTTGTCTGGCGAGGACAGGGCGCCACTGATGAGGAGATGGACGCAGCCAAGCATGTGACGAGCTTCCTGGGGGGCAGCGTCACTCAAGTATCGGAGAGCAAGGAGCCAGGTGGGTGTCCTCTGAAACCCAGAATGAACTGGAGGAGATCAAGGTCACTTTATATTTGTCAGCCATAAATCCATGTTGATGTGTTGAAGGTGATCTGTCAGGGGGTGGGGATACTTTACACATATTTGTTAGGTAGATACTCATTAGGTAAATCCATTAGTATAATGACTGCAGTAATTTACAACCCTTTTATGAAATACAGTGGTGGAAAAAAGGTTTTGGACACATGCACACATGCATTTGTGATATATTGCATTAACAATCGCTCTTAAGTCATTGAACTCTGTCAAATATTCCTCCATGGAGGTCAAAACTGGATGTTTCAGCAGATAATGGGCCAGTGTATCTTTTAGTAATTGATTTTCTTTTCAGAAACAAAAGAAAAACTAGTGGATGGTTGATTTTCTTTTTTAAAATAGAAGAATTAAAATTGAATTTCAAAGCGTTTTTCTTTTTTAGTGTCAAAACAGATAAACCAAATATTAAAAAACTGACTGATTTTCGTTCTCTCTTTCTAATAACATAAAAGAAAGTTCCTACCCGACAGAAATGAAAAAACGGACCGTTTGTACGAAATCTAGACATCATAGACATTCGTGGAGGGAGCATGTCTACGATATCCAGATTTCATATGAACTGGAAGATTCATACAAACCCATCGTTTGTAAGAATATTTGTGACCTCGATGACATTTGTGCTCTTTCCTTGAAAATGACAACATCCAGTCTCAGAAAATTAAAAAAAAAAAAAAAAACAAGCATTTTTGGTCAGTTTTTACATTTCTGTTTTTTATTTTAATTCTTCGATTTTAGAACAAAAATTAGTTAACCACTAGTTTTTCTTTTGTTTCTGAAAAGAAAATCCAATTACCAAAAGGTACACTAATCATAAGGAAACACATCCAGGACATGACAGGTTGAAACTGTCAAGAATTTAGCTTTGTTATTTTTTTTCTTGTTAACAACAAACAAAAAAAAAAAAAGAATAATTTGCATTTGTTTGTATCTGTCTTTTCCGGAAGTATTTCATGATATTTGAGATTGGCTAAAATTTTGAGGGCACGCTAAAACTTCCATCCACTACTATGTTTATTATGTAAATATTTATTTGGTGAGCCCATTAGTATAACGACTGCAGTAATTTACAGCCCTTATTTGAAATATATACACAGGATTGTGAAGAATACTAAACTGTTTTTCTCAAGTAAAACTACTGTTACAGTGGGAAAATGGCTCCTTATTTAAGTCTAAATCTATTCAGTATAAAATAACTTATCTAACCTATTTAAAGTTAGTTTTATAGGTATTTTTCGAGTCATGTTACTCTCACAGACCCTGATCTCCACACTCTGTCATTGACTTTTCATGTTATCTGGGTTGTTTGTCTAGTTCTTAGGTGGTACTGAACACAGGATGCTCCAAAATAGTGTCAGGAGAATATTTATTTTTGTAGAATGTGCACACGATGAAGCACACCATGGTATTAAAATGACTAAATCCCAATGGAAGAGAATGGCATATAAACAGACGAGTTGTGTGTTTTTGTCAAAACTTGCTGTTTTGCAGAGTGTAGTTGTAGTTTTAGTCTGGAGTTTGTGGTTCTTTCATGTAGTTAAGGGGACTTTGAAGAAAAACAGACAGAAAGTAGAAGGAAGGAGAATGAGAATCTGAACACTGCACAATTTAAATATTCATTCTTATTCAAGCAGCGTACTTCAAGTGAACCAGACAAGAGTCATTTCAAATATTATTCTCGTCATTTTTAGTCCTACACAGAACAGAACAGAACAGAAACGTCTATCAGGTCAGAGATTTTAAAAGTGTAACATTGTGTGAGTTGGAGTCAGAGTTTTTATAAGCAGCTATCTTCACCTTTTTGGATAAACAGAGCTAATACAACATAATGCAATTGATCCCTTTCTTGGGTTTGAAGCTGAATTAGTCCTTTGTAGCTAATTATTTTCTTCATGTTCAACTTAGTCTCAGTTTAATATTTGAGATGCAGATTAATTTATTTTTCAGGTTGTTTTTATTCTCTAATGCAGGGGTGTCAAACTCATTTTCTTCCGGGGGCCACATTCAGCCCAAATTAATCTGAAGTGGGCCAGTCATATAATAGCATGATAACCAATAAATAATGACAACTCAAAATTGTTTTAGTGCAAAAAATAACATTCAGCTATGCCAATATTTACATTTAAAAACTATCCAAACAAAAACGATGTGAATAACCTGAAAAAAATGGAATTTGTTAAGAAATGTAAGTACAATTTTATCAATATTATACCTTGATTTATCATTTATACATATGCAATACAGATCAGATCTACAAAGGCACAAAACATGTAGTAACAGGCAGAATATTGTTAAAATTGCACTTAACTTTCTTCAGTTATTTCAGGTTGTTCATATTTGCTCAAGTTATTCACATTTTAAAGGATAATTTATTAATGTAAACATTTTCATAATTTAATGTTATTTGCACTAAATCAAAGAGAAATAATTGGTACTGTCATTATTTATAGGTTATTATGATATTTTTTTGAGTTTGATGCCCTAACTTGCACTTTGCAAATTCATCCCGCGGGCTGGATTAGAACCTTTGGCGGGCTGGTTTTGGCCCCCGGGCCGCATGTTTGACACCTGTGATATAATGGAAGCAGTTTAAGTTGTAAAGCAAAGTACAATGACTCAAAATAACTTAGTGCAATCGTCTGAGTACAGATTTTTTGTTTGTTAAACAGCAGAACTGTGTCTGCAACTGCTCTGTAATGACAGTTACTCTGGTTACTGTAAGAAGTTGCACTGATTTACCAAATATGGGTTTAAAAGTTAGAAATTCCCACCACGTCTAATTGCTGTGCATATCTAGCTTCTCTATCAGGTTACACTGGTAGGTCTAATGAGACTTAAACTAGTCATGACTCAGCTCTGAATCCTGTGTCTAAACTTTTCTATGTTAGTTTACATTGTTTAAGGTGGTGGGCATCATTTACTTCTTATCATCAGACAAAAAAAAAAAATCATAAAATATGTGATTAATGACTTAAATGCTTTCTTTCTTTTTAGCTGAGTTCTGGTCTGCTCTGGGAGGTAAGCAGGACTACCAGACCTCCAAGAGTCTGAGGAACATGGTCAAACCTCCACGTCTCTTTGGCTGCTCCAACAAAACTGGAAGACTCACTGTAAGTCACAGAGTATAAGAGTAAGAGAGAGGGATGAGTTTATGTTTTATATGTTGTGATTGTTTTGTTTACACTTCTTTTTTCTTCCACTCAGGTTGAAGAAGTACCAGGAGATTTCACTCAGTCAGATCTGGCCACTGATGATGTTATGCTTCTGGATACATGGGACCAGGTATGGAGCGGTTATTAATGCTGAAATATTTTGTTTCACACACTCTTAAAAATACTTTTCTGAAAACTGAATCCATCTCTCTTTTCTGCAGATCTTCATTTGGGTTGGCAATGACGCTAATGCAGAGGAGAGGAACGGAGCTCCTAAAATAGGTTTGTTTCACTAAAGCCCTGAAGGGAAAACAAATGCTCCACTTACAGTAATGCTGTTACTGCAGATAGAGGATGTAGATCAGGGGTGTCAAACTCATTTTAGTTCCGAGGCCACATTAAGCCGAATTTGATCTGAAGTGGGCCGGACCAGTAAAATATTAACATAATTATATATAAATAATGTCAACTACGAAATTTCCTCTATGCTATAGAGCTAAAAAAGTAAAATTATCGGATGAAAATGTTTACATCTACCACCTATCCTTTATAACATGGGTGTCAAACTCATTTTAGTTCAGGGGAGAAATTCAGCTGAATTTGATCTGAAGTGGGTTGGAACAGTGAAATAATAACATAATAATATATAAATAATGTCAACTCCAAACTTTCCTTACATAATGAAAAAGTTTACATCTATAAACTGTTCTTTAAAACAATGCGAATAACATGAACACCCTAAAATTTGTTAAGTAAATAAGTGCAATTTTAACAATATTCTACCTCAGTTTATCATTGACGTCATGTTCATTACAACTTACAGATCACAGTGGATCTACAAATACACTAAATATTCAGTAACAGGCAGAATATTATCAAAATTACACTTACGTCTCCTCAGACATTTCAGGTTTTTCATATATGTTCAGGATATTTACGTTTTCTGTGAAATTATAGTTTGTTTTAGTGTAAATGCAGGAAAATTACATGAAAATATTTACATTTACAAAAAGAAAAAATTGGAGTTGTAAGAATTTCTAGGTTATTATGATAATATTTTTCCCGGTCTGTATGTGGAACCTGAGCCAAATTTTCTGTAATCATCTTAAGTGCAATTTTTGCATTTCACAAATTCTTCCTGCGGGCTGGATTGGAACCTTTGACGGGCCGCATTTGGCCTCCAGGCCGTATGTTTGACACCCCTGATGTAGATGGAGAATTAACTGAACAATGAAAATGCAAAAGTAAAAGTTAAAAAAAATCTAAAAGTGATTATTCTGCTTCTGAATACTGTGTGTGGTAGATGCAACGTGTTCTGGTTTTCTGTTTCTTATCTTTTTGCATCTTCTTGTGCAGCAAAAGACTATGTGGACTCTGACCCGTCTGGTCGCAGTGGACTACCCATCACCACCATAAAACAGGGAGCAGAGCCCCCGACTTTCACAGGCTGGTTCCAGGCTTGGGATGCCAAGATGTGGGATACAGATCGACTGGCAAAAATATTTGGATGTTCCTGAAGCTGCAGGCCCTTCCTCCCAGTCTAACCTATCCAGCACCTTCTATTGCCGTTATGTTTACCTTAACCCTAAGTGCCAAAACCAATGTTGTTGTTGTTGTTGTCAGGTTGAGGCTGGCTTGATGCAGTGCACCAGGCCTAATAAACAGGAATATGTCACATAAGCAGTTATATAATATCCTTTTGTATCACTGATAGAGGTGGTTTATTGATCTATAGCATCCGACAGTTTGTCCCTCTGTTAATTAGAGCATCTAATATGAATAAGAAATAAGTAAGAAAGCCATATCACACTCCCGGTCATATCCTGTGTTTCTGTTTGCCCTCTTTTACTGCATTACATTTGTATCCAGAATACATTGTCATGCTTTCCTTTACGTTCTGTCTGTTTTAACAGAGTATTTCTGTACTTTCATAGTGAACCAGTACACTTACAGAGACTCCACTGCTGCATTGTGTGTGTTTTGTCACTGGTACGGAATACTTTTATTTGCATGCTGCATTTGTTAAAAATCTAATCCTGTGCTTGACAAAATTTCTAGAAGGTGTGGATGTTATGTAGCCTAAACACAGTCTAATGTGTCAACTCTGCGACTAGTATTTGACCCTGAAATGCTCACATGGAGTGGTTTTAAATAAACTTCCAGTGTTTCAAACCTGTGCCTTAAAGCCTTTTGAATGGTATGAAGAAACCTATTTCTGCAACACCAGCTCATTTATACTTTTATATCAAACATACAGTCAGGTTTGTCGTGCGGCTCCTCTCTCTCGGGAAGAGAGAATGGCTCTCGGCATCTGTCTGAGTAGGAAGAAAACATGAAAGATGAATTCACAGCTGTGCTATCCTTCAGTCTGTGCAGAAATAAAGGGCACATACAGGCTGGGAATCAGACTACTTTAACTAGTCTGTTGGATAACCACTGTAAACTTCATATAAAGACCAACATACACATGCCTCATTGGCAATCTTACACACACACACACACACACACACACACACACATTATGGAATTGTTTGTATAAGTATTCTGATCCTTAAGTAAAAGTGCTAATACCACACTGTAAAAATACTCATCTGCACTTAAAAGCTTAGTTGAGTAAATTTATATATTATCATCAAGATGGAGGTATGAAAAGTAGAAAAAGCCAATGAACAGCAAAATGGCATCATAATTTTTAATGTTTGACTAATTTTGCTGTTGCGTTCATGCGTATGTTACATTTTATAGCTGTAAATGTTTAAGGTTAGGTTCATTTGAAATACTACAAATACTGTGGATAGTTCAATCTACAGCGATGCATCATAATTTGTAAGATCATCCCAGGTTTGTAGCTGTCCTCTGAGAAATACATGTCAGCTTTGGGGACATGTTTTTCCATTTTCAATGCCTTTTCCTATTTTTTTCCTCAAGCCCTGAAGGCACCCTCACTCCCCTTAACATAATCTTTCAAAAGCATTGCATTCACAGATATATGGTTTTCACTGGACAGACAGTTGATGAAGAAAAGAATATGCAAAGTAACTAAAAACTATATGTAACTAAAGCTGTCAGACAGATGTACATGTGGAGTAAAAACTACAATAGTTATGTTAGATGTACATAGATAAACATAAGTATGAAACTGCAGGAATAATCACCTCTTACGTGTTCTCAAGTAGTCCAACAGTACATAAAACATAACCTCCTTGGCGGAGGTAAAAATGTGTCACATTCCACTAATCTAAATATTTTCCAGTCTTAAATTCTTTGGGATGAAAGAGTTAAAGTTTTTGCATTACTATTTGTGAAAAACCCTAAACACTCTTGTGTAAACACTCTCTCTATATTTTCTACTGCAGTTAATCAGTTAATGTGTAAAATATAAGGTCAAATGAGTTCAGATCTTTGTTTCCCAAATCTTTTCATTTTGAGATTCAAAAGAGAAATTTGGGGGTTCATCAGTTTTGTTTGTTTTTTTATGTGTTTTTCACCATTTTCATCATGTTTTTTGTCTTTTACATCGCTTTTTATCTTGATGTATTTTTATATTATTTTTTGACTACTGCTCTTTACTTGGTTTTTATCGTGTCTTTTTTTCCCCCACAAATATATTTATTGTATTTTAACCCATAAGGACCCAGTGTGACATTTGTGTCAGTTCTCAAATGATTTTTTCTCTACATTTAACCTTTCTAAAGTGATTTATCACCATTTATTGTAATATTATCCTGTTTAGTTCGAGTTTTTTTTAGTGTAAATCCTGTGTTTTCCCATATTTAATTTACTTATGTAGATGTTAATTAAAGCTCAAAGTAAATTCAAAGGTTATTTTTCATCAAAAACAGAGAAAACTGAAGAAATAGTGAATTTTTCAGTAAATCTATCATTAACTGAACATAAACCAAGTGTCTCCATCCACTGTCAGTGTTCAAACTCCGTGGGTTTTACTGGTGAATCAATGTTGCAGAAGATGACAGCATTTTCACGTTCACTACGGAGCTTCTGAGCATCCAAATGGGTCATATCTGATGACCATGAAAAGATGATAAATTGCATTTTACACCAATTATTTACATGTATTAGTGGATCAGCAGGGATTAAACAGCTTCAGTGGATCATTTTGGTACATGGTGGATGTTTGGGTGTTTATGGGTTAAATGTTATACATATACATTCAGGAGTATGGGGTCTGGGGCCCTCTGCTAAGGGCAGTCTGGTCCTTGTATGACCGAAGCAGGAACCTGGTTCGCATTGCCGGCAGTACCTGTTCCAGGTGCATGTGGGACTCCGGCAGGGCTGCCCTTTGTCACCGGTTCTGTTCATAATTTTTATGGACAGAATTTCTAGGCGCAGCCAGGGGCCGGAGCGGGTCCAGTTTGGGGACCACATGATTTCGTCTCTGCTTTTTGCAGATGATGTTGTCCTGTTGGCCTCATCGAACCTGGACCTTCAGCGTGCACTAGGGCGGTTTGCAGCCGAGTGTGAAGCGAGTGGGATGAGGATCAGCACCTCCAAATCCAAGGCCATGGTTCTCGACCGGAAAAAGGTGGTTTGCCCTCTCCGGGTCGGCGGACAGTCTTTGCCCCAAGTGGAGGAGTTTAAGTATCTCGGGGTCTTGTTCATGAGTGAGGGAAGGATGGAGCATGAGATTGACAGACGGATCGGTGCAGCATCTGCAGTGATGCAGTCGCTGTACCGGTCTGTTGTGGTGAAGAAGGAGCTGAGCCGAGAGGCGAAAGGACAAGATCCCGGATACAAGCGGTCGAAATGAGTTTCCTCTGCAGGGTGACTGGGCGCATCCTTAGAGACAGGGTGAGGAGCTCAGTCACCAAGGAGGAGCTCGGAGTAGAGCCACTGCTCCTCCACATCGAGAGGGGCCAGCTGAGGTGGCTCAGGCATCTGTTTTGGATGTCTCCTGGATGCCTCCCTGGGGAGGTGTTCCGAGCATGTCCCGCCGGGAGGAGGCCTTGGGGAAGACCTAGGACACGTTGGAGAGACTATGTCTCTCGGCTGGCCTGGGAACGCCTCGGGGTCCCCCTGGAATAGCTGGAGGAGGTGTCTGGGGAGAGGGAAGTCTGGGCATCCCTGCTTAGACTGTTGCCCCCATGACCCAGCCCCGGATAAGCGGCAGATAATGGATGGATGGATATGATACATAAACAACATAACACACGCTCCTTATAAACCCCTCATCCCCATAACAGCATCACACTCTTGGTGCAACAAAACATATCTTACTGTTTCAACCTAAATGCCATATGAAAATCTTCAATGTTTTTGTTACACAGATAAGTCAGTTTTCCATTGCAAGAAAACCAATACAAGACATTTCTTTATCTACTGAATAGGTGAAGGTCCTTGAATGTCCATTTAACCCAGTGTTTTTCAACCTTGGGGTCAGGACCCCAAGTGGGGTCACCTGGAATTCAGATGGGGTCACCTGAAATTTCTAATAATTGATGAAAAAAAAACAAAACAAAAACAAAACTTAGTAATAATAAAAAATATACGGTGAGTTGAGAAAGACAATCACAATATATAAAACACATGACAAACTGTGAGTCTGAAACTGAAGCACTGTGGTACTGTTTATCTTTCAAATGTTCATTGTGGT
The DNA here is from genome assembly GCF_902148855.1 of Sphaeramia orbicularis. NCBI lineage: Eukaryota > Metazoa > Chordata > Actinopteri > Kurtiformes > Apogonidae > Sphaeramia > Sphaeramia orbicularis. Next base: position 16,803,117 of record NC_043973.1, on the reverse strand, counting down.
CGGTTTCAGATGCTGCAGCTCTTTCATAATTCATAGTTTGAGTTATTGTTTGTTCAGTGTTAATTGTCAGCCTTGTAAATACAAGCTGAAGTGACTGTACATATCCTGACCAAGGAAAATTAAATTCTCACTTTGTGCAGTAATCTACACCTGGCTTTTCTGCCTCTGTCCATAATAATATACATTATATAGACTAAATGTCCTCTAAAATTAACATTAATTTGTAACATAGTATAGCAAACTATTACATGATTATAAACAAATACATTTTAGCAAAAAAAAAAAAAGTCTCTGTTTTAAATGTCTGGAGTCGTCAGAAATTTGTGACGTTAAAATAGGGTCACGAGCAAAAAAAGGTTGGGAACCACTGATTTAACCCATAAAGACCCAAACATCCACTGGTGACCAAAATCATTTATTGATCTGAAGTGTCTAATACCTCTTGAGCCACTAATCATATAAATACATGTAAATAATTGGTGTAAAATACAGTTTGTCGTCTTTTCATGGTCATCAGATATGACCCATGTGGACGTTCAGAGGCTCCGTAGTGAACGTGGAAACACCATCATCATCTACAACATTGATTCAACAGTAAAACCCATGGAGTTGGATCAATGACAGTGGATGGAGACACTTGTCTTTATGTTCAATTATTGGTATCTTTGCTAAAAATGTGACTTTTCCTTCAGTTTTCTCTATTTTGATATAATAACCTTCCAATTTACTCTGAGTTTTCATGAACATCTAAATTAAATATAGAAAAATACATGATTTGCAGTGAAAAATGCAAAATACAGATGATGATATTATAGCAGTGTTTTTCAACCTTGGGGTCTGGACCTCATGTGGGGTCGCCTGAAATTCAAATGGGGTTGCCTGAAATTTCTAGTAATTGATTAAAAAAAACCAACAACTTAGTAATAAAAATATACGGTGAGTTGAGAAAGACAATCACAATATATAAAACACAGGAGAAACTCTGAAGCACTGTGGTACTGTTTATCTTTCAAACGTTCATTGTGGTTGGTTTCAGATGCTGCAGCTCTTTCATAATTCATAGTTTGAGTCCTGACTGTACATATCCTGACCAAGGAAAATAAAATTCTCACTTAGCGCAGTAATCTACACCTGGCTTTTCTGCCTCCGTCCATAATAATATACATTATATAGACTAAATGTCATCTAAAATTAATGTTTATTAGGAACATAGTATGGCAAACTATTACATGATCAAAAACAAATAAATTTTAGCAGAAAAACTCTCTGTTTTGAATGTCTAGGGCAGGGGTGTCAAACATGCGGCCCGGGGGCCAAATGCGGCCCGCCAAAGGTTCCAATCCGGCCCGCAGGAGGAATTTGTGAAAATGCCAAAATTACACTGAAGATGATCACAGAAAATTGGGGTTCAGGTTCCACATACAGACCGGGAAAAATATGATCATAATAACCTAGAAATTCTTAAAACTCCAATTTTTTCTTTTTGTAAATGTCAATATTTTCATGTCGTTTTCCTGTATTTACACCAAAATAAACTCTAGAATTTCACAGAAAATGTAAATATTCTGAACAAATCTGAAAAACCTGAAATGTCTGAAGAAATGTAAGTGTACTTTTAATAATATTCTGCTGTTACTGAATATTTAGTGTATTTGTAGATCCACTGTGATCTATAAGTTGGAATGAACATGACGTCAATGATAAACTGAGACAGAATATTGTTCAAATTGCACAGATTTTTCTTAAATTGTAGGTTGTTCATGTTCTTCACATTGTTTTAAAGGGCAGTTTGTAGATGTAAACTTTTTCATCATGTAAGGAAAGTTTGGAGTTGACACTATTTCTACAGAATTCTGTTATTATTTGACTGGTCCGGCCCACTGCAGACCAAATTTGGCTGAATTTGGCCCCTGAACTAAAATGAGTTTGACACCCATGGTCTGGGGTCACCAAAAATTTGTGATGTTTAAATGGGGTCACGAGTCAAAAAAGGTTGGGAACCACTGTATTACAGTACATGGTGGTAAATCACTTAAGAAAGGTTAAATAGAAAGAAAAATGTATTTGAGAACTGCCACAAAAGTAGCACTGGGTTTTTATGGAAGAATATATAAGAGAATATACACATGTAAACTACAGGGGTTGGACAAAATAATGGAAACACCTTAAAAAATCAACAAAATATAATTTAATATGGTGTAGGTCCGCCTTTTGCAGCAATTACAGCCTCAAGTCTCCGAGGTATTGATTCATACAACTTGTGAATTGTTTCCAAAGGAATTTTAAGCCATTCTTCAGTTAGAATACCCTCCAACTCTTTTAGAGACGATGGCGGTGGAAATCGACGTCTTTTTTGAATCTCTAAAACTGACCATAAATGCTCAATAATGTTGAGGTCTGGGGACTGTGCCGGCCATACGAGATGCTCAACTTCATTAGAATGTTCCTCATGCCATTCTTTAACAATTCTAGCTGTATGGATTGGGGCATTATCATCTTGAGGTGAAGGTGTTTCCATTATTTTGTCCAACCCCTGTAAAAAGTACTACATATGAAAATACTTTTGTGATGTAAAAAAAAACAAACAAACAATATATATATATATATATATATATATATATATATATATATATATATATATATATAAATATGTAAGGAGGATGTGAGTAGTAAGTGAAATAGAAAAGGAAATTATATCTTCTTCCTGCTAATAAATGCAGCTCCATGACCCATTTCCAGCTTTAGATAACACTCAAAAATGGATATAATTTGGATAAAGCTGCCACAATGCTGAGGATTAGTTTCTTATTTTTCCTCCTTCACATCATGTAACCTACATTATAGACGCAGTGACTCAAGAATAGACTTTGATGACAATGTGTTGACGGTTTATTCAGCTGCAAACATGAGATGGGACTTGTAAAACCTTCCTTTAAATAGCCCTGCAGGCTGTACCCGCACAACAGGGGCGCTATTACAGGCATTCAATGACACGGTAACCTGCATTACCAGCCTCTATTGCTATGCGGCGGCGCTCCACAGATCTTCCCCCGGTCTGGTGCTCTCTGTTCGGGGATAAAGCTGAGTGCTATTCGGTCATGTGATTCCTGTTTTTTTTTTTTCCTCCTCTTTTTTTTCCTCCTCCTTCGAAGTTGAAAGGCAGGAGCAGAGTGGTGGAGGGGTCCCAGCTTGCCTTCTTCCTTCTAGCCGTTGATGCAGCGATTTCGTGTCTTTTTACGCACATTCTTGTTTTTTCTGGGCTCGCTGTGATATTTTTACGCTCTTTCCTTCGCCATGGCGGGGGCTATTATTGAAAATATGAGCACCAAAAAGTTGGTGATAGTGGGAGTTATTCTGCTTTTGTTCCAGGCGTTTGCCTTCATGGTCGGCGGTTTAATTGGTAAGTTTTTCCCCTTTTTCTTTGTTGTTTTTTTTTGTTGTACTTTTTTATTTTAGCTAGCTAACGTTAGTCTTTTGTGAGCGCGTGCCTGTTGAAACATCTGAAAATGCTTCAAGTTAAAAGTTTTGTGTGTCGTTACGTGACTCCCTTTCAACGTCAATACATGTTTTCATGACAAGAAAGAAAAAGCAGGATAAAACACAGTAAGTTTTAGCTGATTTTTTTGTGTACCTGGGCTGTACTGAGCTGTGCACAATGCAAAACCCAAGTGTAGGCTACCTTAGCTAAATCACTGCTGTGTATCAAGGTGTTTGCTGCCTGCATACCACAACATTAGCTTAATTTTTAAGCTAGAAATGACACGTTTCTTTAAATATGTTTCGACACCGCAATACATCCAACCTTTTTTGGATTTTTTTTCACTTCTTTGATCCAAATTTGAATGTTCTTTCCCCCCTTTCGCTCCTCATTTCTCCCCCTTCCTCCCCCTCCTCCTCCTCCTGTATATAATGTCTGTCTGCTGTGTGGGGCCTCAGGCAGCATCTCTACCTTCCTTTCACTCCTTCCCCTCTCCCCTGTGTGTTTCCCCTTCTCCCCAAATCCCCACTGCCTGGCAGGCTTTGCATTCATCTTTCTTTTTTCTGTTTTCGTTCGAGACAGACACTGCTGCACACTGCTGTCAAAGTTACATTTCGCCTTGAGGAGTGTAGAGGAGTTGCTGTCAAGTTTCTTCAAATCCACCCACCCACTCACTCACACATGCATGATGTCTACATACACATATATATACATAGATTGGAGACCACTGTTACGAAAAAAGTTCATGTGAAAGATGTGTATCTATCTGGAAATCACCCACAAGGCCCCCCCAAACACCATCCGGTCTCCCTGTCCCTGCAGTCTGCATCAGTCACTACATAGCTGGTGATAAATTAGCTGGTTTGGTTTGTCCCTGGCTGAGATGGTTTTAATGAAGCCGGATTCCTTTGTGTTTGCTCGGTGGCCGGGGGCGGCAGGGGTAATTGAGTAGAAAGGGGGTTTTCTCCTCTTGTTTTCCGACAAACCCAGGAACACTGCATGGGGTCAGTAGGCTCAGGGGACGGCCATTCTTCTGGACACACTGTGATGGAGACTGGAGGTGCTGCTGGACTCTCAGGGTCACTATATAATTCCAATCAAAAGGAGTCCACATAACTAGAGTCTACTTAGACTGTTGTGTGTCTGTTTCCCCCTATGTGTGTTTTATGATTTATTTTACACAGCAATGAACACGCTCGAACAATTGAAGGTTCCTTGAAAATAGTGTCTGTAAAGTTTTATGACTGCGTAGAGTGTCTGTAACCTAAAGGGTGTGTCAGACTGTTTGTGGTTACCACCCTTTAGCTCTGTTAACAGGAGACAGATATGATTAGATGTTTAGATAAACAGGAGTACATCTGGATTGGGACAAACAATGATTCAGCTCATAGTCCATAAAGTGTATCGTTCCTGTCTGAAATAATCTGTCTATTCCAAGTATGAGTCTGTACATCCCTACAAACACCTCTGTCAGTGATAACAATTTAAAGTCTTTAAATATGTCACTAATCTTACTCACTGCCTTGATCCGGAAACTCCAGGCTTTCATGTTCTCTTCCCAGAGTCAGTACTTATGAGAAGCACTTGTGATAGTGATTACAACTTGGCACATTCAGGACAAGAGTATTTTTTTTCACTGTTTCTTGCACATTTGCTCAAGGCAGTGGGAGTGCCTACATTTTGTCTTTGTATAGAGTTTTTTTTCTCTGGTTTGGATACATTTCTTGATTTGAAAGTTGAACTGCTTGATGCCAGATACGATGATCTTTTATTAGTTCTACAGTGTTACAACAGCAAAATATAATAATACTACCACTATTCCTATAAAAAATATAATGAATAGTAAAAAGCCTGTATTGTTACTGATCAGCTTGGCATACATTAATATTATATGTAAGTGGATTTGTGAGCTTTCCTAGGAGTGGTCTACTGCTCAGTTATCTGGAATTAGGTTTGTTTTTGATCCATGGAGTTGTGGAAAGAAACTGTATTTGTAAAGGATTTTCTGTCAGTTATTGCATTTGTCAATTTAATAATGACTGGTTGTAAATTGTATCACAGTTCAAAGAAAGAACCTGTTTTAATGCTTCCTGAAGCCCATACCAGGTTTACTTATTTAAATGATGGGCTTTCATGTGAACAATAGGCCTGTCTCAATTATTGTTGTGATATGGCATTTGATTATTTGAACTTTTATAGATTAATAGTATGGGCAGAACTTGGTTTCAGTAGCTGCTGATAGCTATCAGATTAATTCAGTTAATTGAGGTTTTGCTTTTTGCTTGTAGTTATTCCTCTAGAGACCTTTCTTGCCCAACAAAAATAAAAAAAATGTTTTGTCCTTTTAACATAATTGTGAATGTGTTTTTATAGTCATAAATGGCAGATATATTTGTAAAGAGAGTCTTTGGTTCATGTAGCCAGAAAATAGTCAATAAAATTGTAAATCAGCCATAAAATTGAGACTTAATTTTTTTTTTTTTTGCCCATATCACCCAGCTCTAATGGCCAACAACTCTTTTAATCTGAAGGCACTTTTTCTCTGGATGTAAACTACTTGTCCAAATAGCCCACACTCAGGCAGTATATATCCTTAGCTTTATTTAGCATTTAGCTTTAATTACAGCACATATTTGTTGTGACACGTTACATTAAATGTATGCAATGTTACAACATTTATTTTTAGGATTTTTTTGGGCACGTGCTTAAACATGACCATCTAAACCAACCCCAGATCATAACTCTGGCCCCACAGGCTTGTACTGTAGATACCTGGCGTGATAGGTAATCACTTCATCTGCCTCTGTCTCACCCTGATGCTCCCATTATTCCAGAATAGACTCAGTCTGGCTTCATCAGACCATATGACCCTTTTCCACTGAAATGCAGTCTAATATTTATCATTGTTTAAAAAGCAAGAAGCGACTCACTGTGTCACTTGGTTAAAGAACCTGTTGTAGCTGAAGCATATTACTTATTACTGTAATTATCCAATGGACTGATCTGAACTTTTTGCATAGTTCAAAGCAGGTGCAGCAGTTTTTATGTTTGGTTTTTTTGCTGTACAATGTATTTGTATTGTTAAACTATTTTTGTGTTTATAAAATAAAAAGAGAAGGATTTCCTAATTACAGTTATTTCTCTGAGGATTAATTTGAAACTTAAAATTCCCAGTTGCCATGCTTTCTGTTGAACTTGATATAATATAATACAGGTAAAATCCCAGGCTACAAACAAATTCATATATGATTATTGTCAAAACATCTGAAATCCTTTGCACCAAATGCTGTGCAGGTTGTAGTGAGTCGACCTCCTCGACTTAACACTACACTAGCACTCCCTCCAACCTTTACGGCCTCCAGGTTTTACGACAGGACACCAAAGAATTTGTTAGTTTTTTGTTGTTCTGTGAGTGGATCCTTACAAACCAGCCTTGTCAAGGTTATGAATCTCAATGCGTAAACAGTGTAATTGGTGCCGAGAGCTTTCGGGAATTTTCCCACCCCATCACTTCAGAGTGAGGGTGAGCCCTGCTTCCAGGCATTTTCTAAACAGTGTTAAAACTAATTGTCAGACTGTTTGGACTGGATTTGGCTTGATCCCAACCTGTTGACTGTTCCTACGATATTAATATAGTCCATGCTTAGTTTAATCCACTGTGCTCAGATGTTATTTATTGATTTTATTCGAACTTTTTTGGGTGATTTATTAGTCTGAAGGAAAATTTAGCTTGGCAGGACCTTAAAACACATTGCTGGAGTACTTCAGTATGACACCCAATCTAACATCTCTCTCACTTTGTGTTTTACCAGCTCCAAGCCCCAAAATAGCGGTCCACTACTTGGCCACCAAGTGTGTGGACACAGCCAAGCATCGTCAGGAGACTAAATGGTTCATGCCATGGGGCCCAAACCAGTGCGACAAGATCCGGTCATTTGATGAGGCCACAGCCAAGAAGATTGAGGCCAACAACATCGTTTTTGCTGTCCACATTCCTCTGCCAAACAAGCAGATGAGCCCATGGTTCCAGTTTATGCTGGTCATCCTGCAGTTTGACATCGCTTTTAAGGTGTACAACCAGATAGGTGAGAACCAGACTGTTTTTAAGATTTACAGAAATGGGTGTGCAGAACATGACTCATATTTCTCCTCCAGGACATGGATTTATAGACGGTACACATGCCTGTATGTTTCGTTTTTGTTTTTTAAAGTGAGATGGGATTTACTGTAAGGAATGTAAACCTTATGAGAACCAAAGTCTATTGCTTTTTTTTTTTTTTTTTTTTTAAGTTTTATTACTTGTTACATTTTTTCATAGCTCAGTAGTGTAAACTTTCTGGTTTTGGTCTTGCATGTGCTAATATTTTTTTCAGTACTTGAGATTTATTTTTTTTGACAATGCCAATATTTTGTCTTTCTTATTTTCTCAATCTGTTAAATATTTGCAGTGGCTCAGTGAGATCAGGCTGGCTTTGAGATATTTATGTCCATTGTCACTTCTAATCACTCACTCAATAAATTGCTCAGGCACAACCATTCTGCTTTGCCAGTAATACTGTTATGTTCCCTTTATTACCTCCACTGCAAGACATCCTGGTCTTGTGTTGTTATCTCATCTCTGTGAATGCTTGGGGAACCCACAGGAATGTTTCTTTCTCATGAGATTGGATTTCTGTGAAAGGCAGCAAACAATGATGGATGTCCTGCAGTTTGTTCTATATAGATCCTTGGGGGTTGTGAGTTTGGCATGCATCTTTTAAAACGAGAAAGCGGATAATCTGAATTTGTTTCATAGCTGATTAAGTCTGAGCAGTGAAATATCCTGATATCTAATCCCTGAACCAAATGAGTTACCTGCCTAATGTGTGAGATCACCCCAGTTAAGTGGATTTAGGTCAACTTAAATGGAAATTATTTTGTTTCCCTTCACCTGAGTAATATAATTTTATGACCAAGGAACTTCAATTAAGTAAATGTCCCATCAATAACTTTCTTAGAAAATTTTTCTGCAGCCGTCTCCTCACACAGCGTTTTTATGAAGTGTAAACATGGCCCTAGGGTCAGTAAAAATGAAAATCCTGGTATCAAATTTTAGAATAAGTCCAGCACCAAACTACATTGAAGTGCCTTTAACATGACTGTTGAATCAAACAAACACAATTGTCCTCTATTATAATATCCTGTACTGTAATAATATTACAACCATAATTAAAATCACCTCACATTGTCCTGGAGGGATTAGAAATGAGAAGCACTATTTTTAATACTTCTGAGCAGGAGTTGTTTAATGGAACTGAAAAGTAAAAGGAGAAAATAGAACAAAGAACACTTAGTGTATTATGATACTGTTACTGTGGTTATAAAAGTAAGTATATATACATTAAATAGATTACATAAGATGGGTTATTTATATAACCGTGTAAGATTTTGGCTATGGCACCCCCTCTGATGGCCTTTTACATGTGATGTGTAAACAATCCAATAGTGATGTGAGGATGGTGTCTACAGGAAGACAGAGGTGGTTTCATCAGAATCAGCTTTGTTTGTTTTTTAGTTAATTATTTGATCAGATATTGGACTGTAAATTTTAGTCATTCTGATAATTATAAAAATGCTGTCTGTACTATTGTTGAAAATTGTCCTGATGTGTTTTTAGTCAAAGGAAAAGGGCATCAAACAATAACTGGTGTCTTAAACTGTTGAAATGAAAGAGGATGATGACAAACACTAAGAAGCTGCTGCATCAAAGTCTGAGAACGTAACGATTCCTGTAGAGAAAAGCCATAGAAATCACTCTAATAATGTAGAGAATAAAAAGTTAACCTGTTTATATGACCCAGGCTTTGTGGCCTTGGTTCTCTAAACATTCAAGTTACAGTGGTAGGCTAGTCATCATAAGCATGCTTTGCTTGCACACATTCTTGGCCTCAGCGGAAATGTGTTAGGGGGCTGTGGGTTGTTTACTGGCTGCCAGACAGATAAGTCAGTGATTCAGCCTGGACCACAGACAGGTTTTTCTTCCAGATGCTGCAGAGTCATTTTGATCTTTTTTGATTTATAGGAGGTCCTGTGAGAACAAGTGGATAATTAACTGCTGCAGCAGTAGTATTCATCCTTTTTTTGCAGGTGCTAAAACACTTAAATATCCAGTCTTATAGAGTGCAGCCAAAAAACTGACAAAAAATGTACTGCATTGTCAGTAGTTGTACTGATGCACCTGACATTTTTTCAGATCTGTTGCTTTGTCTGGAGTGTTGTCTTGTTTCCTCACCTATATTGTGAGATGGCCTGATCCTCCTCTGCCTCCCATAGCCTCTCACCCTGAAATTCTTCTGAATGCAGGTGAAAGGTTTTGTGGGAAAAGATAACCTATACTCCTCATTGAGCAACATCACTTCATTTAGAAAAGTAATTGTTGCTACAGCCTCAGATGATGATGGCACAGACACAGCCTCATTTACAAAGGTACCTGGTCCACCACCTGTTTCTGACCTGACATTTTGGCAGAGATGGTTTCACCTGACTCTCAGCCTGAGCCAAAGCTTATCAAAACTAAAAGGCTGAAATTTTTTGCCGTTCACAAAGAACAGCTTGTCTAATTCCCATGGCTCAGATGTGATAAAACGGCCAGCTTGATATATTACATTTATTGCAAAAGTGTGGCCAAAGCATGGATAGGAACAGTTCCTCTGCTGATAGAATATTGTGTTTCTGAATTAATGAAGGTTTGCTGTATGGTGACAGTTGTGTGGCTGGCAGAGCATTCTCCCTGTCCTTGTAGCATTTCAACCTCAAGCAGTGAAGAGTTAGTAATGTTGTAATGGTGAATACTCCAAATAGATTAAGACTAGAGGGGAGCGCATACCTCCACCACGGACTGTAAGAACTGGCAAGTTTCCAGACAAGTGTGGACCAGTGCAACACCATCAAGGGTAGGATTAGTTACAAAGAGTAGTATGTCTAGACCGGCTTCATGCATTTGGCAGTATGTGTCACATTCTGGGATTTTTTTATTTTTTTTTTGTGTGTGTGTGTGAGTTGAAATTCCAATATCAAGTTGGGCAGGCATTGTTGCAATCAATCTGTTAGGCCAGAGCACCTACCTTTCATCACATAAGAATCCCTCTCAATGTAAGAATTCAACAACATGACACCTGACACACTCCAATTTAATTTCATGTTATATTGAATAATTTTTAATAGAAGTCTGATGATAATCAATGAGCGAAATTTAAATGTTTTTACAACTTTTTAGCTTCATTGTCTAGTTTAATATTAAATAACCAAATGAAATAAGTTACATTGCGTTGAAGTAATTAAAACACTTTTTTGACTTTAAAGTTGTTACACTGGTTCCTATTTCCTATTACATTTTTAAAATCTTCCACTGTCATCATTTCCTATATTTCTTATTAGAATACCTATTGTGGATGAGAAAAAAAAACACAGAAATTTCAGGTCCATCTGATTTGTGCTGTTGGGTTGAAGCCCTGATAGGTTGTGACATTGTTTTCATTTTACTGAAATACTTGAATTGTGACTGCTCTTTGCTTGTATGTGGTTGAAATGTATGAAACAGCATCAGCCACTCACTCAGTCACCTTTTCAGCACTAAAGGTGGATTCTGTCCGACAATTGAGCGCAAAGACTCTTCTTCCTTGACCACCATATCTGTGTTTGTCCTAGAGAAGAGCTTCACCCTTATTACCTACTCCACCCACCTGCCCCACTCCAGCCAGGCACCAAGCACCCCTTGGCAGGGGTCCAGCAATAACACAGCTGTTGAGGAGGCTTAGTTTCCGTGGCGATGGCCGCTGGACTGGAGTGGAATGTTTGCATGAAGTGAGCTGACGTTGGAGGGCGTTGGGCTCGACCAATGGCAGAGGGGATGGCACTGCAGAGACAGTCGGCTGCCAGTTCTCATCTGGTTCTCTCTCCCTCTTTCTCCTTTTTTTTTCTCTCAGTAAAGGCCACTGGGTTTCTTTCTCTTCATTCCAGCTTGTTTCATAACACACAAGAGCCACTCTGGAGCTGTAGGAGAGAACACTTGGCTTTGTAATGTGAGCTAAAGATGCAGTTTTAATGGCTTGGCTTTGGATCTTTTTGTTGAATTCACTGGGCTGGGCTGTTGGAGGCCAGCTCGAGGTGTTGTTATGCTTCATGTCAAGGAGGAAGTAACCTAGATTTGGGCCACCATGTGGAACAGATAAAATCACATACTACATTTACATGTGTGTTTTTAAAACTCATTCTGGATATCAGGACCGCATAATAACACTACTTAATTTGATCATCTATAAAGTTTATTTTCGACTACATGGTGAAAATCTCCTTTTTATTGAGTTCTCCTGACAACAGATAAAATTGTAGATGGTCTGTGACCTACATTAGTAATATGTACATGATTGTGTTTATGCCACTCGCTTATACTACTCTCAGATATGAAACTGAAAATAGCATGAACAGTATTATTTTAAGAGTGTACTAGAGAACATATGCTTGTGAATATTCCCTGTAGTCAGTTTGTGGGTCTTCCAACTAAAGGCCACTCTCATCTGTCATCATGACCTAATTTTATTGCTTCACAGACAGACATCAGTGTTGAGAAGTCAGAAACGCATAAATGCATTGTACAGTGTGGTTTTCTGTCTTGGCAGCAATTCGCTCCTCTGCATGTGTTCTGTGATTAATTAAGTTAGTTGAATGCTTTTAATGTTTCCAGAGGATGGAGCCATGGTCACCATTGATGTTGGGTTGGCCTACAGAGATGACACAGTCAGTGAGTGGACGGAGATGGCTCACTCTTTTGAGCAGAGGAAGCTTAGCTGCAACTTCACCACTGCCAAGGTGAGGACATAACACTTTGGTATAATGTTAGTTATTGTGCTGCACAGCCAAAAAGACACATTACACTATTAATACAACCTTTTAGGGTGAGGACCATGATTGAAATTGGTTATGTATATATGGTATTTTTTATGTTAATTGTATTATTATTTATTATTATTATTGTAAATTCTGTTAATCTTAAATCTAAGTTGCCTGTGTGTTCACCACAGCTGTTTAAAATGCAAGATTTATTTTTCCAAATTCAGTCTTAAATGAATAACTGAGTTTTAAAAATCTTGAATCCAAAGACTTTAGCAGAGCAACTGAGTCAAAAACACATTTCAGACCTACAATGTTGACGTTAACTGCTAATGTTAACACAACTAGTTAACTTAAACCATTACTGACCCAGTAACATAACTGATAGTCTTAACCTCTAGCATTCTTTACTTGGCCTCAAATATTGTGAGCTTGTCGCTTTTTGATCTTTGGGATGGATGGATGGATAGATAGATACTTTATTAATCCTGAGGGAAATTCAAGTATTCAGCAGCAAGAAGACAAAACAGGCAGGTTAGTAACCAGATTAACATTAAGGTTGGTATATACTCTTTTTAAAAAAATAAAATAAATGTTTTATATGGTGCATTAATTTTTTATAGATCACAGCATGTTCTATGATTACAGGGTACATCACATCTCTGTATCCAGTCAGGTGATGTGCATTTATTAATGGACTTTACCTCTCAGAAGAAAAGGCAATGGGGTGCTATGACTGATTCTTAATACATAGTCAGGGTCATTTAAAGTTGTTGAACAGTACATTTTTAAGTTTTTCATTAATAGGTTTTTGGCCTGGTGAAAACATACTAATTCAAAGTCAGGAGGCCACACTACTGTCATCTGCTGTTGCCACCTATGTTGACTATTGAACTGTATTTATAGTAAAGAAATTTACAGCCAGGGACACACTGGTCTGTATTTGTACTAAGTGGCGAAACCTGCTCTTCTGGTTATAGTAATGAACTGACTATGTCTCCACTTCCAAAGAGCCAAACTGATCTATGGTTTAACTGGAGAAGCGGCTGCTTTCAGCTGAATATGTTTTAAGTCTGACCTGGTTGGTTTTGTTTTTCAGACCTTTGAGAATGAAGGTCGGTATTACGAGTGTGACCTGCTGCCCTTTATGGAAGTTGGCAGCGTCGCCCATAAATACTATCTGCTCAACATACGCTTACCGGTCAATGAACGCAAGAAGGTCAACGTGGGAATCGGAGAAATAAAGGACATTCGTCTTGTCGTAAGTTGACCACTGATTGTTTGTGGTGTTTTTGAGGAGAATCCTGATAACATATTATACACAAGGGAACAAAATTTAGTAACAGAACATATAATACATAGTGTATTGTGTAACATACCTATTCAATGCTGATGTTTGTACCAGGGTATTCACCAGAATGGAGGTTTCACCAAAGTTTGGTTTGCCATGAAGACATTCCTTACGCCGAGCATCCTCATCATTATGATCTGGTACTGGAGACGCATCACCCTCATGAGCAGACCTCCTGTGCTGCTGGAGAAGTAAGGCTGTCATCATATTTTAATATGTCTGTTTTGTAATTTGGAAAACGCACTTTTAGTGCAGTAAAATTATTCAGTTCATATTATGCCTCTCTGCTGATGATAACCATGATCTATACATCTGTCCAGTTCTCATAAAACAGTATCTCAGGAAACAGCTTGATTGATTGTCTTAAACTTTGCATAAATAGTTGGACTTAAAAGTGAACTAATGAGATCATTGTGATCAAAGTTCCATGTCCTAGCTACAACATGGCAAATTTTTGGCCGTATGTCAAGAATCAAATTGCTAATTATTATTGTGTAATGGATGAAGTGATGACATTTTGTACACAAAAGGTCAATTTCATTGGACATGCTCTAATGCAACATTTTTCATCCATTATCTAACATTTGTAATTGAAGACTGAAATCATACACATCACTATGGTGTTTTTGTATGTAGTGCATGTCAATTTCACAAAAAATGTACTTTATTTGTTCGAAGTCTACATTATGTATTTATATTATACAGCACAATTCTGGATAGATGTAAACTGCAACTTATTTGTTCACAAAGCCATAAAACCAGCAGGGCTGCAATTCTTGTTGTATGTATGTAAAATATTTGTTTATACATTTAGATGCAATGAAATGTAATTACCCTTGTAATTTCTTTATTCATTAAATCTGTATATTAAAAATGGCAACAAAAAAATTACAACAATACTTGTAAAACCCCACAAATATTTACTGAATTGAGTAAAGTGCATGCTGTTCAGTATTGTAATTGCCAGGGGGTAAGTAGTCATTGAGACAGCTGGTCTGGGTTCTGATGGGTCTCTGTAGACACTTCCCTGAGGGAAAGACTGAAAGCAATCTATGTGCTGGGTGACTTGTGTCATCCATGATATTTAAGGACTATGCTCCAGCAAGAGGTGTCAGTGTGCTGAATCTAGCAGTGGTGCCTCAAAGCTGATTTTACTCCTTAATGTTCTTGTTCGATGTGGTTGCTGAATCACACCAGTATGCCTTATAGGATCCCTTCATAGTATTTGTATGGAAAGTGAACACAGCAAGCACCAAAACAGCTAACTGTGGACACAGGTCCTAATGGTTTCATACTAAGCCACAGAGGCCCAGTTTCAGTATGTCTGCTAAGAAACAGCACCTATAAACTATGGATGAAATCTGCAAGTAGGTCATGTTAACTCTGCACTGAAGGTCACTAAGATCAGAGTATGTTGTTTGTAATGTCAGAGGAAAAGTGTTATCGCATCCCCATCAGCAGGTCGCAATAAACCGTCAACTGCAAGTTAAACATTTAATAACATCCAGTTATGTTATGTCATTTGTTGAAAAAGTCTCTGAAAACTATGAATTAGAATTGATTCTGAACTCTGATCTTTATAAAAGTGAAGAGGGTTCTCTTCTCAGATTTCCTCAGTTATTTTTTTGGAAAATAGTTAAGATCACCTCAGTTCATACCTTATCTACACTTATCATACAGTCGCGGAAAAAAATATTAGACCATCAAAAGTCATCAAAACAGTGGTTATGGAATCAAGTACTAACACCTATGTGTATCATGTAACTAAAACAGACAGAAAAGAAAACATGGAATGCCTAAAAGCACTGTCTTTGGCAGTACAATGCCAAAGCTATTGATGTAAGACCTTAAGTGATTTTGGTTATTATTAAGAAAACCATGGAAAATGGCTAATATCAGCTCTGAAATTAAAGTCTTATGAGTTATTTTTGTTATCATTATATTTGTGCAAACAAATGTACCTTTAGTTGTATCAGGCATTAAAATGAACAAGAAATTGAAGAAAACAAGGGTTGTCTAATAATTTTTTCCGCAACTGTAGCAGCAGGTAGATGCAGTTTGTCTGAAACGGATAGTTTGAACGCCGTGCTATGAAAACTTAAAGCTATGCTCAGAGTCCAGTGTTTGTCCAACCCCCTGCTGTGCTGGGAAGATGGATCAGTAAGAGGCAGTGCTCTACGCCACAGGAAGTGCCAGGCGAAGCGTGAAACACATTACAAAATCTGCAAGCTAGCACTCAACCGACACACTCTGCATACACACAGCTCACTGAGAAAACACACATACAGCGCACACACAGCCAGTGCTCTCTCCTTCTCTATATCTTTTCCAGCTCAGGACTCTTATTCCCAAAAGAGCAGTGGGCTCTCAGGAAGTGCAACTTGTACCCTATTTGTGGACAGCAGATGATTTTTTCATGCTGTAAAAGCTTTACCAGAGTCTCCTGTCATGCTAGTCCACAGAGGTGTCAGAATGGTAAACCTCAGACTGAATCTAAACTGAGAGGACAGATGTCAAATGACCTATAGCAACGCAAACGTAAAATGAGAACATGTAACTGCCCTATAACTTATTTCATCCAGATAAGAAAATGGTCTTCAATACTACAATATAATAATATATATAATAAAATATCTAAAGTCAGCTAGGCCCGTTATATATTTTGACTTGTGTGCTTACAGGAGTTTAGATGTTTCCAACAGTGTTCAGACTAGGAGACATTGCATTCAATGTCCAGACATGACCTTTCATTTAATTTGGTCACGTTACAATAGCATCATATTCTCTTTACGAACATTAATATTATTTCACAACCATAATGTTAGAATTAAATGACATAAATACAGTATATGCCACTAAAATTAAAGTGAAATATATTTCTGCTTCTGTCACGACAGATTACATCAGTGTTCTAAAGGACAACTCCCCTCATACCACATTACTTCGTGGCATTATCTATTTAGTAGATGATGTCATGACAAAGGATCTAATAGAATCTGTTACATCCTTTATTGTTTTGAGAGCCCCCCAGTAGCAGAAGTCACATAGGTGTGCAAAAGGAAAGACTGTTGATGATGAACTATTTTGGATTTATAGAGTAGGAAAAGCAGGAGAAATTCATAGAGTTTGATTAAACACTTGAATTTAACTATATCAGTTATAAAGGCACATATGTACAGTAACTGAAGTTTAACTAGTAAAGAGTCATCAGTAATCAGTGTCAGTGTGACACTTTCATTCAGTCATTTTCCATTCAGACATTTTCCACTTCCACAGAGCTGTGAATGCAGCACAGTATGTTCACGGGTGTCTGTGTGTTAAATCATTTGGTTATAATGGTGTTTAGTCTGGAAAGTGACTGTTGGCATGCCACATTTTACTTAGACTGCGTCACAATTGGCTTTTCTCACCTAGTTTTGGAGACATTTTCTTGTGAAAATACATGTCCGAGCTGTGTGTGGCTTTAAACGAGGTTTCACTGTCAAATATTACAGCCATGTTATTGACAATAATCTGGCAATACAATATGTGTCATACTTTTGTATTGTATGTAATCAGAACATTGGGATTTGCACATATTTGTTATTTACATACTTTTTATGTATTTAAAGATGCTTTACAACACTATTATCAAGTGGTATGGGATTTAAACGGCACAAAATGAGATACTGTCTCATATCTTTGAGGTGTTTTTGTTTTTTTTTTCTTCAATCTTTTTTTATTTTTTTTTTTAGAAATAGTATGGTATCATAAAAACTAATTGTGGTACTCATGTGCATCACTGTTTTCTTATTTTTACTTACTTCAGATGTAGGGTTTCATCTTAATGGAGACGCAACATACTGTTAAATGACTGTCACTCATTGCTAGAGTTGAGGGGGTTTCATTTCTTCATATACTACTGAAAGTACTGAATTTTGAAGCTTTTTTTGTACTTTTCTTACTGATGTGGTGTCTGGTGTTGTATTATTATTGCCCAGGCTTGTTCACAATCTCAGTGTTCCTGATTCTGCTCACCTAAATGGAATGCAGTCATAATTGGTGTTATTTGTACACACCTGTGTTTACTGCTATCATATATCAAAATGCTGTGAAAAAAATGTGTACT
Organism: Sphaeramia orbicularis; assembly: GCF_902148855.1. Taxonomy (NCBI): domain Eukaryota; kingdom Metazoa; phylum Chordata; class Actinopteri; order Kurtiformes; family Apogonidae; genus Sphaeramia; species Sphaeramia orbicularis. Next base: position 16,785,312 of record NC_043973.1, on the reverse strand, counting down.
TTGTTTTTAAGCACAACATCAATCCTTTGTCTTTTGTACACACATACACTCTTAAACACTCAGTTTACCCGCCTCAGCTCCCCTGTCTGTGTGGTGTTCAGGACACATTCCCTGCATACCAGGCAAATGTGATTGCACTCTCTTACCTCTGTGGAACATTGCTGCTGAACTTTCTGTAGTGGGTTTGCTTAGAACTTTTATGACTTTACCTCCCTTACCTGCAGTGATAGGTACGTATTTTTAGGACACCTTTTAACTGCTGCTTTTTTCTCCCCTGGATCCCTCCCTCTTTCTCTCTATTACCATCATTGTCTCATGTACTGGCGGCATGCAGGGGCTTGTTGCAGACATGAGAATACGAGCTGCATTGTGCCTTCCTGTAGGCTGCCTGTTTTTAATTCCTCCTCCCACTAGATTTCAAGGTTGTGTCGAATGAGCTATAATAATGAGGTTAGCTGGTGAGGAATTATGTAGAATTTGATCGGCTGGAAGGGAAATGGTGTGGTTGTAGCTGAGTGGATAATCTAATCAATAATGAAATCAAATGAGTCTGCTCAGCAGACACAGATGCTCCTGTACTACATTAAAATGTTTTTATCTGTGTGTTGCAAAGATAATTATGAATGTGATTTGTATGGGACAGTTGATCAGGCCACATCTGACTGAGTCTGTTCATTCGAGCTCTGCTGGTATTTGTTTTGTGTGAGTGAAAAAGGTCTGATATTGGTATAACATTTGGAACTAGAAGCACTCGGAGAGCGCAGACCTCCGCCAAGGCTGATTAGTGCCCCCCCCCACCCCCGTGGGCCCCCCCACCCCCGATCACCACCAAAATTTAATCATTTCTTCCTTATCCCATTTCCAACAAACCCTGAAAATTTCATCCAAATCTGTCCATAACTTTTTGAGTTATGTTGCACACTAACAGACAGACAAACGTGCCCCCCCGTGGGCCCCCCCCCCCCCGATCACCACCAAAATTTAATCATTTCTTCCTTATCCCATTTCCAACAAACCCAGAAAATTTCATCCAAATCTGTCCATAACTTTTGAGTTATGTTGCACACTAACGGACAGACAAACAAACAAACAGACAGACAAACAAACAAACCCTGGCAAAAACATAACCTCCTTGGCCGAGGTAACAAACATGTAAGGAGACAGCTATTTTAATTTTGGTGGTGATGGTATTAGTATCCAGAATGAGTCAGATCACCACATGTACTGAGCAGTAAACCTGACATTTCTATAACGAAAAAAAAACATGCACGTACAAACGTCTAAAGATGTGGTCATTCATCTAAATAAATTAGATATTATTGACTGATGGTAAAGAGACGGCGGACAATGAAAGTCGAGCAAAAACATCTGTGATGTGAAGTGAATGATGTGCCAAGTGAAAAACTGCCAATACAGCATTACTTTGAATGCACACTAGGACTGCGTGATTAATCAATTTTAAATCAAAAGTGGCTTTTTGAATTGGGACAATTTTTTTTGAAAAGGGAATTGTCAAATGGATTTAATCTCTCGTGCCTCCGGGCTGCGCACATACGGGCCACCGTTGGCTCCTCCTCCTATCTGTGAGAGCAGCCTTTCACAGAAGTTCGTGTAATGACCACGGACCTTAAATCTGTGATGGGCCCACAGTAGTGATACCAATGTAAGTCGCGGTCCAAGCATGGATCCCCCAGTTTAAATATAACCTCATGGGGATCACTCATCTTACCTTGTCCCACACGGATCCGTTTCATACTGGCTTCTTCTGATTCAGGTCACGGGGGCAGCAGCCCCTACTAGAGTAGCCCAGACAGCCTTCTCCCTGCCCACATCCACCAGCTCCAGGGGAATCCTGAGGCGTTCCCAGGCCAGCCCAAAGATATAATCCCTCTAGTGTGTCCTGGGTCTCCTCCATGCACAGATCCCCCAGTTTAAATATAACCACATTGAAATCACTCATATTATGTGGTCCACGCATGCACACATGACTGATACCTGTCACTGACTTACATCAGTATAGCTTCTGTGGGCCCATCACAGAATTTTCAGGGATTCCTTGATACCATCACAGATTTGAGGTAGGGAGCAGTGCCTTGCATTGTGGGCTGCACATGAAAATGAAATGCTGACCTCTGTTGTTTTTTGTAGTTTTACCCGAAAATTGAGTTTTTAGAGGAAAAAATCTGGATTTTTTTTGGCCAAAATCATGCAGCCCTAACGCACACTGCACCAGTTCATCTCCATGAGGTTCACAATTAAAATCGGTTTCTTTTCCAAAATCACCATAAATTTGAGATTTTTAGACTTGAGTCTGATTTTAATGGTTTTACATCTGCAGGGTAATCTTTGCTTTGGGGATCTCCATGACGTTCATCAACATCCCAGTGGAGTGGTTCTCTGTTGGCTTCAACTGGACCTGGATGCTGCTTTTTGGAGACATCAGACAGGGCATCTTCTACTCCATGCTGCTCTCCTTCTGGATCATCTTCTGTGGGGAGCACCTCATGGTACTGTACCCATCCTCACTCATATTTGCATGATGTTTTTGTTTTCCTGTAGAGCTGTAAGCTGCCTCTTCAGCTGCCGTCTCTACCACAGCATCTCAGGCCTTTAGGTCCTATGCTCGAATTTTTAGGACAGAGCGTCTCGCTGAATAACAAGTGCTTGTTTACAGGAATGCTTCACTGTTCTGCTCCTTCTCCTCTTTCTTATTTCAGCCTAATTTAAACAGCTTGCTATGAGTGACTTGATCAAGCAGGTCCTTGAAGATATAACTCATTTCTTACATCCTTGACGTTTTATGAAGATGTTTGGTGAACGTAACAACTGAAAGCTTCACATCTGCTCCATACTGCAGCCACCACTTCACAGCCCTGCAAAAACACTATGAATAAGTTATTTGTTTGGATAAAGAGTGTTGAGTAGGTTAGATTTGAAATGCAGTAGGATACTGAGTACTTTTTTTTTTTTTTTTTTTAACCAAGTGTAATATCTAATAACAAAGTCAGCTATAATTGTTACTTTTGATCATTTAATCATTTTTTTGTAACTACATGAACTAGATAATTACTCAGTTTTGACAGGGAACTTTTTCATTTTGACAGCATTTTAGAGTGTCATATTTCAGAAGGAAAATTAATTAAAAATGCAAATCCATTAAATATTTAGCAGTGAAAGGTGTTTTTTGTGCAACAACCTGCCTATGTAAACAAGCCTCACAGCTGTCAGATTCCTGATTCCTGAACTTATTGAATTGATTCTTGGCTCACACTGAGGCCATTCTGACTCTGACTCATCCACTGCTTAGATCTGAACTTCTGGTTGTGTCTTATGAGAGCACATAGCCAGTCTCTATCTTTGTCTCTGGTCTTCAGCCACACGTTAGGACTCACGATGGGTAGAGTGGATAGATTTTTTTCTTTTCGGTCAGACAGCAAGAATCAAAGACACGCCATGATAATGTTGGTGTTGGCTCTGCTGTCTGCTTTTTCTGCAGATCTGCCAAAAACAAAGATGTAAAGCAACAGAATGACCATTATATTTTACACATCAACGTTTTTGCACAGGCTGTGACTGTTAACACATCTAATCATATCCCTCTTACTTTATTTGCTCTATTTGCATAATATTGAAGTAGCTGCAAAATAATTCCTGAGTGAGTGAAGTTATAATGATCCTCTGCTTTTTTTCCTTTAAAAATCACACTCATTTCAATTCCCCTCACTCTTAACTGCAGTACTTACACCACATTCCATGGTTTTGCGGACAAAGGTTTTGCCCACCATGTCTCCGCTGTCATTTTTGTCCAGGAAACAGAGTTCTTTGACATCAGAATTCAGGGCGGAGGACAACTGCAGCTGCTCTGTGTGCCAATCTTCAAAATCTTCCCTGAACGCCCCACAAAAAAATCGCAGGTCATTCTCCTCTGGCAGCAAATACATCTATAGTTTAGCCTGGACTGAGCAGTCATGGAGGTGGTCAGACTGTATTTTTTTTTTTCTCCTCAATCAAAGGAACCATTAACTTCTTTTCCCTCCTGCTCAGCTGTCTGAGTGGCAGTCTGTTGCTCCTGCATGAGTTTGTCGTCTGCCAGGCTGAGCTCCGCTTACATATGTGTGGAGACTTTCAGTTGCTGAAGCAGTATTTTTTTCGTCTTGGCATTTATGCACATGTCTGCTGCCCTTCTTTGGTGCTTTGTGTGGAACTGAGTCTTTGTGCATCTCTACGTCAAGTCAGTTGCATCACCAAGGTTCTTCAAGTATAACTACACCTGGATGTTTATCGTATAATATGTTTCACGCAAACATTTCACTCTTTACATGCTTTTTGTAGCAGCACTTATACACAAATACTTGTGTATGCCTCATTGTACAGTCATGTTTGCAGCACCTTATTTTTTCTTTTGTCTTGATATGTAGTGCATCAACTGTTTTCTTCTATTGATGCATGCATTTCACTGGATCTAAATATTGTAAAAATTTCTTTCACTGTACTGAGAATCAAAATATATGCTTTTTTTTTTAAACTTAACAATGTATTTATCATTGATAGAAATGCATGCATTGAAGGACCATGATTAGATGTAACCAGGGTCATTGATGTTGCATAATACATCTATTTCTGTAAACACCTCTGGGATGTGTATTGATGCCCTAAATGCTCTATATATTGAACCAGAGCTCTATGTAGAAAGCATCAGTCTCTAAAATGCTGCACTTTGTGGTCACTAATCCTTTATGCACAGCTCCAGTAATTAACAGGTGTCCTATAGAGCTGCTGGCAAATGTACCACTGAAGAATACATTCATACAGTGTCTTTATAGTCACCCTTTTTTGGACTTGATCTTATTTTTGTGCAACTTTGAATCATATTGATTCTGCTTTTTTGACACTGTAATTTCAAGGTTGTATTTATTTATTGTGCTCCTGTATTCATCACTCCTTCAGCAAGAGTTCACGTAATGACGAAATACAAAAAGACATCACTGCCAACATCGGCAGTAAATCAGAGGCAGTGCAGGAAAATGGAAATTCACACCATTACACTTAAGCAAATGTGCCAGGACGGGATAGAGTTATGGAGCACTAAGCGTATTTCTAGCACGGGGTGAAAGATACCTATGGCAAAATGGGGTTAGCTGCAAAGGAAAGTTCCTAAATGAGTGAAAAGACCCAGAAATATTGATGCAGCAGCTATAATAAGAGTCAGTTTAAATCTTGAAATGCTAAACAAAAGCTTCCTGTCATGTCTCCTTTGGTCCACAGTCTCATTCTTAAGCTGTTTATAATGCTGTCCACCTTGTGGCAGCATCACACCATCTAGTCACTGAAAACAAACCATGTTCATGATCAACATGGGATGTAGATGCTCATTAACATCTGTTTATTTTGCATTTTCTGTTTTATGCCACAACCTGATGATATTCTTTTTGTTAAAAGATAAAAACACAGTACTGCACAAAGTCTCAGGCTACTATTAGATTTGTATAGATTCAAGAAATCTGCCTTCAAAGTTATTTTGCAGAAAAAAATATGATTCCGCAGACCAAATAGTTAGGTATTTAGAGTGACTTCCTTTTGCAGTGAACACCTCTTTTCTTCAGACATTATGACTTTTACCGCAGTCTTTATTTATTTATTTATTTATTTATTTATTCGCCAGGCCATGTGTTTCTTATTGTTTGAATACCTTTTTTGTTATGTGAATTCAGGTCACACAAAGTGCAAACTTTAGTCTGTGTGTTTTAAAACTACGCAGATTTCCTGTATTTTCATATTGTATCTTTTAGAAAGATTGAGAAATAACTATATATGCTTATTTCAACCTTTCAAAAACAAAGTGGATGGTGGCCTAAGACTGCTTCATTTGTGTATATAACAACGGTACTGTGCAGAAGTGACACATGAACATGAACTTGCAGCATGAAAATTCAGTTGGCTTCAGTTTCCTAATTTTGAGCATTATTGTGTTGCCATCCTTTATGAATATCACTAAACACTTCACTCACAGATGAAGTGACGCTCCATCTGCCAAGACTGAAATTCTAATGAAATTTCAATCTTTACAGAAATTGAAAATGAAAGCGCAATGTCAGCCATCAGTGTTGATATTTTTTTAACAGGTTGCGTAGACTGTAAGAAATTCATGGTAAGGTTGGTATGTTGTGCAGAGCCATCCAGACAGAAAGACGCAGCCCCTAGCAGCTTTAAATGTGCAGATGGTTTGTTCTGAACTCCCTCAGACCACAGAATCCTCCTCTCTGCTGAAGGAAATTGATTACTTGATAATATCTGTACATTGCAGTAACCAAGTAAAAAACTGATCCCTTAGTGTTTGGACCACAAAACAGAGCTTGAAGGATGAATACTTGTGTTTCTGCATCACTTTGAAATTCTGTTGACTGGGGGAAATAATCCCCCTTAACTGTAACTGTGATGCTAAATCTAAAATGTACAAAAAAGTCCAAGGGGTGAATACTTGAACAGATATTTTTAGAGGCACTGAACATTTAAAAGTGGTTTGGAGACATGGGTTAAATTTGTAAATGGTGTCTTTTCATTTCTTCTTGATCTGATTATTCTCGGTTACTTTCACTATGTACTTTGGTCAGATTCAAACAGATTTACATCCTTATTCTGTTGTGAGCTCTGTGTATTTGATCTGTACTTCCTCCAAGGGTTTTTTTTCAAGCAGTTGTGGTTTCATGGATGCTTCGTTAACATTTAGCCTGGGGCTTTCAATCAAATTAGATGATAGAACAGTATGTGAACTGTGGTCTGGAAACTGTAACATATCTCATCTGCATGTTTTGTCTTTTCTCCTCAGGACCAGATGGAGAGGAACCGTTTCTCAGTTTACTGGAAGCAAGTTGGACCAGTCGTCTTCGGCTCCTTCTGCCTTTTCATCTTTGACATGTGTGAGAGGTGAGACCAGGTTATTAAATGGCAATTTAGGAAACATTTTTTAGGCCGAATGGGTTTAGTAATCATTTTGTTGTCTCTCCATTCAATGACATAATCGCATTATCTGAATAATGCATTGACATATCTGCACCAAATTTTTACTGTGGATGCATCTTGGCATGGAGCAGAAGCCTATTGAAAACAGGTCACCTTGACCTACTTTTCCAAGGTCAAATGGAAACATGACCCTTTTGTTGGGGTGATATGTTTGCTTGAAACAGCCATGTACAGTTATAATATCTGAGTACTTTAAAATATAAATTTGTATGTCATAAGTTTTACACAAAGACAATCTAATCTAAATTATTGGGCAAGAACTTTCAACAGAATCGTACACTATATTAGGCCGCGGGGGGGGGTTAAGTATGCGGCACGTTAAGTTATTTTTAAAAATTACATACGTTTCAAATTCACTGTGTTTTCAAATGCCATACATGACTAGATGAGCACATTTGCAATTAATATAAGATGCAAAAAAGCTGCCTCTTGAATTTTTGCTGTAAATGAAAGGTCTTGAGATGAATAATCTCTCGATTTAGGTTATTTTTCTGATTTTCACATAGTAAAACCTTGATTATTCAAATTAACTGGAAGTATTGCCTATATTAACTGAAAAGATCAGATTCTGTGTGATTTGCTCCACCAGTTTTCTCAAGAAAGAAAATGGATCTTACTGAATTTTAAAGGTATAATATAGCGATAGGTTGTAGCAGATTAAAGTTGGTATTTGAAAGAAATATGGTGGTAACACATTTCAGGAGGACCAACATGCAGTATTATCTGTTAATCATATCTAAGTCAAAGTAACTAATAGCTAAATGGATAAATCTGGGCCACTGAACAAGACACACAAATTATTCAATGTATCTGGAATATCAGAGTAGCTGTACTCACTTTTTTTTAAATTAGTTATTATTTGCTGCTTCCAGTTAATATTATTTTCCAGATATTTCGTAAAACATCATATTACTGCTGATATTCTAACTATCTGTACATTTGAGCAAAAAGGGGAAGATGAAACAGATTAGGACAATTTAATGATGGGTGTCTATGTTGTATGTAGGTATGGTCTTGTGTGCTGTTACAGTCTTAGTGGAGTCAACATGAGTATTTGTTTGTCTTTTTATCCCCAGAGGAGTCCAGTTAACAAACCCCTTCTACAGCATCTGGGCGTCTGATGTGGGAACCGAGCTGGCTGTATCTTTTTTTTTTTTTTAAATAAAATAAGAAATAATTCACTACTGCCATATGTGAACATCACCCAGGGTCTTTGACAAGATGCCTGCCAGGCTGAGCGATGCAAGATTCATCAGCACACCTCTTCTCTCGTCTTTCTCCTCCCTCTCTGTCTCTGAGCGTCGCTGGGAAGAGCTTGCTTAGTTTTCCCAACTCACAGTGGGTTGACAAAGGCAGCTGGTCTATAACGGGGTCATCAGACCTTTATAAGACACACTGCCAACTGCTCTGCTTTGCTGCAGACAAGTGCAAGTCATAAGAATTTATAAATAGGGCATATAACCCAACCAGACATTGTTTGACTCGTGCAAATGCAGTAAAAGATATTAATTTTACAAAGCATATTGATTGTGAATATTTGAAACAGTTTCAGTATTTTTTTCTGCACATCAATACACACGTCCCCACACCTTTTATAACTATAAGTTAACACACACTGCACTGACCTATAAGCCCTACCTCCTCACCGTTGTCTCATCATTTGTCAGTCTTATTCTCTCTAGTTGCTCATAATTGGCTGTGGTATATTCCAGCTTTTTTCACCATCATGACAAACAGTTGATATTATTACTTTAACCGTAATATCAGGGATGTGTGTGTCTGTATTTCCTTGACTACTCTCGCCACAGATGGCATTCATAATTGTGGCAGGAATCTGTGCCTGCCTCTACTTCCTCTTCCTCTGCTTCATGGTTTTTCAAGTCTTCCGCAACATCAGTGGTAAGAGGTCCTCACTACCTGCCATGTCCAAGGCCAGACGTCTGCACTATGAGGTGAGTGGTTTGAATACATTTATCATGACCGTTTGTGTTTCCCAGCTACTCAGTGCAAAAGATTCTAACAGACTCATAACATGCAATTTATCGTTACAGGGTCTGATTTTCCGATTTAAGTTCCTCATGTTGGTTACTTTGACCTGTGCTGCTATGACGGTCATCTTCTTCATCATCAGTCAGGTGAGGGGTTATTAGACTAAAGAAAGTGCTTTACTGCTGACTGTTTTATTACCCCGCCCCCCGAAGAGGAGGCAAGGGATACTGTTTTTGATTTGGTTTGTTTTCTTTGATTGTTCACACCCTAGCAGCAAAACTATTGATTGAATTCATACGAAATTGGGTTTATAGATTGCCAGTGACCCAGAAAAGATCTGATTACATTTTGGGAAAAACAGGTCAAAGTTCAAATATTTTATGAAATTTTAAAATCTTTTTTTTCCAATTTACTTATAATGGGTGAAATTTCATATGTCTGTAGCAGCAAAACTATTGGTGGAATTCACACCAAATTGGGTTTATAGATTGCCAGTGACCCAGAATAGATGTGGTTACATTTTGGGAAAAGTAGCTCAAAGTTCAAATTTTTTTAGTAATTTTTTTTTTAATCTTTTTTTTTTCTCTCATTTACTTATGATGGGCAAAATTTCAAATGTCTATGAAAACATCAATTGTGCTTCAGTTTACTTAAAACTTGGCACATAAATAGAGGCAATTGATAGCACACACACAGACTTTATGACATCAGCTGGATCGATGCCAAAATAAACTACAATACGTGCGAGGGGCGGGGTTTGTTTTGCCTGGCAGCACTTGTTTTAGTTTATTTCACTTATTTACAACATCTACACATCAGACATGCATACAAATAAATAGTCATAAATAACCAGAAATGAATGAGCATTTATGACTTGCTGCAGTAAAGAGCAACTATGTGTTGTTTCTGTTTGTTGGTTCAGGTGAATGAGGGCCACTGGCACTGGGGAGAGCACACTGTGCAGGTGAACAGCGCCTTCTTCACTGGTATCTATGGCATGTGGAACCTGTACGTCTTTGCCATCATGTTCCTCTACGCTCCATCTCACAAACGCTATGGAGACGAGCAGTCAAGTGGTCAATGCATCACTGGTAAATACATTTTTCTATCAGATTCTCTGAGTGGAGATGGATGCCATCTCTCATCAAATTTATGGGAAGATCACCACTTCGCTCCATCCAAACTCTGCCAATTTTACCAGATGACAGTGTGTAATTGAGTTCATCAGCTGACTTTGCTACAAACTTTTTCATTCTTGTGTTCTTCCACAAAGCAAGACATTATGAACAATTTCTTCTTTATGATGCCAGTTTGGCAGGGTTCATATGAAACCTGCAGGTGGAATGGGCAGCAATCACACTCGAAGGAAAGAGAATTAGTCAAAAGGGGTAAAACAATGGCAAATATCACTAAAGTTGTGTAAAATTAAGACATTTTTAAAAGCAGTGACTGAGAGAAATGTGTCCAGTTGTAGATTTTTGTGACTGAAATGTCAACAGGACTAAAGGATATAATCTAAAGGGTAGAATGTGGTCACAGATATTTGATGCATTGACTTAAACAGAGGGTGAAGATCCTTGAAGCAAAAACCAGTGGATGTTTTGATCAGTAGTTTTATGCCTAATATTTTAAAACCAGCCAAGAGCTCAGTCATAGGTGACACATCATCCTTTTTCAGTTGAACATAGACCAATAGCACAATGCTGAAACTTATTTCTACAATGTTCTAAAGTATTTTGTTGTGAATCATCATTGTTGGGTTTTGTACAATGCACAGAATAGATTTTAAAAAAGGGGCAAAAAGCCATGTAACAACCTGGAAAAACTCTGAATAAGAAATATTTTGTGAATACATGTCCAAAGAATGCTCCAAAACCCTGAAAAATATTGGCATATCTGAGAGATTCAAGCCAAAAATCCCACATTTACAGTAAGGTCTGGTTAATGAAGTTATTGTGCCTTTAAAGCGTTGCATTGATCGTAGGTCTCTTTAAAGTTATTGAATCTGTGATGTTTCAGTAGCTCTTACTTCATTCTGATGGAGGGCCCGTCCTGTCTCCTGCTGTAAAGCTGCCTATTCATCCAAAGTTTGTTTTTGGAGGAGGGGAGTGGGTTAGTGATTGAGAAGTACCCAGATTCCCAGGGGAAAGAAGGGTCTCTTTGGCCCGAGAGGGTGGTTCTAATGGACAACAGGCTTCCTTCCAGAAGGAAAGGAAAGGAGAAATGAAGAGGGAGGAGAGCAATGAAGTAATGAAAACCATCCATCCATCTCCTGACGTCACTGACACAGTGAGAGAAAGAGGGTTTGAAGTCCTGGAAGCTTTCCCTGAACTGCGTCAGCCGGTCTGAGGGGACAGGGCCTCTCTCCAACTCTGTGTTGATTTACTTTATCTGCTCTTGAGTTTCAGTTCTGTCCTGAACAAGCTGAAAGTATTTATGGAAATGAAATTCAGCTAAAGCAGCTCGAGATGAAACAGAATATGTGATAGAAATGGATAAAACAGTGAGCTGGGTTGTTTGAGAACCAAAACACGTGCACAAAATATTTACAACCACCTTAATGAAGACACTGAACAATCCTAATGTTTTACTTTTATTTTTATTTTTAATCAGTCACTCAGAGCAAAAATGGAATCATGCAAATTTATCAACCAAACATGAATATAAAACCGGAGATAAACGTCATTGCCATCAGTGAAATGATGTCTTATATGTTGTATGTTTAGGTGATACATCTGTGAATCGCTGTTAAAAACAGCTTCACAAAAAAAAAAAAAAAATCACCATCATTTAGAGGAGTGTAGATTTCTAACAAACAGGAGATCAGAGACATTTCAAGTTAACTCACAAAAGGCTCTACAGTAATACGTAGATAGAACCATGTGTCTTTTATTTGAGTATCTATTTTTTTCCCAATTTCTTTTTCACACAACATTTATACTTTCTACCTCTTACATTTTCAAAACTGTCTTTACTTTAATTTTTAACACATTTGAGGTGAATCACCAAGTGTTTTTAATTTTGCATCAATGTGCATGTTCTCAATATCAAGACTGATTCCTACAAAACAAATGAATGGAACAAAAGCACAGAAAAGGTGATGCCTTTCTATATCCATCAAATATCACACACAACAAACAAAACATGGCAAAACTAATTTACAAAAATAAGCCACATGTCGAAAAAGCATCATAATGCTTCAAATTCTATAGGTGAGAGTGGAGTTAATGGTCATTATTTTCAGTACATTTTTTTATTTTCATTTTATAATGATGTGAGGTTCAGTTTACTTTTCACAAACAGGCAGAAAAGGCCTTTAAAAGGTTTTTTGTTTTTTTGTTTTGTTTTTTTTTTACTAATTGAATTGTCTTCTTGCACAATAATCTGTACTTCTATTATAGTTTAAAGGTCAGTGTATTTCTGCCATCTCTAGAAAACCATAATATTCCTTTAACGGTGCAATAAATGAAGAAAATTAAGTTGATGGAAAAAAAATGAAGAGATCTAGAACCTCCTGTTCTGTGATGTGATGCTGTTGTTGACTGTTCGTATCTATGTTTGCAGGAGATGCTGGAGCGAACAGCGGTGAGGACATCCAGCTGACCACCACCATCACCCATGTGGACGGCCCCACTGAGATCTACAAGATGACCGGCAAAGAGGCCCAGGAGTAGACGTCACACTGTTATTCAGACGCCCCACTGCTACCTACTGCTCCAACGTCCCCCTCCCCTAGATATGTAACCATTCAGCTTTTTCTCTTTACATCAATTCCAACGACAGTCCACCCTGCATGTGCTCTCCAGTCTCTCAAAATGTCTATGTCCGAACACTAAATCCTGACTGTGTGACTTGTTCGTGTTTCCCGACTCCTGAGTTCTTACGGAATCTCCCAAAGGCTGAATATTATCACCGCTCATATCAGTCCTTTTTCAATTCGTAGTGGAGCGTTGTCATACATTTCAAACTTAAGGTAAACTGTGTTGTGTTTGTAAATGCTACACAATGCTTTTGACACAGTCAGGTACAAAAAGCTGCTTTATCAAAAAAAAAAAAAAAATGTAAGTGTAAAGAAAACCATTCATGGAGGTCAGAAGTTGCACTTTGTAGCCAGCACACTCCATTTTTTTTTTTTTTTTTTTTTAACAGTACAGTTTGGTTAAACTGCTGACTGAAAAGGCCTGAGATTTGGGCAGATGTTACTTAACCACTCGGTTTGTTTTCTGCTTTATTTACCAGTTACACTCCCACCATTTCACACATGTATACTCTCCCATAGAACGTAGACGATGTGGGGTCCTGCTGTCAGTCATCGTCCTTGAAGTGGTGGAGTTTTGCTTTCTTTTCTTTTTTTATATCATTGGGGAAAATGTACAGACCACATAGCCACTTTGGAAATGCATACTGTACATTCATTATGTTACAATGTAGATATCTATTTTTTATAAAGTGCTTATTTTCAACTTCATAAACTTTATGCATCAATAAATTGTTGACAGGTATGATTTGAAGTTGATTGTAGCCTATTACACATGGTTTTTAGTTTTTGGCTTTTTATGCTTATTTAAATAAAACTGTTTACTTAATATTCTGGCGTTGTTTGTTTTCCATGTATTACCATATTGTTTGTACCTACATTTACATTTTAAGTTGTTTTTACTGTGTATAACCTCTATCTAAATATGAGTCTGTATTCATGTAGGGATGGTGCCTCTGCATGGCTCACAGCAGAACAACAAACCAGTTTTCACTTTCCTCACAGCAGTCAAGCTGGAGAAAGACGGCAAGTGTGAGAGAGGAAGTGTGGACTTTAGACGTAAAAGCATAGATTTTAAGTATACTCTGAACAATCTGGAAAAAAGCTTTTAACTGATGTATCAAAAAACAACACATTTATCATATTGAAACTTTGCTCTTGCAAATTAAGGTGCAAATCCATTGAGATGCAAATCAATACAAAGTGAAACAATTCAGTACTTGACACATTTAGCAAATTATATATTACTTTTAACATTTTAGTTGATGTTAGTTACTTGATGTATGTGAATTCATCAAATCACTTAATCTTTCTGGATTCACTTTACTGCTGCATTTATGTTTTATTATATAAATGTACGTGCTGTAGATGTTTAATGCTGAGCTTATCTGAACACCCTTATATCTGGCTGAGTAACTGAATACACTGCAACACATATTTTATAAGATCTTCATGTGTTTGTAGATTTGATGTCATGAGTTCAGAATAACATGCTTATTTATTTTTACAGTTAAGAGGGTTTTGAAGAATTTATTTAGATAAAGAATTAAGTTTATTTTGAGTACAAACCTTTTGTAACAAGTTACTGCTGATATCAGCAGTTTGACTTTTAAAGTTTGAATGCAAATCTTGTAATACACTCTAATGCTCAAATATGTAATAGCTGATGATGTTTGGGACAAAGTCATGCAATTATCTTACAGTGGGCATTAATTGTGGTTACATTACTTAACTAGGAGAGTAATCAATATATACATGTTGAAATATTATCATTTCATTCTGTTTTTATCTGTGTAACTACAGTACTTTGGTTATTATGGACCAATCTTGTTAATAATATTTGAAGAAATTCATTCAAAGTTTCAAAATATTCAAAGATTTTTTTTTTTTTTTTAATTGTTGACTTATTAGATAGGACATACAGAGAATTGAGATACTGTTTCTCTTGCATTGCTATTTAAGGGTGTACTCACACCAGGAAAGTCCGATAGTTCACTTGCTTTGGTCCGGACCAATTTTTTTTATTTTTTATTTTTTTAATGTGGTGCGGTTCGTATTCACACTGTACATTTTTGTAAGTGGACCAAAATCTGTAAACAAAACCACGTGTGCTGAGGTCGTTCAACCACTGGACAGAAATGAGCAGTGTCCATTAAAGCGCTCAGTCCAAAGTGAAAGGACAGAATCATGGACATTTTGCTGCTGTTTTTGTTATCGTCATAGTGGTTTTTACAGATGCAGACGTCTGCACAAGTGTTTGAGCAGCAAGAGCGTCTGATGCAACGTCAGGTTTACAATATTGTAGAATTCATTTCTCAATGACGAAGACACAGGGCAAGACGGCTATGGAGGACGGCGCTCATGTGTGCACATCATGTTGTGACTGTTGGTCTGATTCACAAGACAGAACAGGTCTGAAGTGTGAATTCTGCTAGTTTATGAAAAGACTGTTCTCCAAAAGCATTAGTGCTCCGTACTGCTTACCTATGTGTATCTATGCTATATCACCGTTCAGTTTAGCCAGGTACAGAATTCCTTAACGCAGGTAAAGTTTGCTGGGGCTGATGAAGTCATTTATTATTTCAAGCACAACAGACAAATCTAACCGTCATCCTAATCATTCTCTCGCTGAACAAGCTGAAAACGTCGGAGTTTTTATATGTCCTTTCTAGCAGCTGTGTTATATGCACATCTGCCCAGAGGCAGCGTGTCACTTCGAGCTCCAAATTTGACCAGGGCTCATTTTCAGCTCCGTAGCCTATCCTCACTCTGAGCGCTTCTCTGGTAAAACTCTGTTGTCCATAATGCTCGACGCACGACGGGAGCTCGTTAGGTACAAAAAACCCAACTGTGTCGGATCGGGTCCGGTCTGCTTTCACACCTCAGACGAACCGCACCAGGGTTCGTATGGAACCGCACCGAGACCACCTCTTCAACTGGGTCTCGGTTCGCTTGTTTGGTCCGGAACAGAGTTCGGTGGTTTTTATTCACACCAGCCCAAAAGGTCCGAACCAAGGGAGCAAACGAACTCTGGTCCGTTTTAAACGGACCAAACAAGGCAGGTGTGAATACACCCTAAATGTCATGCAATTAAAAAATAAATAAATAAATAAATAAATAAAAGTAGAATAAGGCTAAGTAAAGTGGTATAAAAGATAAACTATGATACAATATAAAGTAGTAGCATAGTAGTTTTTATTATTGTGTTTTTACTACGGTTTGTTTTTTAAGTTTGTGGATACTGCTGGAACCTGTAAATTTCCCTGTGGGATGAATAAAGTATCTATCTATCTATCTATCTATCTATCTATCTATCTATCTATCTATCTATCTATCTATCTATCTATCTATCTATCTATCTATCTATCTATCTATCTATCTATCTATCTATCTAGTGCAATACAGTTATGACAGCAATATGGTGATGAAAGATGAGGAGGAGCAAAATGGAACAAAACAGCAGCAAATATGACAATAAAAAAAGTGTGACCAGGGCGTTAAAGGTGTATAATTTGCTAAACTGTAAAAGTTATATATTCCCTGGACCTTTGTACTAGTCCGGGTTTCGTAAACATCGGAGGTTTTATGTTGAAGGGGCAAACCGGAAGTGCCGTGTGCACCACGGGTGGTTGACCGTGGGGAACATCCGCCAGTGTCTCGGTGGGTCCGCCTCTCACCTCCGACTAAATTCTGCCGTCCTCGTCTCGAAACGTCCAAGTGGATGAGGAAAAAGGAAAGGGGGGAGAAGGACAAACTGCTCGAACTGAGAAGAAAAAGTCAGCGACAATTAAATATTAACACGAACAGCGGCGGAAAGTGATTGCGGTGGGACTCGGCAGCTTTGAAGTCCGCGGTGTGTTTTTATGGTTGTGGACGCGTTAGTGTAGTTGTGACATTGCAGAGGGAAAAGGTCTCCTCCCAGTCTGTTGACGGATACAGTTTGGCTTCAGTCAGCGGACACACGGCGAGACCTGAGTGTACATTAACCCGGCCAGGTAAGACCTCCAATGTGTCCGTAAAGTGTCCACGAACAGAGAATGAAACGCGCTTTTTAACCAAGCAACAGTTGGTTCGTTGGTCTGAGTCTGGTGACACGTTCAGGGTCTGTTCAGTCCGTCATGATTAAACCCAACACCGTAGATATTAGTGTTTGATTTGTCATCTTCGTGTGGTGTTTTACTGTGGTATTCAACAGGTGAGGGCTCAGTCTGGGGGGGTTTACTCCACAGACTGGACTGTCTGGGCCTTTACTCTGATTATTCCCACAGGCCCCACCTACTGTGTTTGCCACAAATGACTTATTCTGGAAAGCACACAGATTATCCCACAGAAAAAGAACATTTGAACTGACCTTTTTTTTTTTTTTTTTTATTGGTCCATGCAGTGCTTTGAAAAAACCCAGTGGACTGTTTTCATGGTCTGGATGGTTCTGGCAAATTACATCTTTAAATGCAGGGGTGTCAAACTCATTTTAGTTCAGGGGCCACATTCACCCCAATTTGATCTCAAGTGGGCCGGACCAGTAAAATAATAACAGTGAAAAAAAGTAAAATTATATTATGATCAGGTTTACATCTACAACGTTTCCTTAAAAATCTGGATAACATGAACACTTTGAATTGTTTTAAGAAAAACAAGTGTAATTTTAACCCTCTGGTATCCCGTCCAGCAAGGCCCTTACTAAGCACCAAGGGTGCGTTTTTCGCGCACTTGTGGAATAATGTCCAAAAAATTTTCATACAGTTTGTTTTTAATTCTTTTACACTTTTTGATATTTCATCAACTTGAGCCGTAAATAAAAATACCGAATACTCAATAATTGTCACATTTTTTAACCCTTTAAATGCCGTGTTTGTAATGTAAACAAACCTTTTTTTTTTTTTGATGCAAAAAACACACAAAAAAATTGTTTTTTCAAAATACTGCATAAAAAGTGGATCACATATTATTTGATTTTTGCAGCCTGGCATATGTCAGTGATTAACTCCAACACTGGTTAATTTGCATTATTATTTTTGGTGCTAGGTCAAATGTTCAAAAATACTAACATCTGTCACCAAGTGTGCGTAAAACGCACACTTATAAATAAAACTATTAAATGTTATATATTGATTTATTTTTCTGCTCTAACTTGATTTTATTTTTGTAAATCCAGGTCAGCCCTAATCATACATGTCAAATGGAAGAAATAGTGCGTTTTAGGCACACTTGGGAGACAGATGCTAGTCTTGTAATTTTCTTTTGTTTACAATGTGAAAATTGTAGTTGGTGGCCAGAATTTTAGAGATCATGCAAAAATGAACAACTTTTGAATTCTAACCTTATTTAAATTGTGAAAAATGATATGAAGTTTTTTTAAAACGAAGTGCAAAGTGTGCGTAAAAGGTGTGCCCGGATACCAGAGGGTTAACAATATTATGCCTCAGTTTATCAGTTTATCACAGGGATTAAAGTTCTCCGTCACCACGACGGATTTCCGTCAAATGGAAAAACTGAGGGGGGAAAAAGTCATATTGAAGTAACTTCCTCACGTGTTTCGCGGAGTCCAGTCGGCACCGCGATCCTGTCCTGGGTCTGCAGGTGTTTAACACAGGGGGCTGATAGGTTTAACAGTGATGATAATAAGATGACTTCTTTATTTTTGTGTCGGGAGGACAGATTGATGACTATTTCTCTTTGGAAGGAAACGCTGCTCATTCTGTGCCTCAGAAACACATGGACAAGTTCAGCTTTACCGAAGTTCAGCCTCCAGACGCTAACTTTAGTTTAGTGCTAACAAGTAGCTTTCATTATGAAAGAACCACAGCGAAAAGGGAAGAAGACAGAACTGATCTGCATGGACTTTCATGTTTGGGTTCATAGCTGATCTCCTCTTGCCGGTATATGACTAGTGTTTGTGTTTGTGTGTATGTGCCCTTCCCGTGCGTGCGGCTGTGCGCGCCGCGGCCTTACGCGGTTACGCGCCCGACTGCATAAGTGCTTTATTTTGACCCGTTTAGCATCTTATTTCTATCTGTGTGGTACAGTACGAAGATAAAATTGAATGAATGAGTAACACCCTTGGTATTTGCAGTGCCAGAAAGCAGAAAAAATAAAATATTAGTTGGTTAGGGTTACATTTACACATTTTCCCCAAAATTCATGTGCTGTTGGAGTTGGAGTTATGTTTTAGGAGTTTCTAAATTGTTAAATGAAAAGTTTTTCACTCATTTTTTGCAGTAAGGTTTTCTTCTAGTTATTATTTTCACTTGCTTCAAAGGTTTTCATACCCTTTAAAATTAACCAGAGAGCACCAAAATTGACCTGAAGCTTTAAAAATTTTCTGGGGGAGGACCCCCAGACCCCCCACCAATACCACTCATGACATTTTTCTATCCATGTTACTAATCTTCTACACCTGTACACTCTCCCATTCAGTGTGTTTTACAGTATTGCCAAATTTGACTATATAAACTTGAACGCTATAGTAGTATTGGATTGCATCATTTTTAATAGTGGCCACTGATTTTGACCAGAAGAAAATTTTCAGTCAGATGAAAAATTTTTGCTTTAATCTCTGACCTAGAAAAAAATAAAAGAATGGACCTTATATTTTCCCAAACGTATTAAAATCACCCTGTAATGTAATTCCAGAAACTAAAGGAGATACTCTTTGATTTCCACTTGGTCAGTGTTAGTCTCTTATTCAGTCAGTAGACCAAAGCTAACGTATCCTTTTAACGTTTGTGTTTTCTGGTGTCTCCTCCGTCACCGCTCCACTGTTTCCTCAGGTTGATGCATCTGCTTCCAATCTGAACACCAACGACGTGTTCGTGCTGAAAACTTCCAGTGCTCTGTTTGTCTGGCGAGGACAGGGCGCCACTGATGAGGAGATGGACGCAGCCAAGCATGTGACGAGCTTCCTGGGGGCAGCGTCACTCAAGTATCGGAGAGCAAGGAGCCAGGTGGGTGTCCTCTGAAACCCAGAATGAACTGGAGGAGATCAAGGTCACTTTGTATTTGTCAGCCATAAATCCATGTTTAAGTGTTGAAGGTGATCTGTCAGGGGATGGGGATACTTTACACATATTTGTTAGGTAGATACTCATTAGGTAAATCCATTAGTATAATGACTGCAGTAATTTACAACCCTTTTATGAAATACAGTGGTGGAAAAAAGGTTTTGGACACATGCACACATGCATTTGTGATATATTGCATTAACAATCGCTCTTAAGTCATTGAACTCTGTCAAATATTCCTCCATGGAGGTCAAAACTGGATGTTTCAGCAGATAATGGGCCAGTGTATCTTTTAGTAATTGATTTTCTTTTCAGAAACAAAGAAAAACTAGTGGATGGTTGATTTTCTTTTTTAAAATAGAAGAATTAAAATTGAATTTCAAAGCGTTTTTCTTTTTAGTGTCAAAACAGATAAACCAAATATTAAAAAACTGACTGATTTTCGTTCTCTCTTTCTAATAACATAAAAGAAAGTTCCTACCCGACAGAAATGAAAAAACGGACAGTTTGTACGAAACCAGGACATCATAGACATTCGTGGAGGGAGCATGTCTACGATATCCAGATTTCATGTGAACTGGAAGATTCATACAAACCCATTGTTTGTAAGAATATTTGTGACCTCGATGACATTTGTGCTCTTTCCTTGAAAATGACAACATCTGGTCGCAGAAAATGAAAAAAAAAACAGGCATTTTTGGTCAGTTTTTACATTTCTGTTTTTTATTTTAATTCTTCGATTTTAGAACAAAAATCAGTTAACCACTAGTTTTTCTTTTGTTTCTGAAAAGAAAATCCAATTACCAAAAGGTACACTAATCATAAGGAAACACATCCAGGACATGACAGGTTGAAACTGTCAAGAATTTAGCTTTGTTATTTTTTTTCTTGTTAACAATAAACAAAAAAAAAAGAATAATTTGCATTTGTTCGTATCTGTCTTTTCCGGAAGTATTTCATGATATTTGAGATTGGCTAATATTTAAGTCTAAATCTATTCAGTATAAAATAACTTATCTAACCTATTTAAAGTTAGTTTTATAGGTATTTTTCGAGTCATGTTACTCTCACAGACCCTGATCTCCACACTCTGTCATTGACTTTTCATGTTATCTGGGTTGTTTGTCTAGTTCTTAGGTGGTACTGAACACAGGATGCTCCAAAATAGTGTCAGGAGAATATTTATTTTTGTAGAATGTGCACACGATGAAGCACACCATGGTATTAAAATGACTAAATCCCAATGGAAGAGAATGACATATAAACAGACGAGTTGTGTGTTTTTGTCAAAACTTGCTTTTTTGCAGAGTGTAGTTGTAGTTTTAGTCTGGAGTTTGTGGTTCTTTCATGTAGTTAAGGGGACTTTGAAGAAAAACAGACAGAAAGTAGAAGGAAGGAGAATGAGAATCTGAACACTGCACAATTTAAATATTCATTCTTATTCAAGCAGCGTACTTCAAGTGAACCAGACAAGAGTCATTTCAAATATTATTCTCGTCATTTTTAGTCCTACACAGAACAGAACAGAACAGAAACGTCTATCAGGTCAGAGATTTTAAAAGTGTAACATTGTGTGAGTTGGAGTCAGAGTTTTTATAAGCAGCTATCTTCACCTTTTTGGATAAACAGAGCTAATACAACATAATGCAATTGATCCCTTTCTTGGGTTTGAAGCTGAATTAGTCCTTTGTAGCTAATTATTTTCTACATGTTCAACTTTAGTCTCAGTTTAATATTTGAGATTCAGATTAATTTATTTTTCAGGTTGTTTTTATTCTCTAATGCAGGGGTGTCAAACTCATTTTCTTCCGGGGGCCACATTCAGCCCAAATTAATCTGAAGTGGGCCAGACCAGTCAAATAATAGCATGATAACCAATAAATAATGACAACTCAAAATTGTTTTAGTGCAAAAAATAACATTCAACTATGCCAATATTTACATTTAGAAACTATCCAAACAAAAACGATGTGAATAACCTGAAAAGAATGGAATTTGTTAAGAAATATAAGTACAATTTTATCAATATTATGCCTCAACTTATCATTTATACGTATGCAATACAGATCAGATCTACAAAGGCACAAAACATGTAGTAACAGGCAGAATATTGTTAAAATTGCACTTAACTTTCTTCAGTTATTTCAGGTTGTTCATATTTGCTCAAGTTATTCACATTTTAAAGGATAATTTATTGATGTAAACATTTTCATAATTTAATGTTATTTGCACTAAATCAAAGAGAAATAATTGGTACTGTCATTATTTATAGGTTATTATGATATTTTTTTGAGTTTGATGCCCTAACTTGCACTTTGCAAATTCATCCCGCGGGCTGGATTAGAACCTTTGGCGGGCTGGTTTTGGCCCCAGGCCGCATGTTTGACGCCTGTGATATAATGGAAGCAGTTTAAGTTGTAAAGCAAAGTACAATGACTCAAAATAACTTAGTGCAACTGTCTGAGTACAGATTTTTTGTTTGTTAAACAGCAGAACTGTGTCTGCAACTGCTCTGTAATGACAGTTACTCTGGTTACTGTAAGAAGTTGCACTGATTTACCAAATATGGGTTTAAAAGTTAGAAATTCCCACCACGTCTAATTGCTGTGCATATCTAGCTTCTCTATCAGGTTACACTGGTAGGTCTAATGAGACTTAAACTAGTCATGACTCAGCTCTGAATCCTGTGTCTGAACTTTTCTATGTTAGTTTACATTGTTTAAGGTGGTGGGCATCATTTACTTCTTATCATCAGACAAAAAAAAAAATCATGAAATATGTGATTAATGACTTAAATGCTTTCTTTCTTTTTAGCTGAGTTCTGGTCTGCTCTGGGAGGTAAGCAGGACTACCAGACCTCCAAGAGTCTGAGGAACATGGTCAAACCTCCACGTCTCTTTGGCTGCTCCAACAAAACTGGAACTCACTGTAAGTCACAGAGTATAAGAGTAAGAGAGAGGGATGAGTTTATGTTTTATATGTGGTGATTGTTTTGTTAACACTTCTTTTTTCTTCCACTCAGGTTGAAGAAGTACCAGAAGATTTCACTCAGTCAGATCTGGCCACTGATGATGTTATGCTTCTGGATACATGGGACCAGGTATGGAGCGGTTATTAATGCTGAAATATTTTGTTTCACACACTCTTAAAAATACTTTTCTGAAAACTGAATCCATCTCTCTTTTCTGCAGATCTTCATTTGGATTGGCAGTGACGCTAATGCAGAGGAGAGGAGCGGAGCTCCTAAAATAGGTTTGTCTCACTGAAGCCCTGAAGGGAAAACAAATGCTCCACTTACAGTAATGCTGTTACTGCAGATAGAGGATGTAGATCGGGGGTGTCAAACTCATTTTAGTTCAGAGGCCACATTAAGCCGAATTTGATCTGAAGTGGGCCGGACCAGTAAAATATTAACATAATTATATATAAATAATGTCAACTACGAAATTTCCTCTATGCTATAGAGCTAAAAAAGTAAAATTATCGGATGAAAATGTTTACATCTACCACCTATCCTTTATAACATGGGTGTCAAACTCATTTTAGTTCAGGGGAGAAATTCAGCTGAATTTGATCTGAAGTGGGTTGGACCAGGGAAATAATAACATAATATATAAATGATTTCAACTCCAAACTTTCCTTACATGATGAAAGTTTACATCTATAAACTGTTCTTTAAAACAATGTGAACATGAACATGAACACCCTAAAATTTGTTAAGTAAATAAGTGCAATTTTAACAATATTCTACCTCAGTTTATCATTGACGTCATGTTCATTACAACTTACAGATCACAGTGGATCTACAAATACACTAAATATTCAGTAACAGGCAGAATATTATCAAAATTACACTTACGTCTCCTCAGACATTTCAGGTTTTTCATATTTGTTCAGGATATTTACGTTTTCTGTGAAATTACCGTTTGTTTTAGTGTAAATACAGGAAAATTACATGAAAATATTTACATTTACAAAAAGAAAAATTGGAGTTGTAAGAATTTCTAGGTTATTATGATAATATTTTTCCCGGTCTGTATGTGGAACCTGAACCAAATTTTCTGTGATCATCTTAAGTGCAATTTTTGCATTTCACAAATTCTTCCTGCGGGCTGGATTGGAACCTTTGGTGGGCCGCATTTGGCCTCCAGGCCGTATGTTTGACACCCCTGATGTAGATGGAGAATTAACTGAACAATGAAAATGCAAAAGTAAAAGTTAAAAAAAATCTAAAAGTGATTATTCTGCTTCTGAATACTGTGTGTGGTAGATGCAACGTGTTCTGGTTTTCTGTTTCTTATCTTTTTGCATCTTCTTGTGCAGCAAAAGACTATGTGGACTCTGACCCGTCTGGTCGCAGTGGACTACCCATCACCACCATAAAACAGGGAGCAGAGCCCCCGACTTTCACAGGCTGGTTCCAGGCTTGGGATGCCAAGATGTGGGATACAGATCGACTGGCAAAAATATTTGGACATTCCTGAAGCTGCAGGCCCTTCCTCCCAGTCTAACCTATCCAGCACCTTCTATTGCCGTTATGTTTACCTTAACCCTAAGTGCCAAAACCAATGTTGTTGTTGTTGTTGTCAGGTTGAGGCTGGCTTGATGCAGTGCACCAGGCCTAATAAACAGGAATATGTCACATAAGCAGTTATATAATATCCTTTTGTATCACTGATAGAGGTGGTTTATTGATCTATAGCATCCGACAGTTTGTCCCTCTGTTAATTAGAGCATCTAATATGAATAAGAAATAAGTAAGAAAGCCATATCACACTCCCGGTCATATCCTGTGTTTCTGTTTGCCCTCTTTTACTGCATTACATTTGTATCCAGAATACATTGTCATGCTTTCCTTTACGTTCTGTCTGTTTTAACAGAGTATTTCTGTACTTTCATAGTGAACCAGTACACTTACAGAGACTCCACTGCTACATTGTGTGTTTTGTCACTGGTACGGAATACTTTTATTTGCATGCTGCATTTGTTAAAAATCTAATCCTGTGCTTGACAACATTTCTAAAAGGTGTGGATGTTATGTAGCCTAAACACAGTCTAATGTGTCAACTCTGCGACTAGTATTTGACCCTGAAATGCTCACATGGAGTGGTTTTAAATAAACTTCCAGTGTTTCAAACCTGTGTCTTAAAGCGTTTTGAATGGTATGAAGAAACCTATTTCTGCAACACCAGCTCATTTATACTTTTATATCAAACATACAGTCAGGTTTGTCGTGCGGCTCCTCTCTCTCGGGAAGAGAGAATGGCTCTCGGCATCTGTCTGAGTAGGAAGAAAACATGAAAGATGAATTCACAGCTGTGCTATCCTTCAGTCTGTGCAGAAATAAAGGGCACATACAGGCTGGGAATCAGACTACTTTAACTAGTCTGTTGGATAACCACTGTAAACTTCATATAAAGACCAACATACACATGCCTCATTGGCAATCTTACACACACATATTATGGAATTATTTGTATAAGTATTCTGATCCTTAAGTAAAAGTGCTAATACCACACTGTAAAAAATACTCATCTGCACTTAAAAGCTTAGTTGAGTAAATTTATATATTATCATCAAGATGGAGGTATGAAAAGTAGAAAAAGCCAATGAACAGCAAAATGGCATCATAATTTTTAATGTTTGACTAATTTTGCTGTTGCATTCATGCGTATGTTACATTTTACCGCTGTAAATGTTTAAGGTTAAGTTCATTTGAAATACTAGAAGCACTCGGAGAGCGCAGACCTCCGCCAAGGCTGATCAGTGCCCCCCCCCCCCCCCCCGATCACCACCAAAATTTAATCATTTCTTCCTTATCCCATTTCCAACAAACCCTGAAAATTTCATCAAAATCTGTCCATGACTTTTTGAGTTATGTTGCACACTAACGGACAGACAAACAAACAAACAGACAAACAAACAAACCCTGGCAAAAACATAACCTCCTTGGCGGAGGTAACTACAAATACTGTGGATAGTTCAATCTACAGCGATGCATCATAATCTGTAAGATCACCCCAGGTTTGTAGCTGTCCTCTGAGAAACACATGTCAGCTTTGGGGACATGTTTTTCCATTTTCAATGCCTTTTCCTATTTTTTTCCTCAAGCCCTGAAGGTGTCATGTCGGCTTCTGGACTTTGTCTGTCTTTTCTGTTTTGTTTGTCATTTCCTGTTTTATTTTGTTAAGTTTCCCTCATGTGTCTTGTCTGTTGTCTTTACTTCCTTTTGTGTTCACCTTTCACCTGATTACCTTGCTCCTCCCTGATTATCTCCACCTGTGTCTCATTGTCTTCCCGCCCTCTTGTGTATTTAAACCCTGTGTCTTCCCCTGTTCCTTTGCCAGTTTGTGCTCTGCAACTCGTTGTATTCACTTACCAGCGTTTCTTGGATCCTGTTTGTTCGTCTGCCGTGTTTGACCTGTTTTCGTCCCTCGACCTTCGATTCAGCCTGACCTCTTCCTGCCTGCCTGTTCCCGACCTGGTTCGTACCCGACTCTATCTCTGCCTGCTCCCTTTATTACCTCAGCCTCCAACGTTAACCTGTGCTTCGACCTCCGCCTGGATTACTACCGTGAGTTTGCTCGTCCCCTATGTACCGTTGCTCGATTGATTGTTTTCCCGTGTATGACCTGGCTTGTCTATTAACCACCCTCTGTCTGTCCCTAGTGGGGATTCCGTGGGGGTTTTCCCGACTCGGCCGAGTCGGCCGTCTGTCTATCCCACCCGCAGCCCAGACGTTTACCCCCGGAACCGGAGGCCTCTCAGAAGACAAATATTCTCTGTGTAGAGTTTTTTCTTCTGTAAAAGTGTTTAATAAAAACACTAAATCTTATTCGGTATTTGTGGTCTTGCTTTTGGGTTCTGCCTCTGTACTCAGTCTATTACAGAAGGCACCCTCACTCCCCTGAACATGATCTTTCAAAATCATTGCATTCACAGATATATGGTTTTCATTGGACAGACAGTTGATGAAGAAAAGAATATGCAAAGTAACTAAAAACTACATGTAACTAAAGCTGTCAGACAGATGTACATGTGGAGTAAAAACTACAATAGTTATGTTAGATGTACAAAGATAAGTATGAAGTTGCATGAATAATCACCTCTTACGTGTTCTCAAGTAGTCCAACAGTACATCTGTAACTAGAAGCACTCGGAGAGCGCAGACCTCCGCCAAGGCTGATCAGTGGCCCCCCCCCGTGGGCCCCCCCACGCCAAGGAGGTTATGTTTTTGCCAGGGTTTGTTTGTCTGTTTGTCTGTCCGTTAGTGTGCAACATAACTCAAAAAGTTATGGACAGATTTTGATGAAATTTTCTGGTCTGCACCCCCCCCCCGTGGGCCCCCCTACCCCCGATCACCACCAAAATTTAATCATTTCTTCCTTATCCCATTTCCAACAAACCCTGAAAATTTCATCAAAATCTGTCCATAACTTTTTGAGTTATGTTGCACACTAACGGACAGACAAACAGACAGACAGACAGACAAACCCTGGCAAAAACATAACCTCCTTGGCGGAGGTAAAAATGTGTCACATTCCACTAATTTAAATATTTTCCAGTCTTAAATTCTTTGGGATGAAAGAACTAAAGTTTTTGTATTACTATTTGTGAAAAACCCTAAACACTCTTGTGCAAACACTCTCTCTCTATTTTCTACTGCAGTTAATCAGTTAATGTGTAAAATATAAGGTCAGATGAGTTCAGATCTTTGTTTCTTGAGATTCAAAAGAGAAATTTGGGGGTTCATCAGTTTTGTAATTTTTATGTTTTTCATCATGTTTTTTTTCTTTTACATTGCTTTTTATCTTGATGTATTTTTATATTACGGTATTTTTTGACTACTGCTCTTTACTTGGTTTTTATCGTGTCTTTTTTTCCCCCACAAATATATTTATTGTATTTTAACCCATAAGGACCCAGTGTGACATTTGTGTCAGTTCTCAAATGATTTTTTCTCTACATTTAACCTTTCTTAAGTGATTTATCACCATTTATTGTAATATTATCCTGTTTAGTTAGAGTTTTTTTAGTGTAAATCCTGTGTTTTCCTATATTTAATTCACTTATCATGTAGATTAAGGCTCAAAGTAAATTCAAAGGTTATTTTTATCAAAAACAGAGAAAACTGAAGAAATAGTGAATTTTTCAGTAAATCTATCATTAACTGAACATAAACCAAGTGTCTCCATCCACTGTCAGTGTTCAAACTCCATGGGTTTTACTGGTGAATCAATGTTGCAGAAGATGACAGCATTTTCACGTTCACTACGGAGCTTCTGAGCATCCAAATGGGTCATATCTGATGACCATGAAAAGATGATAAATTGCATTTTACACCAATTATTTACATGTATTAGTGGATCAGCAGGGATTAAACAGCTTCAGTGGATCATTTTGGTACATGGTGGATGTTTGGGTGTTTATGGGTTAAATGTTATACATATACATTCAGGAGTATGGGGTCTGGGGCCCTCTGCTAAGGGCAGTCTGGTCCTTGTATGACCGAAGCAGGAACCTGGTTCGCATTGCCGGCAGTACCTGTTCCAGGTGCATGTGGGACTCCGGCAGGGCTGCCCTTTGTCACCGGTTTCTGTTCATAATTTTTATGGACAGAATTTCTAGGCGCAGCCAGGGGCCGGAGCGGGTCCAGTTTGGGGACCACATGATTTCGTCTCTGCTTTTTGCAGATGATGTTGTCCTGTTGGCCTCATCGAACCTGGACCTTCAGCGTGCACTAGGGCGGTTTGCAGCCGAGTGTGAAGCGAGTGGGATGAGGATCAGCACCTCCAAATCCAAGGCCATGGTTCTCGACCGGAAAAAGGTGGTTTGCCCTCTCCGGGTCGGCGGACAGTCTTTGCCCCAAGTGGAGGAGTTTAAGTATCTCGGGGTCTTGTTCATGAGTGAGGGAAGGATGGAGCATGAGATTGACAGACGGATCGGTGCAGCATCTGCAGTGATGCAGTCGCTGTACCGGTCTGTTGTGGTGAAGAAGGAGCTGAGCCGAGAGGCGAAGCTCTCGATTTCCCGGTCAATCTACGTTCCTACCCTCACCTATGGTCATGAGCTTTGGGTCATGACCGAAAGGACAAGATCCCGGATACAAGCGGTCGAAATGAGTTTCCTCTGCAGGGTGACTGGGTGCATCCTTAGGGATAGGGTGAGGAGCTCAGTCACCAAGGAGGAGCTTGGAGTAGAGCCGCTGCTTCTCCACATCGAGAGGGGCCAGCTGAGGTGGCTCAGGCATCTGTTTTGGATGTCTCCTGGATGCCTCCCTGGGGAGGTGTTCCGAGCATGTCCCGCCGGGAGGAGGCCTTGGGGAAGACCTAGGACATGTTGGAGAGACTATGTCTCTCGGCTGGCCTGGGAACGCCTCGGGGTCCCCCTGGAAGAGCTGGAGGAGGTGTCTGGGGAGAGGGAAGTCTGGGCATCCCTGCTTAGACTGTTGCCCCCATGACCCAGCCCCGGATAAGCGTCAGATAATGGATGGATGGATATGATACATAAACAACATAACACACGCTCCTTATAAACCCCTCATCCCCATAACAGCATCACACTCTTGGTGCAACAAAACATATCTTACTGTTTCAACCTAAATGCCATATGAAAATCTTCAGTGTTTTTGTTACACAGATAAGTCAGTTTTCCATTGCAAGAAAACCAATACAAGACATTTCTTTATCTACTGAATAGGTGAAGGTCCTTGAATGTCCATTTAACCCAGTGTTTTTCAACCTTGGGGTCAGGACCCCACGTGGGGTCACCTGGAATTCAAATGGGGTCACCTGAAATTTCTAATAATTGATGAAAAAAAAACCAAAAACAAAACTTAGTAATAAAAATATACAGTGAGTTGAGAAAGACAATCACAATATATAAAAGACATGACAAACTGTGAGTCTGAAACTGAAGCACTGTGGTACTGTTTATCTTTCAAATGTTCATTGTGGTCAGTTTCAGATGCTGCAGCTCTTTCATAATTGATAGTTTGAGTTCTTGTTTGTTCAGTGTTAATTGTCAGCCTTGCAAATACAAGCTGAACTGACTGTACATATCCTGACCAAGGAAAATTAAATTCTCACTTTGTGCAGTAATCTACACCTGGCTTTTCTGCCTCTGTCCATAATAATATACATTATATAGACTAAATGTCCTCTAAAATTAACATTAATTTGTAACATAGTATAGCAAACTATTACATGATTATAAACAAATACATTTTAGCCAAAAAAAATAAGTCTCTGTTTTAAATGTCTGGAGTCGTCAGAAATTTGTGACGTTAAAATAGGGTCACGAGCAAAAAAAGGTTGGGAACCACTGATTTAACCCATAAAGACCCAAACATCCACTGGTGACCAAAATCATTTATTGATCTGAAGTGTCTAATACCTCTTGAGCCACTAATCATATAAATACATGTAAATAATTGGTGTAAAATACAGTTTGTCGTCTTTTCATGGTCATCAGATATGACCCATGTGGACGTTCAGAGGCTCCGTAGTGAACGTGGAAACACTGACATCATCTACAACATTGATTAAACAGTAAAACCCATGGAGTTGGATCAATGACAGTGGATGGAGGCACTTGTCTTTATGTTCAATTATTGGTATCTTTGCTAAAAATGTGACTTTTCCTTCAGTTTTCTCTATTTTGATATAATAACCTTCCACTTTACTCTGAGTTTTCATGAACATCTAAATTAAATATAGAAAAATACATGATTTGCAGTGAAAAATGCAAAATACAGATGATATTATAGCAGTGTTTTTCAACCTTGGGGTCTGGACCTCATGTGGGGTCGCCTGAAATTCAAATGGGGTTGCCTGAAATTTCTAGTAATTGATTAAAAAAACCCAACAACTTAGTAATAAAAATATACGGTGAGTTGAGAAAGACAATCATAAAACACACACACACACACACACACACACAAAACACAGGACAAACTCTGAAGCACTGTGGTACTGTTTATCTTTCAAACGTTCATTGTGGTTGGTTTCAGATGCTGCAGCTCTTTCATAATTCATAGTTTGAGTCCTGACTGTACATATCCTGACCAAGGAAAATAAAATTCTCACTTAGCGCAGTAATCTACACCTGGCTTTTCTGCCTCCGTCCATAATAATATACATTATATAGACTAAATGTCATCTAAAATTAATGTTTATTAGGAACATAGTATGGCAAACTATTACATGATCAAAAACAAATAAATTTTAGCAGATAAAGCCTCTGTTTTGAATGTCTGGGGTCACCAGAAAATTTGTGATGTTAAAATGGGGTCACGAGTCAAAAAAGGTTGGGAACCACTGTATTATAGTAAATGGTGGTAAATCACTTAAGAAAGGTTAAATAGAAAGAAAAATATATTTGAGAACTGCCACAAAAGTAGCACTGGGTTGTTATGGAAGAATATATACAAGAATATACACATGTAAACTAAAAAGTACTACATATGAAAATACTTTTGTGATGTAAAACAAACAAACAAACTATATATATATATATATATATATATATATATATATATATATATATATATATATATATATATATATATATGAATAAGAAAGGAAAAGGAAATTATATCTTCTTCCTGCTAATAAATGCAGCTCCATGACCCATTTCCAGCTTTAGATAACACTCAAAAATGGATAGAATTTGGATAAAGCTGCCACAATGCTGAGGATTAGTTTCTTATTTTTCCTCCTTCACATCATGTAACCTACATTATAGACGCAGTGACTCAAGAATAGACTTTGATGACAATGTGTTGACGGTTTATTCAGCTGCAAACATGAGATGGGACTTGTAAAACCTTCCTTTAAATAGCCCTGCAGGCTGTACCCGCACAACAGGGGCGCTATTACAGGCATTCAATGACACGGTAACCTGCATTACCAGCCTCTATTGCTATGCGGCGGCGCTCCACAGATCTTCCCCCGGTCTGGTGCTCTCTGTTCGGGGATAAAGCTGAGTGCTATTCGGTCATGTGATTCCTGTTTTTTTTTTTTTTCCTCCTCTTTTTTTCCCTCCTCCTTCGAAGTTGAAAGGCAGGAGCAGAGTGGTGGAGGGGTCCCAGCTTCCCTTCTTCCTACCAGCCGTTGATGCAGCGATTTCGTGTCTTTTTACGCACATTCTTGTTTTTTCTGGGCTCGCTGTGATATTTTTACACTCTTTCCTTCGCCATGGCGGGGGCTATTATTGAAAATATGAGCACCAAAAAGTTGGTGATATTGGGAGTTATTCTGCTTTTGTTCCAGGTGTTTGCCTTCATGGTCGGCGGTTTAATTGGTAAGTTTTTCCCCTTTTTCTTTGTTGTTTTTTTTGTTGTACTTTTTTATTTTAGCTAGCTAACGTTAGTCTTTTGTGAGCGCGTGCCTGTTGAAACATCTGAAAGTGCTTAAAGTTAAAAGTTTTGCGTGTCGTTACGTGACTCCCTTTCAACGTGAATATATGTTTTCATGACAAGAAAGAAAAAGCAGGATAAAACACAGTAAGTTTTAGCTGATTTTTTTGTGTACCTGGGCTGTACTGAGCTGTGCACAATGCAAAACCCAAGTGTAGGCTACCTTAGCTAAATCACTGCTGTGTATCAAGGTGTTTGCTGCCTGCATACCACAACATTAGCTTAATTTTTAAGCTAGAAATGACACGTTTCTTTAAATATGTTTCGACACAGGCAATACATCCAACCTTTTTTGTTTTGTTTTTCACTTCTTTGATCCAAATTTGAATGTTCTTTCCCCCCTTTCGCTCCTCATTTCTCCCCCTTAGTCCATGGGCCAGATGAGATGTCGGTACCACTCAAGGTGGCAAAGGTTGCTTATACTTTTTGAAAGGATACATGTCTGTAGTCAACATTTTGGTATGATAACCTTTCTGGAGTCACAGCTAAATTACTGTTTTCAGCTGTTAAAGTCCCCCACCCCCATTGAAAAAATGCATTTTTGACACTGGTGCCTATCTTGGTATTGGCCCTGATTAAGGACATGTTTCAATGTTTTATAGCAATTTGTTTGGTATCATTTTAAAGGGGACACTCTGGGCGTTCATTCGAGTTCTTTTGTGAATACTTTTGACAAGTACAGTAGACACTGGAGCTCTTCAAACTTTTAGTCACACAATTTTTCCTACCATTTACGCCTAATCATCTCCTTTCTTTTAGTCCTGTGGCATCAGGAAGCATCAGAGATACAAAATACAAACACTGCAATACTGGCATAACTCTAAGGATTCAGGAAATGTATAATTTACCCATATTTTCTCACTGTGGGGTTGTGATTTTCAGCCGAATGTCAGGCAGACAGTTATTCTTGAGAAAGCAGAACAAACAGTAAGATGAGGCTTCTGATCCTGTCAACTGACATGGTGGCTGCGTGTTAGTGACGCATGTAGCGTCGCATTGTGTAATAATGATGCAGTATATAATAATGTAATACTGTACTTTCTCACCTCATTGTGTAACAACGCCACATTTTGTAATAAAATGCCCCATTTTGTAATAAAATTTTTTGAACGGATTTTAGAACAAGAAAAGCACTTGGAGAGCGCAGACCTCCGCCAAGACAGATTGGGCCCCCCACCCACCCGATAACCACCAAAATGTAATCATTTGTTCCTTGTGCCAGTATCAACATTTCCTGAAAATTTCATGGAAATCTGGATCATGGAAATTTCATGGAATTTACCCATATTTTTTCACTGTCGGGGGGTGATTTTCATATCAGGCAGACAATTATTCTAAGAAAGGAGAACAAACAGTGAGCAGACCAAAGTCAGTAAGATCACATTCATTTAATGCATTTGTTCAAATCAATGGCAATATGGGATAATCATTTATCTCACACAGGGTCGGACTGAGACTCATTTTCAGCCCTGGAGTTTCATACCTCAGACCAGCCCACTTTAGGTCACGACCAATTATTATTAAAATTATGGAATTATAACCTTACATGTTAGGTCTACACACTGTTCTGCAAAGCCTTGTAATTCAGTGTATTTTCTAAAATATTTCCAATTCAGCGCAAGTAAAGGTTGCTTCACAATGTGGATTTATTTCAACAGTGAGTGCACATCGACATCTCCACATTATTATTCCTCACAACACAACAATAACAGAATCTATATTTTTGTTCTTATAAGTGTTAACATTTTTCAAACCTTTAAAATGTTTGAAATGAAATAAAAGAATATATAAAAATATTAAATTAAAAAAAATACAAAAAATAAAGCTTGCTGCAATTTCTAATAACTCTATCATTTTCGTATCCTCTGCAACACAAGATTTCCATCACAACTTACTTGTGGTTTGTTCCATCTTTGCTATTGAAAACTTTTAGTATAGTGATATTAGTGGTTTGATGAGGATGATAAGAAAAAACTGTCTGTATATCCTGTGACTGAGGGCGAGCAAAGTAATCAAAGCTACCAACAGACTCCTCTTCATCTGTCTCCTTTGTGCCTAGTGGTTCAGGGTTGTGCTGCTGAGCTGCTCCTCTGTCATCAGTAGACTCTGCTCTCCCTTTCACACTTCCTCCAGTTTCCCTAGACTCACCTGCACCTGTATCACAATAAAAAATAATATCTACAGACATTTTGACTTACTTAACCAATTCAGATATTTACATTGGCTAAATATGCAGGTTTATTTAATATTACTTTATGCTATTGCCTTTCAGTTGTGGGCTTTGTGTATTTACTGTCTCACTTTTAATAATAAAAAATAAAATCGGTCAGGACTACGGTTTGGGTATAGAAAGTGGTTTTACTGGAACTAACGCTTGTTCAGACAGTCTGTTCCAACAGCTCACCTTTTCCTTCCATCCTGACAGGAACAATCCCCTCATCACTACTGGCTCCTGGCTCTGCTTCTGACACTAAATCACATTTTAAAAATGCTCATAATTCTCAGCACAAATCTTCTATTTTCAAAGCCTTGGTGTCAGTTTCATTCATGTAGTGCTGAATCATGGAGCATCTCAGAGCACCTTTCATATTGAACAGGCCTACACCATACTCTTCATTGGAGCCTATTTATTCTAATAATCTTCCCTCTCTGAGCAGTCCTACCTGCCCACTCTGGACTTGTGGGCTCATGGCTGGTGTCTGCTGCTGGATCTGCTTTCTGACTCTGAGGAGCTACAAGACAAAGTTTCCCAGTTCTGTGGCGTCGCATCATACTATTATTTAAATTGTATAATGTTATGTTCCACGCCACAATGCCACACAATTCATTGACTCGATAATTAACTAACTTGAAAGGTGGTTTACCCGGTTCATCGTCCTCATTAGTTGTTTCCAACCGGAGGTCGTTTTTGTGAAAAAGTTGTCGATTTTGTCATGTTTGGCTGCGTTTGCTTCCAGAGCTTTCCTCTTTTTAATTCTTGCCTTCTCCACACCACCCTTGCTCTTTCTATTAAAACAGCAAACACAGCTGACCATCCACAGCCTACAGAGAACAGATCGTATATGCTCCACAGCTACAGTATAGAGCTACTAACCGTATGCACGGACAGATTACGGCACACTCACAGTGCGTCTGGGTCTGCTTGCTAGTAGAGGGGGTGGGGCCCAGGAACAGCGGTTGCAGTTTACGTGATCAACCCAGTGTTATGACTGACCCCCCGCCCCAAAAAAAAAAAAAAAAGTATATATATTTGAATATATATTTAAAGTGAACTCCGGCCCTCGCGGTCTAATTATACCGTCCCACCGGGAATTGTCCTGGTCCTCCCGATTACCCAGTCCGGGCCTGATCTCACAGTGAGGTTACAGCTATACAAGTAAGGATTCAGAAAATAATATATGGTTTAATAATAATATACGTATATTATCTAATTCTGAGGGGGTTTCAGCCATATATAAGGCAGACATTTTAGCTATGACCAAATATGATGAATATAGAAGTCTTCTTAAGTTTTGAAGTAACTCATTTACCAACTCAATACATATGTTATGTTTTGAGCATTTTGAATGTAGTTGAGGTAGTTCAACATAGGCTACAATAGCCCATTTTATACTTTGGGCCAAAACTGGTGCTTGAACTTAGCCCAGGAGGGGTTTATTCTGTGCTGGGCTAGGCCAAACAAGGGTCAAACTTGGAAAATAAGCCCTTGCAACAAGCAGCCAGAATATATGGTGATGATTTACATCATTAGCCTGATATTGTCTCCAACAGTCTGTGTTAATGCTGCTGTGATGTTTTTTTTTTTTTTTTTTTTTTTTGGGGGGGGGGGGGTGAGATAAAGAAATGAACCAACTTCCTTCAAAATTCCCTCCAAGTCAAAGAACTTGTAGTTTTCCACTGTATGTGACAAACAGTATACACTTATCCTTATGTGACATTTTTGAATAAGGTTTTTGGTAAGTTCATAAATGAATGTAAGAATCTGTGTTTTTGATATATTAAGCTTGTAGCCAGACATTGGGCCATATGCTCCCATACAATCCATCAATCTGGGTAAAGATTGTGTGGGCTGTTCTAAGTATACTAAGACATTGTCAGCAAAAAGTGTGATCTTTTGTTCACCCCCCATGGTTAAAATTCCTCTAATATTATGGTCTTGGCAGATCCACTGACTTAAGGGCTCAATAAATATGGCAAATAAGAGAAGGGAGACAGCACATGCTTGTCTGCATCCTTGCTGTAGGGAAAAGGAAGTAGTAAGATCTCTATTCACTTTGATTCTAGCTGTTGGTTTGTTGTATGACGCTTGAATCACTTTAATGAAGTTCCCAGGAAATCTGAATATATACAGTGTTTATATAGAAAGTTCTAACAAACTTTATCAACCACATTTTGGGCATCTAGGCTAATCAAAGCTGATTCAATATTAGTTTCTGTGACATGTCATATAATATGTAATGTTCTGCTTATGTTATCCTGTGTTGGTCTTTGCTTAATAAATCCAGTCTGGTCAAGATGAATATTGAGTGGTAGAAAATTTTCTAGTGTAGGCTCCCACAGAGTCGGGCGTACTGTGCACGTACTGTGAGCGGTGCAGACTACGCGTGCACTGTCCGGATGTTTAAGGTTTCGTAGACAAGCATACCAACTTCACATTTAAAACAGGTCGATGTGAAGACTTCCTGCCAAGCAGTCTGTTATGTGACACCAAGTACAGGGAGTCTGCGCAGTCGTAAAAACTGAGCTTTGAGTGTCCGGCGGATGTCTGCTTTGGGTCCGCCTCAAGTACGCATGGACGTCCGCAGAGTCAAGTACATCTGACTCTGTGGGGACCTTGTCTTTGCTAGTATACAGTAGATGTAAATATTCGGTAGTCTACATTCAGTACACTTATAGGTCTTAAATTTTCACATTCTTGTCTATTTTTCCTCTCCTTGGGAATAAGAGACAACTGCCTCTCCATGATGGGGGAATTTCAAATTTTTTATGAACCCAGTTATACATTTTTATCAATCTGGGCACTAATTTATCCCTCAGTTGTTGTTTTTTTTACCATTCAGTAGTAAAACCGTCCATGCCGGGGAAGCCACCAATTCATAGTCTGGTCATAGCCTGGGTAATTTCCTCAATAGTCACCTTAGCTCTAGGAATGTTATTTTGGGTGTCTGTGACTTTTGGCAAATTGAATAACTGAAAAAAATGTGTCTATTTGAGTCATTGTTGAGAATTGTTGTATAGTTTTTGATAGAAAGATACCAAACATAATCTTTTCCTGCTGGTTTTCAGTCATCTTAGTCTCAGGATCCCTTATTTTGTAAAGAGTACTATCAGCTTGTTTTTTCTTTAACCTATAAGCCAATAGTTTGGATGTCTTACCACCAGTCTCCCAGTTTCTCTATTTGAGATAGACAAGCTTTTTCTGTATTTCTTGAGTTTATATTTCATCAGTCTCATTTTCGACTATATTTCTTGCTCAGTTTTAGAGTCCATATTATCTTTATGCTTTCTTTGTGTTCTTTGTGTTTTTTCAACTGAATTCTAATTAACCTAGAATGCTTAATGTTGTTGTGCTGGTATGATGGTTTTTCCAATTAAGGCATCAATTTCAGTGGTTTTTTGATGGTTTATTACATAATGCACCGAATTATTACTTTTTTTCCCCAAGTGTTACACTCGCATTTTGTAATAACTGATGCAATATGTGATGAGTTATTACAAAATGCGGCAAAGTTTATTACCTCCGCCAGGAGGTATTGTGATCACTTTGCTTTGTGTGTTTGTTTGTTTGTTAGCAAGATAACTCAAAAAGTTATGAACGGATTTCCATGAAATTTTCAGGAAATGTTGATACTGGCATAAGGAACAAATGATTACGTTTTGGTGGTTATCGGGTGGGTGGGGGGGCCCAATCTGTCTTGGCGGAGGTCTGCGCTCTCCAAGTGCTTTTCTTGTTCTAAAATCTGTTCAAAAATTTTATTACAAAATGGGGCATTTAATTACAAAATGTGGCGTTGTTACACAATGAGGTGAAAAAGTATTACATTATTATATATGTTGCATCGTTATTACACAATGCGACGCTACTTGCGTCACTAACACGCAGCCGCCATGTCAGTTGACAGGATCGGAAGCCTCATCTTACTGTTTGTTCTGCTTTCTTAGAATAACAGTCTGCCTGACATTCGGCTGAAAATCACAACCCCACAGTGAGAAAATATGGGTAAATTATACATTTCCTGAATCCTTAGAGTCATGCCAGTATCGCAGTGTTTGTATTTTGTATCTCTGATGCTTCCTGATGCCACAGGACTAAAAGAAAGGAGATGATTTAGGCGTAAATGGTAGGAAAAATTGTGTGACTAAAAGTTTGAAGAGCTCCAGTGTCTACTGTACTTGTCAAAAGTATTCACAAAAGACCTCGAATGAACGCCCAGAGTGTCCCCTTTAAAATGATACCAAACAAATTGCTATAAAACATTGAAACATGTCCTTAATCAGGGCCAATACCAAGATAGGCACCAGTGTCAAAAATGCATTTTTTCAATGGGGGTGGGGGACTTTAACAGTTGAAAACAGTAATTTAGCTGTGACTCCAGAAAGGTTATCATACCAAAATGTTGACTACAGACATGTGTCTTTTCAAAAAGTATAAGCAACCTTTGCCACCTTGAGTGGTACCGACATCTCATCTGGCCCATGGACTACCTCCCCCCCCCCCCTCCTGTATATAATGTCTGTCTGCTGTGTGGGGCCTCAGGCAGCATCTCTACCTTCCTTTCACTCCTTCCCCTCTCCCCCTGTGTGTTTCCCCTTCTCCCCAAATCCCCACTGCCTGGCAGGCTTTGCATTCATCTACCTTTTTTCTGTTTTCGTTCGAGACAGACACTGCTGCACACTGCTGTCAAAGTTACATTTCGCCTTGAGGAGTGTAGAGGAGTTGCCGTCAAGTTTCTTCAAATCCACCCACCCACTCATTCACACATGCATGATGTCTACATACACATATATATATGCATAGACTGGAGACCACTGTTACGAAAAAAGTTCATGTGAAAGATGTGTATCTATCTGGAAATCACCCACAAGGCGCCCCCCCAAACACCATCCGGTCTCCCTGTCCCTGCAGTCTGCATCAGTCACTACATAGCTGGTGATAAATTAGCTGGTTTGTTTTGTCCCTGGCTGAGATGGTTTTAATGAAGCCGGATTCCTTTGTGTTTGCTCGGTGGCGGCAGGGGTAATTGAGTAGAAAGGGGGTTTTCTCCTCTTGTTTTCCGACAAACCCAGGAACACTGCATGGGGTCAGTAGGCTCAGGGGACGGCCATTCTTCTGGACACACTGTGATGGAGACTGGAGGTGCTGCTGGACTCTCAGGGTCACTATATAATTCCAATCAAAAGGAGTCCACATAACTAGAGTCTGCTTAGACTGTTTGTGTGTCTGTTTCCCCCTATGTGTGTTTTATGATTTATTTTACACAGCAATGAACACGCTCGAACAATTGAAGGTTCCTTGAAAATAGTGTCTGTAAAGTTTTATGACTGCGTAGCGTGTCTGTAACCTAAAGGGTGTATCAGACTGTTTGTGGTTTCCACCCTTTAGCTCTGTTAACAGGAGACAGATATGATTAGATGTTTAGATAAACAGGAGTACATCTGGATTGGACAAACAATGATTCAGCTCATAGTCCGTAAAGTGTATCGTTCCTGTCTGAAATAATCTGTCTATTCCAAGTATGAGTCTGTACATCCCTACAAAACACCTCTGTCAGTGAAAACAATTTAAAGTCTTTAAATATGTCACTAATCTTACTCACTGCCTTGATCCGGAAACTCCAGGCTTTCATGTTTTCTTCCCAGAGTCAGTACTTATGAGAAGCACTTGTGATAGTGATTACAACTTGGCACATTCAGGACAAGAGTATTTTTTTTTCCACTGTTTCTTGCACATTTGCTCAAGGCAGTGGGAGTGCCTACATTTTGTCTTTGTATAGAGGTTTTTTTCTCTGGTTTGGATACATTTCTTGATTTGAAAGTTGAACTGCTTGATGCCAGATATGATCTTTTATTAGTTCTACAGTGTTACAGCATCAAAAAATAATAATCTTACCGCTATTCCTATAAAAAATATAATGAATAGTAAAAGCCTTTATTGTTACTGATCAGCTTGGCATACATTAATATTATATATAAGTGGATTTGTGAGCTTTCCTAGGGGTGGTCTACAGCTCAGTTATCTGGAATTAGGTTTGTTTCTGATCCATGGGAGTTGTGGAAAGAAATTGTATTTGTAAAGGATTTTCTGTCAATTGTTGCATTTGTCAATTTAATAATGACTGGTTGTAAATTGTATCACAGTTCAAAGAAAGAACCTGTTTTAATGCACCCTGAAGCCCATACCAGGTTTACTTATTTAAGTGATGTGCTTTCATGTGAGAAATAGGCCTGTCTCAATTATTGTTGTGTTACTGCATTTGATTATTTGAGCTTTTATAGATTAATTGTATGGGCAGAACTTGGTTTCAGTAGCTGCTGATAGCTATCAGATTAATTCAGTTAATTGAGGTTTTGCTTTTTGCTTGTAGTTATTCCTCTAGAGACCTTTCTTGCCCAACAAAAATAAAAAAAATGTTTTGTCCTTTAACATAATTGTGAATGTGTTTTTATAGTCATAAATGGCAGATATATTTGTAAAGAGAGAGTCTTTGGTTCATGTAGCCAGAAAATAGTCAATAAAATTGTAAATCAGCCATAAAATTGAGACTTAATTTTTTTTTTTTTTTGCCCATATCACCCAGCTCTAATGGCCAACAACTCTTTGAATCTGAAGGCACTTTTTCTCTGGATGTAAACTACTTGTCCAAATAGCCCACACTCAGGCAGTATATATCCTTAGCTTTATTTAGCATTTAGCTTTAATCACAGCACATATTTGTTGTGACACGTTACATTAAATGTATGCAATGTTACAACATTTATTTTCAGGATTTTTTTGGGCACATGCTTAAACATGACCATCTAAACCAACCCCAGATCATAACTCTGGCCCCACAGGCTTGTACTGTAGATACCAGGCGTGATGGGTAATCACTTCATCTGCCTCTGTCTCA
Organism: Sphaeramia orbicularis; assembly: GCF_902148855.1. Lineage (NCBI taxonomy): Eukaryota > Metazoa > Chordata > Actinopteri > Kurtiformes > Apogonidae > Sphaeramia > Sphaeramia orbicularis. The sequence goes on along the minus strand of NC_043973.1, from coordinate 16,744,017 downwards.
CCCTGATGCTCCCATTATTCCAGAATAGACTCAGTCTGGCCTCATCAGACCATATGACCCTTTTCCACTGAAATGCAGTCTAATATTTATCATTGTTTGAAAAGCAAGAAGCGACTCACTGTGTCACTTGGTTAAAGAACCTGTTGTAGCTGAAACATATTACTTATTACTGTAATTATCCAGTGGACTGATCTGAACTTTTTGCATAGTTCAAAGCAGGTGCAGCAGTTTTTATGTTTTGTTTTTTTTGCTGTACAATGTATTTGTATTGTTAAACTATTTTTGTGTTTATAAAATAAAAAGAGAAGGATTTCCTAATTACAGTTATTTCTATGATGATTAATTTGAAACTTAAAATTCCCAGTTGCCATATTTTCTGTTGAACTTGATATAATACAGGTAAAATCCCAGGCCACAAACAGATTCATATGATTATTGTCAAAATATCTGAAATCCTTTGCACCAAATGCTGTGCAGGTTGTAGTGAGTCGACCTCCTCGACTTAACACTACACTAGCACTCCCTCCAACCTTTACGGCCTCCAGGTTTTACGACAGTACACCAAAGAATTTGTTAGTTTTTTGTTGTTCTGTGAGTGGATCCTTACAAACCAGCCTTGTCAAGGTTATGAATCTCAATGCGTAAACAGTGTAATTGGTGCCGAGAGCTTTCGGGAATTTTCCCACCCCATCACTTCAGAGAGAGGGTGAGCCCTGCTTCCAGGCATTTTCTAAACAGTGTTAAAACTAATTGTCAGACTGTTTGGACTGGATTTGGGTTGATCCCAACCTGTTGACTGTTCCTATGATATTAATATAGTCCATGCTTAGTTTAATCCACTGTGCTCAGATGTTATTTATTGATTTTATTCGAACTTTTTTGGGTGATTTATTAGTCTGAAGGGAAATTTAGCTTGGCAGGACCTTAAAACACATTGCTGGAGTACTTCAGTATGACACCCAATCTAACATCTCTCTCACTTTGTGTTTTACCAGCTCCAAGCCCCAAAATAGCGGTCCACTACTTGGCCACCAAGTGTGTGGACACAGCCAAGCATCGTCAGGAGACTAAATGGTTCATGCCATGGGGCCCAAACAAGTGTGACAAGATCCGGTCGTTTGATGAGGCCACAGCCAAGAAGATTGAGGCCAACAACATCGTTTTTGCTGTCCACATTCCTCTGCCAAACAAGCAGATGAGCCCATGGTTCCAGTTTTTTCTGGCCATCCTGCAGTTTGACATCGCTTTTAAGGTGTACAACCAGATAGGTGAGAACCAGACTGTTTTTAAGATTTACAGAAATGGGTGTGCAGAACATGACTCATATTTCTCCTCCAGGACATGGATTTATAGATGGTACACATGCCTGTATGTTTCGTTTTTGTTTTTTAAAGTGAGATGGGATTTACTGTAAGGAATGTAAACCTTATGAGAACCAAAGTCTATTGCTTTTTTTTTTTTTTTTAAGTTTTATTACTTGTTACATTTTTTTCATAGCTCAGTAGTGTAAACTTTCTGGTTTTGGTCTCGCATGTGCTAATAATTTTTTCAGTACTTGAGATTTATTTTTTTGACAATGCCAATATTTTGTCTTTCTTATTTTCTCAATCTGTTAAATATTTGCAGTGGCTCAGTGAGATCAGGCTGGCTTTGAGATATTTATGTCCATTGTCACTTCTAATCACTCACTCAATAAATTGCTCAGGCACAACCATTCTGCTTTGCCAGTAATACTGTTATGTTCCCTTTATTACCTCCACTGCAAGACATCCTGGTCTTGTGTTGTTATCTCATCTCTGTGAATGCTTGGGGAACCCACAGGAATGTTTCTTTCTCATGAGATTGGATTTCTGTGAAAGGCAGCAAACAATGATGGATGTCCTGCAGTTTGTTCTATATAGATCCTTGGGGGTTGTGAGTTTGGCATGCATCTTTTAAAACGAGAAAGCGGATAATCTGAATTTGTTTCATAGCTGATTAAGTCTGAGCAGTGAAATATCCTGATATCTAATCCCTGAAACCAAATGAGTTACCTGCCTAATGTGTGAGATCACCCCAGTTAAGTGGATTTAGGTCAACTTAAATGGAAATTATTTTGTTTCCCTTCACCTGAGTAATATAATTTTATGACCAAGGAACTTCAATTAAGTAAATGTCCCATCAATAACTTTCTTAGAAAATTTTTCTGCAGCCGTCTCCTCACACAGCGTTTTTATGAAGTGTAAACATGGCCCTAGGGTCAGTAAAAATGAAAATCCTGGTATCAAATTTTAGAATAAGTCCAGCACCAAACTACATTGAAGTGCCTTTAACATGATTGTTGAATCAAACAAACACAATTGTCCTCTATTATAATATCCTGTACTATAATAATATTACAACCATAATTAAAATCACTTCTCACATTGTCCTGGAGGGATTAGAAATGAGAAGCACTATTTTTAATACTTCTGAGCAGGAGTTGTTTGAATGGAACTGAAAAGTAAAAGGAGAAAATAGAACAAAGAACACTTAGTGTATTATGATACTGTTACTGTGGTTATAAAAGTAAGTATATATACATTAAATAGATTACATAAGATGGGTTATTTATATAACCGTGTAAGATTTTGGCTATGGCACCCCCTCTGATGGCCTTTTACATGTGATGTGTAAACAATCCAATAGTGATGTGAGGATGGTGTCTACAGGAAGACAGAGGTGGTTTCATCAGAATCAGCTTTGTTTGTTTTTAGTTAATTATTTGATCAGATATTGGACTGTAAATTTTAAGTCATTCTGATAATTATAAAAATGCTGTCTGTACTATTGTTGAAAATTGTCCTGATGTGTTTTTAGTCAAAGGAAAAGGGCATCAAACAATAACTGGTGTCTTAAACTGTTGAAATGAAAGAGGATGATGACAAACACTAAGAAGTTGCTGCATCAAAGTCTGAGAACGTAACGATTCCTGTAGAGAAAAGCCATAGAAATCACTCTAATAATGTAGAGAATAAAAAGTTAACCTGTTTATATGACCCAGGCTTTGTGGCCTTGGTTCTCTAAACATTCATGTTACAGTGGTAGGCTAGTCATCATAAGCATGCTTTGCATGCACACATTCTTGGCCTCAGCGGAAATGTGTTAGGGGGCTGTGGGTTGTTTACTGGCTGCCAGACAGATAAGTCAGTGATTCAGCCTGGACCACAGACAGGTTTTTCTTCCAGATGCTGCAGAGTCATTTTGATCTTTTTTGATTTATAGGAGGTCCTGTGAGAGCAAGTGGATAATTAACTGCTGCGGCAGTAGTATTCATCCTTTTTTTTTTTTGCAGGTTCTGAAACATTTAAATATCCAGTCTTATAGAGTGCAGCCAAAAAACTGACAAAAAATGTACTGCATTGTCAGTAGTTGTGCTGATGCACCTAACATTTTTTCAGATCTGTTGCTTTGTCTGGAGTGTTGTCTTGTTTCCTCACCTATATTGTGAGATGGCCTGATCCTCCTCTGCCTCCCATAGCCTCTCACCTTGAAATTCTTCTGAATGCAGGTGAAAGGTTTTGTGGGAAAAGATAACCTATACTCCTCATTGAGCAACATCACTTCATTTAGAAAAGTAATTGTTGCTACAGCCTCAGATGATGATGGCACAGATACAGCCTCATTTACGAAGGTACCTGGTCCACCACCTGTTTCTGACCTGACATTTTGGCAGAGATGGTTTCACCTGACTCTCAGCCTGAGCCAAAGCTTATCAAAACTAAAAGGCTGAAATTTTTTGCCGTTCACAAAGAATAGCTTGTCTAATTCCCATGGCTCAGATGTGATAAAACGGCCAGCTTGATATATTACATTTATTGCAAAAGTGTGGCCAAAGCATGGATAGGAACAGTTCCTCTGCTGATAGAATATTGTGTTTCTGAATTAATGAAGGTTTGCTGTATGGTGACAGTTGTGTGGCTGGCAGAGCATTCTCCCTGTCCTTGTAGCATTTCAACCTCAAGCAGTGAAGAGTCAGTAATGTTGTAATGGTGAATACTCCAAATAGATTAAGACTAGAGGGGAGCGCATACCTCCACCACGGACTGTAAGAACTGGCAAGTTTCCAGACAAGTGTGGACCAGTGCAACACCATCAAGGGTAGGATTAGTTACAAAGAGTAGTATGTCTAGACAGGCTTCATGCATTTGGCAGTATGTGTCACATTCTGGGATTTTTTTTTTTTTTGTGTGTGTGTGTGAGTTGAAATTCCAATATCAAGTTGGGCAGGCATTGTTGCAATCAATCTGTTAGGCCAGAGCACCTACCTTTCATCACATAAGAATCCCTCTCAATGTAAGAATTCAACAACATTTATACCTAAAACACTCCAATTTAATTTCATGTTATATTGAATAATTTTTAATAGAAGTCTGATGATAATCAATGAGCGAAATTTAAATGTTTTTACAACTTTTTAGCTTCATTGTCTAGTTTAATATTAAATAACCAAATGAAATAAGTTACATTGCATTGAAGTAATTAAAACACTTTTATGACTTTAAAGTTGTTACACTGGTTCCTATTTCCTATTACATTTTTAAAATCTTCCACTGCCATCATTTCCTATATTTCTTATTAGAATATCTATTGTGGATGAGAAAAAAAACCACAGAAATTTCAGGTCCATCTGATTTGTGCTTTTGGGTTGAAGCCCTGATAGGTTGTGACATTATTTTCATTTTACTGAAATACTTGAATTGTGACTGCTCTTTGCTTGTATGTGGTTGAAATGTATGAAACAGCATCAGCCACTCACTCAGTCACCTTTTCAGCACTAAAGGTGGATTCTGTCCGACAATTGAGCGCAACAGACCTCTTCTTCCTTGACCACCATATCTGTGTTTGTCCTAGAGAAGAGCTTCAACCCTTATTACCTACTCCACCCACCTGCCCCACTCCAGCCAGGCACCAAGCACCCCTTGGCAGGGGTCCAGCAATAACACAGCTGTTGAGGAGGCTTAGTTTCCGTGGCGATGGCCGCTGGACTGGAGTGGAATGTTTGCATGAAGTGAGCTGACGTTGGAGGCGTTGGGCTCGACCAATGGCAGAGGGATGGCACTGCAGAGACAGTCGGCTGCCAGTTCTCATCTGGTTCTCTCTCCCTCCTTTCCTCCTTTTTTTTTCTCTCAGTAAAGGCCACTGGGTTTCTTTCTCTTCATTCCAGCTTGTTTCATAACACACAAGAGCCACTCTGGAGCTGTAGGAGAGAACACTTGGCTTTGTAATGTGAGCTAAAGATGCAGTTTTAATGGCTTGGCTTTGGATCTTTTTGTTGAATTCACTGGGCTGGGCTGTTGGAGGCCAGCTCGAGGTGTTGTTATGCTTCATGTCAAGGAGGAAGTAACCTAGATTTGGGCCACCATGTGGAACAGATAAAATCACATACTATATTTACATATGTGTTTTTAAAACTCATTCTGGATGTCAGGACCGCATTATAACACTACTTAATTTGATCATGTATAAAGTTTATTTTCGACTACATGGTGAAAATCTCCTTTTTATTGAGTTCTCCTGACAACAGATAAAACTGTAGATGGTCTGTGACCTACATTAGTAATATGTACATGATTGTGTTTACGTTACTCGCTTATACTACTCTCAAATATGAAACTGAAAATAGCATGAACAGTATTTTTTTTAAGAGTGTACTAGAGAACATATGCTTGTGAATATTCCCTGTAGTCAGTTTGTGGGTCTTCCAACTAAAGGCCACTCTCATCTGTCATCATGACCTAATTTTATTGCTTCACAGACAGACATCAGTGTTGAGAAGTCAGAAACGCATAAATGCATTGTACAGTGTGGTTTTCTGTCTTGGCAGCAATTCGCTCCTCTGTAAGTGTTCTGTGATTAATTAAGTTAGTTGAATGCTTTTAATGTTTCCAGAGGATGGAGCCATGGTCACCATTGATGTTGGGTTGGCCTACAGAGATGACACAGTCAGTGAGTGGACGGAGATGGCTCACTCTTTTGAGCAGAGGAAGCTTAGCTGCAACTTCACCACTGCCAAGGTGAGGACATAACACTTTGGTATAATGTTAGTTATTGTGCTGCACAGCCAAAAAGACACATTACACTATTAATACAACCTTTTAGTGTGAGGACCATGATTGAAATTGGTTATTTATATATGGTATTTTTTATGTTAATTATATTATTATTTATTATTATTATTGTAAATTCTGTTAATCTTAAATCTAAGTTGCCTGTGTGTTCACCACAGCTGTTTAAAATGCAAGATTTATTTTTCCAAATTCAGTCTTAAATGAATAACTGAGTTTTACAAATCTTGAATCCAAAGACTTTAGCAGAGCAACTGAGTCAAAAACACATTTCAGACCTACAATGTTGACGTTAACTGCTAATGTTAACACAACTAGTTAACTTAAACCATTACTGACCCAGTAATATAATTGATAGTCTTAACCTCTAGCATTCTTTACTTGGCCTTAAATATTGTGAGCTTGTCGCTTTTTGATCTTTGAGATGGATGGATGGATGGATAGATAGATAGATACTTTATTAATCCTGAGGGAAATTCAAGTATTCAGCAGCAAGAAGACAAAACAGGCAGGTTAGTAACCAGATTAACATTAAGGTTGGTATATACTCTTTTAAAAAAATAAAATAAATGTTGTATATGGTGTATTTATTTTTTAATATATCACAGCATATTCTATGATTATAGGGTACATCACATCTCTGTATCCAGTCAGGTGATGTGCATATATTAATGCACTTTACCTCTCAGAAGAAAAGACAATGGGGTGCTATGACTGATTCTTAATACATAGTCAGGGTCATTTAAAGTTGTTGAACAGTACATTTTTAAGTTTTTCATTAATAGGTTTTTGGCCTGGTGAAACATACTAATTCAAAGTCAGGAGGCCACACTAGCTGTCATCTGCTGTTGCCACCTATGTTGACTATTGAACTGTATTTATAGTAAAGAAATTTACAGCCAGGGACACACTGGTCTGTATTTGTACTAAGTGGCGAAACCTGCTCTTCTGGTTATAGTAATGAACTGACTATGTCTCCACTTCCAAAGAGCCAAACTGATCTATGGTTTAACTGGAGAAGCGGCTGCTTTCAGCTGAATATGTTTTAAGTCTGACCTGGTTGGTTTTGTTTTTCAGACCTTTGAGAATGAAGGTCGGTATTATGAGTGTGACCTGCTGCCCTTTATGGAAGTTGGCAGCATCGCCCATAAATACTATCTGCTCAACATACGCTTACCTGTCAATGAACGCAAGAAGGTCAACGTGGGAATCGGAGAAATAAAGGACATTCGTCTTGTCGTAAGTTGACCACTGATTGTTTGTGGTGTTTTTGAGGAGAATCCTGATAACATATTATACACAAGGGAACAAAATTTAGTAACAGAACATATAATACATAGTGTATTGTGTAACATACCTATTCAATGCTGATGTTTGTACCAGGGTATTCACCAGAATGTAGGTTTCACCAAAGTTTGGTTTGCCATGAAGACATTCCTTACGCCGAGCATCCTCATCATTATGATCTGGTACTGGAGACGCATCACCCTCATGAGCAGACCTCCTGTGCTGCTGGAGAAGTAAGGCTGTAACCATGTTTTTAATATGTCTGTTTTGTAATTTGGAAAACGCACTTTTAGTGCAGTAAAATTATTCAGTTCATATTATGCCTCTCTGCTGATGATAACCATGATCTATACATCTGTCCAGTTCTCATAAAAACAGTATCTCAGGAAACAGCTTGATTGATTGTCTTAAACTTTGCATAAATAGTTGGACTTAAAAGTGAACTAATGAGATCATTGTGATCAAAGTTCCATGTCCTAGCTACAACATGGCAAATTTTTGGCCATATGTCAAGAATCAAATTGCTAATTATTATTGTGTAATGGATGAAGTGATGACATTTTGTACACAAAAGGTCAATTTCATTGGACATGCTCTAATGCAACATTTTTCATCCATTATCTAACATTTGTAATTGAAGACTGAAATCATACACATCAGTATGGTGTTTTTGTATGTAGTGCATGTCAATTTCACGAAAAATGTACTTTATTTGTTCGAAGTCTACATTATGTATTTATATTATACAGCACAATTCTGGATGGACGTAAACTGCAACTTATTTATTCACAAAGCCATAAAACCAGCAGGGCTGCAATTCTTGTTGTATGTATGTAAAATATTTGTTTATACATTTAGATGCAATGAAATGCAATTACCCTTGTAATTTCTTAATGCATTAAATCTGTATATTAAAAATGGCAACAAAAAAATTACAACAATACTTGTAAAACCCCACAAATATTTACTGAATTGAGTAAAGTGCATGCTGTTCAGTATTGTAATTGCCAGGGGGTAAGTAGTCATTGAGACAGCTGGTCTGGGTTCTGATGGGTCTCTGTAGACACTTCCCTGAGGGAAAGACTGAAAGCAATCTATGTGCTGGGTGACTTGTGTCATCCATGATATTTAAGGACTATGCTCCAGCAAGAGGTGTCAGTGTGCTGAATCTAGCAGTGGTGCCTCAAAGCTGATTTTACTCCTTAATGTTCTTGTTGGATGTGGTTGCTGAATCACACCAGTATGCCTTATAGGATCCCTTCATAGTATTTGTATGGAAAGTGAACACAGCAAGCACCAAAACAGCTAACTGTGGACACAGGTCCTAATGGTTTCATACTAAGCCACAGAGGCCCAGTTTCAGTATGTCTGCTAAGAAACAGCACCTATAAACTATGGATGAAATCTGCAAGTAGGTCATGTTAACTCTGCACTGAAGGTCACTAAGATCAGAGTATGTTGTTTGTAATGTCAGAGGAAAAGTGTTATCGCATCCCCATCAGCAGGTCGCAATAAACCGTCAACTGCAAGTTAAACATTTAATAACATCCAGTTATGTTATGTCATTTGTTGAAAAAGTCTCTGAAAACTATGAATTAGAATTGATTCTGAACTCTGATCTTTATAAAAGTGAAGAGGGTTCTCTTCTCAGATTTCCTCAGTTATTTTTTTGGAAAGTAGTTAAGATCACCTCAGTTCATACCTTATCTACACTTGTCATACAGTTGCGAAAAAAAATATTAGACCATCAAAAGTCATCAAAACAGTGGTTATGGAATCAAGTACTAACACCTGTGTGTATCATGTAACTAAAACAGACAGAAAAGAAAACATGGAATGCCTAAAAGCACTGTCTTTGGCAGTACAATGCCAAAGCTATTGATGTAAGACCTTAAGTGATTTTGGTTATTATTAAGAAAACCATGGAAAATGGCTAATATCAGCTCTGAAATTAAAGTCTTATGAGTTATTTTTGTTATCATTATATTTGTGCAAACAAATGTACCTTTAGTTGTATCAGGCATTAAAATGAACAAGAAATTGAAGAAAACAAGGGTTGTCTAATAATTTTTTCCGCAACTGTAGCAGCAGGTAGATGCAGTTTGTCTGAAACGGATAGTTTGAACGCTGTGCTATGAAAACTTAAAGCCATGCTCAGAGCCCAGTGTTTTTCCAACCCCCTGCTGTGCTGGGAAGATGGATCAGTAAGAGGCAGTGCTCTACGCCACAGGAAGTGCCAGGCGAAGCGTGAAACGCGTTACAAAATCTGCAAGCTAGCACTCAACCGACACACTCTGCATACACACAGCTCACTGAGAAAACACACATACAGCGCACACACAGCCAGTGCTCTCTCCTTCTCTATATCTTTTCCAGCTCAGGACTCTTATTCCCAAAAGAGCAGTGGGCTCTCAGGAAGTGCAACTTGTACCCTATTTGTGGACAGCAGATGATTTTTTTCATGCTGTAAAAGCTTTATCAGAGTCTCCTGTCATGCTAGTCCACAGAGGTGTCAGAATGGTAAACCTCAGACTGAATCTAAACTGAGAGGACAGATGTCAAATGACCTATAGCAACGCAAACGTAAAATGAGAACATGTAACTGCCCTAAAACTTATTTCATCCAGATAAGAAAATGGTCTTCAATACTACAGTATAATAATATATATAATAAAATATCTAAAGTCAGCTAGGCCCGTTATATATTTTGACTTGTGTGCTTACAGGAGTTTAGATGTTTCCAACAATGTTCAGACTAGGAGACATTGCATTCAATGTCCAGACATGACCTTTCATTTAATTTGGTCACGTTACAATAGCATCATATTCTCTTTACCAACATTAACATTATTTCACAACCATAATGTTAGAATTAAATGACATAAATACAGTATATGCCACTAAAATTAAAGTGAAATATATTTCTGCTTCTGTCACGACAGATTACATCAGTGTTCTAAAGGACAACTCCCCTCATACCACATTACTTCGTGGCATTATCTATTTAGTAGATGATGTCATGACAAAGGATCTAATAGAATCTGTTACATCCTTTATTGTTTTGAGAGCCCCCCAGTAGCAGAAGTCACATAGGTGTGCAAAAGGAAAGACTGTTGATGATGAACTATTTTGGATTTATAGAGTAGGAAAAGCAGGAGAAATTCATAGAGTTTGATTAAACACTTGAATTTAACTGTATCAGTTATAAAGGCACATATGTACAGTAACTGAAGTTTAACTAGTAAAGAGTCATCAGTAATCAGTGTCAGTGTGACACTTTCATTCAGTCATTTTCCATTCAGACATTTTCCACTTCCACAGAGCTGTGAATGCAGCACAGTATGTTCACGGGTGTCTGTGTGTTAAATCATTTGGTTATAATGGTGTTTAGTCTGGAAAGTGACTGTTGGCATGCCACATTTTACTTAGACTGCGTCACAATTGGCTTTTCTCACCTAGTTTTGGAGACATTTTCTTGTGAAAATACATGTCCGAGCTGTGTGTGGCTTTAAACGAGGTTTCACTGTCAAATATTACAGCCATGTATAGTGACAATAATCTGGCAATACAATATGTGTCATACTTTTGTATTGTATGTAATCAGAACATTGGGATTTGCACATATTTGTTATTTACATACTTTTTATGTATTTAAAGATGCTTTACAACACTATTATCTAAGTGGTATGGGATTTAAACGGCACAAAATGAGATACTGTCTGGTACATATCTTTGAGGTGTTTTTTTTTTTTCTTCAGTCTTTTTTTTTTTTTTTTTTAAATAGTATGGTATCATAAAAACTAATTGTGGTACTCATGTGCATCACTGTTTTCTTATTTTTACTTACTTCAGATGTAGGGTTTCATCTTAATGGAGACGCAACATACTGTTAAATGACTGTCACTCATTGCTAGAGTTGAGGGGGTTTCATTTCTTCATATACTACTGAAAGTACTGAATTTTGAAGCTTTTTTTTGTACTTTTCTTACTGATGTGGTGTCTGTTGTTGTATTATTATTGCCCAGGCTTGTTCACAATCTCAGTGTTCCTGATTCTGCTCACCTAAATGGAATGCAGTCATAATTGGTGTTATTTGTACACACCTGTGTTTACTGCTATCATATATCAAAATGCTGTGAAAAAAATGTGTACTTTGTTTTTAAGCGCAACATCAATCCTTTGTCTTTTGTACACACATACACTCTTAAACACTCAGTTTACCCGCCTCAGCTCCCCTGTCTGTGTGGTGTTCAGGACACATTCCCTGCATACCAGGCAAATGTGATTGCACTCTCTTACCTCTGTGGAACATTGCTGCTGAACTTTCTGTAGTGGGTTTGCTTAGAACTTTTATGACTTTACCTCCCTTACCTGCAGTGATAGGTACGTATTTTTAGGACACCTTTTAACTGCTGCTTTTTTCTCCCCTGGATCCCTCCCTCTTTCTCTCTATTACCATCATTGTCTCATGTACTGGCGGCATGCAGGGGCTTGTTGCAGACATGAGAATACGAGCTACATTGTGCCTTCCTTTAGGCTGCCTGTTTTTAATTCCTCCTCCCACTAGATTTCAAGGTTGTGTCGAATGAGCTATAATAATGAGGTTAGCTGGTGAGGAATTATGTAGAATTTGATCGGGTGGAAGGGAAACGGTGTGGTTGTAGCTGAGTGGATAATCTAATCAATAATGAAATCAAATGAGTCTGCTCAGCAGACACAGATGCACCCGTACTACATTAAAATATTTTTACCTCCGCCAAGGAGGTTATGTTTTTGCCAGGGTTTGTTTGTCTGTTTGTTTGTCTGTTTGTTTGTTTGTTTGTTTGTTTGTCTGTCCGTTAGTGTGCAACATAACTCAAAAAGTTATGGACATATTTGGATGAAATTTTCAGGGTTTGTTGGAAATGGGATAAGGAAGAAATTATTAAATTTTGGTGGTGATCGGGGGTGGGGGGGCCCACGGGGGGGGGGCCACTGATCAGCCTTGGTGGAGGTCTGCGCTCTCCGAGTGCTTCTAGTTATGAATGTGATTTGTATGGGACAGTTGATCAGGCCACATCTGACTGAGTCTGTTCATTTGAGCTCTGTTGGTATTTGTTTTGTGGGTAAAAAAGGTCTGATATTGGCATAACATTTGGAACAAACATGTAATGGAGACAGCTATTTTAGTTTAGGTGGTGATGGTATTAGTATCCAGAATGAGTCAGATCACCACATGTACTGAGCAGTAAATATGACATTTCTATAACGGAAAAAAAACATGCATGTACACACATCTAAAGATGTGGTCATTCTTTTAAATAAATTAGATATTATTGACTGATGGTAAAGAGACGGCGGACAATGAAAGTCGAGCAAAAACATTTGTGATGTGAAGTGAATGATGTGCCAAGTGAAAAACTGCCAATACAGCATTACTTTGAATGCACACTAGGACTGCGTGATTAATCGATTTTAAATCAAAAACGGCTTTTTGAATTGGGACAATTTTTTTTGAAAAGGGAAATTGTCAAATGGATTTAATCTCTCGTGCCTCCGGGCTGCGCACCTACGGGCCACCGTTGGCTCCTCCTCCTATCTGTGAGAGCAGCCTTTCACAGAAGTTCGTGTAATGACCACAGACCTTAAATCTGTGATGGGCCCACAGTAGTGATACCAATGTAAGTCGCGGTCCAAGCATGGATCCCCCAGTTTAAATATAACCTCATGGGGATCACTCATCTTACCTTGTCCCACACGGATCCGTTTCATTCTGATCCAGGTCGCGGGGGCAGTAGCCCAGACAGCCTTCTCCCTGCCCACATCCACCAGCTCCAGGGGAATCCTGAGGCGTTCCCAGGCCAGCCCAGAGATATAATCCCTCTAGTGTGTCCTGGGTCTCCTCCATGCACAGATCCCCCAGTTTAAATATAACCGCATTGAAATCACTCATATTATGTGGTCCACGCATGCACACATGACTGATACCTGTCACTGACTTACATTAGTATAACTTCTGTGGGCCCATCACAGAATTTTCAGGGATTCCTTGATACCATCACAGATTTGAGGTAGGGAGCAGTGCCTTGCATTGTGGGCTGCACACGAAAATGAAATGCTGACTTCTGTTGTTTTTTGCAGTTTTACCCGAAAATTTAGTTTTTTGAGGAAAAAATCGGGATTTTATTTTTGGCCAAAATCATGCAGCCCTAACGCACACTGCACCAGTTCATCTCCATGAGGCTCACAATTAAAAGCTGTTTCTTTTCCAAAATCACCATAAATTTGAGATTTTTAGACTTGAGTCTGATTTTAATGGTTTTACATCTGCAGGGTAATCTTTGCTTTGGGGATCTCCATGACATTCATCAACATCCCAGTGGAGTGGTTCTCTTTTGGCTTCAACTGGACCTGGATGCCGCTTTTTGGAGACATCAGACAGGGCATCTTCTACTCCATGCTGCTCTCCTTCTGGATCATCTTCTGTGGGGAGCACCTCATGGTACTGTACCCATCCTCACTCATATTTGCATGATGTTTTTGTTTTCCTGTAGAGCTGTAAGCTGCCTCTTCAGCTGCCGTCTCTACCACAGCATCTCAGGCCTTTAGGTCCTATGCTTGAATTTTTAGGACAGAGCGTCTCGCTGAATAACAAGTGCTTGTTTACAGGAATGCTTCACTGTTCTGCTCCTTCTCCTCTTTCTTATTTCAGCCTAATTTAAACAGCTTGCTATGAGTGACTTGATCAAGCAGGTCCTTGAAGATGTAACTCATTTCTTACATCCTTGACGTTTTATGAAGATGTTTGGTGAACGTAACAACTGAAAGCTTCATGTCTGTTCCATACTGCAGCCACCACTTCACAGCCCTGCAAAAACACTTTGAATAAGTTATTTGTTTGGATAAAGAGTGTTGAGAAGGTTAGATTTGAAATGCAGTAGGATACTGAGTACTTTTTTTTTTTTTTTTTTTTTTAACCAAGTGTAATATCTAATAACAAAGTCAGCTATAATTGTTACTTTTGATCATTTAATCATTTTTTTGTAATTACATGAACTAGATAATTACTCAGTTTTGACAGGGAACTTTTTCATTTTGACAGCATTTTAGAGTGTCATATTTCAGAAGGAAAATTAATTAAAAATGCAAATCCATTAAATATTTAGCAGTGAAAGGTGTTTTTTGTGCAACAACCTGCCTATGTAAACAAGCCTCACAGCTGTCAGATTCCTGATTCCTGAACTTATTGAATTGATTCTTGGCTCACACTGAGGCCATTCTGACTCTGACTCATCCCTGCTTAGATCTGAACTCTGGTTGTGTCTTATGAGAGCACATAGCCAGTCTCTATCTTTGTCTCTGGTCTTCAGCCACACGTTAGACTCACGATGGGTAGAGTGGATAGATTTTTTTCTTTTCGGTCAGACAAGCAAGAATCAAAGACACGCCATGATAATGTTGGTGTTGGCTCTGCTGTCTGCTTTTTCTGTAGATCTGCCAAAAACAAAGATGTAAAGCAACAGAATGACCATTATATTTTACACATCAACGTTTTTGCACAGGCTGTGACTGTTAACACATCTAATCATATCCCTCTTACTTTATTTGCTCTATTTTGCATAATATTGAAGTAGCTGCAAAATAATTCCTGAATGAGTGAAGTTATAATGACCCTCTGCTTTTTTCTTTTAAAAATCACACTCATTTCAATTCCCCTCACTCTTAACTGCAGTACTTATACCACATTCCATGGTTTTGCGGACAAAGGTTTTGCTCACCATGTCTCCACTGTCATTTTTGTCCAGGAAACAGAGTTCTTCGAAGCAGAATTCATGGGCGGAGGACAACTGCAGCTGCTCTGTGTGCCAATCTTCAAAATCTTCCCTGAATGCCCCACAAAAAAATCGCAGGTCATTCTCCTCTGGCAGCAAATGCATCTATAGTTTAGCCTGGACTGAGCAGTCATGGAGGTGGTCAGACTGTTTTGTTTTTTTTTTTTTCTCCTCGATCAAAGGAACCATTAACTTCTTTTCCCTCCTGCTCAGCTGTCTGAGTGGCAGTCTGTTGCTCCTGCATGAGTTTGTCGTCTGCCAGGCTGAGCTCCGCTTACATATGTGTGGAGACTTTCAGTTGCTGAAGCAGTATTTTTTTCGTCTTGGCATTTATGCACATGTCTGCTGCCCTTCTTTGGTGCTTTGTGTGGAACTGAGTCTTTGTGCATCTCTACGTCAAGTCAATTGCATCACCAAGGTTCTTCAAGTATAACTACACCTGGATGTTTATCATATAGTACGTTTCACGCAAACATTTCACTCTTTACATGCTTTTTGTAGCAGCACTTATACACAAATACTTGTGTATGCCTAATTGTACAGTCATGTTTGCAGCACCTTATTTTTTCTTTTGTCTTGATATGTAGTGCATCAACTGTTTTCTTCTATTGATGCATGCATTTCACTGGATCTAAATATTGTAAAAATTTCTTTCACTGTACTGAGAATCAAAATATATGCTTTTTTTTTTAAACTTAACAATGTATTTATCATTGATAGAAATGCATGCATTGAAGGACCATGATTAGATGTAACCAGGGTCACTGATGTTGCATAATACATCTATTTCTGTAAACACCTCTGGGATGTGTATTGATGCCCTAAATGCTCTATATATTGAACCAGAGCTCTATGTAGAAAGCATCAGTCTCTAAAATGCTGCACTTTGTGGTCACTAATCCTTTATGCACAGCTCCAGTAATTAACAGGTGTCCTATAGAGCTGCTGGCAAATGTACCACTGAAGAATACATTCATACAGTGTCTTTATATTCACCCTTTTTTGGACTTGATCTTATTTTTGTGCAACTTTGAATCACATGGATTCTGCTTTTTTGACACTGTAATTTCAAGGTTGTATTTATTTATTGTGCTCCTGTATTCATCACTCCTTCAGCAAGAGGTCACGTAATGACGAAATACAAAAAGACATCACTGCCAACATCGGCAGTAAATCAGAGGCAGTGCAGGAAAATGGAAATTCACACCAGTACACTTAAGCAAATGTGCCAGGAACGTGGATAGAGTTATGGGAGCACTAAGCGTATTTCTAGCACGGGGTGAAAGATACCTGTGGCAAAATGGGGTTAGCTGCAAAGGAAAGTTCCTAAATGAGTGAAAAGACCCAGAAATATTGATGCAGCAGCTATAATAAGAGTCAGTTTAAATCTTGAAATGCTAAACAAAAGCTTCCTGTCATGTCTCCTTTGGTCCACAGTCTCATTCTTAAGCTGTTTATAATGCTGTCCACCTTGTGGCAGCATCACACCATCCAGTCACTGAAAACAAACCATGTTCATGATCAACATGGGATGTAGATGCTCATTAACATCTGTTTATTTTGCATTTTCTGTTTTATGCCACAACCTGATGATATTCTTTTTGTTAAAAGATAAAAACACAGTACTGCACAAAAGTCTCAGGCTACTATTAGATTTGTATAGATTCAAGAAATCTGCCTTCAAAGTTATTTTGCGGAAAAAAATATGATTCCGCAGACCAAATAGTTAGGTATTTAGAGTGACTTCCTTTTGTAGTGAACACCTCTTTTCTTCAGACATTATGACTTTTACCGCGGTCTTTATTTATTTATTTATTTATACGCCAGGCCATGTGTTTCTTATTGTTTGAATACCTTTTTTGTTATGTGAATTCAGGTCACACAAAGTGCAAACTTTAGTCTGTGTGTGTTTTAAAACTACGCAGATTTCCTGTATTTTCATATTGTATCTTTTAGAAAAGAGATTGAGAAATAACTATATATGCTTATTTTAACCTTTCAAAAACAAAGTGGATGGTGGCCTAAGACTGCTTCATTTGTGTATATAACAAATGGTACTGTGCAGAAGTGACACATGAACATGAACTTGCAGCATGAAAATTCAGTTGGCTTTGGTTTCCTAATTTTGAGCATTATTGTTTTGCCATCCTTTATGAATATCACTAAACACTTCACTCACAGATGAAGTGATGCTCCATCTGCCAAGACTGAAATTCTAATGAAATTTCAATCTTTACAGAAATTGAAAATGAAAGCGCAATGTCAGCCATCAGTGTTAATATTTTTTTAACAGGTTGCGTAGACTGTAAGAAATTCATGGTAAGGTTGGTATGTTGTGCAGAGCCATCCAGACAGAAAGACGCAGCCCCTAGCAGCTTTAAATGTGCAGATGGTTTGTTCTGAACTCCCTCAGACCACAGAATCCTCCTCTCTGCTGAAGGAAATTGATTACTTGATAATATCTGTACATTGCAGTAACCAAGTAAAAAACTGATCCCTTAGTGTTTGGACCACAAAACAGAGCTTGAAGGATGAATACTTGTGTTTCTGCATCACTTTGAAATTCTGTTGACTGGGGGAAATAATCCCCCTTAACTGTAACTGTGATGCTAAATCTAAAATGTACAAAAAAGTCCAAGGGGTGAATACTTGAACAGATATTTTTAGAGGCACTGAACATTTAAAAGTGTTTGGAGACATGGGTTAAATTTGTAAATGGTGTCTTTTCATTTCTTCTTGATCTGATTATTCTCGGTTACTTTCACTATGTACTTTGGTCAGATTCAAACAGATTTACATCCTTATTCTGTTGTGAGCTCTGTGTATTTGATCTGTACTTCCTCCAAGGGTTTTTTTTCAAGCAGTTGTGGTTTCATGGATGCTTCGTTAACATTTAGCCTGGGGCTTTCAATCAAATTAGATGATAGAACAGTATGTGAACTGTGGTCTGGAAACTGTAACATATCTCATCTGCATGTTTTGTCTTTTCTCCTCAGGACCAGATGGAGAGGAACCGTTTCTCAGTTTACTGGAAGCAAGTTGGACCAGTCATCTTCGGCTCCTTCTGCCTTTTCATCTTTGACATGTATGAGAGGTGAGACCAGGTTATTAAATGGCAATTTAGGAAACATTTTTTAGGCTGAATGAGTTTAGTAATCATTTCGTTGTCTGTCCGTCTGTCTGTCCATTCAATGACGTAATCGCATTATCTGAATAATGCATTGACATATCCGCACCAAATTTTTACTGTGGATGCATCTTGGCATGGAGCAGAAGCCTATTGAAAACAGGTCACCTTGACCTACTTTTCCAAGGTCAAATGGAAACATGACCCTATTGTTGGGGTGATATGTTT
This sequence comes from Sphaeramia orbicularis, assembly GCF_902148855.1. Taxonomy (NCBI): domain Eukaryota; kingdom Metazoa; phylum Chordata; class Actinopteri; order Kurtiformes; family Apogonidae; genus Sphaeramia; species Sphaeramia orbicularis. Next base: position 16,725,478 of record NC_043973.1, on the reverse strand, counting down.
GCTTGAAACAGCCATGTACAGTTATAATATCTGAGTACTTTAAAATATAAATTTGTATGTCATAAGTTTTACACAAAGACAATCTAATCTAAATTATAGGGCAGTAACTTTCAACAGAATCGTACACTATATTAGGCCGGGGGGGGGGTTGTTAAGTGTGCAGCACGTTAAGGTATTTTAAAAATTACATATGTTTCAAATGCCATACATGACTAGATAAGCACATTCGCAATTAATATATTATAAGATGCAAAAAAGCTGCCTCTTGAATTTTTGCTGTAAATGAAAGGTCTTGAGATGAATAATCTCTCGATTTAGGTTATTTTTCTGATTTTCACATAGTAAAACCTTGATTATTCAAATTAACTGAACGTATTGTCTATATTAACTGAAAAGATCAGATTCTGTGTGATTTGCTCCACCAGTTTTCTCAAGAAAGAAAATGGATCTTACTGAATTTTAGAGGTATAATATAGCGATAGGTTGTAGCAGATTAAAGTTGGTATTTGAAAGAAATATGGTGGTAATACATTTTAGGAGGACCAACATGCAGTATTATCTGTTAATCATATCTAAGTCAAAGTAACTAATAGCTAAATGGATAAATCTGGGCCACTGAACAAGACACACAAATTATTCAATGTATCTTGAATATCAGAGTAGCTGTACTCACTTTTTTTTAAATTAGTTATTATTTGCTGCTTCCAGTTAATATTATTTTCCAGATATTTCGTAAAACATCATATTGCTGCTGATATTCTAACTATCTCTACGTTTGAGCAAAAAGGGGAAGATGAAACAGATTAGGACAATTTAATGATGGGTGTCTATGTTGTATGTAGGTATGGTCTTGTGTGCTGTTACAGTCTTAGTGGAGTCAACATGAGTATTTGTTTGTCTTTTTATCCCCAGAGGAGTCCAGTTAACAAACCCCTTCTACAGCATCTGGGCGTCTGATGTGGGAACCGAGCTGGCTGTATCTTTTTTTTTTTTTTTTAAATAAAATAAGAAATAATTCACTACTGCCATATGTGAACATCACCCAGGGTCTTTGACAAGATGCCTGCCAGGCTGAGCGATGCAAGATTCATCAGCACACCTCTTCTCTCGTCTTTCTCCTCCCTCTCTGTCTCTGAGCGTCGCTGGGAAGAGCTTGCTTAGTTTTCCCAACTCACAGTGAGTTGACAAAGGCAGCTGGTCTATAACGGGGTCATCAGACCTTTGTAAGACACACTGCCAACTGCTCTGCTTTGCTGCAGACAAGTGCAAGTCATAAGAATTTATAAATAGGGCATATAACCCAACCAGACATCGTTTGACTTATGCAAATGCAGTAAAAGATATTAATTTTACAAAGCATATTGATTGTGAATATTTGAAACAGTTTCAGTATTTTTTTCTGCACATCAATACACACTTCCCCACACCTTTTTATAACTATAAGTTAACACACACTGCACTGACCCATAAGCCCTACCTCCTCACCGTTGTCTCATCATTTGTCAGTCTTATTCTCTCTAGTTGCTCATAATTGGCTGTGGTATATTCCAGCTTTTTTCACCATCATGACAAACAGTTGATATTATTACTTTAACCGTAATATCAGGGATGTGTGTGTCTGTATTTCCTTGACTACTCTCGCCACAGATGGCATTCATAATTGTGGCAGGAATCTGTGCCTGCCTCTACTTCCTCTTCCTCTGCTTCATGGTTTTTCAAGTCTTCCGCAACATCAGTGGTAAGAGGTCCTCACTACCTGCCATGTCCAAGGCCAGACATCTGCACTATGAGGTGAGTGGTTTGAATACATTTATCATGACCGTTTGTGTTTCCCAGCTACTCAGTGCAAGAGATTCTAACAGACTCATAACATGCAATTTATCGTTACAGGGTCTGATTTTCCGATTTAAGTTCCTCATGTTGGTTACTTTGACCTGTGCTGCTATGACGGTCATCTTCTTCATCATCAGTCAGGTGAGGGGTTATTAGACTAAAGAAAGTGCTTTACTGCTGACTGTTTTATTACCCCGCCCCCCGAAGAGGAGGCAAGGGATACTGTTTTTGATTTGGTTTGTTTTCTTTGATTGTTCACACCCTAGCAGCAAAACTATTGATTGAATTCATACGAAATTGGGTTCATAGATTGCCAGTGACCCAGAAAAGATCTGATTACATTTTGGGAAAAACAGGTCAAAGTTCAAATATTTTATGAAATTTTAAAATCTTTGTTTTTCCAATTTACTTATAATGGGTGAAATTTCATATGTCTATAGCAGCAAAACTATTGGTGGAATTCACACCAAATTGGGTTTATAGATTGCTAGTGACTCAGAATAGGTGTGGTTACATTTTGGGAAAAGTAGCTCAGAGTTCAAATTTTTAGTAATTTTTTTTTAAATCTTTTTTTTTCTCATTTACTTATAATGGGCGAAATTTCAAATGTCCATAAAAACATCAATTGTGCTTCAGTTTACTTAAAACTTGGCACATACGAGGGCCGTTCAATAAGTTCATGGCCTCACCCAGAACAGAACAACACAGACTGATAATTTATATTTTATTTTTCAACATAATCTCCATTTACAGCAATGCACTTGGTCCATCGATGTTCAAGCATCACTATCCCATCACGAAAGAATGTAACATCCTGTATTATAACAACCAGTATTTCTGGGTGAGACCATGAACTTATTGAACAGCCCTCGTATATAGAGGCAATTGATATGCTGACATTAGCACACACACAGACTTTATGACATCAGCTGGATCGATGCCAAAATAAACTACAATACGTGCGAGGGGCGGGGTTTGTTTTGCCTGGCAGCACTTGTTTTAGTTTATTTCACTTATATACAACATCTACACATCAGACATGCATACAAATAAATAGTCATAAATAACCAGAAATGAATGAGCATTTATGACTTGCTGCAGTAAAGAGCAACTATGTGTTGTTTCTGTTTGTTGGTTCAGGTGAATGAGGGCCACTGGCACTGGGGAGAGCACACTGTGCAGGTGAACAGCGCCTTCTTCACTGGTATCTATGGCATGTGGAACCTGTACGTCTTTGCCATCATGTTCCTCTACGCTCCATCTCACGAACGCTATGGAGACGAGCAATCAAGTGGTCAATGCATCACTGGTAACTACATTTTTCTATCAGATTCTCTGAGTGGAGATGGATGTCATCTTTATGTTTGAGTACATTTTTAAACCAATCTTCATATTCTGTCTATGACAAATGAGTTCAAAATAGCCAAATTTGTAAAGCTTTAGTTTGACATAAATAATACCCATGTTTATAAAACCCCAGAAATGTCATCTTACTGTTGGTATTAAAACTTTTCAGACCAAAGATTCACAGTGACACAAGCTGAAACTTGTAAATACCTGAAAGTCACTGGGTCTGCAATGTGTCATACACGCAGCTGTTCTCCAGACAAATTTATGGGAAGATCACCACTTCGCTCCATCCAAACTCTGCCAGTTTTACCAGATGACAGTGTGTAATTGAGTTCATCAGCTGACTTTGCTACAAACTTTTTCATTCTTGTGTTCTTCCACAAAGCAAGACATTATGAACAATTTCTTCTTTATGATGCCAGTTTGGCAGGGTTCATATGAAACCTGCAGGTGGAATGGGCAGCAATCACACTCTAAGGAAAGAGAATTAGTCAAAAGGGGTAGAACAATGGCAAGTATCATTAAAGTTGTATAAAATTAAGACATTTTTAAAAGCAGTGACTGAGAGAAATGTATCCAGTTGTAGATTTTTGTGACTGAAATGTCAACAGGACTAAAGGATATAATCTAAAGGGTAGAATGTGGTCACAGATATTTGATGCATTGACTTAAACAGAGGGTGAAGATCCTTGAAGCAAAAACCAGTGGATGTTTTGATCAGTAGTTTTATGCCTAATATTTTAAAACCAGCCAAGAGCTCAGTCATAGATGACACATCATCCTTTTTCAGTTGAACATAGACCAATAGCACAATGCTGAAACTTATTTCTACAATGTTCTAAAGTATTTTGTTGTGAATCATCATTGTTGGGTTTTGTACAATGCACAAAATAGATTTTAAAAAAGGGGCAAAAAGCCATGTAACAACCTGGAAAAACTCTGAATAAGAAATATTTTGTGAATACATGTCCAAAGAATGCTCCAAAACCCTGAAAAATATTGGCATATCTGAGAGATTCAAGCCAAAAATCCCACATTTACAGTAAGGTCTGGTTAATGAAGTTATTGTGCCTTTAAAGCGTTGCATTGATCGTAGGTCTCTTTAAAGGTATTGAATCTGTGATGTTTCAGCAGCTCTTACTTCATTCTGATGGAGGGCCCGTCCTGTCTCCTGCTGTAAAGCTGCCTATTCATCCAAAGTTTGTTTTTGGAGGAGGGGAGTGGGTTAGTGATTGAGAAGTACCCAGATTCCCAGGGGAAAGAAGGGTCTCTTTGGCCCGAGAGGGTGGTTCTAATGGACAACAGGCTTCCTTCCAGAAGGAAAGGAAAGGAGAAATGAAGAGGGAGGATGGGGAGGAGAGCAATGAAGTAATGAAAACCATCCATCCATCTCCTGACGTCACTGACACAGTGAGAGAAAGAGGGTTTGAAGTCCTGGAAGCTTTCCCTGAACTGCGTCAGCCGGTCTGAGGGGACAGGGCCTCTCTCCAACTCTGTGTTGATTTACTTTATCTGCTCTTGAGTTTCACTTCTGTCCTGAACAAGCTGAAAGTATTTATGGAAATGAAATTCAGCTAAAGCAGCTCGAGATGAAACAGAATATGTGATAGAAATGGATAAAACAGTGAGCTGGGTTGTTTGAGAACCAAAACACGTGCACAAAATATTTACAACCACCTTAATGAAGACACTGAACAATCCTAATGTTTTACTTTTTATTTTTATTTTTAATCAGTCACTCAGAGCAAAAATGGAATCATGCAAATTTATCAACCAAACATGAATATAAAACCGGAGATAAACGTCATTGCCATCAGTGAAATGATGTCTTATATGTTGTATGTTTAGGTGATACATCTGTGAATCGCTGTTAAAAACAGCTTCACAAAAAAAAAAAAAAATCACCATCATTTAGAGGAGTGTAGATTTCTAACAAACAGGAGATCAGAGACATTTCAAGTTAACTCACAAAAGGCTCTACAGTAATACGTAGATAGAACCATGTGTCTTTTATTTGAGTATCTATTTTTTTCCCAATTTCTTTTTCACACAACATTTATACTTTCTACCTCTTACATTTTCAAAACTGTCTTTACTTTAATTTTTAACACATTTGAGGTGAATCACCAAGTGTTTTTAATTTTGCATCAATGTGCATGTTCTCAATATCAAGACTGATTCCTACAAAACAAATGAATGGAACAAAAGCACAGAAAAGGTGATGCCTTTCTATATCCATCAGTGCATATCACACAACAAACAAAACATGGCAAAACTAATTTATAAAAATTAACCACATGTTGAAAAAGCATCATAATGCTTCAAATTCTATAGGTGAGAGTGGAGTTGATGGTCATTATTTTCAGTACATTCTTTTTTATTTTTGTTTAATAATGATGTGAGGTTCAGTTTACTTTTCACAAACAGGCAGAAAAGGCCTTTAAAAGGTTGTTTTTTTTTTTTTTTTTTACTAATTGAATTGTCTTCTTGCACAATAATCTGTACTTCTATTATAGTTTAAAGGTCAGTGTATTTCTGCCATCTCTAGAAAACCATAATATTCCTTTAACGGTGCAATAAATGAAGAAAATTAAGTTGATGGAAAAAAAATGAAGAGATCTAGAACCTCCTGTTCTGTGATGTGATGCTGTTGACTGTTCGTATCTATGTTTGCAGGAGATGCTGGAGCGAACAGTGGCGAGGACATCTAGCTGACCACCACCATCACCCACTTGGACAGCCCCACTGAGATCTACAAGATGACCGGCAAAGAGGCCCAGGAGTAGACGTCACACTGTTATTCAGACGCCCCACTGCTACCTACTGCTCCAACGTCCCCCTCCTCTAGATATGTAACCATTCAGCTTTTTCTCTTTACATCAATTCCAACGACAGTCCACCCTGCATGTGCTCTCCAGTCTCTCAAAATGTCTCAGTCCAAACACTAAATCCTGACTGTGTGACTTGTTCGTGTTTCCCGACTCCTGAGTTCTTACGGAATCTCCCAAAGGCTGAATATTATCACCGCTCATATCAGTCCTTTTTCAATTTGTAGTGGAGCGTTGTCATACATTTCAAACTTAAGGTAAACTGTGTTGTGTTTGTAAATGCTACACAATGCTTTTGACACAGAGTCAGGTACAAAAAGCTGCTTTATCAAAAAAATGTAAGTGTAAAGAAAACCATTCTTGGAGGTCAGAAGTTGCACTTGTAGCCAGCACACTCCATTTTTTTTTAAATTTTTATTTTATTTTTTTTAACAGTACAGTTTGGTTAAACTGCTGACTGAAAAGGCCTGAGATTTGGGCAGATGTTACTTAACCACTCGGTTTGTTTTCTGCTTTATTTACCAGTTACACTCCCAGCATTTCACACATGTATACTCTCCCATAGAACGTAGACGATGTGGGGTCCTGCTGTCAGTCATCGTCCTTGAAGTGGTGGAGTTTTGCTTTCTTTTCTTTTTTTATATCATTGGGGAAAATGTACAGACCACATAGCCACTTTGGAAATGCATACTGTACATTCATTATGTTACAATGTAGATATCTATTTTTTATAAAGTGCTTATTTTCAACTTCATAAACTTTATGCATCAATAAATTGTTGACAGGTATGATTTGAAGTTGATTGTAGCCTATTACACATGGTTTTTAGTTTTTGGCTTTTTATGCTTATTTAAATAAAACTGTTTACTTAATATTCTGGCGTTTGTTTTACATGTATTACCATATTGTTTGTACCTACATTTACATTTTAAGTTTTTACTGTGTATAACCTCTATCTAAATATGAGTCTGTATTCATGTAGGGATGGTGCCTCTGCATGGCTCACAGCAGAACAACAAACCAGTTTTCACTTTCCTCACAGCAGTCAAGCTGGAGAAAGACGGCAAGTGTGAGAGAGGAAGTGTGGACTTTAGACGTAAAAGCATAGATTTTAAGTATACTCTGAACAATCTGGAAAAAAGCTTTTAACTGATGTATCAAAAAACAACACATTTATCATATTGAAACTTTGCTCTTGCAAATTAAGGTGCAAATCCATTGAGATGCAAATCAATACAAAGTGAAACAATTCAGTACTTGACACATTTAGCAAATTATATATTACTTTTAACATTTTAGTTGATGTTAGTTACTTGATGTATGTGAATTCATCAAATCACTTAATCTTTCTGGATTCACTTTACTGCTGCATTTATGTTTTATTATATAAATGTACGTGCTGTAGATGTTTAATGCTGAGCTTATCTGAACACCCTTATATCTGGCTGAGTAACTGAATACACTGCAACACATATTTTATAAGATCTGCATGTGTTTGTAGATTTGGTGTCATGAGTTGAGAATAACATGCTTGTGTTTTTTTTTTGTTTGTTTTTTTTTTTTTTTTACAGTTGAGAGGGTTTCGAGGAATTTATTTAGATTTGAATTGAAGTTAATTTTGAGCACAAACCTTTTATAACAAAATTTACTGCTGATCTCAATAGTTTGAGTCTTGAAAAATTTGAATGCAAATCTTGTAATACACTCTAATGCTCAAATATGTAATAGCTGATGATGTTTGGGACAAAGTCCTGCTGTTATCTTACAGTGGGCATTAATTGTGGTTACATCACTTAACTGGGATAGTAATCAATATATACATGTTGAAATATTATCATTTCATTCTGTTTTTATCTGTGTAACTACAGTAATTTGGTTATTATGGACCAATCTTGTTAATAATATCTGAAGAAATTCAAAGTTTCAAAATATTCAAAGATTTTTCTTTTTCAAAATTGTTGATTTATGAGATAGGACATACAGAGAACTGAGACACTGTTTCTCTCTTGCATTGCTATTTAAATGTCATGCAATTTAAATAAATAAATAAATAAATAAAAATAAAAAATTATAAAAGTAGAATAAGGCTAAGTAAAGTGGTATAAAAGATAAACTATGATACAATATAAAGTAGTAGCACAGTAGTTTTTACTATTGTGTTTTTACTACTGTTTGTTTTTTAAGTTTGTGGATACTGCTGGAACCTGTAAATTTCCCTATGAGATGAATAAAGTATCTATCTATCTATCTATCTATCTATCTATCTATCTATCTATCTATCTATCTATCTATCTATCTATCTATCTATCTATCTATCTATCTATCTAGTGCAATACAGTTATGACAGCAATATGGTGATGAAAGATGAGGAGGAGCAAAATGGAACAAAACAGCAGCAAATATGACAATAAAAAAAGTGTGACCAGGGCGTTAAAGGTGTATAATTTGCTAAACTGTAAATGTTGTATATTCACTGGACCTTTGTACTAGTCCGGGTTTCGTAAACATCGGAGGTTTTATGTTGAAGGGGTAAACCGGAAGTGCCGTGTGCACCACGGGTGGTTGACCGTGGGGAACATCCGCCAGTGTCTCGGTGGGTCCGCCTCTCACCTCCGACTAAATTCTGCCGTCCTCGTCTCGAAACGTCCAAGTGGATGAGGAAAAAGGAAAGGAGGGGGAGAAGGACAAACTGCTCGAACTGAGAAGAAAAAGTCAGCGACAATTAAATATTAACACGAACAGCGGCGGAAAGTGATTGCGGTGGGACTCGGCAGCTTTGAAGTCCGCGGTGTGTTTTTATGGTTGTGGACGCGTTAGTGTAGTTGTGACATTGCAGAGGGAAAAGGTCTCCTCCCAGTCTGTTGACGGATACAGTTTGGCTTCAGTCAGCGGACACACGGCGAGACCTGAGTGTACATTAACCCGGCCAGGTAAGACCTCCAATGTGTCCGTAAAGTGTCCACGAACAGAGAATGAAACGCGCTTTTTAACCAAGCAACAGTTGGTTCGTTGGTCTGAGTCTGGTGACACGTTCAGGGTCTGTTCAGTCCGTCATGATTAAACCCAACACCGTAGATATTAGTGTTTGATTTGTCATCTTCGTGTGGTGTTTTACTGTGGTATTCAACAGGTGAGGGCTCAGTCTGGGGGGGTTTACTCCACAGACTGGACTGTCTGGGCCTTTACTCTGATTATTCCCACAGGCCCCACCTACTGTGTTTGCCACAAATGACTTATTCTGGAAAGCACACAGATTATCCCACAGAAAAAGAACATTTGAACTGACCTTTTTTTTTTTTTTTATTGGTCCATGCGGTGCTTTGAAAAAACCCAGTGGACTGTTTTCATGGTCTGGATGGTTCTGGCAAATTACATCTTTAAATGCAGGGGTGTCAAACTCATTTTAGTTCAGGGGCCACATTCACCCCAATTTGATCTCAAGTGGGCCGGACCAGTAAAATAATAACAGTGAAAAAAAGTAAAATTATATTATGATCAGGTTTACATCTACAACGTTTCCTTAAAAATCTGAATAACATGAACACTTTGAATTGTTTTAAGAAAAACAAGTGTAATTTTAACCCTCTGGTATCCCGTCCAGCAAGGCCCTTACTAAGCACCAAGGGTGCGTTTTTCGCGCACTTGTGGAATAATGTCCAAAAAATTTTCATACAGTTTGTTTTTAATTCTTTTACACTTTTTGATATTTCATCAACTTGAGCCGTAAATAAAAATACCGAATACTCAATAATTGTCACATTTTTTAACCATTTAAATGCCGTGTTTGTAATGTAAACAAACCATTTTTTTGGATGCAAAAAACACACAAAAAATTGTTTTTCAAAATACTACATAAAAATTGGATCACATATTATTTGATTTTTGCAGCCTGGCATATGTCAGTGATTAACTCCAACACTGGTTAATTTGCATTATTATTTTTGACGCTAGGTCAAATGTTCAAAAATACTAGCATCTGTCACCAAGTGTGCATAAAATGCACACCTATTAATAAAACTATTAAATATTATATATTGATTAATTTTTCTGCTCTAATTAGATTTTTTTTTTTATTGTAAATCCAGGTCAGCCCTAATCATACATGTCAAATGGAAGAAATGGTGCGTTTTAGGCACACTTGGGAGACAGATGCTAGTCTTGTAATTTTCTTTTGTTTACAATGTGCACATTTTAGTTGGTGGCCAGAATTTTAGAGATCATCCAAAAATGAACAACTTTTGAATTCTAACCTTATTTAAATTGTGAAAAATAATATAAAGTTTTTTAAAATGAAGTGCAAAGTGCGTAAAAGGCGCACCTGGATACCGGAGGGTTAACAATATTATGCCTCAGTTTATCAGTTTATCATTTACACATGTGCATTACAATTGCACAAAACATGTAGTAACAGGCAGAATATTGGTAAAATTGCATTAAACTTTTCTTAAGACATTACCATTTGTTCAGATTATTCACATTTTTTGTAAAGGTATAGTTTGGTAATGTAAACATTTTCATGTAATTTTACTTTTTTACACCAAAAAAACCAAGAGAAAATTTGGGGTTGTCATTATTTATAGGTTATAATGATAATATTTTACTGGTTCTGACCCACTTGAAATCTAATTGGACTGTATGTGTCTGTACGTGGAACCTGAATTAAAATGATTTTGACACCACTGATTGTTAATATCTTCAGTGTAATTTTTGCGCTTCTCAAATTCATCCTGCGGGCTGGATTGGACCCTTTGGTGGGCTGGATTTGGCCCCTGGGCCGCACGTTTGACACCTGTTTTAATGTCACAAGTCAGTGATGCAGCTATTAATTCAGGGTGGTCAAATTCATTGTATTTCAGGGGCCACATACAACCCAATGTGATCTCAAGTGGGCTAGACCGGTGAAATTTTAGGCATAATAACCTGTACATAATAATCTTTTTTTATACATATTTGTTGTGTGAAAAAAGTGAAATCACATTATGAAAATGTGAATTATCTGAAAAGAAAATAAGACAAATAAGTGCAATTTCAACAATATTATGTCTCAGCTTATTATTAACACAACTTACAGATCACAGTGGATAGATAGGTCTACAAATGCACAAAACATTTAGTAATAGGCATAATATTGTTAAAATTGGACTTGTTTTTCTTAAGACATTTCAGGTTTTTCATTTTGTTCAGGTTATTTGCATTTTATTGTGAAAGGATAGCCTAGTTTGTAATTGTAAATATTTTCATAATGTAATTTAAGTTTTTCACATTAAACCAAGAGCAAAACTGGGAGTTGTCATTATTTTTAGGTTATTATATTATATTTTACTTGAGATCACATTAGGCTGTATGTGGCCCCTGAACTAAAACGAGTTTGACACCTTTGAGTGTTAATATCTTCAGTGTAATTTTTGCACTTCTCAAATTCATCCCACAGGCTGGATTGGAGCCTTTTTAGGGCCAGTTTTAGCCCCCAGGCCCTATGTTTGACACCCCAGTACTGATTGATTAACTGTCAGCTATTGAATTCATATGTGACTATTCTGGTAATATAATTCAAAAAGTCTTTCTTCATCATATGTGTGAATATTTTCTGGTTTCTTTCCTCCTCTGTGATAGTAAACTGAGTATCAGTGGGTTCTGGACCATCTGAGGATGTCACCTTGGCTCTGATAAACACTTTTTCACCATTTTTGATAAAGTAAATGGACAGATTATTAGTTACTGTATTTGCATTTGATCTAATTTCATTTTTGCATCTTTTAATAGGTCTGTCATACATACTTCATAATGGTCTCATCATAGTTACTAATCATAATAATCATCTCCATTCACCTGTGGATGAAACTGTTTGATACTAAGAGTAGTAACACCTTTAGAGTAAACCTGCTGGGGTGTAGTGAATCCCATTAAACTGGGATTACACCTACACAATGGTGCATAAAGGTAACAGAATAGACAGTAATATCATAAATTTCAATTCTTGTCTGAGAATGGTGACAGCTCTGTGTGTGAATTGTGTAATAAATAACTGCCCTTTTCAAGCAAATGTCTTTTTTATGGACCAAACAAGACATTTAGTTGCGTCATCTTGGGTTTTTGGAATCGCAGAGTGGTGTTTCATTGTTATAAAGTTAGACACAGCAGGCAACATCAGTATGAAAACTCATTTTGCTGCAAAAATGAAAAGCAAAAAATAGTAATAAATAAATAGGTTAACATTTGAATAATCGAACAGTTGTAATTTGGGGAATAATTTGCCACCAATAATACAATTTTTCTTCTTAAACCACTTCTTCTCTTTAACCTTAATATGATAACATGGTTGACTAATTTCTACCTTTTTGTGTTTTTTTTCTAACTTATCTGTATTTAGTTTGTTCCTTGTGCAGTGCTGCTTATGTTACAACTATATCACCAATGCTCTTTCTAATTTTAAAGACCTCCTGTTCTTCTAGCTTTCAGTATCCAGTATCACATGTTTGATTCAGAAGAAACTTAACTTTCACTCTGTCAGTTATTAAAAGACACAGTTTGTGTTTAATATCTGTGACAATGGATGAACTCACCAGAATTTTCACAAATGGCAGTAAAATCAGAATTTGGAGGTTTGAATTTAGAAAGGTCTTCAAGATTTTTCTTTGAGATTCAACCTGATTTTTTTCCCACCTTAATATTGCACATGAACTCCTCTCTATGTGCATCTTTTATTATTTTGTTTGTGTTTATTCCACACACCACCTTATACAGTTATTACAGAAAATGCTGCTGCATTTGAATCAGGTTTTATCATGAGTCCATGTAGACGGAAAAATAATCAAAACTAGAGGTGCACGAACTGGTGAAATAGTCTTAAAGTTGAGATTTGAGTTGACTTAATAGTTTACAAAGGAAAATGCAGACTACTGATTATTTTTGGCATTTCTGACTCAAACATATACTGAAACTGCATCTTCAGGAAACAGAAATGTACCATCCTTCTTTTTTCTTTTTTTTTTTTCTTTTTAACCGACTCTGACTTTAGCATTTAGAGATTACAATTAACATCATGACCCCTCTTGAATGCTGGGGGAAAATAAAGATTTATTTCCCTGTTAGAGGCCCTTTTCAGCTCCAAACAAGACACTGAAAACTGAGCAACTCAACTTGATTTGACTTTTGGAAATGACTAGGCCTAGCAGGTAGAAAGTCATTCTGAAAAAAGGCTTTTTTACCTGAAGGTGGTGATTCACATATTTTATTATTTTTATATCTGTTTTATCACTGTGTTTGTGATCTTCCTATAGAGCGTCTTTGGTTATTTTTATAAGTGTAACTGACTTGACTTATGCAATAGGTAATGTCTTGCAACATTGCCTGTGTAGTCCAGTATGAACCAATTAGATTCTGTTCCTGGTGTGATGGCTGAAGTGGCCCCACACGGGGAAGTGGCTCAGATGTTTACATGGAGCATCAACAGCTCTGTTGATGTCCCTTGGCCATTAGGAGGACAGAACACAGACCGGCCATTGATAAGGCCAACTCATTAGTACCCCATTCAGCGCCATCAAAGCCTCCTCTCAACGCCCATCAACATTGGTGAGTGCACAGTGGAAGCTGAACATCACGCACTTCCTGCCTTCATGCTGACTGGCTTTGGTTTGGTCCATCTGTCTGCTCCTGTCTCCAGAAATCACCTGTAGATTGTCTCCGCTGTCCCTGTTTGACACTGGGCTCGCTGGCGGAGCAGGATGCAGAGTTAATGCTGGTTTTATTAGAATGGATGCGAGGTTGTGTTGTTTGTGAACAGCTGCTTTGTTTCATTCTGTCATGTCTGGTCATAAGGCTGTCTGGTGCAGTGCCGTGAAACAAACACTACCCCACTGTGATGGCAAAATGTGTAGATCTGCAGCCATTTTGTCAAATTTGAAGGGTTAGACTGACTCTACAAGGTTCTTTAACAGCTATGAAATTCAAATGTATAATGACAGAGCTTCAACAGTGTCTGCATCATGCAATTAAAGCCATAATGTGTCGAAGTTTTGCATTGATTATTGTAAAATATGGTCCATGTTGTATATTTTGGTGACTCGCATACTTACATTATGTCAAGAGTGTTAAATAACGTCCAAAATGTTAATGAATTGACTGGGCCCGCATTGAACAATTATTTTCAGTGTTGACTGTCTTTACAATTAATTGACTATTTGTTTGGTCACAACCTAAAAATATTCAACTTTCTGCGATAGAAGACGAAAGAACCTGAAAATATTCACATTTAAAAACATTTAGAATTTTTTTTTTACACTTAAAAAGTTACTGTAACTTTATAGAATATGGACTATTGTGATTCATAGATTTTGATTATCTACTATCAACATCATTGTCCATTAATATAATGGGTGACAAGTAAATGATTAATTGTTGCAGCATAAATAAAATGTAAATACCCCATCTACCCCACTGTGATGGCAAAATGTATAGATCTGCAGCCATTTTGTCAGATTTGAAAGGTTGGACTGACTCTACGAGGTTCTTTAACAACTATGAAATTCAAATGTCTAATGACAGAGCTTCAACAGTGTCTGCATCATGCAATTAAAGCCATAATATGTCAAAGTTTTGCACTGATTATTATAAAATATAGTCCATGTTGTATACTTTGTTGACTTGTGTACTTACATTATGTCAAAAGTGTTAAAGAATGTCCAAAATGTTAATGAATTGACCGGGCCCGCATTCATCAGTTATTTACAGTGTTGACTGTATTTACAATTTAGGGGTGTTAGAAAATATCGGTTCTGCAATATATCGCGATATTTCATTTCACAATACTGTATCGATATTAAAAAGTACCATATCGATATTTTTAGGTATTTATTCAAACGCAGATATTGCAGAGGTTTATTTTAGTTTTTTGTTTTTCTTTTTTGTTTATATTTGATGTTGTGACAATAGCTATGAACTATTGGAATATGAACATTTGAACAAGATCTTAAACTGTAATGTCTGTAAAACATAATTTTAGTTTAATGGAGGAATATTTTGTGAAATAACATTAGATCCTGTTCTGATCAAATAAAATATGTTTAGTATTTGTGCATATTTCTGATGTAATTCAGTTCTTCCAGGAGATAATCTTTTAAAAAAGAAACAAAACCAATAAAAAAATTGCCTTTTTAACAGTATCATGATATATCGTGATATATCATATCATGGTACCATTATTGTGATTTGTATCGTATCGCCAGATTCTTGCCGATACACACCCCTATTTACAATTAATTGACTATTTTTTTGGTCACAACCTAAAAATATTCAGCTTTCTGCAATAGAAGAAGAAAGAACCTGAAAATATTCACATTTAAAAAGATTTTGAATTTTTTTTACCCTTAAAAAATTACTCTAACTTTATATAATATGGACTATTGTGATTCATAGAATTTGATTATCTACTGTCAGCATCATTGTCCATTAATATAATTGGTGACAAGTAAATGATTAATTGTTGCAGCATAAATAAAATGTAAATACCCCATCTATGAACATAATTTCTGTCTGAGTCATGTCAGATTGATTTTTACAGTTAAAAAAAAAACAACTCCCATGATCCCACAATACTTCACAGCATCATCTCATACTAAGTGTTTTGTTATTGTTTTGACTGATATTTAACAGCAGGACTGTACTTAGAAGAAGTAAAGTAAAACCTGATCTGATTTTTAGCTTACAAAATGATATGTAGACAGATAAAAAAAACAACCTGACTAAATTATGACATTAAAGAGAAAATGTGCAGCATTTCCACATTCAAATGTCTGCAAACATCTGGGTCCAGTAGCCTATGTTAAAATAGCGCTGGGTGATATGACCACAAAGTAGACCTCAGATTTTTTTCAGTTTTGTAGATTTATGATTTTAATTAATTGTTTTCTGGCAACTGGAACAGAAAACAAAACTTAATTCAACAATACTCTTTTCACTTTTACTAAAAATCTATGCTGAATAGGACTGAAGATGCAAACAAGTTATAATTTGTTTTTTTCCTTGAGCAGAAAAAGCATATAGAGGAGTAATCCCAGTTTTTTAAAATGAAGACATTTTTTATGATTTTCTGAAAGAAAAACCTTGATGTAGCCTATTAACCTGCCTTATATCAAAAAAAAAAAAAAAAAAAAAAAAAAAAATTAAGAGAAACGTCGTTCAGTGTAACATCCCTTTTCATTCGTTTGTTAATGGCATCATGTTCCCTTCAATAATGTTAACAATATTTCTAATAACATTTATGTTGATAATGAAGACACTTTTTTTTTTTTTTTACCTGATATACAGGGGTTGGACAAAATAATGGAAACACCTTAAAAAATCAACAAAATATAATTTAATATGGTGTAGGTCCGCCTTTTGTGGCAATTACAGCCTCAATTCTCCGAGGTATTGATTCATACAACTTGTGAATTGTTTCCAAAGGAATTTTAAGCCATTCTTCAGTTAGAATACCCTCCAACTCTTTTAGAGACGATGGCGGTGGAAATCGACGTCTTACTTGAATCTCTAAAACTGACCATAAATGCTCAATAATGTTGAGGTCTGGGGACTGTGCCGGCCATACGAGATGCTCAACTTCATTAGAATGTTCCCCATGCCATTCTTTAACAATTCTAGCTGTATGGATTGGGGCATTATCATCTTGAAGTGAAGGTGTTTCCATTATTTTGTCCAACCCCTGTAGAACGGTTTATAACAAAAGACTTATGCGTTTGTGGTAGATTTACCTTTTGGCAAGTAAATGTATGAAAGTAGTAGTAAAAAACAAATAGTCTAATTCACAAATATACTGCATCTGCTGAATTTCACATTCAGATCTGGTCAGGGATAAAGGAATTATAATAAAGATAATTACTACTATATATGTAAACTGTAATAACAACAACAACAATAATAATAACAATAATATTAGTAGTAGTAGTAAGTTTTTCATATTTGGATTATAAGCAAAAACACTTATATGTTTACATTTCTAAGATTTTCTACTGCTATTAGTCATGTTCTGGCCTTAAAGAAGTTTCAAACCACAAATAAACATATATTTTACTAGACTAGAGGTAGACCGATATATCTGGGCAGTATATTGTTTTTATTTTCAATATTGGCCATCGGCCTTCATTTTTTTTGAGAGCTGATATTTAATCAGTAAATGTTATAAGATATTTGATTGGGCATCTGTGTGGGCAGCACTTGAAATTCAATAAATGTTAAAAAGTACTATGTGTACGTGTATTAATAATTGCTGCATAGAAATCTTAATTATCTAACTGTTTCAGTTGTATTTTTGGCAGCCACGCTTCTGTCAGCCTGTCCCAGGGCAGCTGTGGCTACAAATGTAGTTTACCACCAGAGTGTGAATGTGAGAGTGAATGAATAATGGGTCAATAATGTAAAGCGCTTTGGGTGTCTAGAAAAGTGCTATATAAATCCAATCCATTATTATTATTTTTATTTATTAATTTTTTTTTATGGTCAATGAGCTCAAAAAAAAAAAAGCCTCAAAAATCGCCTCTAGATATCGGCCATCAGCTGACCAAATTTTTAAAAATCGGTATCAGCATTGGCCTTAGAAAAACCCATATCAGTTGACCTCTAATATTTACTTCAGCTTTCAATAAAATATCCATTTAAACTACAAATAAGTATTGATTTGACATTTCTCATGATAGTTGTTGATGTCAGCTGATAGTAACATGTTGATTGGACATTTTTGGCTTTGTCACCCTGCAGTATTTAACTCTGTAAAACTTTCTGAAGTCAGAAAAGCATAAAACTGCCATAAAACTGTTGCATATTCACATCAGAATCATCACTAATGTCATGGTTCCATTTTCCTTCCAGTGTGAGCATGAAATAGGTCTTAAATTGCGTCCCTAATATTCTTTAAAAGACTTAAATTTAACTCATTAAAACCTGTAGAAAACCCAGGAAAATGTGTAAATTTCCAGACATTTTCTTGTCTTTGAAGCGGTGCATGATGGGAAAATAGCCCTCATTGTAAAGCTGTTCCTCAGATAAAAGAGGTATTTACAGATATGTGAGAAATGTGTCGAATGGAGCCTTAAAAGTGACCTTTGCTGTCTGTTTAAACCCTTTTACCCTCTCCTCTCTGCCAGCTCTCAGGACATGGGCTGCATTCGGAGTTGTGAGTAAGTTTCTGGCAGGGTTTAACGTGATGTGTGATGCATGTAAATTGATTAGTAACTGAAAGAAGGAGGCTGATGGTCGAGATGGGAACAGTGAGCGGCTTAATGGAAGGATTAGATAAAAAGGATAAGGCAGGGAACTCACTGTACATTTTGCGAATGAGGGGAGGATCGATTTTAATCCCCTTCCTCTGTCTCCTTATAAGTTGGGAACAATGGGCGGACTGTTTGGATCATGTGGAAAGTGGCACATGCAGCTGTAACCAATGCAGTAATACCTCATTGGCTAAGAGGCTGCGGCGGCGGCGGCTTTGTGCATCTTTTCTGTTCTAGAATGTTGCCCGACTCGATCAGCAGCTCTGCTTTTGACAGACAGGCGGTCGGTGGCCGCTGTCACCCTGTGTTTCCTCGTACAGCTGTGGATTCCCTGCAGGTGTTTCAGTTGGAGTATGAGTGTACGTGCCACAGCGTGCTGCTTCAGTACTCACTCATCAGATTTTTTCATGTTACACTTACAGTCACGGAAAAAAATATTAGACCACCCCTTGTTTTCTTCAATTTCTTGTTCATTTTAATGCCTGGTACAACTAAAGGTCCATTTGTGTGGACAAATATAACGATAACAACAAAAAAAGCTCGTGAGAGTTTAATTTCAGAGCTGATATCTAGTCATTTTCCATGTTTTCTTGATAACACTGGTCTACAATTTTTTAGAAATGATTTGCTTCAGACATTAAATGTGCTAAATGTTACATATTTTAATAAGATTAATTAGAAAATAAATGACAAAAGTGCCGGTTTGCTGATGTTTTCAAGGTATATGATTAAGTGTTATTACACATATATATATTGGTTTATGTACATTTATGTAATAGTTTTATAAATCTTCCACTAAATAGAACCTGTAAAGTGAATGTATTCTAATGTGCAGACAGTGTTTTGAAGTAGATCTTGTAGCTCTGAGACAAATATTCCTTTGGAGTCAAACCCATTGTCTCGTTAATTCTTGAATTTCACATTTTGACCCAAGGCTGTATCTTGGAAAGTTCAGCCAACCAGCATTTTTTGCTTGATTTTTCTTTATCAGTGACTCTCATGTGGTAAAATTTCATTACTTTTGTTCTGGAAGCATTTTCCTTGTAGACCAGTGTAATAACCAAAATCACTTCAGTTCTTACATGAATAGCTATTAGGGCTGTGTATTGGCAAAAATGTGGCGATACGATACAAATCCCAATACTAGGATCGCGATACGATATATCGCGATATATCACGATACTGTTAAGGGATGTTAAGAGATTATTTCCTGGAAAAATTTAATTATACCAGAAATATGCACAAATACCGAACATATTTTTATTTGTTCAGAACACGATTTAATACTATATCACAAAACTTTCCTCTGTAAAAACTAACATTTTTTTTTTTTTTTTTTTTTTTTTTTACAGATAAATAAAAATAAAATTACAGGCACAAAACGCACACACAAAAAAAGAATAAAATAATGTTTTACAGATATTACAGTTTCAGATCCTGCTCAAATGTTCATATTCTATTAGTTGTGAATAGAATGTATAGTGTTCAGTCTCTGAATCATCCAACATCAGAACAGTATTTTAATGCAAGGAACTACCATCTGCCTCTAAGACAGTAAAAAGTGCTTTTAGGATGATTCAAACAACCATTATTTAACAAAACAGTGTTATCAGTTTAAAAAAAACCTATACCCATGGCCTACAATATCACAATACTACTTTTTTATTAGACAAACAACAGAGTAAAACACCCGTATGAATACAGAAATAAAAGAGCAAATAAAAAACAAAAACATGAACCTCTGCCATATCTCCATTTAAATAAATACCTATAAATATCAATACAGTATCGTGAAATGAAATATCGATATATTGAAGAAGCGATATTTTCTTACACCCCGAATATCTATGGCATTGTACTGCCAAAAACAGTGCTTTTAGGCATTCCATATTTTCTTTTCTGTCTGTTTTAGTCACATGATACACACAGGAGTTAGTACTTGATCGCATAACCATTGTTTCTGATGACTTTTGATGGTCTAATAATTTTTTTTGCGACTGTACATTCACGCACAGACCTACACAATGCACACATCATTACACTCTCTAACAGAGCTGCAAGAATTCATAAATTCACCATATTAGGTTATAAAAAAACTAATAAATTATTTCATTCAAATCAATCTTAATTTGAATGATCCAGTTTTGATTAATAAAAACCCAGAACAGTATCTTTTACTGTTTCTCGTCCTATGGCTTTGTCACCTCTGCACTAACGAAAGCATTTTTCAGTACTTTTTAGTCATATTAGAAAAAGATTAATTTAATGTACAGAGTTTTTAAAGCTACAGGAGCTACAATTGGGATAAAAAAAATACAAGCTTTGTTTCTGCAGCTCTCTCTTCTCGGTCCCAATCAAATGTCTGAATGTAAATAGATGACACTGATGTTGGTTCAAGCTTCCTGTAGAGCCACACAGTAGAGATGGATGTAAAAGGTGTAGATACGTCTGATATTGGACTGTTTAATTAAACTGAATTAAACTGAGTCTGATCAATGATTGGTAGTTACAGCTGTCAATCACATATTTAAGAGGTGAGATAAGACTTTATTATTAACCTGTCTGTCTGAAAACACCTGTGATACAACATACTTTTTTTTAAAATGTTATTTAGAATTACAATATACTGAAAGGGCATCATTGAATTTTTTGCAAAATAATGGCAAAAAAACATTAAATATTTCTGCTTTAATATAAACTAAACTTTCATGTGTCACAAAATTATTCCAACTTTATGGCCAACAGCGTACTTTGATAATAGATTAACATTTTGGGAAAAGATCTCTAGTTCCTTTATGATTTTCAGTTTAGTTTAGTTTTTTTCCTTACTTTCTTGTGGTTATGGAGTTAACAGTCTGATACTTTATAGACCAAATAATTAACCGAGAAAATAATTAACTGATGCCCAAAAGTAAAAAATACTGTGCATAATGAGTGTGATTTGTAGCCCATGACGTAACTATAGAGCAGGGGTGTCAAACTTATTTTAGTTCAGAGGCCACATGCAGCCTAATATGAACTGAAGTGGGCCGGACCAGTAAAAAAATATAAATAATAGGATAAAAACTGATAAATAATGTCAACTCCAATGTTTTGTCTATGTTTTTGAGTGAAAAAGCAAAATTCCTTAATGAAAATGTTTACAAGTATGAACTGTACTTGAACATAAAATGGACAAATATGAACAACCTGAAAGTTCTTAAGAAAAATATTTGCAATTTTAACAATATTACGCCTTAGTTTATCATTTAAACATGTGCATCACAACTTACAGATCACAGTGGATCTACAAATACACTCAACATTGAATAACAGGCAGAATATTGGTACAATTCTACATATTTCAGACATTTTTGTTCAGGTTATTCACATTTTTTGTAAAAGGCTAGTCTGTAAATGTAAACATTTGTGTAATTTTACTGTTTTTACACTAAAACAAAGGGGAAAAAAATGGTTTTCATTATTTATAGGTTATTATGATAGTATTTTACCGGTCTGACCCACTTTAGATTGAATTGACCTAAAATAAATTTAACATCCTTGATTTTTAATTTCTTCAGTGTAATTTTTGTATTTTACAAATTCATCCCATGGGCCGGACTGGAGCCTTTGGAGCCCGGGGTTTTGGCCCCCAGGCCGCATGTTTGACACCTGTGCTATAGTGCATTATATAAAAATGATTAACATACAGTATCATCACATAGTAGATGTCATCATAACACACAGGTCTGATGGAGATATGAATATTTTAAATATTACAGTAGGTTAGAGGGTTCCTTTCATATCCCAGCAGAAGTCATATTTTAAAAGATCTATATTTAAACTATTGAACTATATTTATATTGACTTAAATCAAATTGAAACTTTGGGATCAAATTTTTTTTAGTAAAAAAATGCAAAAGTGTTTTAGTTTTAGCTCCTGAAATGTGATAATTTGGTGCTTTCATTGGTAATACTAAAGTAAACCTGATATTTTTGGGTTTTGCATTGTTACCAGAGGATCTTGGTCTCTACACCCACTGACTAAACATTTTTTGTTTTTGGTGTTTCTTGATGAATAAATATATACTTGGACAGTCTGACTTTGTCTTTGGAAGGTTAGACTTGACATTTTGGGCATTCTGCAGTGTAATTGATAGATACATCCAAAAAGTTGTTATTTAGTTATTAATTGATTATTTATTTATGAAGTTTAACTACAATAAGACTCAGGAAAAGGAAATGAAATGAAACATCGTTAGATAGTAGGGATGTAATGATACGAAAATTTCATATCACGGTTATTACTGTGACCAAAATTATCACGGTTATCATTATTATCGCGGTATTACTGAAATTGTGCTCAGAATGTTCAAAAAGTACTTATACACACACTGAAATAATTTAAACAAGTTGTATTTTGAAAAAAACCCAAATAAAATAATTGGCACAATGCACTTTCTGTTGGCAGAAACATTCATTTAGTAACCCTAGTGGTCTGAGCCTATTTTGTCTGTTTTTCAGTCCTTTTGATTTTGCCTTTATATTCTTTATAAACAAATGTTTACTATATCCATGTTTGGTATCTTTTTTTTCAGCACAACTTCATCTATATCATCTGTCTATTATTTTTTCACTTTAACCTACTATATCAACATAAAAGGACAAAAAACACAAAAAATATATAAAATGTGATTTGAAAAATTTATATAATTTATTGCATAAATAATACAAATATGCTTAACAAACCTTTTCAAAGACTTTAAAAGTGAATATTGGTTCCAAATATTAGGTATAGAAAATTCGAATTGTAATGAAATAAAACTATACTCAGATATTTGACATAAAAGCAGATCTTTACATAGGAGTTTTCTCCGGAAAAGTGCGGTAATCCAACACGGTTATCATGATAATTAGATTCATTTAAATGGCAACACTAACCCTTGGCAATTTTACCGCGGTTTATCGTTATACCGGTAATCGTTACATTCCTATTAGATAGATAGGTAAGTATTTTAAAACAAGTTTATAGTTATTTAGAACATCTTAATTTATCAAAGATTATAATGTAAATTGTGACTCTCATCACATGTCTAAGGGCCCCCACTTATAAACTGAGTACTGCTTCCGGGGTGTCCTATTACAAAATGTATCTTGTAAAGGAATTGTCGATTTTGACTGTTTGTAATAATTTTGTAATAAATTGATTGATTAATAAAAAAAAAAGTGGGGACTGCGGATGAAAATTAGCACTGACGCTAACGCCGGCATATTTAGATGTATAATAATTAAAGCAGAGTTAAAGTAGTAGGAAACAAATAATTGACAGGCTATAAATGCGTATTTTTCAGATTCTTTTCTCTAGCGCCTTCTTAAAAACTTCTTTTACTTGTTTTCTGTTCACAAGCCTTTCGTGGGGTATGTAAGATATACTGTACTGTACTGTGAGTGTGTGTTTGTGGTGTGTGTGCGCCTGTGTGTGTTGGCAGTCACAAGGTTTAGCCCACAGTGTCTGGTTTACTTGAATTCCACCCTACCCAGCAGCAGATGTACTCAGAGGAGTGGTGGTGACATTGCGGATATACAGTCACACCCATCTATCGGTTTGGCAGCAGAATTACTCACTTTCATGAAATAACTCAAGTTCCAGGCCTCAAATTGATAACAGATTCTCAGATGTGAGGATTTTATCTTACCTTATCTGAGAATAAACTGAATATTTGGATGTTAAGGATCACTGGGTTATTAAAAACTGTTATTTAGGTGCACAAACATGAGCAAGAGGAAGGTACAACAGGTATTTAAAAAAATTTTTTAGTGTTATTACTTACATTTGACTGAAAATTAGCTGGTTAGCTGCTCTTAAATGTAAAGAACTGGTACTTTTCTTTGTCATATTTGAGTATTTTTGGTGTATGAAGGCCATAAATTTGTGTTGGAAGTCATTTTAGATTATTTTAGTTGAGGAATTGGTGTTTTTATTCGCTTTGTCTGACCCTAAACTGAATTTTTTTGTTTTATTTCTAGTTCATTAAAACAGTTTTTGGAGGAAGGTACAACTGGTAGGTATATTTAGATTATTTTAGCATAATTACTTGCATTTGGCTCAAAATTAGCTGGTTGGCTGCTCTTAAATTTAAAGAATTGATGCCTTTCTTTGTCACATCTGCTACTTAACTGAGTGCTTTTAGTGAATTGGATGCACAAACTTGTGTGGGAAGGCATTTTTTGATTATTTTAATCAAGGAATTCTAAGCGGAATATTTAATTTTGGATTTGTAGCTTATTAAAAACAGTTATTTTGGTATATAAAGTTAAGCTGGAAGAAGGTACAAGATGTATTTTTAGATTATTTTAGCATAATTATTTACATTTGCCTTAAAATTAGCTGAAATCTAAAGAATTGGTGTATTTCTTTATCATACCTTAGTATTTTTTGGTATATTATGTGCATGAATTTGTATTTGAAGGCATTTAATGCTATTTTAGTTGAATTATTTGCTTGCATTAAATACTGAACGTTTGATGGTCAGAGGTGACTGGTTACACAGTGGAATTGATGTTTTATTATTATTATTATTATTTTTTTAAATTTCATTTGCCTCATCTGACCCTAAACTGAATATTTTGGAGTTTTAGATTCATATCTGATTAAAAAAAAAACACTATTTAGGTGTATTGACCTGTGTTGAGGGAAATTACAATAGTAATGTTTAGATTATTTTAGTAGAATATACAGAATTTTTTGAATAATAGCATAATAGACAGAAAATTGACATTGAGGAATTGGTGCTTTTCTTTCAGTGTTTTAGAGTTTTAGATTCCTTGATGAATCTATTTAGCAGCATAAACTTCGATCTTTGGAAGTCAAAACTGATATTTTTAGATTATTTCAGCAGATCATTTATCAGATAGTGTTTTATTTCTATGTTTGTTCGAAACTCCATTCAGTGATGGTGTTAGATGGTGAAGGGGAGGCCGTTTGCACCACAGGCTTCAGGAAGTACAAGGTGCTGTCTCGATTCTAATCAGGTTGACAACAACCTCGATTTTACACGGTTTTCACAGGCCAATCAGGAAGTGTTGTCATGGCAACCGTGTCAGATAGGAAAGAATGGTCGTGTAGAAGCGCCGATGTTCTTGCATTCTGAAGAACTAACACTGACACAAACTGAAAGTCAATATATGGTTATGTTGCAACAGAGCTGCTTTTCCAATGCGTTGGACTCACAGTGCACAGAAATCACCCCAGTTTGGACTTTATCCTCTAATCTCTTTGTCCTTTTTGCTATTGTTAAACACATGAGACCCCATTATTTGTTGATGGAAACGTCCTTATGCAGCAGTTGAGCTTCACCTCCACCATCCTGGAGTGAAATCTGATGTCAGGAGTTTCACTGGACTCATTGGATTGTATATTTCTCTATTTTATCTCATAATGTGAATATAAATAGTGTTTGTTTCAGTGAACGACAAAAGTACACATATTTAAGACTTAGGCCTCTGTTTTACTGTGCATGTTTGAAGGCTCCTGTTATTTTGTGCCATGAAACTAAAACAGAATAATAAGATAAGATAAGATAAGACTTTATTGATCCCACCAGGGGGAAACTTAACCCTTTCATGCATAGCGATCACTGCAGTGGACAGTTGTTCTACAGCTGTTCTCTTGTTTATTCATGGGTTTTGTTGTTTTAGTTCCATATCAGCCAACACAGTGGATGCTTATACATCATCCCATACACTGACATTCATACCGTTACTGTAACTTTGCTGTTCTTGATAAACCTGATCTGAACTAACATGTTTGAGTGTAAATCAGTTGCTAATTGTTATTAGACTGTAATGAACAGTTTTCTTAAACAAAAAGGTTTTTTTATATCTTCATGAAGTGAGTAAAAACTAGTTTTAGAGTATAATAAAAGGTGAGAAAACATCAGATTAGCAGCATCAAAAATGTTTTTGTTTCATAGTTTTCACACAGTATATCACTTTCTGATATTGTGTTTTATGTTTCTTTGCTTCAAAAATTAAACACATGGTGTCCAAATGAGTGGACATTTTTGTAATTCCATGAAAAATAGGCTAATTTAAAAAAAAAAAAAATCAATCCCATTTTTTTTTTATGCCTAAAGAGGAATAAAAACACTCAGGAAAAAAATCTTGACTAAGGTTCTCATAATTCATGCATCAAAGGGTTAACAGTATACAGCAGCAATATGCAACACACCAGCGCAAAGGAAAAGGCAGGTAGAAATAAACCTTCTTAAAAGTATAAAGTTTTTAAAGTATTTACATATTTACATAGTGATTGCACATATATGTGATGTGATATGGGGGTGGTGGAGGGTTACTGTGTATAGATGAAATCATGTATGGGATTATTCATTTTATTTAGAGTATTCGTAGACATGTACACTTTAATAGAGCAGGGCAGATTACATAGCAGGCGCAATTTCGAAATAGGGTCAAAAGTCGTTCCCATACCGGGAGTCGAACCCGGGCCGCCTGGGTGAAAACCAGGAATCCTAACCGCTAGACCATATGGGAATTGACTTTACATGAGTAAAGTCAATCACCAACACTGCTGCCCCTACTGAAAAATAACATTATTGGAGAAACTGTTTTTACTTTTTCCATTTTGTATCTAATGCTCTGTCCACACTAGTGCAGATATTCAGCAAAACAGATATTTTTCTCTACATTTGCGCCTCTCATCTACACATTAATGGTGTTTGGAGTTTTTTTTTTTTTTTTCCCCCAAAGTGAACATCTTTAAAAGCCTTAGTTCTTGTGTATCCCTGTGAGAAAATGAAGAGATTAGATTGCTTTGACGACAATGCACCTGAAACAACATATATATGTTATACAGGTGTATAAGTCAGTGTATGACCTGCAGTACATCGAGGTCAGTGCAGACACATGTGGAAGACGCAGACTGATCTCAATAAATGGCGTTGAATGTCACACCAGTTCTTATGGCATTTGGCGTGCTGTACCTACACATTCTCAACCTTTTGCGTGTTATTCAACGCCATTTGATCGTGTGTCAGTGTACACCGAGATCTCTGGTTCACATAACCCTAACCCCTAAGCCTAACTCTCAGTGCGTGGTATTTGACACATCGATTCAGGTTGGACAGGGAGCTAATAATGGTGTGAACATACACATGGAAAGCTTATAACTTTCAGATAACACACCAAATTAAAGTGGCGTTTATATTTATGCGAGTCACGATATCACGTTGGAAGACGGATTCATGAACCGGTATCTACATAATATAAAGAAAACAAGACAGCCCAAACCTACACTTAAGGTAAATTAAATACATAACTTATTGCTACTCAGCTTCATGTGTAAGTGTTATCGAAAGTGTTTTTTTTGTGTTATAGTCTATATTTTTATAAACAGAGGAAAATACCTGTGTTCATGTGGACTGGAAATATATCAAAATAATACTTACCTGAATGAGTAAATCAATAAGTAGACTAGAAGCACTCGGAGAGCGCAGACCTCTGCCAAGGCTGATCAGTGGCCCCCCCTGTGGGCCCCCCCCCACGCCAAGGAGGTTATGTTTTTGCCAGGGTTTGTTTGTTTGTTTGTTTGTCTGTCCGTTAGTGTGCAACATAACTCAAAAAGTTATGGACAGATTTGATGAAATTTTCAGGGTTTGTTGGAAATGGGCCCCCCCGTGGGCCCCCCCACCCCCGATCACCACCAAAATTTAATCATTTCTTCCTTATCCCATTTCCAACAAACCCTGAAAATTTCATCAAAATCTGTCCATAACTTTTTGAGTTATGTTGCACACTAACGGACAGACAAACAGACAAACAAACAAACAAACAAACCCTGGCAAAAACATAACCTCCTTGGCGGAGGTAATAAATGTGGACCTAAACATTAAACTAACCTGCAAAAAACTAAGAGATTTTAGATTAATTTAAATTTTTTCCTGTGGAGTCAGAAGAAGCCTGGCAATAGTTATTGGCACTGTTTAATCAGTTTGTCTCTAGTAAAAAGTACAATAATTTCCTCTGAGATGAAGTAGAGTAGAAATATAAGGTTGAGCAAAATTGAAATGTTCACATACAATTCCAGAACCGTAAATTTGCACTAACATGGACTAGGTTCTTCTCCACAATATTCACTCAAGACTGCCATTAAAACAGGCCGCCTAGGGGTCTTCATGTTTCCTGTGCAATAAAAGTGTCAGAAAATTTCTTTCTTGCCAATTCTTTCGTACCTTGTGCACATTAACTTTCAATATCTGCCATTAATTATTATTATTATAATTAATAAATGCTCAAACAGTGTGTTTTCACAGAAAACAACTTAGAAACAACTGTAAACATCCATAATGAAACTTTCTGAGATTGCAAGTTAAATTTTCAACTATTTTACATCTGCTCAAACATGCTTTTTGGTCTTGAACATTCAGTATCCATGTTATGGCTTCATATTTTTTATTATTTCCAGGTGTTTATTATTCTGTGTGGTAGTCGCTGAAACAGTTCCTTTCTACTTGTAACAGTATCCCACATTGCTGCCGTAAAGTGTTATATAGTGTTGGAAAGCTCAGGATCTCAGCTAGGGATGTAATGATTACCGGTATAACGATAAACTGCGGTAAAATTCCAGATGGTTAGTATTACCGATTAAATTCTAATTATCATGATAACTGTGTTTGATTACCGCACTTTGAGAGAGAGAGAGAGAGAGACTATCTATTTAGCTATCTATGAAAAAGAAACTAAAACAACTTAAACTTGATATTGAAAATGGTCAAACAATGGCCATAAGGTGCCATCTTTAATGCACATTTGTATGTTTGATGTTTACATGTTAATATTTGAACGTTTCTACCAACAGAAAGTACATTGTGCCTATTTCATTAGTATATATGTATGTGTGTGTATATTTATTTATTTATTTATTTATTTTTCCCAAAATACAACGTTGTTAAATTATTTCAGTGTGTATAAGTACTTTTTGAACATTTTGAGCACAGTTCAACAATACCGTGATAATAATGATGACCATAATAATTTTAGTCACAATAACCGTGATATGAAATTTTCATATCGTTACATCCCTAATCTCATCTTAATGTAGCCATTTGAATTTTTTTTGCTGCAAAGTGCAAAATGCAGCGTCGGAGAGATCGTCAGTTATATCCACAGTTGCACAAAAAAATTGCACTATAACTGTCCAGAAGTTGATACTGTGCCTTCTAGAGTTTCTTTTTTCTTATTCCTTTTCTTAAATTTTTTATTATATATTATACTGCATTTGTAATTTACCACAGACAACATCTAGCAGCTAAATATTCATTATGTGTTTACGTCCTTAGTGAATGAAGATGATTTTGATTCTAATCGCTCTTGAGTAGAAGTATTTCTCTGCGTTCCAACACTATGTCGGCGTTCTGTCCTGTTTTTCTCCTCTTGTATCTACTGTCACATCTACCACAGACGTCTCCACCTGTTCACTCTCTGCTCTGATCTACTAACCTTGACAGTTTGAGGCAGAGACGTTCCTCAGATCAGCGTCTACAAGGAACGTCAACCTTGGACACAGTTTACACTCCAAACACACCTATCTTATCTGCTTCTTCCGTTCTGTCCAATCTGACGATGAACCGCCATGTACTGACAGCACACTCAGACCTATTGAACCGTCTTAACAATACTTTAATCTGTCTTAAGTTTGAGGTTTGTTTTTTTTTTCTCGACGCTTTCAGAAATGAATCTTACAGAGCCTGTTTCATTTCAGAAGAACAGTTTGGACCTGGGTTATAACATGCTATTACAGGCCCACAGTGTTCCTTAAGCAGAACATAGTAAAGGCTGTAATGAGTTACTGCTTAGGTATCCACCTTTTAAAGTCCTCTGTGCTGCTGGAAAACCTCCACTCAATGTGTGAGTAAAAACAACAGCTGGTTTTGGTTTTGGTTTGAGTCTGCAGGTCAGACACAACAATCTGAAATACGTAAACTTTAACAACTGGAAAAAAAAACTATCAAATCAACCGATGTTCATTAATTTCAGCCCCAGTTCTCGACTAATTCTGAACTAAAAGGCATTGTGATGATGATCGCTGGGAATAAAATACTAAACAAACTGAGCTACAGAGAAGAGGCTGTGGTGATGAAATATTCCCTGGTTTCCCCTCCCACACAGATTTGAGGTGCTTGTTATTTGGGTGGAGACACTGGTTTTAACTTTCCGTCTGTCAGTCGCGTTAAACTCCGCTCAGTCTGGTGAGATATCGGGTTTCCGTCCTGCCTGTGACCATCTATCATAAAAGGAAGGAGTGAAGTAAAAGAGGCAAAAAGGAAACAGACTGAAAGCCATGATGATGAATCAGATAGAGGTGGAATGTAAAGAAACTGCTTTTACTCAACTGCAAATGTGTGTTTTCTGCTGCTTTATGCTTCTGCTTCTATCTCAGACTCAGATATTGTACTTTTTATTCCACTACATGTCTCTACAAATGTGTAGAGTTAATATTTATGGTAACCTGAGGCATTAAGTGTCAAATGATGGGTTGAGAAAATTCTCCTCCTTTTTAGACTAAATCTAGTCTCCCATGCCCCCCCCCCATGTCCGTCTGTCTGTGGCAGAGGTCTGCGCTCTCCGAGTGCTTTTCTAGAAAAGAGAGCGTAGACCTCTGCCAAGGCAGATCAGTGGGCCCCCGTGGCCCCCCCACCCCCGATCACCACCAAAATTTAATCATTTGTTCCTTGTGCCAGTATCAACATTTGCTGAAATTTTCATCCAAATCCGTCCATATCTTTTTGAGTTATCTTGCACACGGACAGATAGACAAACCAACGCCGACAAAAACATAACCTCCTTAGCGGAAGTAATAAGCAATGAACAAGAGAAAATCACCGAAAACAAAGAATTGGTGCCAAAAAGAAGAGCAGCGTCAGTTATTTGGAATTATTTCGGCTACAAGAAGGATGATACTGAAACATGTGCTCTGTGTCAACAGTGCCTTGCACCTGTCACCACAACAAGAGGAAACACAACTAATTAGTTTGACCATTCACGTTGACACCACACAACTATTATATCCTCCTGAGTAGTTTTTCATATCGCAATATATATCGCAGGGTTAAAAAAAAAGGCAATGTCAGTTTTTTCCAATAATGTGCAGCCCTGCTGTGGAGGTTTGTAAAAATACACATACAGCTGAGAAAAAACAAAAGAAACTTATTGAACTGCATTTAAATATATACATTGTATTGTACTGATAGAAAAGAAAATCTAATAAAAACTAGGTTAAAAAAAAAAAACCCTCTTGGATTAGCTGCAGAATACACCATCACAAATCTGAAACCAGACCTGTTTTACTGAAGTTCATAAGAAGTATTACCGCTACAAACATATGATGATCTTATATGATGCAGTGCTGTAGATAAAACTAACTGTATATAAAGCACAGCTCAACTGTAGACATCAACAACAGTAAAACGTAACAAAGGCATTAATGCAGCCGTATTATTAATCCAAAAACCAGGAACATTTCACTGCACAATCACTACCTTTACTCAGACTCCTCCACTACTTTTCAAACTTTTCAGACTTTGACTTGAGGTGGTGTATTTTGGAATGGTATTAATTCTTTTCCTTAAATGATCCACAATGTACTAGTTACAGGGATTTTTTAAGGAACTGATAATCACATTTAAATAAGAACCATTGTCTTTTCATCACCTTAGAATGGATCAGTGATATCTACATGTGCTCAGTAGCTCAGAACAAACCTCCTTTTTTTTCTATATATTATCATATGATAATGTGTATTTCCTACTTTTTTACTCTTACTTACACCTGTTACTTTTAAGCATCAAAAAGGGTCATTATCATGTCAACTAAAAAGCCCAGAGCTGAAAAAACAGTGATTCTAATGAAGGACTTCTGTGTTTTTTGTGCTCATTGTAGATGAGGATGATGAGGGTATTCATTTGGCTGCAATCTGCAAATTCACCACTAGATCTCACTAAATGTCACACTGTACCTTTAAGTGAAGCACACATCTTCCACTACAGTGATATAAATACATACAGTTAAAAGTAATAATCACAAATAAGTAAAAAAAAAAAAAAAAAAAATTAAAATAAATAAATGTAAAAATCACATCAAATAAGTTGAATACTAAAACAGAGAGAAAAATGCTCATAAATTCTGTTTTGTGTGTGTGTGTGTGTGTGTGTGTGAGCATGTTAAACAAATGTCCATTGTTGTGTAATGAACATGCACCTGCATACATCTAACCCTGAAACATCAACTATAGGTCATACAGGTGTATAAGTCAGTGTTTTACCTGCAGTAGATCATGGATATATTTGGGAGACAGACATGGAATAGTGATGTGATGAAATCTGTTTAATAAAAAAAAAAAAACACGCTTCAACACTTTTAATTCAGTTTATAACAACTGCTGAACTTCATGACTAAAGCCTCTGTGTGTCCTGGGTGCGATATTGTCTGAAAATCCACTAGAAACAGTAGTTTGTCTGAGCATTTATACCAGTATATAGTTGTTTTTGGTTGAGATTGAGAGGTTTTAATATTGAATGTCGTGTGGACAGAGGGGAAAATGCATGTTCAGAAAAGTACCCATATTTGGGATGTTCTGCTCCATTGATTATACATAAAATACCAAATTAATTTTTTTCAAGCGGTTCGTAGTTGACAGAAAATTGATAGAAACAAAGGTTTTTAGAGAAGAAAAAACTGAAAGCAGGTCAAGAACTGACATAATATAACATGAAGAAATTTCCACCATTACAGCAGCATAGGGATAATATAAAAGGTAAGAATTAAAGCAAAATCTATTAAAAAAAAAAAAGTATAGAAAAAATACAAAAATACTCATAAAAAATAGCAGCAGTGCATGTTAGAAACAGTGGGAAGTATTCAGTCTGTATTTGAGTGTAAGTCAGATTTATAAGTGAAACTGTTACATGTGTTCTTTAACCTGTCCGCTGTTTTGACGTCAAACACAGAGCAGACAGGAGAATAATGTGTCAACCAGCTCCATGAAGGAGGTTAGTGAAGGTTATTTATACACAGAGCTCTATTGTGACAACAGAAACTATTTTTAGGCTGGTCGTCTTCAAACTGTCACATACAGGGACGTCTCCCTGTCGTCCACCTGCTGTTGGACACTAGACGACAGGAATCGCCACTTCAGCAGCGCTATGTTCTACCTCAGTGTTTCATTTTGAGCATCGGTGTTTTAATAGATTTAAATCTGCAGATCACAAATATGTAAAGTCTGGTGTCGCCTCAATAAAGTGTAAAAATACTTCTCATAAGTAAAAGTGCTGCACATAAACTTAAGAGAGGTAAAAGTACAAAAGTAACTTAAAAAAACCGCTAACATCACCAAAAGTGAAAGTGCAGAATGATGCTACAACTGGTGATGTTTGTGCTCATTTGAATTCAACTTCATTATGTTATAGTTTATTTACAGCTGCTCTTCTCAAACTTAGATCGAAAGTGGGTCCGTTTTCATCGGACGACAACCTTCAGTGTAAAATACATAACAATAACAAGTGTTCAGAGAACGCAAACCTCCGCCAAGCACCCCAAACGGTGTGCATGTGTGGATCGACTATTTCTTTTTAAATTAAACAGTTTCAAGGTTGTTCCATACAGCAGAAAAAGTTGAAGCTTGGTACCAGTCATGTGCATGTCAAATTATATTAAATTCCAATCAATATTTGTCGAGTTATAATGAAAAATGTGTCATAAATCGGATTTTCAATGTTAAATTGAAATGTCCACAGAGTCCACATTCCACAGTGGATGTGGACAATTTTGTGCCAGATACAAGATATTGTTATAAGCTACGGGTGGATCAAAATGGAGGCTAATCGGAGTCGTTTTGAATTTTTTATTAATTTTCGATAATTGCTCAATGATGAGAGATAGGAAAATTGTAGATTTTGTGACCTTGCTGTGACCTTGAACTTTGGCCTACTTGGCCCAAAATTTAATGGGTTGGTCCCAGGGCCAAGGCCTATCTGTGGGTACAATTTGGTAAAGATGGTTGTAATAGTTTGCCCGTAAAGTTGCTAACAAACAAACAAACAAACAAACACACAAAGCAAAGTGATCACAATACCTCCTGGCGGAGATAATAAGTCTGACATGATAATATCATTTTGTGAATGAAAATATTCAGAGTCAGAAAGAGTTTTTAAAGGTCAGTCTGAACAAAAACATGGAATGTAGAAGAAAGGTGTTGGACTAAAATGGCGCAAAAAATAAAAAAGAACACTTTTACACAGAGATCCAGAAAACAGGTGAGATGGTGATCCCACCTTTTTTTCCACTATTGACCGATTTCCACAGCCAAGGCAAAATAGTAACAGAGGTGAGACAGGCTGGACTTTTACACAGTGGACCTGCGTTTCCAAATCAAAGGAGCGGTGATGCAGCATATGGTATGACGCATCACGTCTTTGTCAGAAATACCCCGAGCATATCGGTGTTGTTAACCTCTCCAGAGTCGGCCCATCTTTCACCGTTCCCCAAATGTTAGCATGGATAGAACCTGGCGTCTGAAGTGACAACAGCTCACGGATCTCCACATCTCCCCATTTCAACATCTTTCTGGTCACGCTGATATGCTTGTTTACTGTACACAGCCCGCGCTCATTTTTAAATCCACTGGTGCGGGGTTCACATACTCAGTGCATCATCAAAATGACACCTTGGTTGCGAAACGAGAGGTGTTCCCTTTACATAGTGTTCCAGAATCCTGATTCCACCTTATCATGGCTCTGTTACTACTCCCAGGGGTGTTACAGAGGTGGGACCAAATGATCCCACCATTTTGTTTACATAGATGTCGTTCTGGAATAAAGACAAAATATTCCCGCAGCAGAAGTGCTGTGTAAAAGGGGCTAAAAACTTTGCAAGATGGAGATGCACCTAGGGCTGTGTATCAGCAAGAACCTGGTGATACGATACAAATCACAATACTAGGATCACAATACGATATATCACAATATATCACGATACAAAAAGTTAAAAAGGCATTTTTTTATTGGTTTGTTTCTTTTTAAAAAAAAAAAAATCCTGGAAGGATGGAATTACACCAGAAATCTGCACAAATACTGAACACATTTTTATTTGATCACAACAGGATCTGATGCTATATCACAAAATGTTCCTGTGTTCAAACTTAAATTATATTTTACAGACATTACAGTTTAAGATCCTGCTCAAATGTTCATATTCTATTTGTTCAGAACTAACATCAGAACATTTTAGTTCCATCCCAAGAAAGCAACTAACATTTTTTAATAAGAGTGTTCAATAATAATAAATAAAATATAAACAAAAAAAAAGAACCTCCACTATGTCTGCATTTTAATAAATACCTAAAAATATCGATACAGTACTTTTTAATATTAATACAGTATTGTGAAATGAAATATTGCGATATATTGCAGAACCAATATTTTCTTACACCCCTAGATGCAACCAGACGAAAATGGTGTAAAAATAGAGTTTCAAATCACGTTTTTACAGTAGAAACTCTATCAGTCATGTGTTTGTGTACATAAGTAAAAAAAAAAAAGTATATGGACCCTTTGAAATTCCCTAGTTTTCTGCAGAAATTGCATAGAATATTTTTCTTCAGCAATAAATAATATTATATGATTTACAGTCCTATCCTTAAAAAACTAAAATTACAATCTGATAATGATTAGTTCTAAATGATACTTTTGTACTTTCCAAATGAAGAATATTAATCGTGGGTCTTTCCATATAATTTCATCAAGTGGTCCCCTCTCAGATTTTTCAAAATTTTTTACATACTTCTAGTACATTATATATGATGGAAAAATCCAAAATTTCAAGGCTTAATTGTAAATAGTTCCAAAGTTATGACCATTTGAAGTAGGTAGGGGGTACCCTAAAATTGCAACCAAAATTAAGACTTGAAATTTTCGGCTATTTTCAGGCTTCTATAACTTCTGAACAACTAGAGCTAGAGGTCTGAAATTTTCAGAATCATTTCACAGGAATCTATAGTCCTAAGAAATGTGAAAATATTTACTTAAAATTTATAATTGCATGTTACAGAGAATTACAAAGTTGAGATTTTATCCATCATGAACTTCTAAAATGCTACTTTTGGCCACTCATTACACAAAAACTAATCATCATATTCATTAGAAATTTTATGTGCTATATCTTGGCTATCTAGGGAATGGATCTGTTTAAAATGAAAGTGCTATGTTATGTTATGCATGATATATGAACAGCTGAAAATCAAAAATATCTGTCTGACAATATCTGTCTGTCATTCTCTGTAACATGCAATTATAAATTTTAAGTAAATATTTTCACATTTCTTAGGACTATAGATTCCTGTGAAATAATTTTGAAAATTTCAGACCTCTAGCTCTTGTTCAGAAGTTATGAAAGCCTGAAAATAGCCGAAAATTTCAAGTCTTAATTTTGGTCGCAATTTAAGGGTACCCCCTACCCACTTCTAATGGTCATAACTTTGGAACTATTTATAATTAAGTCTTGAAATTTTGGATTTTCCTATCATATATAATCTTCTATAAGTATTTCCAAACTTAGAAAAATCTGAGAGGGTCAGGTGGGAAATTTTCTTAAAATCTGTTGATTTCATATGGAATGACCCATGTAATAATTCTGCTCACAATTTTGACTGTAACCCTAACCTAAAAAAGGAAGCGGTTAAAGTGCAGTATCTATAAGAGTAGTAGTATTCATAGAATCTTAATGATACTCATCCCTATTCACATATTATTAACATGACCTCACCAGTAGTACCAGTTATACCAGTAGTACTAATCCTGTGTGAATAAAGGGTAGTTAATCGTTCTAGATTTGACTAATGCAGCTTCACTGTAGTTGAACTTCAATTTCCAGACCTTATTGAAAACATAAATCTGTAAAGAATCTGGTTAACTAGAGCTGTCAGACAGGTCTACTGCAGTAAAAGGACAGGAAACTAAAGTACAGACACAAACACTTCCATACTCTAGTAAAAGTACTTGGATATCCCCAGTGTGTGTGACTGTATGTTTCCTCCTCGGTGGTAATGTCACAGGAGTAGATGATGTTCATGCATACACTCCCAGCAGCATCTGTGAGAACAAATGAATAGTGTTTCCTTCACAGAACATCACGCCTAAAAGCACATTTTGCGGGTTCTTTGAGAGTCATCTTGGTAATTATTAAATACCTTACATACCTTGAATTTAGAGCCGCGGGGGGTGGCAAGCAAGAGGAACACTGCTGCTGTTGTTAGATCTCATAGTTACATGGAAATGGCATTTAACTCTCAGTAGACTAATAGGAAAAACACAAGTGCAGTTCAACATTTATTTATGACATACACTGTTGAATAAAACTAGAGAGAATATGAATAAAGTAGAAATACAATATAAGTATACTGTATAAAATAAATATAGCGTTGTACAGACAATAAGGCAAAGACAAAACCAAAGAAATACATATAAACTATGAAATATGTCTGAAAATCCTGGTATGAAGAGCTTAAATAAAAACAACAACACACACACACAACTTTAGAGAAATTTCAATATTATCTTAAACCAAACAGTGCAGCAGCATTTCCTCTAAAGTTCATGTGAAAGACAATAAAACAAATTCCTCTCTGAACTTTAGTGAAATAAATCAAGTAGAAATTAACTAAACTGGTAAAACTTCATTTTGTACTGTATTAGAGTGCAGTTAGTTTCAGGCTGTGGTGCAGAAAACAGAATTCATTTGAATGGATCTGGAAATAATCCTTATAATTGTGAAATTGCTGAATATTTGATCTGATAATGAAATAAAATGGGAACACAGTTTGGAGGTTTTAATAAGTTGTTGTGTTTCAAAGATGTATTTTACTTTTTCCAATAAAAAAGATTTTCTGTTGAACTTTTTCGTGTTTGAAAGTAAAATGCAGCAAAAATATTGAGATTAATAATTGACAAAGCTTTTCTAATCTTAAAAACTACTAATATATATTATTAGGATTGGGAATATAATATAGGGAGTTTTCCCCTCTAAAAATCATAAAATAACCTGCAAAGTTGCCAAATTGAGATTATTCTGGAGATCTTTCTTGTTCAAAAAACAAAATGCAACCTGTTTGTTTCTTGTAATATATTAATTATGAATGTCTTTCTCTAGTTATATAGCTACACCAGGTAGTTTTGGTAAATAAAGAGTATTTTTAGAAACTTTGTCTTCAGTTCATGTACCTAGAAAAGTTGTAAAAATCAGAAATTGTCCCTAAAATGCAAAAAAAAAAAAGAAAATGGAGATTGAATTGTTTACCTGTATCTCCCACCTCTATGCGTTATCCATATAAACTTAACACAATATGAAATTTGAAGTAAACATATGCCATGAAGGATTATGGAATGCATGGTGCCGTGCATACTACAGCACAGGTGTCAAACATGCGGCCCGGGGCCAAATCCAGCCCGTTGGATGAATTTGTAAAATGCAAAAATTACACTGAAGATATTCACAATCAATGGTGTTAAAATCATTTTATGTCAATCCAATGTAAAGTGGATCAGACTAGTAAAACACTATCATAATAACCTATAAATAATGACAACTGGAAATATTCCTCATTGTTTTAGTGTTTAAAAAAAAAAAGAAAAAATAGCAAAATTACACAAAAATGGTTACATTTACAGACTAGCCTTTTACAAAAATGTCTGAAATGTGGAATTTTAAAAATATTCTGCCTGTTACTAAATGTGTTTTGTATTTGTAGATCCACTGTGATCTGTAAGTTGTGATGCACATGTATAAATGATAAATTAAGGCGTAATATTGTTAACATTGCACTTATTTTTCCTAAGAATTTTCAGGTTGTTCGTATTTGTTCATGTTATGATTAAGTACAGTTCGTAGATGTAAACATTTTCATCATAGGATTTGACTTTTTTCACTAAAAGACATAGAGAAAACTTTGGAGTTGACATTATTTATAAGTTCTTATTCTAATATTTGTATTATTTTACTGGTCCGGCCCAGTTTGTATCATATTAGGCCACAGGTGTCAAACATGTGGCCCGGGGGCCACATCCGGCCCACCAACGGGTCCAGTCTGGTCCCTGGAATGAATTTGTGAAATGCAAAAATTACACTGAAGATATGAATCATTTTAGTTCAGGTTCCATATACAGACCAATTTAATCTCAAGTGAGTCGGATCAGTAAAATACTATCATAATAACCTATAAATGATCATAACTCCACATTTTTGTCCTTGTAAATGTCAACATTTTCATGTCATTTTACTGTATTTACACCAAAGCAAACTATAATTTCACAAAAACACAAATAACCTGAACAAATATGAACATTTTAAAATGTCTGAAGTGTAATTTTAACAATATTCAGCCTGTTATTAAATCTTTTGTGTATTTGTTGATCCACTGTGATTTGTAAGTTGTAATTTACATGTTTAAATGATAAACTGAGACATAATATTGTTAAAATTGTACTTAGTTTTCTTAAGAAATTTCAGTTTGTTTATGTTATTCGCATTGTTTTAAAGGATGGTTGGTAGATGTAAACATTTTCATCACATAATTTTACTTTTTTTGCTCTAAAACATAGGGGAAAGTTTGGAGATGACATTATTTATATAGGATTATTTTATTATTTTACTGGTCCGGCCCACTTCAGATCAAATTTAGCTTAATGTGACCCCTGAACTAAAATGAGTTTGACACCCCTGTACTACAGGATACGACCAGATGCATTTGGGAGCGTCCTGGTGTTTTTTTGCTTTCACACATAATGTACTGGAACATACACATCTGTTGTACGCCCACATATGTAGTTCCTTCCTTTTGCCACACGGTAGAGCTCTTAGACTGCTTTCTGTCCGTGTTTCTCTGTTAATCAGCTGCCAAATGTTCTGCGGTTCCTCTGTAACAAAGGCAGAGATGTTGACGTTTTACTGGGTGGCTCACTCATAACCAAATGTTAAATGTTGAAGTGTACGTTACTCTGTGGCCCGTTCACCCTCTTAATGACTACTTAATCCTTTGTCTGTCTCTTTATCTTGCGCTCACACATTCACACACCATCTGCCACTTTGACACTGCCAGGTGGTCCAAACATACTGTATGCTTTTATGAAACTGGCCCATTATTCCTGCTCATTTCTGTTTATTCTCATGAGATAGAGTAGGAGTGTAGTGGGCCTGTTTCTGCAGAGGAAGAGCATGTTGTGTGTTGCACCTGTGACATGAGTCAGTTTTCAGCTCTTTGTCCTGTCAGACAGTGTGAGTGTGTGTGTGTGTGTGTGTGTGTGTGTGTGGATCACGTTGCTGTTCAGATGATTTACTGGAAGAACTCTGTAGTTACCGACACAAGACTCATTAACAGACAGCCAACCGATGAGGCACACGACATAGATGCAATACTGTTGTTTACTGTGGAGGGTTTTCTAAAAGGGCTGTGTCATTTAACCCTCCGGTATCCCATCCAGTAAGGCCCTTACTAAGCACCAAGTGTGCCTTTTTCGCGCACTTGTGGAATAGTGTCAAAAAAAAAATTCATAGTTTGTTTCTAATTCTTTTACACTTTTTCTCTATTTCATCAACTTGAGCTGTAAATAAAAATACCAAATACAAATTGTCAAATTTTTTAACCCTTTAAATTCTGTGTTTGTATTGTAAACAAACCATTTTTTTGGATGCAAAAAACAAAAAAAAATTCTTTTTTTCAATATACTACATAAAAAGTGGATCACATATTATTTGATTTTTGCAGCCTGGCATATGCCAATGATTAACAGCAATATTGGTTAATTTGCATTATTATTTTTGGCGCTAGGTCAAATGTTCAAAAATACTAGCATTTGTCACCAAGTGTGTATAAAATGCACACCTATAAATCAAACTATGAAATGTTATATATTGATTTATTCTTCTGCACTAATTTGATTTTATTTTTATGTTTATGTTTATGCATTTGGCAGATGCTTTTTTTTCCCCAAACTTACAGGCTTACAGGGGAAAATCAATCAAATCACTCAATCAATCAAATTTTATTTATATAGCGCCAGATCACAACAAAAAAGTTATCTCATGACACTTTATATATAGAGTTGGTCAAAACCAGACTCTAAGCCAATTTACAGAACCCCAACAGAATCCTCCAGGAGCAAACACTTGTGACTGGTGACAGTGGCGAGGAAAAACTTCCCTTTAACAGCAGAAACCTGGAGCAGACCCAGACTCCTGGAGGATGGACGTCTGCCTTGACCAGTTGGGGTTAAAGAGAGAGGGTAAAGAAAGAGAAAAAGAGAGAGCGATAGAGATAGAGACTGGGGGAGAGGGGGAGTAGGGGGAGACACATGGAGGCAGTTGAGGATAAGTGAGTGATGATGATGAAGGCAGGAGAGAGGCAGGACCACCGCAGCAGGTCCAGAGATAATCCTGGGAAAATCTGTGATAATCCTGGGAAAAACCTTATTAAAATATTTAAAATGGAATGTCTGACAGTGCTAGGACAGGAGGTGCTCTCGGAAGAGCTGGGTCTTCAGGAGCTTCTTGAAGATAGGCAGGGATGCCTCTGTTCTCGTAGTACTTGGTAGAACGTTCCACCAATGTGGAATGACCCATGAAAAGAGCCTGGATTGTCTTGTATTGTCTTGTATTGTCTTTTTGTAAATCCAGGTCAGCCCTAATCATACATATCAAATGGAAGAAATAGTGCGTTTTAGGCACACTTGGCAAACAGATGCTAGTCTTGTAATTTTCTTTTGTTTACAATGTGCAAATTGTAGTTGGTGGCCAGAATTTTAAAGATCATGCAAAAATGAACAACTTTTGAATTCTAACCTTATTTAAATAGTGAAAAATTTTATGAAGTTTTTTAAAAACAAAGTGCAAAGTGTGCCTAAAAGGCGCACCCGGATACCGGAGGGTTAACCAAACATCCTGATTAGCTAATTTCATACCCATATAGCATATTGTATACAGTCCTGGAAAAAATTATTAGACCTACAAAAGTCATCAAATACAATGGTTATGCAATCAAGTACTAACGCCTGTGTGTATCATGTGACTAAAACAGACAGAAAAGAAACCATCAAATGCCTAAAAGCACTGTTTTTGTCAGTACAATACCATAGATATTGATGTAAGAACTGAAGTGATTTTGGTTATTATCAAGAAAACCATGGAAAATGGATAGATATCAGCTCTGAAATTAAACTCTTATGAGCTGTTTTTGTTGTTATCCTTATATTTGTCCAAACAAATGTACATTTAGTTGTACCAGGCTTTAAAATGAACAAGAAATTGAAGAAAACAAGGGTGGTCTAATAATTTTTTCTGCAACTGTACACCATGGGAAAAAAAAGTCTATAAAATATAAAATACTATGTGGTGTTTTGTCTAGTCAGAGTCTCCCTGTTCAGAAGTACCCTCTTCTCTGTCATGTTTGTTTGTGTGCAAAGCTTCATCCAAGATTTAAGAGTATGATTTACACAACAACAAATCCTTATATTGCACAAACCTACTAATATTAATGTTTTGCATGTTTGTGACTACTTTATGTGTTGAATGTTTCTGATAAACTGAAGGATTAAATGTTCCTTTATTATCCCTCTGATGCTAAATAAACTCTTGGATTCCGTGGAAAATGCATTATCATAACACTGAAATCAGGCCTATTCTGAGCTCATGAAAAGTCTTTTAAGAGAACAGCGGCACCGCAAACGTATGATGAGCTTATATAATATGATGCATGGCTGTAGATTAAACTAAACATCACTATATAAAGTAGATCAAATGAGCTCAAACTTAAACATCTGCAGCAGTAAAACCAATCAAAAAACATCCTATTTATTAGTAAAACACTGTCAGGGCCCATTTTACTGCAGAAGGGATGACTTTAACTTGTCATACTAGCAGAACTCTTTAGGTGGAGTACATGTATTCCATTGCCAAACTTTTACTCTCTCCCACTTTTTGCACTATTAAGGAATGTCAGGTTTGACTGGTCAAAGTCCTTTGATGAACTCCCACTCACAGGAAGACACACCTTGTGTAAGGACGTTAACTTATTTCCTTTGACACATATAATATTTCATAAGACGGCAGGTAGCCCTTATATGGATGTTTCCTGTCAGGAACGGCCCAGCCGGCAGAAACTGCCTTCCTGTCAGACAGGTAAGGAGAATAGAAACAGATAGAAGTCTGTTTTTGGTATGACTTACCCACAACAACGAATGAAAGCAAAGGGCGTCTGTAGTGTGTAGTGTTGTGCCAGCAGTGAAAAGGACAGTTTAGGATGCAGTGTAATTCCTATGATGATAAACATTCACTTAACCTCCTAAAACCCAGGAAATGTCAGCAAAGTACAGGCTTTTTTGTGTTTTATTAAATAAGTGCCTATATTGGAAACATCATGATGCAGCAGTTTTTTCAGATGCAGTTTTTATTATTATTATTATCTTTTATTTATTTATTTGTATTATTAGGAGTGGGAATATAATATAGGGAGTTTTTTCCTCTAAAAATCATAAAATAACCTACAAAGTTGCCAAATTGAGATCATTCTGGAGATCTTTCTTGCTCAAAAAATAAAATGCAACCTCT
This sequence comes from Sphaeramia orbicularis, assembly GCF_902148855.1. Classification (NCBI taxonomy): domain Eukaryota; kingdom Metazoa; phylum Chordata; class Actinopteri; order Kurtiformes; family Apogonidae; genus Sphaeramia; species Sphaeramia orbicularis. The sequence continues at coordinate 16,681,563 of NC_043973.1, read as the reverse complement.
TTGTTTCTTGTAATGTATTAATTGTGAATGTTTTTCTCTAGTTATATACACCAGGTAGTTTTGGTAAATAAAGAGTATTTTTAGAAACTTTGTCTTCAGTTCATGTACCTAGAAAAGTTGTAAAATCAGAAATTGTCCTTAACCTCCTAAGACTCCAGGAAATGTCAGCAAAGTACAAGCTTTTTTTGTTTTTTATTAAATACGTGCCTATATTGGAAACATCATGATGCAATAGTTTTTTCAGATCAGTTTTTAAAATTTTTATGGAATGTCCTTTGTGGTGGACAATTTTCTTTTCTTTTTTTTTGTATAAAGTTGTGAAACTCTTGTCCACGAATGTAGACAGAAAACCCATAGCTGGGTCTTAGGAGGTTAATTACTGTTAACCTGTATTTAATCTTGGAGTATATTGAGGTGAAGGGTCCTTTTGCAATGTAACCCTAACCCTAAAACACAGGAATTACACTCAGAACATGGGATTTCAGTGGTGATAAAAACAAAAAAACAATATGCATTAAATGATAAATGAAGGACATTCACTGAAACAAAACATGAATTATCTGAAACAAGAATTCTTATCAAAATATTGTAAAAATAAACATTTTAATTGCCCTAAACATACAAGTGATGCAATCTTAAGCCAGTTCTGTAAACTGGTGCATGTTGCACGGTAAGTAAACCTAGATTTTCTAACATCAGGAAAAACAGGTGGCACTTGCACTTACACAACATATGTATGGAGAGAATATTGTTCCCACAAAGAGCACATTTGTGTTTAGCTCATCTGAAAATGAAAACAAAAAAAAGATATGTAATAGTGTAAAATAATTTGTTTCATTCTGAGTGTTCACAAATGTAATGCCACATGGGTTTTGGGTGGATTTATGTATATAATTAAAAGTTGGGAAGGTGTTACCCTTCAATTAGAAAACATACATTAACCACGTTTAAACTCACTACAGGAGCCTGTGAAGGTAAATATAGGGTTTAGATAAGCCATGTTCACATGGTGGACTTCTGGGAAAATAAGCAGTCTGACAAAAAGTAGAAAAATCTCTCAAAATTGCTAGTTACATAATAGTCAATAGTAGTCAGTAAGTCACAGACATAAGTGCAAATGATTAGATCTGTGAAGCCAAAATCTGTATGTGAAACTATAAAATGATCCAGAATAGGATGTGAAAACTAAGACTTAAACTAAAACAAGTGGTGCATAAATCATTTTAAGAATTTCAGAAACATAAAAACTAAATTAGAACATTTGTGCTGTGGTTGTGTACTTACTCAAATTTAACCCTTTCATGCATGAATTATGAGAACCTTAGTCAAAATTTTTTTCTTGATTGTTTTTATACCTCCTTGGACATGAAAAAACCAATGCAATCGAGGTTTTTTTTTTTTTTTTTTCTCTCCATTGAGTTACAAAAATGTCCGTGCATTATATGTTTGAAGTAAAGAAATGTGTTTAAATCCCAGTATCAGAAAGTGATATGAAAACAATGAAATAAAAACATTTTTAATGCTGTTACTCACATTTTAACATATTCTAATGCTATTTATTACTCACTTCATGGAGATAATATGCAAAAAAATAAATAAATAAAGGCTAACAATTAACTGATTTACACTTAAACATGTTACTGCAGATCAGGTTTATCAAGAACAGCTAAGTTACAGTAATAGTATGACTTGCAGTGTATGAGATGATGCGTAAGCGTCCAGTGTGTTGTCTGATATGGAACTAAAACAGCAAAACCCATAAATATAAAACAGTTTTGAATAACTGTCCACTGTAGTGACCACTATCCATGAAAGTGTTAATGAAAGATTCCATTATTTTTGATAACTTTTTGATTTTGTAACTTATATTTAAGGTCCTTTATTCTTTTATTCTACCTTTTTCAGCTTCTATAAACTAAGGCTTTCCTCTTAATACCTGGAAAACTACAGCTGACACCAAAACTACAGGGTGGGGAAGCAAAATTTACAATATTTTGAGGCAGGGATTGAAAGACAGTGTATGACCAATTAGTTTATTGAAAGTCATGAGAATTTATTTGCCACAAGAAAATTTACATAATAGAAAATGTTTTTATTCTATGTGTCCTCCTTTCTCAATAACTGCCTTCACACGCTTCCTGAAACTTGCGCAAGTGTTCCTCAAATATTCGGGTGACAACTTCTCCCATTCTTCTTTAATAGTATCGTCCAGACTTTCTCGTAATAGTTTTGCTCATAGTCATTCTCTTCTTTACATTATAAACAGTCTTTATGGACACTCCAACTATTTTTGAAATCTCCTTTGGTGTGACGAGTGCATTCAGCAAATCACACACTCTTTGACGTTTACTTTCCTGATTACTCATATGGGCAAAAGTTTCTGAAAAGGTATGGATAATAGTGTTAGGTATGATTATGACATCAATATATGTTTGGTTTCAAAACAATTGACGTAGTGCCTGCTGAGAAAAAACAACTAAATGTTCATTGTAAATTTTGCTTCCCCACCCTGTAAATAAAATTGAACTTAATTATTCAAGTTGCAGCCCAAAAATGAACTTAAGCAACAAAAACCAAAGTGAAATACTAACATTGTTTCATAGATTATTAAACTGTTTGGTATTTTTGTGTGAACTCAAACACATTCGTGACTTTACACAAATTATTTTACACATTTTTGACCTTTCTGAGCCTATTTTTTCTCCTTAAACTGTGTGGACATTCAGCTGTGTGTTGCAGAAACACTGTCACTTTGATTGATTCCCTCATGTCTTAGGAGCTCTTTATGAGTCTGCAGGGACGTCTGCTGGCATCCCAAACAAAGGCCAGTGTGTGTCTCCTCACTGAGGCCTTGTCAGGATCATCTGTGTGTCTATGTGTGCATGAGAAAAACAGCTTAACACCTGTAGCACAGGAGGATGCATCCACCAGCATGTGGTCGAGAGAAGAAACTGAACCCCTTTAAAAGTCCGTGGGCCCCAAAGGTTTTGTCTAAAGCCACACTATGTTTCTGTGTTTAGAACAAGAACAAACAGGTGTCCGAGAGATGCACAATTCCGGTCTGTCTCGAAGCCGGGGGTCCCCGTGTCTCTGAAATCAGGTGCCTCATTCACTCTGTCAAATTCATTCCTTTTTAAAGAACTCCAAGGCTTTGTTTGACTCTGATATATGGAGTCACTTTCGCTTTTCAGCCACCGCACAGTGGAACAAAGCCTCACATTTTGTCCTAAAAGTGAGTTTGGTACAGTGGCTCCTTGTGAAATTACCTCTTGAAGTGTAACAGTCAATGTTCCCTCTCTACAGACTTCCTACTTCAAAACTAGACAGTTATCTGATTGTGTGGAACTTTTTTTTTTCCTCACCGGGAGTTATCAGCCTCACAATCTACAGTTCAGACATTTCAAACTCGCCGGGTTTGGAATAAGTGATTACAGTGTCTGTGTGCACACTCACCTATTTATTAAATCAATCATAGCATTTATAGCATTTAATTTGAATAGGCCACCAACAGAGACGTTTACTATAGGATTTTTTTTTTTACTTATATATATATATATATAAGTATATATATATATATATTATATATATATATATATATATATATAATTACTTATTATTTAACCTCCTGAGACTCAGGAAAGTAAAGTTTTTTTTTTTTTTTTTTACATTAACTTACTATCTTAATTGGAAACACCATACTGCAACAGTCTTTTCAGATACATTTTTTTGGAATGTCCTTTACAGTGGACAGAGTTTTTTTTTCTTTTTTTTTAAGTAAAGCTGTGAAACTCTTGTCCCCTACAGTCGACAAAAATGCATGGCTGTGGTCTCAATCAACGTTACACTAGACCTAAATGCAATATAATACTACTCAAGATGTAATTGAGATTGGTAATTAATTCAACCAAACATAAGCAAGTGGTGATATTAGGTGTATTTAATGAAACTGAGAAACTTGTACAGCAGAACTTACAGAAAGTCTCTGCAGGAAGTACTGACTGTATTTATGTCAAGTTAATCAACCTGACATAAATGAATGTGTGTATAGATAGATAGATAGATAGATAGAGAGATAGAGAGATAGAGAGATAGATAGATAGATTTCTATCTCACAGCCTTCCCCCACCACTAAAAACAGTTATATAGAGGTTATTCTCCTCTTGATGCCCCTGACCACAGATCTGGAGTCAGTCCCAGAGCACCTTCAGTGGCATCTCACTGCTCCTATTGTTTACTATGTGCTAAAGTGCTAATGCTAGGTAGTGTGTGTCTATGTGTGTGTGCATGTGTGTGTATATGTATTAGGATGGGTAAAATGCAGAGACCAAGTTTACCTACAGGGGTAACAAAGCAAGCCAACCTTTAACCTTTAACCTTCAACACACAAATAAGCTAAAAGAAGCTAAAAACTCCACAAATTCCACAGAGAGAGGCCTCAAACAAGTTAAAACTCCCCAGCATACAGAGGCTGAAAACAACCCAAAATTTTAAAGAGGAATTCAGGGTTATTCAAAAAGAATGAACCAATTTCATGACGCAATATTTTAATAAGGAAAACCAATAGAAAACTCCAGCCAAGTCACAAGTATTCTACTCACAATCAACTTTAATTTCCTGTCTTACAAGTGTTCAATGTGTCCACCACCTGCAGCACAGACAACATCAATGCCATAAGAGAATTCCTCCCAGACACGTATCAGCATGTCACGATCCACTGAGTTGATCGCTGTTGTGATTCGATGTTTAAGGTCATCGAGGTTAGTGGGTGGCGGTGGAACATAAACGCGATCTTTTATGTATCCCCACAAGAAAAAATCACACATAGTGAGGTCTGGGGATCTCACAGGGCAAGCACAGAGAGTAAGGTCTTGGGGCCCCCTTCCGACCAATCCATCACTGGGGCACCAGCCTAACCCTAACCCTGTGGCTGCCTTTCAAAACTGAGAAAACTCCTCTTTCAACTGGTCACTGACTCATTCCATGATGATGCTTGTGAACTGAAGCAATGTGTCATGAAATCGGTTCGTTCTTTTTGAATAACCCTGTACAATACTTGACAAAAATATTGTTGGTACAGACTTTTTGACCCTGACGGTGCTCACAGTGACGCTCTACTAAATTATGTTCCCTGCAGAGTTTGTGATGCAACTTCTTAATACGGTATCTGTATCATAATCTATATCATAATACTGGAAGGTCTCAGAGCATCTGTGTGTAGGGATGGGAATCGATAAGAATTTAACAATTCCGATTCCATTATTGATTTTGCTTATCAATCCGATTCTTTATCGATTTTCTTATCAATTCTCATTGAGGGAATAAAAGAGTATGCATTAACTGTCTTTTATATTTCCATCTCTGCACAGAAAATATAACATATACAGTAAGTACAAATAATAAGAACAGATCACGCCGGGCCTGACGCTTTACTATTTCCTCTACTGCTGCATGTCTACTGCATGGAACCAGTTCGACTCAACTTGGCTCGGCTCCCGTTGTTGTGCACCTCTTTTCCTTACCCCTACCTCCGGAAACTTGTTTTTGAGGGGGTACGACGTTTGTTGCCCACACCAGAACTGTAACTGGGCTCGGCGTTCACTCTGCCGCTACATTCACAAGTGTCGCTAAGTAGCGTATCAAATACGTGACATTCCTGTAAATAAATCACATGCTGTGTGGACAAATGTTTGAACATATTGGAGGGATTCCACCCTTTTGAAGACATGGAAGCTTTGACAGTGTTACAAGTGGACCTGGTGTCGTCTTTTTAGACCGTTTCTGCCTCATCGCCATGTTGCCTACGTTTTAACCAAAACAATGCAGCGCACATTTGACGTCATCGCGCATGCACTACAAAGGCGGAATCGATAAGCAGAATTGTTAAGCAGGCAGGCAAACGATTCCAAGGAATCGAGCTACTGGGATCCAGTTCTCAAAAAGAACCGGTTCTCGATTCCCATCCCTGTGTGTGTGTGTGTGTGTGTGTGTGTGTGTGTGTGTGTGTGTGTGTGCGTAGGCATGATTCTGACAAACTGAGATGTTTTTACCTGGCCAATTTGGTACCTACAGTTGAGGAATATTCCCATCTCCACATTAAATATCTTGGCAAGTTGATAGGACCAATATTTTCAGATATTACTCATTTTGGAATACAATTGCTTTACAATCACAGAAGCGCCGTACCATGCTGCATGATGGGAAATGAAATTAAAAACAGGAATGCTTCATTTACTCCTGCAGTCCCAACATATCGGTATTAACATTGGAGCCTGCAGCCAAACGGCCGGTACGTACTGAGAGTTTACTGAGTGACATTTGAGAGCTAGAGAGGGGGGTAAGGTAGGGCTGCAGCTGCATAAAGTATAAAAAGAAAACCCTGATATGTTTGCACCATAGATCAGGCAAACAAATTCCTAAATGGATTTAGGTCAGTTGTTTTGCCGGTAAGGTGAGAGATGTCATACCAGTTTGAGTTATGCAGATGAACTCAGCTACTTGTTTTTATGACTGCTGGAATGTTAAAGTGACCTACAATTAGCCTGAAGCGAAGGGAGAATGGTGCAAAGTCCAGCTTGTTTTGCGTCAGTAATAAACAAAAAATAAATGTTATGTTATGTTAAATGTTTGTATATAAACAGAGGAGTGGAGCAGCTACTCTCTGACGTGCTGTGAGATATTTACAGCAGACAACATGAAGCAGATCCAGTTTCAGCAGCAGAACAAAAATATGCACAGTGCATGTTGTACCTATTAAGCAGAAAGTTTATGTTTGAAAACTAGAGGAGATACTGCAGAGTGGGAACACTTTAAATGTACACTTAGGAGCATCTGTTGAGTAAAGTCCAAATACAGTGTGTTTTTATTTTACTGCCCTAGTTTTTTCTTTGTCCCTTTGAAAAACTCCCTGGTATCTGTGCAAATACAATAGCTGTAATTATTATCCACATTATGCCTAGAAACAAGTCAACAGCTCATCACTTTAGAATGCTGCTGGATCTTTTACCAGAACTTGAATCTTGATTTTCCTGTACTGACTTTTCATGTTTTATAACTTCTGCTGCAGAGACTGTGCACATAAAGACTGAACTTGAGTCTTGATTTTCCTGTCCCGACTCTACTTGTTTTGTAACTTCTGCTGCACAGAGTGTGTACATAAAAAATTAAGGGTGCATGTTCCCTCTTTTCATTATCCTGAAAGCATTAGCTGAACTTCTCAGAGCTGACCTACATCTGCAGGGAAATGGATGGATCGTGAAGAGAAGGGAAGTAGAGTGAGGGAGGAGGGGGTTCGGGGGGGTGGAGGGGTGGAGGAGGAAGTGTCCTCAGTTTGACCCATAGTGGGAGCCTCTTCCTCCACCTGACATGTCTTTGAAACTGTGAGATGAACGGAGCTGAGGCGATGGAGGGAGGAGTAGCCGCTCATGTGGCTGGTGATTAATAGTGTCTCCAAACCTCTGTGTGTGTAAGACAATCATTCTGTGTCTAAATGTGTCCGTCTCAAGGGGCCACAACCACAGCCTGAAACAGAAGCCAAAGTGGAAGTAGCTTCAAGTGTAATACAGCTGGATCAGATACTGACTCCGAAAAACTGTCTCCGATTGGCTTCCATCAAAATATGTCAACTTCTCTCTAGAAAAAGTCAATGCATTCTGGTTTCATTTTGCTCTGTTGTGTACACTGATGGCTTTTAATTATTACTGCATAAGATTTGAAGGTTTATATCACAGTTTGATTGACAACTAGACTCCCTGCACACATAGAGATTCTGTTTATCGAACAAAATATATATCAGCTAAAATTTACTTAGGGGGTCAAATGAGTGGACAGTTTTGTCAAAAAAAAAAAAAGTTGTAAGAAATGCATAGAACTGTGTTGAAATAATGCTAATACATTTGTGCACAGACTACTGATATTATTTGACAGTGGAAGCTATATTTTCAGAAATATTGGATTTTGAATAGCACGTGTATGTGAAAACTTTTGCTGGTGGACGGACGTGACATTACCCATGATGCTCTGGTCAGTACCAGTACTTTATTAGTAATAAACTTATATACTTACTATTGCTAATTCTCCTCTTATTCATAAATGTTAGTATTGTGGATCTAAAACAATAACAGCTGACACAAAAACACAAAATGTGGCAGTGGACGGATGTGACATGGTTGTTACAGATCCCATCATACTGATGCTCGGCAGCCATGTCACCGTTTCCACAAATGATCCCTGTGCAAAAACTAGGATCAGAATTATTTATTGTATAGTTTATCATCATACTAAAGAGTAAATAACAATATAGAATTGTTATTTCTTCATAAAAATGCTTATTATTAGAAAACTGTTGATTTAAAAAGTGACGTGTGACATTCTTAATGTATGTATTGGCGTAACATAAGCAGGATGGATCAGCACCATACTCCAGATTGCAACCTGTAAAAATAAAACGTGATATGTAGTATATAATCTTGTAAGAAAAACTGGGGAATCTAAAAGAATAGAATATTTGTTTGTCAGGTAAATTCAGTTCAAATATAACTTGTCCATTTGTGACATGAAAATATAGCATTAATTGTGATGAAATTGGACATTTTTGAGCTGAAAACATAGTTCATATGACCATCAACATGTTGCAACAGAAGTGAAATCCTGTAAATTTGCATAACTTGCATTTACCAACACAAAGTTCCTTTGGGGATTCACTTATATTGATTTCTTATGCACAAAGACATAAATAAGACCTCTAAGCAAATTTTAGCCGATTCGTTCGTACAGAACCGTTTCAGTTCAGGGCTTTTGATACAATACGGAGGCGTACCGAATGAATACATGCAGCCTATGTGAAGAACGCAAACACTTGCCCTAAGTTTCCACACAAACTTTGAGGCGAAACATTCACAGTATGAGCAGGGTGGCCGCAAGCAGAACCCATATGCTAGGTTTCCCCTTTATACATTCAGCAGAGCATAACAGAGGCACAGAAGGTGTCAGACGTTTGAAGTGTCTTTAGTTTCACTTTGGGTTTTAGGCAGTTACAGAATGCACCCCCTGTATAACCCCCCACACACACACACACACACACTGTACTCCTTCACTGTACCGAAAACGTATCGAAAATGCATCGAACCGAAGACACTTGTACCAAAAACGTACCGTTTTTGTTACCATTACACCCCTAGTATGCAATATGTCACAATAACATAAGTTTGACATAACGTATGTGATGACATTTCTCAAATATCTAAAATAACTTGTTAGTTACAGTGTTTGTGTGCATTCTGGTCGGTGTTTTAGGTAAAAGGGCTGTTTTATTGTCCTGAAGTCCACCCTCTTGTCCAAATATGGTCACTTCTGGTGAGAGCTAAAATGTTAAAAACAATGGTGCATAAACCAGTGGTTGGCTTCATGGTGGCTATGGTCATTTGTTTTACAGTCTGTCAGTTCCTTTCTATTCTGGATGCATTTTACATGTTGTAAATATTGTCAGCAGTGCTTTCTTATATCTTGTTTTTAAGTTTATTTTATTTTTTAATTTTTTTTCTCATTTATTCAGCTTTATTGTCACTTATCTACAGTGGCCCAGAGGGGCAAAAGCCCAAAAATTATCCACTATAAGCAAAAAAAGAAATTCTGATATATTTAAAAAGAAGTATCTGAAAAAATAAATGTACCCCTTAAATAAAAATACACTTGCATTGGAAAAAAAAACTATCTCCTAAAAAAAAAACTTTTAATAAAAAATTAATTTGTACAAAGAAATACAAGAAACGTGTATGATTTTTTTTAACAATAAAATAATCTTAAAAAAAATAAACTTCGACAAAAAAAAGTGTCTTAAAATAAAATTGCGCAACATCAAAAATTATACATTTATCAAAAAACAAGTGTACCTGAAAATATAAAACTCCACATGCCCAAAAAAAGAAAACCCCTTCACCCCATAAACAAGGCTCATCAAAAAAAAAAGAAAGAAAAAAAAAAACCATCAACCACCCCTTCAATCAGTTTTTAAGTATTTTTAAGAATAACACATACAACATACTCATGCAACATCCACGATAATTAGGATATTTATTTTTCTGTGTGTTTTTGGCTCTTATCCATACTTAATGGTGTTTGAGGTCACTAAAATTCAAGACTTTTAAAAACTAGGTTATATTAGTCTGTGTGAACAAGGAAAACAGAGAGATTGGAAAACAAAGACATGACAGTCAAGTGTGTGCTTGTCTATTATAGTTTTATGTAATGAATCTAATGAATCTCAACCTGAGGCAGTGGTTTGTTGGAGGCTTTGTAGCTGTGTGCAGTTGATTTTGCATTCTCATGTGGACAGAGAATGGGGGTAAATAGTCCTTTACAAAAACATCCATATTAGTGTGGACTGGCATTAATCAGCTGTATGTGGCCTACTTAGTTTACCTAGATATTTATGGGAGACTAGACATGATGGTAAAGGGGGAATTCCGATAATTTCCCACTTTTACACACAAACTAAAAATATCCTCCCTGTGGTTTTTAAGGCATGACTTACATTTCTTTTACTGTCACATTGAATGGAACCACATGCAGCATTCTGACATCATTATTATTTCATCATCTTATGGGGGATTTTGTTCGGATTTTACATGATGTTGACATCTCATTGCATGTGTCTTTAGAATTTTAATAACTTCCCATGTCAGCAACATCGAGTAGCATCTACTGGTTCACTGTAGATCAGGGGTCTCAAACATGCGGCCCTAGGGCCAAAGGTTCCAGTCTGGCCCATGGGATGTTTTTGCAAAGTCAAAAATTCCACAGTCTTGAACTGAATTAAGCAAAAAATTTTTTAGCTTGAATTAAGGGAAAAAAATTGAATTAAGTAAAAAAATAAATCTTGAATTAAGGAAAAAAAAATCTTGAATTAAGCCAAAAAAATCTAGAATTAAACCAAAAAAATCTTGAATTAAGCAAAAAAAATTCTTAAATATAGCAAAAAATCTTGAATTAAGCAAAAAATCTTGAATTAACAACTTCAGTTTTTTTTTTCATTTTAGCGCTAAAAATAATATTAGATTATGAAAATATTTACATTTACAAACTGTCCTGTAACAATAAAATGTGAATACCCTGAACAAATATGAACAAGGAAAAAAAAGGAAAAGGAAAAAAAAATCTTGAATTAAGCCAAAAAAATCTTGAATTGAGCAAAAAGAAAACTTAAATTTAGCAAAAAAATCTTGAATTGAGCAAAAAATCTTGAATTAAGCGAAAAATCTTGAATTAACGACTTAATTTTTTTTCTTTGTTTTAGTGCAAAAAATATTAGATTATGAAAATATCCACATTTACAAACTATCCTGTAACAATAAAATGTGAATAACCTGAACAAATATGAACAACCTGAAATGTCTAAAGAAAATTAAGCACAATTTTCTTTTTCTTTGCAAAGTCAAAAATTCCAGTCTTGAACGGAATTAAGCAAAAAAAATTTAGCTTGAATTAAGGAGAAAAAATTGAATTAAGCAAAAAAATCTTTAATGAAAAAAAAAAAATCTTGAATTAAGCAAAAAATCTTGAATTAAGCAAAAATCTTGAATTAAGCAAAAAATTTTAAATTAACGGCTTCTTTTTTTTTCTTCTTTGTTTTAGTGCAAAAAATAATATTAGATTATGAAAATATTTACATTTACAAACTAGAAGCACTCTGAGAGCGCAGACCTCCGCCAAGGCTGATCAGTGGCCCCCCCCGTGGGCCCCCCCACCCCCGATCACCACCAAAATTCAATCATTTCTTCCTTAGCCCATTTCCAACAAACCCTGAAAATTTCATCCAAATCTGTCCATAACTTTTTGAGTTATGTTGCACACTAACGGACAGACAAACAAACAAACAAACAAACAAACCCTGGCAAAAACATAACCTCCTTGGCGGAGGGTAACTATCCTGTAACAATAAAATGTGAATAACCTGAACAAATATGAACAACCTGAAATGTCTAAAGAAAATTAAGCACAATTTTAACTATTTTCTGCCTGTTACTAAGTGTTTAGTGTCTTTGTAGATCTGATCCATAATGCACATGTAGAAATGATAAGTTGAGGCATAATACTGTTAAAATTGCACTTATTTTTCTTAAGAAATTAAAGTTTTTCAGGTTATTCACATCTTTTTTTGTTTGGATAGTTTATAAAAGTAAGTATTTTCATAATTTAATGTTTTTTTTTCTTTCCACTAAAACAAAGACAAAAATTTGGAGTCGTCATTATTTATATGTTATTTTGTTATTATTTTACTGGTCCGGCCCACTGGAGATCAAATCGGGCTGAATGTGGCCCCTGAAAGAAAATGAGTTTGAGACCCCTACTGTAGATGCTTTAAATCCAATCATTTTCATCTTATCTATACAGGTCTCAGATACAAGAAGTGTGGTTTTCCGTAGGACAATAAAGTCTTATAGTTTCACAATCGGTAAATTCCGATTGTGGTTTGATTGAACTTCAGGCTTTTATAGTTTGATATGTCACTCGTGCGTTTGGCCTTGTAGTCCTCCTCTTCCTGCTCAGTGCTGACCGAGACCTTCACCTCTGTCATAAAGTAATCACATAATCTTTCACCTGGCCTTTGAAACAGTAGCACCATAGAGTTTTCTGCGCCAATGTTGTCATGACCTGATAGCGTTAATCGTGTGAACCTGGCAACCAGTCCGCAGATATTAACTCTTAATCATACTTTACTTCTTCACACCTGTGTCAATACTAACATGCATATGCATCTGTAAGAGTGATTACAGTATTTGTACGTTATATGGTTTTACATCATTACCCCACAGTTGTCCCAGCAGACAGTTCTCACTCTCTGGTTCCTGTGTTTGTGGGTTCGTGGATTTCTTCGTTCAACTTGTCTTGAGCGCTCGTGTAGTAATCTGTCTGCTGTCCACATGTTGGTCATTCCTATCCTTGTTTGTTCAGAAATGTACCTTCTTACTCACATACTGTGGTTTGTTGGCTCTTGAACTGTAAGCAGTCGATGTTGGAGATAAAGTCGTCGTGTGTCTTCTTGATAATCAGTCTTAAAAAAGGGCAGTATGTCACGGGGTTGTTTGTTGTTAACGACACATGAGCAAAGAAACAACATTTTAAAGGATGTAGCACCCAATATTAGTGTCTAAGGACTGGATTTGAGGTAATATGTTCACTTGAGTACAGACTGGGGATGGGAATCGATAAGAATTTAACGAGTCCGATTCCATTATCGATTTTGCTTATCGATCCGATTCCTTATCGATTCTCTTATCGATTCTCATTGGGTGAGGGAATAAAAGAGTACAAACGGGTGTGTTTGCATTAACTGTCTTTTATATTTCCATCTCTGCACAGAAAATATAACATATACAGTATGTACAAATAATAATAACTGATGATGCCGGGTCTGTTTTTATTTATTTATTTATTTATTTTTACAGTGAAAGTGAAACTAAAGACGCCTTACTAGTTTACTAATTCCTCTATTGCTGCATGGAGCAGGTTCGACTCTGCCCATCTCCCGTTGTTGGGCACCTCATTTCCTTTCCCCTACCTTCGGAAATTTGTATTTGAGGGGGTACGACGTTTGTTGCCCGCAACGGAACCGGAACTGGGCCCAGATGACGGCCTGGTGTTCACTCTGCCGCTAGATTCACAAGCGCCACTAAGTAGCGAATCAAATGAATCACATGCTGTATGGACAAATGTTTGAGCATACTGGAGGGATTCCACCCTTTGGAAGACATGGGAACTTTGCAAGTGCTGCAAGTGGACCTGGTGTCGTCTTTTTAGACCGTTTCTGCCTCAACGCCGTGTTGGCTATGTTCTGACCAAAACAATGCAGCATTAAGCAGGCAGGCAAACGATTCCAAGGAATCAAGCTACTGGGATCCGGTTCTCGAAACGAACCAGTTCTCGATTCCCATCCCTAGTACAGATGTAGTTTGGGCACCTGAACAACTAAATAAGCCTTGTGGCTGCTGTTTTTATTCCATTAACCAAATGAAATATACATTAAGACTAATGAAGCAAACAAAGATAATGCCTGTGTGTATGCTTTACAATAATACTGTCTCCAGCCGAACAGACTGTTCATGTGAATAGTTAATGATGAATTCACTGATGATGTAAGAAGAAGATTGCTGCCATCAATCAGTTTTATTTAAAATGAAGTGTAGAATCATGCATTGTTGTCTGCACAGGACAAAACAAACAGCAGGCCAATAAAATAATAAAGATCAATATTAAACAACCACAATCAATAACATCAATAAAATTATGTTTGAATTCAAACAGAAATTTAATGAAAATCAGACTTCATATCATCTCTTTCATGCATGTTATGAAGAGTTCAAACATTCTGCTTATTTACCAAGATTATATAAGACAATATGATTTTAGCAACTTAACTTAAAAACAGGGGCTAAATAAATTGTACTTTCCAATGATGTCCTCTCTGACTATTCACTTGAACAGTTTATGATGTGTCACTGTGATGGTTTAAGCTTTTGAGAAAAGGTAAACATCATTTTCCCCTCATCTGTTATTTTTCTATGTAATAATTTACTTGAATGATGACTCATTAACAGCCCCTGTAGCTGATAAAGACAACTTTCATTTTGAGTTTGTGTTGCCGTGGCCTCTTCATTGAAACTGGTCACTAAAAACAGGACACGGGGGCTAAAAATTCCAATCAGATGTAGACTAATGTTATGAAGCAAGTTAGGAAGCACTTTGGGTCTATTTTAAAAGTAAATATTTACTGAGATAAAAGAGAAACAATTTTTCAGATAAACACTTTTATATTATTTTGACATTATTTTTATACAACAATCTGCATGTAGCACGGTAAAAATTACACGAAAATTATGCACTACTACTTTTTTGAATAATTTTTTATTCTCTCACAGGTACATTTTGGGAATCGAACTAATTATACAAGGATGAGTGTTTCACAAAAATGACAGCTGTTGCAAAATCACTGGCGATTTATTTGCTTTTAACCGGGCCGGTTCTGCATGTAACACCAGTGGACACGATGGGTTACAAATGAAACCTGGAATGAGGCTGAAATTAATGAAAAACCCACATGTCTGAATTAGAAAAACCACTAGGATCTTCAAATTTAACACAGTGTCTTTATTAATAGCGGTATATAAGACCATTTCAAGCCATATTTTCCAGATCAAATGCACTGACACCTATAGGTAGTTTTTCCAGTCCCAAGTTTGGTTCTATTTCTGGACCCAATGTTTTATTAAAGTCATTAATTTTGGGATGGCTCAGAGCAAGAGTATAATTTTTTTTGCATTTACCTGAGGTCATCATTAGGTACATCCTGGGGGGAAATATGTCTAAAGTTATCTTTTATTATTGGGTCTCAAAAAGCTGGCAAAGTGCCAGATACCAAAATGAACCCAGTTTCATAGAAGCACCCTGTTCCAAACTTGACAATTTCTGTCTGAGGTGTAGTTTATGTCCTCTTATACGGGCCTGACCCTCAGATTTGAAGCGGTTTAGTGTTTCAGCTCTCATATCCTCTGTGCTGCGACCCATGAATATCTCTCGCCTGCTTTTCTTCCCTTTATCAAAGTGCAAAGACGACACATAAGTAGGAGAAACCACTCAGACTCCGAGAAGTCAACGATACCCTCACAGTCTCGGTCGGACTGGTTGAACTCTGACCTCTGAGGGCAAAGGGCAGTCGTTTGTAGACAAATAAATTTCACCCTGAGAGGAGCACTGGAGTTCGTCAAATAACCACTGATAAAACAAGACGCTGGTGTAAAGTTAAGTTTCGTGCATCAGCGGATATCGGTGTAAGTGCTTTAAAAGGCAAACACAGGTGCAGAATCTTACAGTTTCTCAACCTGCATTTCACTTTCATTTATGCTGTAGTTACTTTTATGGCCATTGCTGCAGTGTCAAAGTGCAGACAGACTGGTAGCAAGAGATAAAACATTGTAGGAGTGTGATTCTGTGTAATCTGGATGCTTTCCCAGCTTAATTGCAGAAATTTGCCTTAACATGCGAAAGTCTCCATGCAAGTGCAAGACTATAATTTATGTCTCTCATTTTCCTGAGAGAGGAAATCACGCAGCCAACACTAATCCCTCTGTCCTGTCTGACAGGATCGGTGGCTGCTGTTGGTTTCGGAGTTTATTGTTCTTAATATTGTGTTTAGTCTTTGTTGTTGACAGTGTTGGAAAGTATTCACTTACATGCAAGGATATGCACTTTACTTGAGTATCTACATTTTATAGCAATTATACCTCTCCTCTACATCTCAGGTGCAAATTTTGCACTTTTTCTCCTCTACATTTGTCTGATATCTTTAGTTGCTTTGTTTATTTTATAGTTTTTCATCCCTGGTGAAAGCCCTGCATCTCCAAATGCTGATTTTTCAACATGTATCACACATTTTCTGTACACTGAATGAAAAATTTAGGCTTAGTCTCCCCATTTTATTTTCACCTGTTCAGTCTGTCAGTCCAGTTTTCTGTTACATTCACTTTCCTCCATATTTCTTTGCACTGAGTTCAAGTAAATGCGTGATTTCAAAGGTTTGTTTAACTCACAGAAAATGTTACTGTAAAGAGAGAGATTTGCAAGACAATTAAATAAACACTACAGCAAAATATGAAACCGCAGACAATATTATCAGTGTTGCAGACTTACTAATACTAATACTCTGCAACTTTATCACTACTTGTTCGCGATAAACTGAAGGTTGAAGTCTTCCATCATAGGGTGAGTTTAATGTTGTTCTCAGTCTTAAACTAAATAAACTCTCCAAATAAATCCTTGAGTTTGCTGGAAAATGCATTGTCATAAAGCTGAAAACAGGCCTTTTTTCTGTGCAAAAGCTGATTTTTTTTTTAATGTTGCATGGTTCTCGTAGCAATGCTGCAAACACATGACGCATTCCATGTAGTTGCAGATTAAACTACAGCAGTAATGCAACATAAACATTAGTGGACCAATGATATGAATCCAGATGCATCATATATGATTGTAAAACACAGACAGGAACCGTTTTACTGCACAGTGACTACTTTTACTTGTCACACTTCAGGTACATTTTTCTGACAACGGTTGCACACTTTTAAGTTTTGCAATGCACGACTTAGAGCGGAATATTTTTGCAGAACTTGTACTGACGTTAAGGCTGTGAATACTTCATCCACCTCTCAGCCTCTGACTTCATTTCAGTAGATCAGTCGGTTGTAAAACGTACCATGTCTGCAGTGCTCGTCATTATATCGAAATAATACTGTGCGCCATAAAAGGCCATATATTACAAGACCTCACTGACCCACACACAACGCAACACTTTTTTTTTTTTTTTACACATGCACACACGTCTCACCTTCATTTATATCCCCCTATGACTAATCCCATTTCCTCTTTACCAGAAAAACAAACGCTCCTTTCGACCTTTACGTTTTTTTTTCTAATGAGCTGTGTGACGTCTGATCCATTATCAGTTATTCCATCCATGCACGTTGTTTTTAACCCTTCCTTTTACAGCTGCAGCTGGAAGGAGGGGCCGTATGAACTAGCTGCACCACAGACCTTTGGCCTCCTCACTTCTACCTCCAGCAGCAATACTGACATACATGTAGTCAGACTGGCAAAGGGTGGAGGGTGGAAAGACTGAATACGTTTGTTTATTGTTCCGTATAGGCAGGGCCGTGTTGAGGCAGAGATGGAGATCCATTGTGTAGTATCTCCCTGCCTTCGTCATGAATAGTAGCTTTCAGAGGCAAGAGGGACTGAGGCGAAAGGCATAGGACTCACAATAGCTTTAAGTTTTATGTTGGCAGCAGCAAATTTTTGGCCCGAGACCAAATGCAACATACACACAGCTGCACAGTTTGCTTTCTCCAGCTGAACTTCTCTCTGAAACACGCCAACTCTTATCTCTCAGTCTCAAACGGAAGCTCTCGTCTTTTTCTACAGCTCTCTCTGTCCCACCATTCATTTCTTCCCTGCATCCATTTCCAGCAAACTCCACTCAGTGTGCACTAAGCTTTCTTTTGTGCAGATTTTTTGACAACAATGCTTTTTGTTTTTTGAGGGCAGAGCAGAGAAACGCTGCCTGGCAGCCTCCCTGCCTCGGTCGCCTGTGTCTCCTGCATGTCAGCCTCTGTGCGTCTGCAGTGACGTCTGAAGGGCATTATCTGCCATAGGCCTCTGTTTGTTTTCTGCTCTGGGCTTGATAATGGCCCATTACTGGGGAACCAGAGGCTCCTAGGCACCTCAGTGGAAACAGCAGAGACCTTGCTCATTTGGACGACACCCAGCTGGCACTCACTGTGTCAGTAGTTGGAGTTTTTAGCTGAAACTAAGCTCCATAGAAGTCTGCAACAACACCAACCTGTTGGCTATTTTTAGCTTGAGCTGCTAATGATATCATCAAGGCGCTGGCTGACTGTGAGTCTGTTTTTGTGCTGTTACGAGACACTTGTACGTAAAGCTAGAAGATGTTTCTGAATACTTTTTGAGAATCAATAATCCTTATTTCCTATTTGATTTATCAACTGCTACCCCTCCTGTGGAAGGAATGCAAAAAATTCAGCTGACATCAATGGAAAGGAAGAACGTCTCCCACTCATTGTCCTCAGTCATTACTATTTCTTTGTGCCTTTTGCGGTCTGCTTTTCTTCCTGTTTTCTGTGTTTTGTCTCTCCGTTGGATGTCAGAGATTTAAAAAATGTGCAAATAAAGCTGATCACAGTCAGTATTTACGAGAATGAATCCTCTGAATCATTGTGTCTGCGGAAATTATTTTTAATCCCTTAAATGATGTTGATGTGTTTTTGGTTGTCAGATTGTGGTGTTCAGTTTTACATGGAATGTCTTGCATGTCTTTGTGTTTTTCTTTCTCCTTTAACATCTTTGGACCATGTTGTAAATAAATTCTTTCACTCAAGCATGCTAATTTTTGGGATTTTCTTTGTTTCTCAGTCTGGAAACCTTAAAATAAAACCAGTCCTCACCTTTCTTAACCGTCTTACCTCCTTCTTATTTGCAGTGTGTGTCTCTGTGCTGCTAAACCAGTGTAAATGTTTTGAAGATTACCTGGGTACGGCTGCAACTAGTACTGGAGTGATGCAGTTTGTAAATACGTCAGTTCACTTGGAAGACACTGAATGCGTCTGCATGGTTGCGTTCATCTTTAATTACGGCGACTCCCACACCCAGTTATGCTTAAAATTCGACCTGATCCTAAAACAAATGAACCTGATCATGAAAGTCTGGGAATTCTAATCTATAAATACAAACAGTGACAAAAAAGGGCGCTCTGCACATCCTTATCAGTTGTTTTTCAGACAAGAACTCAACAAAGGCTTTTAAAGAACAGACGCTAATGACCAAAATGGCAACAAAGTTTCCAGCACAAGTTGTGAGCAGTTAATGTACATATAGATCAGACAAACTGAACATTTTAATGGGAAAATTACAGTGGCCCAGAGGTGCAACAGCCCAAAAAATTATCCACTATAAGAAAAAAAAGAGAACAGCCCAAAAAATTATCCACTATAAGAAAAAAAAGAGAACAGCCCAAAAAATTATCCACTATAAGAAAAAAAAATATCATCCATCTTTTCAATTAAGGGGGCGCTGTTTACCTGTAAGGTCTCTTGCTTTACAATTAAGGCCTCCACAAAAAATAAAAGCACAGGCTGAAATTTTTTAAGGCCTTGAGCTAATGTGGCTAATGCTAAGGAAGTAACCCACCAGAAGTGGAAGTCAGTATGCTAAAAATAAAATTATTTTAAAAATATTTCCATTAATATAGTTTGTATAGTTAATACATTTTTGGGCTGTTCTTTTTTTTTTCTTATGTGGATAATTTCTTGGCCTGTTGCACCTCTGGGCCACCACAGAAAATACTCAAATATTAATGGTACTGTCCTTATTTATTTTTTGGTGGATTACCTAAAGGATGATCAGTTATGTGAAAAAAAATAGTCCTTCAAATTGGTGAGTTAAACAAAGCTTTAGCTGCATCAAATTTTACTTTTATTTAAAGATGAGCAACATTTTCAAACATTTTACAGTTGATGTTAAATGATCTAAAATGTTGAAGCCAAAGGTGATAATGGCATAACATTTTACAAAATTGCCCGATTCGCATATTATTTAATCATTACAATTGTTTCAGATTATTTCCATCCTTTTAAAGGTGATATCCCACACCTTGGTTTTGTGCTTATTGAGTTTTACTGGACCCCTCCACACCTGCTGCAGGCATCAATTTGACCTTCACTTACCTACACTACACTTACACTACATGCCCCTAACACTTAAACCACACTGCACCTACATTTAGGATTACACAACCCGATCATTTGTAATCTCCAAAATCGGCTAAGAGCTTGGCTGACCCTGTTCGCTCCAAAGGCTCTACTCAGCAGCTAAGAAAAGTACTCCAGTGCCAGGGTAAAAACGGGTGCAGAAAAGCAACAACTGCATTTCTTCAGCTTCTGCAGCTTTTATGACACGAAAATGCACCATCATTTCCCAGCAAAGGCTTGTTTTATCTACTGATGACTAAGACTGGCGCAGTTATTACCTTACTGTGATTATTTGAGCTACACTGAGCATTCCTATTCCCTTGTTTTTACAACAGCTAGATGATAATGACACAGAAGATATAGTTCCATTAATATAAGAGTCGAAGTCCCACCCCTTTTGCTTGTGCCCAATGGGACCTTACTGTGGAAATAAATGGTATTATAGTCACAGACGAGCTATTTTTTGACCCTGTTTGTGTTATGCATCATTTACACAAATAATCTTTGTTAATTTAAAACTAAGTTTTACAAGTTCAATCCCAATTTTCTGTACAACTGTTGAAAGACACCTGAAAGTTGTGGAGGTGACATTATTGTTATTGTCTATGTTCACAGTCTGTTCAGAGCTGCAGAAGACGTCTCGGCAGCTTCAATATAACCAGATGTGTAGTAATTTTCACCTATTTTAATTAGGGATGCACCGATACCTCTTTTTTCCAGACCGAATACAAGTACGAGTACTTACATTTGAGTACTTGCCGACATCGAGTACCGATACGAACACTTAATAATTCCATTCCAGTTCTTCATTCCTTTTGTAAATGTGCTTTATTGTCGTTTTCATTAGTCTGACTGGAACAAAGTGCTGCTACTGACATTTAATGTGTTGGAATGAGCATTTCTCAATTAATCCACCAGGGGGCGCCGCTCTTAATTAACCATACTGGACAAATACCACGGAGAAAAGTAAAGTTCTTTGAGAAGAAGAAGAAGAAGAAGAAGAAGAGAGTCAGTAATAACAAACATGGAGACGAAGGAGGCAACATTAATGTGATACTAATATTGCAGCGTTTTCACTGGTAAGGTTTAAAAGTTTAGCTTCAGCAGGTAGAGAAAAGAGAAATGAGTGATAAGTTTCATTTTCACTTCAGCTGGCGGTGGTCTGCACTGCTCTGTTGTACTCCCGGTGGTATTCTCTGTCTGGGTACGCATCCACCAGCACCTGGAAAATGGATGGAATGTACGCAGAGGACGGACAGAACGCTGCGTCCGTATCTGTCTGTGTCTGTAACGTTACTTACAGTCAGCGTTACTTTTATCACCGTCATTTATTTTGAAAAATCTCCACACTCTTCACACTCCCCACAGATTATTCCTCCTCCACGTACCTGCTGCACTGAACTGTGAATGTCACACGGCCGTAAGTGGTATCGGTGCATTTGTATTGGATTACTTTTATGAGTACGAATACGAGTACACACACTGAGTATCAGAGTCGATGCCCGATACTCGTATCGGTATCGGTGCATCCCTAATTTTAATACTTTTTCACCTCACTCTCTTAGCTTAAAGGAGTGATATTTTACTTTTTTAAATGCAATTATGCATTTTAAAACATTTCCCTGTGGTCTACATAAACTATAAATGCTCTGCTTGGGTCTGAATTCTTCATTAAATCAACTCCACAGGTCCATCTTCAACCCTATTTCTGAGTAATGACATGAGAAAGGTCGTTTTGAGCGCTGGCCCTTTAAATACAAATGAGCCACTTCACATCCAGCCCCCTCCAGGTTGTTGACCGTGCTTTCTGTCCTGTTCAGCCACTTGAGTTCGTTAATACAACCAACAACTGAACATTTTAGGTAATCGGCTCGAAGTTTGGACAAACAATTATGGTGTACTTTGAGAAATGTTCGTTGGAAGTCTTGACCTTATATGTGCAAATGTTGTGACGTAACTAGTTATAAAATGCAACAAATTAAGCAGGAATTGAAACAGGTTGTAGAAATCCACTTGATTTTTGCTGGAATTAATATAAAGATAGCTTTGCAGCACCTGGAGGGTTCAAATTCAAACTTTTTGCGCTATTAGGATCCCCACATACACAAATAAAGGTACCAAAGACTAATAAAAGTGGGTTTAGCAAAATATGACCCCTATAAGATAAAATATGCTGAGGTAGCAGGCATTTTTACGTTGGTCAACTGAATTGCATGCAACAAGAGATGCAGTCCATTAAGCTGTTTGATACAAAGCTAGATGCTACTTTACTGTCTTTGCCATGAAACGTAACTTTCCTGTAAAATTATCTGTTCAATTGACAAACATATGTGGATATCACATCGCAGTTTTTTTTCTGAAGTTAAGTTACAAGGGGTAGAGTTGATGGGGTGGGATGTAAAAGCTCTGTTTTCAGGTTGTTTTCCACCAATTGAAGATTGACTGCTACTGTTTTTATCGTGTCATCTTATTCCACCTCCATCCGCTATGGTTTACTAAGGGTACGTTTACACGGCAACACTCCGCAAAGATTTCTCCTTTGCGTTATAAAATCATTCCGCGTTAAGACGAAGCCGCTATGATAACGATCTGCATTAACATGAGTCCGCGAGGACGGCTGAATACGCTGTAGTGGCCATGCCAGACCAGTAGGTGGCGATGTAGAGCTGTAGTGAAATAGTGGCGGTAAAACACGCACCTGCGCACAAACGATTTCCGGTTTAGACAACCTTTAAATGAGGAGAAGAAGAAGAAGAAGAAGAGGCGGACAACACTATTTACAAACAACAATGGCGAGTGGTCGTACAAAGACGCAGGACTTCTTTGTCTGGACAGATGAGCTGAGCACAGTTAGCAGCACGTATGTTGTTCTGAAACCGGCCATTGTTGTTGTGGTTGTTCCTTCTTTTTCTGCAGCTTTATTGTGTCATAGAGGCTGGCAAACCAGCTTGGAGGCGCATTACCGCCACCAACTGGCCCGGAGTGGGTTAACTGGCGGTTCTTGGCTGCGCGCGCATGCGGTGACGTCATATTTTACACCGGAACGTTCCGATTCGCGTTAACACGGAGCTGAAATGCGGAGCGTATCGATAACGTTCCACCCTGGACCCTGGTATCAAAAGTTTCCGGATTCAGGCACTCTAGGCACCGTTTCCATGTTAACAGAAGGCTAATCCGCGATGAAATCTTTCCGGAGTCGACTGAATCCTATGCCGTGTAAACGGCCCCTAAATCTACCCAGTTCATTTTTTGTTTGCAAACCCTAAAAAGTCAAGAAATCCAGACAGTTTTTGTCTCCAATGATTAGTTCCAGTCATATCTCTTCATCGTGAGGTGTATGTGTTATTAGGCTTGAACTATAATAGTGTTATAAAAAGACTAAGGAAGGTCAGTACATTTATAATTGCAACTATTTTTACAATTGGTGAGTAGCTAAAATTCCCAGATCACGATAGCCTTATCAATCACTTACATTAATGATGAAAATGATATAAACAACACTCAAAAGTTTGCTTCAGGTGTAGTGACTTTGTGCTAAATTCGGCCTGTCACTCACTGTTGCAGTTGTATAACCTTGTATTACCTTGTAATACCTTGTGTTACCTTGTTACCTCCTTTTACCTCATGTTACCACCCACTTTAACAGATTACAATGGCCACACCAGCTGTCTGAGAGGTGTGCGTCAAACATTGTGGAACAGCACGTCAATTAGAAATCAGAAGAGACGCCTATTTTTCACATGTGAAATAAATAGCTTGAGGCAAAAATAGACAGATGAAAGCTCTGCTGGGAATCGCATTAACATATTACCAGCAACATTTTTATGTCGCAAACATGAAAAAATATTCTGGTGCATGATCTCTCTCGGTCTTTTTTTCTCTCAGCAGCTTTGAGGTTAAATGAAAATCACTTAGAAATGACAGAGAATAGGACTCTTCACTTTTATAGTTTTTGAAATCATATTGGTTGCATCAATGGGATAGTCTTTATTAAAAAAAAAACAGACTGTCGATGGTCGTGATGCTGCAGCAGTAAACATGCAGCTGACATGAATATATGCATATGATGCCACGTGGATGTGATGAGGGCATTGTCCCAGCTGTAAATTACACAAGACGCTGCAAAGCTCCATTTTTGTCACCTTCCACCGTGTGAACTCTGTCTTCATCGTGCTCATTACATTCCAAAGGACTGATTGTCTTCTCTGCTATCACTGTTATCTATCATTATGAGTCCCTGACACATATACTAGTCATCATCAGTACCAGCCACTGTATGTGCAGTCAGTTCTGTTCCCATAATCCTGTTCTGATCGCGTTCAAGGACGCTGATTACCTCACTTGGCCCAGTATCTCCTGGAAGTGTGCACCTTATCTAATTTGACATCCTGCTTGTTAATGCTGTTGTGTTGGACTCATAATAAAATGGGTTGTCTTAAAAGCCCTGGAGCAAAATTTGTCAGCCGAGTCTGCTGAAACAAGGCATTCATTCAGTTGGAACCTCATGTAATTGCTTATGGAGTTAGGATTTAGAAATCCTGCAGAAATGAGTCCAGTCTAGTCATCTGTCTAGACACTGTGCTTCTGTGTTACAGTATGCTCGATTGTTTTTTTATCCTGTCCAACCACAAAACTTACAGGATTGTGCAGTTTGCCAGAGTCTGAGAGCTTACAGTAGGACGGTGTAAGTCTGAGCACAGTAACACAGGAGTGTGTTGTCTGCACTGTTTGTTTAATCTAGACAATTTTCCATTAACCTTTGCACAGCCATGGAGCTTTTCCTGGAATTCTCTGCTTACACGGGAATACTGGATAGCCTTCAGCCAATCACAGCCAAGCAGTGTTGCAGACCTACATAAAAAAAATACTGAATTTCCCAGAATTCCCTTCGTACAGAGTGTGCAGCCAGTAGTCTGGGTGGGGTACTGTCAGCTCACTTATCTTGTTGGCCATACCTGCCAATCTGGGGTGGTGCTGCAGTCGTGGCTCATCGTAGTTGATGTACTGGCTGTATTTGTGTCTTGTTTACACTGACAGTATTTACTGCTGTAAATAAAATAGAGGTTTACTTTTTCACTCTTTACTTCTTCTACGAAAGATGTGATGGTTTTTCTGTGGTTCAGGCTTCAGCGAAAAATACATAGTAATACTGCTGACAGAATAATTACAGCTGCCTTTGTTGACACATGAGGCCCCTTTGTGTATTTTTAAGCTCCTCCAGTCTATATGAACGGTTTCTGCAGGTTTCAACAAGACTTTAAGACCATTAGGAATACAATTTACAACCCATTTCATGTCCGTCACCTACTGGCTAAAAAGTCAAAAAACATAAGAAGGAAAATCTGATTCAATACTCCTGATGTGAAAAAGGAACAATACTGGTTGATCACAGGTGGTTCTTTATGTTTTATGGCTCTAATACATTTCAGTTTCTAATATCAGTGTTTTCTTGAAGGCAAATTACTTTTTACATTTTCAACAGACTTCAGCTGTAAATATGTTCTCCAACCAGTCCTAATTGAATTTGCCCCTAAAAATATTGCATGAAAGTAATAATAATAGTGACAATTTTGATTTCTACAAGTAGCATGTGAGGTGTTATATTAGCCCACCCTAAACTGCAGCGATAGATTGTAGAGAACAGGATTAGTCAGCCTTACAGGAGTCACAGGTGGTTTGGAGTGTGTTCACACCTGGAAAGTCCGTTGGATGTTTGGATCGAATGTGGACTGTATTTTTTTCATTTGGGTCGTATCGCATTCTCATTGCACTTTTCGCTAGTGGACCAAAATTTGTAAACAGAAGCACGCATGTGATGAACTGCGCTGGCATTGGACAGAAAAGTTGGGGGCGGGGTGAATCAGAGACAGTGGGTGTTGATGAAAACGAACATGGAGGTCCTATGTGCAGTTACTGTTTTTGGAACATGTAATCTATTTTTACAGACACAAATTTACGAAAATAATGTTAACTGTCAAGAACAGCATGCAGGCGTGCTGCTCGATGGCTTCTTGTTATAATCAGATGGCTACGGTGGCTCGTCAAGCACAAAAATGCGCATGGTTCCTTGGCTTTTTTCGATTCGAGGCTGGTTATATTCACACCAGAAATGAACTGGTCCAGAATCCATTTGGAAACGGACCGAGACCACCTAGAAGGTGTTTCGTTCGAATCACAGTTCGCATGTTTGTATTCACACCTAAAAAAGTCCGTAGTTTCAGAGGAAACAAACTATGGTCCATTTTAAATGGACCAAACAAAGTAGGTCTGAATTCACCCTTGCACGACTATCACTGTGTCCATCTTTTTGTAGCTTCATAATCCAAGATGTCAGAGTTGTGTTTAATGCATTTTGATTCCTAACATTCAGATTTATTGGACTTCAAACTCTGCATCTTCATTATTTCAGATTTCTGCATCCTTATGAATCAGTTTAATTCATAGAGACAGTCATTTTTTTGATGTTTGCTAACTCTGCTAATGCTAATCTCTAAGATAACGACTGTCTTGGTGGTCTTCATGAAGGTTAACTGCCTGTACATGGATTTATATGTGGAGTAGGGCTGCACAATTAATCGTTAAAAGATCGCAATCTCGATTCACACATGAATGCGATCTCATTTCGAAACATGGACGATTCTTAAGCATTTTATTTTATGGCTACATTACAAATAAATGCCCACAAACGCAGAACTGCCGCCACCACCTCTTCCCTCAACCAATGGTAAAGCATCTTTACAACATGTGAGCCTGCTGTTGTCGGCTGTAGTTGAGTGAAGAAAGAGTGAATTACAGCGGACGAACGTCTGCGGTAAAGAGAGAGAAATGGATGAAAACCCCAGTGGTAGTGGGGAGAGTCACCCACCTGAACTGGTGCCCAATTAAGGTTTACATTCATCTGTGTTAATCTCATGTCGGTCTTGTTTTCTGTTGTCCAGATCCAAGTGTGTTTTCATTTTCACTTCTCTGACTTCTGCGCTGTTCTTCTTCTCCTTTTCTTTTTTTTGCGGGTGAGGATAACGCGGCCTTTAACCAAGAATCAAAAGTCTCACCCTCTACAAAAATTGTATATTAAAAATATTCCATTGTGCCGGCTGGGGAAGTTTCTTTGTGCTGCAAATTTTCACAGGTCAGCGAACATCACTTAGCAACCGGGACCATAAGTGCAGGGAAAAGGTAAATGAACATAAAGTTTCACTTTCACTTCTGTGGGGGCACGGACCGCACCGCCCCGTACCCCCATTGTCTAAGTAGGACGGTAACCGGCACGCACGGGTAACCGGCTGAAACGCACGCGTGTGCACCCCCTCCCATTACACACAGCCAGACCAACATATTAATTCAACATCAAACACTGCATAAGTGGCCAGACTACTTGCAGAGTTTGATATGAAAGACACGAACCAGAGGTAAAAGAACCTTGTTTCCTTGACAGCGGTGCAATAAACATTTTGTGAAAAAAATTGTGCCAGAGAATCGTGATCTCAGTTCTAAGCAAAAGAATCGTGATTCACATTTTTGCCAGAATCGTGCAGCCCTAATGTGGAGGATTGAGAAAATTGTCGTAGAGTTCGTAGATGCCTCTCTTCTGCTCCTTTACAGTCGCAGCAGTGTGCAGCGCTAACTACTGTTAGTTCAAGTCAACAAGGGCAGGTTCTCAAAACATCACAGACTCCAACACAAACTTTACAGAAGTGCACAAGCACTGTGTGAATGTTATGTACTGATCCTTTAAGATTTTTTAAGGCCTGAAAATACTGTGAAAGACGGTTGGATTTTGTAATTTCTAGGACTTTTAAAGGACTTTTGGAAACCCTAGTATGGTTTTCTCCAGGATAACACTCATATTTTCCCTGTGTGAACTGACTGACTGAAACCCCCAGACAAACCAAACATCTGTCTTTCTTTCTTTTTTCTTTTTTCTGATGGGAACGCAGTGATGTCAGTCTGGTGGTTCTCACAGTTTGAACAAACTCCAGCCCACACCCTCTCCTCCCAACAAGATCTCTCATAAACTTCATAAACACAATCCCACTTTACTCAGCAGCAGCACTGATGACTGAGTATTACTGAGTTTGATAAGCACAGTAACCGACTGAGAACAAGCCAGTGTTTATTGCAAAGCAGGAGAGAACTGCATAGCAACGCTGATCCGATCAGATCGCTGCAAACTACAACGCAAGGTCGTGTTGTCGCTGCAGAAGTAGACGGTTTTTTAGTCAGCTGGAAAAGTGCTGACAGGCAGCAGAGAGTATGAGAAGGCTACTTTTAGCTTTGCCTGCAGACTGGGAAACTCCTGCTTGCAGAGGGAGGGGTTCACATGAGAGACAGCGGAGTTGTGTGAGTTTGTGTATGTGCATGCGGGTGCACGATGGAGAACAACCAATATACTGGTTTGTGGGAGGGCCCCAAATCTTTGAACTCTCTTTTGTTCAAAGCAGCAGACATCTGTCTAGACTCCAAATATCGCTTTTCCCCAAGCCACCGTTCTTCAGTTGTCAGCTGGTGTAAAGGCAGACGCCAGACAGGAGACACGAAAGGGTTTTTCACATGCACACAAAAAGTGTTACAGGCAATAAAATGACAACTTTATTGTACTGTACCAACATAAATTATGAATGCTCATGCTTGACCTGCCAGGATTCAACATTTACTACGTTAAAAGATCCTCATAGTTGGTGTTGTTGCATTAAAAAAAAGGTTAATAGAAAAGAAATTTTGCTCATTTTAATGAAGTTTGTACATGTTGACTGTTGCAAAGTAGAACTCTATATGTCATAATTGAAATCCACATATGCAAAGTAGTGACATTACAGAACATGCATATAAACTCAAACATATGATGCTAAATTCTTTGGCATAATGTTATTTTAGGGCAGGGGTCTCAAACATGCAGCCCGGGGGCCAAATGCGCCAAAGGTTCCAGTCCGGCCCATGGGATGAATTTGCAAAGTGCTATTGAACTAATTTTTGTTCAGGTTCCGCATACAGACCAATATGATCTACAGTCAAATAATAACATAATAACCTACAAAAAATCATGACTCCATATTTTCTTCTCGATTTGATGTGAAAAAAATAACATTACGTTATGTCTGCAAACAATGACAACTTCAAATGTTTGTCTTTGTTTTAGTGCAAAAAACCCCCCATTAAATTATGAAAATATTTACATTTACAAACTATCCTGTAACAATAAAATGTGAATAACCTGAACAGATATGAACAACCTGAAACATCTAAAGAAAATTAAGCACAATTTTAACTATTTTCTGCCTGTTACGAAGTGTTTAGTGTCTTTGTAGATCCAATCCATAATGCACATGTAGAAAAGATGAGTTGAGGCATAATATTGTTAAAATTGTACATATGTTTCTTAGGAAATTTCAGTTTTTTCAGGTTATTCACATCTTTTTTTGTTTGGATAGTTTATAAAAGTAAGCATTTTCATAATTTAATTGGGTTTTTTTGCACTAAAACAAAGACAAAAATTTGGAGTTGTCATTATTTATAGGTTATTATGCTATTATTTTACTGGTCCGGCCCACTGGAGATCAAATCGGGCTGAATGTGGCCCCTGAAAGAAAATGAGTTTGAGACCCCTGTGTTAGTGTATGCAATCTCATTGTATGGATGACATGCAATGACAAATATTCTATTCTATTCTATTCTATTCTATTCTATTCTATTCTATTCTATTCTATTCTATTCTATTCTTTGCTGATTCATATGAACTGTTGCATGGTTGCCTACTCCTCTCTTTTGCACTATATAATTTGATATTTTTACACCAAGTTTTACATTGAACCATTTCTATGTTGATTCCATTCAAATTACAGTCTTTAAAGGTTTTGTTGAGCTGCTTGTTTTCTCCGTTTTTTTAGTTGTCAGTTTTGGAGGTCACATTCATGTTCAGCTGCAGAGGATTTCCTCCCATTTTCTCTAGTCTTTAAAATCAATGGGAGTCAAGAATCGGTTCTAGCTGGGGAGACGTTCTGCATCCAGTCAGTTGGAATTGGATGTCTCCTAGTTTACCAATCCTTTTATCTGTGCCCGTAAGTTGTATTTTTTCCCACCAAAATTATGTCTGATAGAGCACAATTTACCCTGATGTAGAGGTTTTTAGAGACATGAGTAGCGTGCAAACTGCATTCACCATTTACAGAAGGTCCTGCTGAAAATAAGCAAAGAACAGGGAAAAACAAGTAGTTGCACAAAATAAAGTACGGCTAAAATTTGCTTAGAGGTCTTATTTATGTCTTTGTGCATAAGAAATCAATATAAAGGAAAGGAACTTTGTGTTGGTAAATGCAAGTTATGCAAATTTACAGGATTTCAGTTCTGTTGCAACATGTTGATGGTCATATGAACTATGTTTTCAGGACAAAAATGTCCAATTTCATCACAATTAATGCTATATTTTCATGTCACAAATGGCCAAGTTACATTTTAACTGAATTTACCTGAAAAACAAATATTCTATTAGATTCTATTAGATATATTCTTTTAGATTCCCCAGTTTTTCTTACAAGATTATATACTACATATCACATGTTTTATTTTTACAGGTTGCAATATGGAGTATGGTGCTGATCCATCCTGCTTATGTTACGCCAATACATACATTAAGAATGTCACCCATCACTTTTTAAATCTACAGTTTTCCAATAATAAGCATTTTTATAAAGAAATAACAATTCTATATTGTTATTTACTCTTTAGTAGGATGATAAACTATACAATGAATAATTCTGATCCTAGTTTTTGCACAGGGATCATTAGTGTAAACGGTGACATGGCTGCTGAGCATCAGTATGATGGGATCTGTAACAACCATGTCACAATCCGTCCACTGCCACATTTTGTGTTTTTGTGTCAGCTGTTATTGTTTTAGATCCACAATAATAACATTTATGAATAAGAGGAGAATTAGCAATAGTAAGTATATAAGTTTATTACTAATAAAGTACTGGTACTGACCAGATCATCATGGGTAATGTCACGTCCATCCACCAGCAAAAGTTTTCACATACACGTGCTATTCAAAATCCAATATTTCTGAAAATATAGCTTCCACTGTCAAATAATATCAGTAATCTGTGCACAAATGTATTAGCATTATTTCAACACAGTTCTATGCATTTCTTACAACTTTTTTTTTTTTTTTTGACAAAAATGGCCACTCATTTGACCCCCTAAGTAAATTTTAGCTGAGTAACATCTGTAATATGGAGTGATGTCAGTGACAGAAAGGATGAGCATTAACAGGTACTTTTATCCACAGTGGCTTCATAATGAGTCAGCCACTGAATTAAATGATGATTTTTCTTCAAATTCAGTACAAAAGAGCAGTCAGAGGACTCACCGACTGTTATATTTGATGCATTGAGAGCATTAAACTGCAGCTGTAGAGCATTAAACTTCAGGAAAGGATGGTTCATGCTTATTTTTCAGCTTATTGTATTTTTTTTCTCTGCAGACTCCCATACAAAATCAACAGTCATTCTAGAGATCCTCTCTAAATAGAGGTATTCACTTCAGCTCATCTGGTACAAATTTAGTCAGAATATATTTATTGCAGACGTAACAATGTTACAATGTGTGTTTTTTTTACACACACTGCAAATGGATAAGGTCTTTGAAGTTAATGATTACCATTTTTCTAGTTCTAAAAATGACAGCAGGGTAGCATATGACTCACGCATCATTTTAGGCTGAGCTAAATGGATGTTTTTCATGCAGAAAGAGACTCATCTACCGCTCATCGCCTCATGTCAGCCAAGTTTAAAGGCCTGCGATACTTCAGGCCTAGAGCAGTTTATTTTCAGCAGTACTTTACTACAAAAGCTGCTGAAAAGGCCTCTGATACCGACGGGACCACACATACTGTACAGCTGACAGGACCGACTCTTCTTTTAACCTTTAATGGATGCTGTTTGTATTTGTCAGCAGCAAATTTAAGAGTTTTCTTTGGGTCTGAGCTGCAGTGTAGTAGCCGTGTACAAGGCACACACAGTTTTTCATCTCTGAGTGTTGGTGTTAATGGCACTGACTCATAATGGCTCCCTGTTCTTGGCACTTTGAACACAGTGTTAATGAAGTGCATGTGTGCGGGTGGGTTTGTGTGTAAGGTACAGCGCCGCAGAGGGGCTGCTGTGCAGTAGGTGGTCTGGTGAGTGTGTACGGTGGAGTGTGATCCGCTGGGCTGTAAAGGGGGTGGTCTCTTTTCTCTTTTCTAATCGTTGGAGGTAACTTTCCTTTTAAGGCTCCTACATGTACATGACACACGGGTGGGCAGCGTGCCCTCCCATCGAGTTTCAGTCAAACCGGTGGTGTGGTAGAAGCTGGCATCACTTCACACGGGCTGCACAGTTTGACTCGAGGTGACTCACATAGGATCAGTTCGCTGAAAAATTCACTTACGAGCACTTTGAGGATTTAAGACACACCTTTTTGTCCCCTTTCTTTTACTAGTGTAATTTGGCTTTGGCACCAGAGAAGAAGAGACTATTAATTCTGCCTGTATTGCTCCTCAAATTATAGCATTTAACGGTTTTGTTGAACTGTTTGTTAGCTTTCTTTTTCTTTTTTCGTTTTTAGCAACTTGTCACTTTTGAAGGTCAGATTCTCTTTCAGCTGCAGAGGAGTTTCCTTCTACTTTTGAAGGCCTAAACAGCATCTACTGATATGCTATTAAATGGAACTACTTAATCTCATCAAGACATTGAAATGATTCATGTAAAATGCAGTTTCTCAGCTTTTCCGTAGCGTCAGATGTGCTTTATTCAGCGGCTAAAATTTGTTTAGAGGTCTTATTTGTCTTTGTGCATAAGAAATCAATATAAGTGAATCCCCAAAGGAACTTTGTGTTGGTAAATGCAAGTTATGTAAATTTGCAGGATTTCAGTTCTGTTGCAACATGTTGATGGTCATATGAACTATGTTTTCAGCTCAAAAATGTCCAGTTTCATCACAATTAATGCTATATTTTCATGTCACAAATGGCCAAGTTACATTTTAACTGAATTTACCTGAAAAACAAATATTCTATTCTTTTAGATTCCCCAGTTTTTCTTACAAGATTCTATCCTACATATCACATGTTTTATTTTTACAGGTTGCAATATGGAGTATGGTGCTGATCCATCCTGCTTATGTTATGCAAATACATACATTAAGAATGTCACACGTCACTTTTTAACTCAACAGTTTTCTAATAATAAGCATTTTTATAAAGAAATAACAATTCTATATTGTTATTTACTCTTTAGTATGATGATAAACTATACAATAAATAATTCTGATCCTAGTTTTTGCACAGGGATCATTAGTGTAAACGGTGACATGGCTGCTGAGCATCAGTATGATGGGATCTGTAACAACCATGTCACATCCGTCCACTGCCACATTTAGTGTTTTTGTGTCAGCTGGTATTGTTTTAGATCCACAATACTAACATTTATGAATAAGAGGAGAATTAGCAATAGTAAGTATATAAGTTTATTACTAATAAAGTACTGGTACTGACCAGATCATCATGGGTAATGTCACGTCCGTCCACCAGCAAAAGTTTTCACATACACGTGCTATTCAAAATCCAATATTTCTGAAAATATAGCTTCCACTGTCAAATAATATCAGTAGTCTGTGCACAAATGTATTAGCATTATTTCAACACAGTTCTATGCATTTCTTACAACTTTTTTTTTCTTTGACAAAAATGGCCACTCATTTGACCCCCTAAGTAAATTTTAGCCATCAAGATGTTCAGAGACTCCGTAGTGAACATGGAAACACCATCATCTCTGCAGAATTGATTCACCAGTAAAACCCATGCAGTTTGACAAATGACGGTGGTTGTAGAGGTATGATTTTATGTTTAGTTGATAAAATATTTTTCAAAAAATTCTATTTTTTTTTAGTTTTCTCTGCTTTTATATAATAACCTTTGAATTTACACTGAGCTTTTAAGAACATTTACATGATCATCAAATTGAGTAAAGGAAAATACTGGATTTTTATTGAAAAATGCAGAGTAATATTATAATAAATTATGATAAATCAGTTCGGAAAGCTTACATGAAGAGAAATATTAATTTGGAAGTCACACAAAAGTTGTTCTAGGTCTTTAAGGATTAATAGGGATGGGAATCAAGAACTGGTTGTAGTGGAGAATGGATGAGTACATGCCTTGTAGTCTATCACTTCAGTTCAGTGATGCCACCACCGAACTCTGCTCATCAAACCATACATGAGAAGGAGTCATGGTGGAGACAAATGAACAGTCAATAGTATGACTTCATTTTGCAAACTAGGTTTTTTTTAAAATGTTCATTTCAAGTTAAGGTGGAAACACCAGCAATATATAGTGATGTCTTTCTACACAACATGGACTGACACTCCAGGAATATGTTTTTTTTGTTTGTTTGTTTGTTTGTTTTTTTTGTTTTGTTTTCTTACTTTTTTTCTCTCAGAAAATTCAGGATTCATTAATACCGATAACCAGAATCAATAACCAGAATCAATAATGGTGTTTTTCTATCCCCTCAGTCAACTGCTTGGTTTGATTATTCTCTAAGTTCTATAATTAGTAACTATTGGCTCATTTCCCTGACGTGGAAAATTTTTCAAACCCATTAATAGATATTCACACGTGTGCCTTATTGTTTATTAGTCTCGTAGTTTTCCTAGAGATGATTTCCAAGAAGTTTCTCTATTTGATTTTTACTGTAGGTCTCTCTGGTGTTCTTCCGTGAAAAGAATGTTTGCCTTTCTCATGTTATCTCATTTTTTTATTGTTATACATGATTAGTAGCTGCTGTGCTGTGTTTGCATATTGCATGATTTATAAACTATGCAATCTGGATGGCTTTGTCCAGGATCATACCTGGCAGCTGTGAATGATGTACCCAGAAAAGCATGTGAAGTCATATCAAAATACTCACGATTCGTAACGAAACCATGTTTGCAACCATATGTCCATGCATCAGCACCATCTAAAGAACTTCTCCAGACTATAAGAATAAATGCCATCACTCATATCGGGATGAAAGGATTTTTTTTTACCTTCTTTAGGTGCCTCACCTTTATGACTAAGCTAAGAATGTTTTCACAGCACCATTATTCACTTTGCATTGTACTGTAAAACCTTTCATGTCTTGCTTTCATGTTATCGATAACATTTTAGCTCTTTGAATCATTTCTGGCCGTTTCCTTCACAATGATTACTTATCTGTAGGTGGAACTAAAACTCTTTAATCAGTCACTCCCAAGTACGAGTCAGAAATGGAGATTTCCCTTCCCTTTTCCGCCTTTTGCCTTTATTCCTCCCTGGCTCTTTGTTCCTGTAATAGATGAAGAGCTGTAGGATCCCACTATGGCGACATCCTGCAGCACATACAGGGTGCAGACAGTCTAATAAAAACAAACATACAGTCTAACATGTTGTGGTCTGCTATAAAAAGTTGGCTTAACATCTGTTTGTGGTGGTTATAAGTCTGTGCATATGACATTACATGTTCTACCAAACCTACCTTCCCTTATTATCCTGATTATTTACTGTTTTATTACACAACAATACAAACTTGTGAAAGAATCACAGATAAAACCTTGTGCCTTCGCAGAATACGTTTCTGTGAATTTGACAAGAAACTTCTGTGAAATGAGTGTTTCCTGTTCCTCACTCAGAAAAAAAAGTGTGTCACAAGAGATGGCACATGATTGGCAAATGTCAAAGGAAATATTCATGTTTATGTTTGATGAGAAAGACACAGCAAACGGCAATAAAAGGAAGTAAAAGAGCAGTGGAAATACACAGGACACTTGCATAAGCTGCTACATACACAGGAGGTTGGGCCGTCCACTGTGTGAATGATTTGAAAAAAAAAAACAAGCCAGTTTCTGTTCTCTGGTAGAGTTCATCCCTTTCAACATCACACTTAAGGATGGGAATCAAGATCTGAGGCCAATGAGATTCCAGTTAAGAACCAGTCAGTGAATTGTTTTGATCCATTTGAGAATTTCCATGATGTTTATGTGAACACATGACCTCCGCCCAAACCAGATAATAATAATGAAAGTACTGACCAAGCAAGAAGCCAAATACACACAAACCCACCCCCACTTCAAGGAAAAATGAGTAAACTCTGAAAAAAAAAAAAGATGTTGACTGTGCTTAGTAGGGATGCACCAGTACCACTTTTTTCCAGACCAAGTATGAGTACTTACATTTGAGTACTTGCTGATACCGAGTACCGATACTAGTCCTTAATAATCCCATTCCAGTTCTTAGTTCCTTTTGTAAATGTGCTTTATTGTCGTTGTCAATAGTCTGACTGGAACAAAGTGCTGCTACTGACATTTAATGTGTTGGAATGAGCGTTTGTCAAATAATCCACCAGGGGGCGCTGCTCTGAATTAACCATACTGGACAAATACCACGAAGAAGAGTAAAGTTTTTTGAGAAGAAGAAGAAGAAAGAAAGTCAGTAATAACAAACATGGAGACGACAGAGGTAACACTACTGTGATACTAATATTGCAGCATTTTCACTGGTAAGGTTTAAAAGCTTAGCCTCAGCAGGTAGAGAAAAGAGAAATGAGCGATAAGTTTAGTTTTCACTTCTGCTGGCGGTGGTCTGCACCGCTCCGTACTCCTGCTGGTATTCTCTGTCTGGGTACGCATCCGCCAGCACCTGGAAAACAGATGGCATGTATGCAGAGGACGGACAGAACGCTGCGTCTGTATCTGTCTGTGTCTTTAACGTTACTGTCAGTCAGCGTTACTTTTATCACCGTCATTTATTTTGAAAAATCTCCACACTCTTCACACTCCCCACACATTATTCCACCACCTCGTACCTGCTGCACTGAACTGTGAATGTCACACGGCCGTAAGTGGTATCGGTGCATTTGTTTCGGATTACTTTTACGAGTACGACTACGAGTACACACACTGAGTATCGGAACTGATGCCCGATACTCGTATCGGTATCGGTGCATCCCTAGTGCTTAGTGTTTTGAATAATTAATTAATTGATTATTCAAACACATCAGCTTCGCTGGCTTGTACCTGGGATGGATGAATTTATAGTATGTTTTTTTTTTTTCTGGCACTTGAACTGTTTTTTTTTTTTGTTTTTTTTACCACAGTGACATTAAACTCATCATTCTGCCCTGTAACAGCAGCCATCTTTAGATCAGACAGAGATCTTTCCTTTAAGAAGACTTGCTGTAGTGCTGGTTCTACCAGTTTACAGTGAACCAGACAAAACAAGCTGCATGGGATTTTTTGATAGCATACCAAAGGCTTTGTTGACTTGACATATAAACATACATATCGCAAAAGCCAACATAGTAGCATGTGGTTTTATCTTCTGCTCAGTTTGACCTGGTTATTTTCCCAAATCACACTCATTCCAGTCTTTTGGTTCCTGTTCATTAGCTGCTAACTGTAGCTTCAGTGATTTGGTGCAGAATCACACACATTACACACCATCGCATATTTGACTGTAGGACTACATTCAATGCCGGTTTCAAGGCTCAGTTGAATAAAAGATGCAACATGAGCTTAAATTCTGTTAAAAGCATGTGTTTGAACTCTCAGTGAGCACTACATCTATTAAAGGTG
The DNA here is from genome assembly GCF_902148855.1 of Sphaeramia orbicularis. NCBI lineage: Eukaryota > Metazoa > Chordata > Actinopteri > Kurtiformes > Apogonidae > Sphaeramia > Sphaeramia orbicularis. Next base: position 16,643,629 of record NC_043973.1, on the reverse strand, counting down.
GAGTATAAGTTCTTAGAAAAACTGTTTGAGCAAGCTACATTTTTGAAAATACTCCATTCAAAAGTCCAAACCCCTTTCCTCAGACATCCCCCCAAAGTCACGCCTCCAGAGTACTGGCGCGCAATGCATGTTCTCGAGGGTTCACGAGCACTGCACAGCAACAGTTCGCCCAGCTCCAGCAGCTCCGGCGGCTCCGGCCCTGATCCATGCATACCTCATTCAGTCTCCTCCAACCCCTCCACTCTTACAGAACAGTCCCAGTTCAGACCTGTCTGACTAACGTTACATTTCCTAGTGATTTATGTTAGTGACAAAACAGTTTGCTGGTGAACTTTCCATCCTAATATAACTAATATAGCCAAGCTCTGGCTCTGGCTTCGTTTCCTGTACAAGTGCCCCAAGCCTCTGAGAACACACAATTCATGCACGAAGAGGGGTATGCACAGAGGGGAGGGACAAATGGCAGTTGAGTTTGATTGACATATCACTGTTCAATCATTTGGATTGGGTGCTAAAAATGATTGGATGGTGTTTTTTCAGTCCTGTCCATTCCACAGGTGACTACATTTTTTTTTAATTTTGTGTTAGAGCATTTAATTAATTAGTGGTAATCGGGGTGTAAAGGGGATTTTAACCCTTTCATGCATGATGGTTACTCCAGTGGACAGCTATTCTACAGCTGTTCTTTTGTATATTTTATATGCATATTATATTTTTAGATTTTGTTGTTTTAGTTCCATAACAGCCAACACAGTGGACACTTATGCATCATCCAAACACTGACATTCAGACCATCGCTGTAACTTTGCTGTTCTTGATAAACCTGATCTACACTAACATGTTTGAGTGTAAATCAATTGTTAATTGTTAGATTGTAAATAACAGTTGTTGTTTTTTTTTAAACAAAAAGTTTTTTTTTTTTTTTTTGCATATTATCTCCATGAAGTGAGTAATAACTAGTATTAGAATATGTTAAAATGTCAGAAAACATCAATTTAGCAGCATTAAATATGTTTTTATTTCATTGTTTTCATATCACTTTAAGATATTGGGTTTTAAAAACATGCTTCTTTGCTTCAAGAATAAAATTCATGGTGTAGCTGAGTGGACAAATTTGTAAATCTATGAAAAAAACCTTCAATCTCATTGTTTTTTTCATGCCTAAGGAGGAATAAAAACACTTAAAAAAAAAACAAACAAAAAACTCGCCTAAGGTTCTCATAATTCATGCATGAAAGGGTTGAGCAATAAAGTGCACCCCACCTTTAACTATATTGTAACAGCACCACACAGTTCTGCTGTAGCAGAATTTGTTCTTAGGCTGAGGGAACAAATGAAAAAAATAAATGCTATACAAATAGTCCGTCATCTCATCTGTTTCATCCAGATGAGTAGTCAGGGAACCTTAAGTTAATCTATAAAAGAATCTGACTGATAAGCATATTGATACTTACATTAGTCATGATCTTATCAGTTCTCACCTACTTTTTGTTTGCATAATTTCCTCGAACACCAAATTCTCAGTTGTTATTATGTAGCAGCAGTCAGAGAGTTCACATCGCATAAAGAGAAGAAAAAAAACTGTATCTTCCTTTATGTTATATACTGTGTACTGGGAATGCCTGTTTTTTTGCAGCATATGTATGAATATAACCCTCCAGGGGATGAGGAAGTGTAGAAGAGGAGTCGTTGACCCTCATTAGAGCGTGTTGCTTCTGCTTCTAAACACCTCAGAACAATTCCCCCTAACGCATTCAGTTAAATAATTACTAGACGCAGTAATATTAACCTACTTCCTTTCCTTTAAAGGCTGTGTTATGTGCCCGTGTTCCTTTATTTTGTTCGCTAATGATGCGTATTCTCCCTGATGCCTGTTGCTGGCACTGACACTGATCTGTCATCATCACAACCAGATCCTTCCTGTTACCTGAAACTGGTTTTTTTTTTGGCTTTACAGTTTCCGTTGTACTATACTTGCTTAGTCATTTACCTTGTCAGTTCTTGTGTTGTGTGGATAACAAACCCTCTCTGTTGTTTTTGTGAATAGTAGTTAATCTGTTTTACTGATGACTGCTTCCTGATGTGTTTTCCCTACATTTCCTTATGCTTCTCTCTGTTCTTTGTTGCAGTGTTGTATTGCCCAGGATGTCCTCAAAGGCCCACAGTTCCAATAACATCGCTCATGCCCGACGAACGGTGCAGCAGCTTAGGATAGAGGCGAGCATCGAGAGGATAAAGGTACAAAACAGCAGTAATTGTATCGTCCTTATGTCTGTTTCTTTTTCTTTCTTTATGTCATGTCTAGTTTCATTTGATTTCATCACCTCTTCTCATGCAGTGATTGTGACAATGTGATTTATCCTTAATAGAAGAGTAACTGGATGTAATCATTGAACAAAGGTGATTAGTGATGTATATAAATAGGAATAAAAAGAGGAATGTGGTCTGAAAACAAAATTATTCCAACTTTATGGGCGACAGTGTATATTGTATACTGTAAAAAACATTAGTTTACTGTAAATTTCTGCTATGATGCTACAAAAAAGTATTTATCCCTTCAGAGTCACACATAACTGAGAGAATATAAGGGATTCTATTGTAAATCCGTCTGATTCTGAGTGTTTATATTGTTAACCCATAAAGACCCAAACATCCACTGGTGGCCAAAACCATCCACTGATGTAACTGTTGAATACCTGTTGATCCACTAATCCTATCAATACATGTAAATAATTGGTGTAAAATGCAGTTTGTCATCTTTTCATAGTCATCAGATATGACCCATTTGGATGTTTATAGGCTCCGTAGTGAATGTAGAAACACCATCATCTTCTACAACATTGATTCAACAGTAAAACCCATGGAGTTGAATCAATGGCAGTGGATGGAAACGCTTGTTTTATGTTAAACTAGAAAAGCACTCGGACGGTGCAGATCTCCACCAAGGCAGATCAGTCCGTGCCCCCCCCCCCCACCACCACCAAAATTTAATCAATTGTTCCTTGTGCCAGTATCAATATTTCCAATAAATTTCATCCAAATCCGTCCATAACTTTTGGAGTTGTCTTGCTAACAAATAGACAAACAAACAGACAAACTCCGATGAAAACATAACCTCCGCTGTTCCTTGGCGGAGGTAATTAATGATATATTTTGTTGAAAAAGTCACTTTTTCTTCAGTTTTCTCTGTTTCTGGTATAACAAAACACAATTTTAACCTGAGCTTTTACTTTTATGAACATCTACATGATCAGAAAATTAGATATAGGAAAATACATTATTTATACTGAAAAAAACACAAAATATAGAGGATAACACTATAATAAATGGTGATGAATCAATTAAGAATGATTAAATAGACAGAAAAATTTAGTTGGGAATGGCCACAAAAGAAGCACTGGGTCTTCATGGGTTAAATGTGTGATCATTTGAGAGCTGCTCCTGATTGAATACAATATTATTTCACAATGACGACCCACGATTTTAATGCAATCTTTCTGTGGTCTTTTGAGATGTGCAGCAGAATGCAGACAGGCCTGAAACTGCAGACGGGTCTCTGTCTTTGCAGGAATAAAGTGCAACAGTGTTTCCCAACCTTTCCAGTCTCAGTTTATTAGTGTGAAACCTGGGCCTGTTCAGTTGAACACAAAGCTGATATTCTTGCAGGAATTGAAGAAAGACACACACGAATCTTCCTCAACAGCTCTGAGTCTCTCTCTTCTTTCGGGGGTCGGGGCGGGCACATCGGGGGTGCACGGGTGATGTTGTTGTGGGGTGTTTGGAACAAGAAAGCTGAGAGGGGTGCGTCAGCGACCCCTTGAACGGACCCCCGGATTGAAGTCCATTGTATAATAGTATGGGAGGCATATCTACCCCTGCCCCAACCCCATACCCGGGGTTCGCGGGTAACTCATTGATCTGTGCATCACTAGTGAGGGGGGCTTTATCAACAGAATGCACTGCATCGGGGCCCGTTCATTTTCACTTTTATCTTTATTTTGCAAATGTTAACAGGAGACTGCTGTTGTAGAGTGGCTCATTGGTGCATGCATAGGGATGGGAATCGAGAACCGGTTCTTTTTGAGAACCGGATCCCAGTAGCTCTATTTCTTGGAATCGTTTGCCTGCCTGCTTAATGATTCTGCTTATTGATTCCATCTCCGTTGCGCATGCGCGATGACGTCACGCGTCCACGGCATTGTTTTGGTCAGAACGTAGCCAACATGGTGTTGAGGCAGAAACGGTCCAAAAAGACGACACCTGGTCCACTGGAACATTGTCAAAGCTTCCATGTCTTCAAAAGGGTGGAGTCCCTCCAATATGTTCAAACATTTGTCCACAGCATGTGATTCATTTACAGGAATGTCACGTATTTGATACACTACCCAGCGATGCTTGTGAATGTAGCGGCAGAGTGAACGCCAGGCCCAGTTCTGGTTCCAGTGCGGGCAACAAACGTTGCACCCCCTCAAAAACAAGTTTCCGAAGGTAGGGGAAAGGAAATGAGGTGCACAACAATGGGAGACATGCAGAGTTGAACTGGTTCCACATAGTGGAAATGCAGCAATAGAGGAATTAGTAAAGCGTCTTAAGTTTCACTTTCACTGCATGCTGCCGCCGCTGCCACCACCACCCCCCTGAACCAGGCCCAGCGTGATCTGTTCTTATTATTTGTACATACTGTATATGTTATATTTTCTGTGCAGAGATGGAAATATAAAAGACAGTTAATGCAATCACACTCGTTTGTACTGTTTTATTCCCTCACCCACTGAGAGTCGATAACGAATTAGATCGATAAGCAAAATTGATAATGGAATCGGAATCTTTAAATTCTTATCAATTCCCATCCCTATGCAGTCGTACATATCTATATCACGCCACTCGCTTTCAGTACCAATCAGGAGAAATTGGGTAATTTTCCACGGTACACCTGATGATTTCTCATGGCACACACTGGTTGGGAAACACTAAAGTACAAAATACAGACACCACTGTTTGTGAAGTACGCAGCCAGGCTAAAATAAACCCAGTAGGTTTGGTTTGCACAGGCTGTGCTGTTGTGTCAGTAAGCTTATGCAGTGTAACAGCATTTATTTCCATCATTTATGGACACATAACGTTACTGAACCTTGACCTGATCCAGTGAACCAACCATAGATCATAACACTGCCCCCACAGACTTATACTGTAGACACTAAGCATGATGGGTAATGACTTCATCCATCACTATGGAACAGGGTCCGTCTGGACTCATCAGACCACATGACCTTTTCCCATTAAAACACAGTCTAATTGTTATGCTCTCTATCAAACTGATGGTTGTTTAAGAAATGAGAAGCTACTCACTGAATCAGTTCGAATCAAAGAAATTATTGCAGCTGAAAATATTCATAACTGCATTATTTATCCAATGGAAGGATCTTGTTGTGGTAAATCCAGGTGAGGACTTTGGTTTTAGCTACATAATGTTTATCTTCATTGTAATACTTATCTAAAAATGAATCCCTGGGTTTATTGCATAATAATGACTAAGAGTGAATGATATTTATCACCTACATAGTTGTGGTTCACCACAGTTTCATAGTAATTTGCACCAGAGCTCGTGTTTAAACCAATTGGATGTTTCTCTGCAGCCACAGTCTCACAAACCCAGACTCATCTTTCCACACTGTTACACCAACAACCACAAACAGCTGAACAGGATGTTCTGTTATTTTCTCCGTCATTTCTTTATTTCATTGGCAGTACAAAACATTACGCAAGGTCCTGCAGGTTAAAGTGGCCAAACCAGTACATTTAGAGCAGAGCCATACTCAAAGAATCACTATAAATGGAGTTAAATTCACTCACTAGCCTGCTAACATTAATGCTATGTTATGCAACATGTACAGTATTTATACAGTGGAGTGGGAAAGTTTGGACTGCATTATTATGTATTTATTTAATGATTAAATGATTATACAGCAAAATTAAGATTGTTTATGATATAAGAACCCAGGCCAAACTGCAAATAGCAATTATTATCATTATTGTGGATTTTTTTGACCATTAGCCAAGAAATAATTGCATCTGTAAAATGTTTAAGAATACTTAAAAACACTAGATAAAAATAATCAAATATCACAATACTTTTTTCCATCCGTCTCACTGAGTGTTGACTAATGTCTGCAGGTCTATGTGATAAATAAGCCTCATTAATAGTTAGATTTACTGACTGGGTGCGCAGATAAAGATAAAGATAAGTCAAAGCTCGCTTGAGCTTTCTGTACCGGAATAAACCTCCTTCACCCGTTCAGCCAAACGAACACTTGTTAAAATGACCATCCTGCCCATATTTGATTATGGTGACACCATCTATAGCAGGGGTGTCAAACTCATTTTAGTTCAGGGGCCAAATTCACCCCATTATGATCTCAGGTGGGCCAGACCAGTAAAGGAATAACAGTGAAAAAAGAAAAATGACATTATGATGTTTACATCCACAATATTTCCTTAAAAATCTGAATAACATGAATAACTTGAAATGTCTCAAGAAAAACAAGTGGAATTTTAACAGTATTCTGCCTCAGTTTATCAGTTTATCATTTACACATGTGCATTACAACTTACATTACAATAATACACAAAACATTTAACAACAACAAGCAGAATATTGGTAAAATGGCATTTACTTCTCTGAAGACATTTCAGGTTGTTCATATTTGTTCAGGTTATTCACATTTTTTGTAAAAGGACAGTTTGTTAATATAAACATTTTCATGTCATTTTACTTTTTTACACTAAAACAAAGATGAACTCTGCAGCATTATTTTTAGGTTATTATGATAGTATTTTACTGGTCTGACCCAACTGAGATCTGATTGGTCTGTATGTGTATTAATATCTTCAGTGTAATTTTTGCATTACACAAATTCATCCCAGGGGCCGGATTTGGCCCCCGGGCCACATGTTTGACACCTGTGCTCTATAGGATGGCTTCTCATTCCACCCTCAGCAAACTTGACCCTCTTCACCATTCTGTAATCCATTTTGCCACAGGTGCTCCTTCCTCCACTCACCACTGTGACCTGTATTACCTAGCTGACTGGACTCCCTCCACACCAGACGGCTCTGTCACTGGTTCCAGCTCATTTACAAAACCTTACTCAGAAAACCCCCTCTTTACCTCTCCTCCCTTCTGCACCTCTCCCATTCTACACTCAATCTTAGGTCCAGTAATCTCATCAAACTCACTATCCCCAAAGCCCGCACTGTCTTCGGTCGCAGCACCTTCCGATTTGCTGCAGCTAACGACTGGAACACTTTACAAAACACCCTCAAACTCACTGCCCTCACATCTCTCACTGTTTTTAAGCAAAATCTGGAACACGTTTTAGCTGATTGTTGCACCTGTTGAGTATTTGTCTTTTACATGTCTTACTGTTATTGTTGTAATGTATTTATTTATTAACTGTTTGTTTCTGTAATTGTTTAACCTTGCTTTTACTTTTAGCCCCCTCACCCCCTTCCCCTCAAGGAGCCATTGCTCTTTGATCAGGATGCATTTGTAAATAAGAATCTGTTCTTAACTGCTTGCCTGGGTAAATAAAGGTTAAATTTAAAAAAATAGTTCTGGGCAACGATTAAAATTTTTAATCGCAATTAATCGTGTAGTTTTCTGCGATTAATCACATCAACAGCATGTATTGCCTTTAAGTGATATTTCAGACTTGAAGTACTCCGGTGATAAAAATAATTCCACATTGCAGTGATTACAAACAACTTTGTCCTGCTCAACTCCACCATCTGAAGACATTTAAAATGAAAATGTCCATGGAAAAGACCGCAACTTTTCTCCGTTTATGTCCCCACCAGTTTATTTCCGCTTGTGAGTGATTGACAGGAGTCTTAAGCCCACTTATAAGCACAAATACTAATAAGCCCAATAATATGTGATGTTCAGTTGTTCAAAGCATGCAAAGGGGGCCCTCTAGTGGTCGGAATAAGTTGCACTAACGTATGTTTTGTCCTTTCGGTGTTACTGTAGTCAGTTCGGACATAAGAAGGAACTAACTAATAAAATAAAGACAAAATAAATCAATTAGTTATGTCTATTAATGATATGCATGTTCACGGAGAACGCATAGATGTAATTATTATAAACTTAAATTGACTGCTAATAAAACAATCACATCGTAAATAAGTAAAGGTTAGTTCAAAGGCTGGCATATTATATCTAAACTTAGCATGAGCCTGCATAAAGAATTAGCAACCCATCTGCGACTGCTAGCATAAATGAATTAGCTTAAACATGTTAATAACGCATTGTAATAAACACATCCAAAATAATGTCATAAACATGTTTCTAACGGCACGTTTGCATGTGAAATTATTTAGCAAACAACAGAATGATTGATACATGCAGGCGTTGCTTCTGCAGGAGTTAAACAAAGTTTGATTCAGCATTACTCGGAAAGTTCGCTCACTTTTGGAGCGCCAAAATAAAAGCATGAGTTTCAAAATAAGAGTCCGTATGTATAAATGAACTAATATTTGGTTGAAAGGCAGAACAATAATAAAACGGCATTAACGTGAGATAAAAAAAATTGTCGCCGTTATTTAATGAATGCGTTAATGCGGTAATAACGCGTTAACTTGCCCAGCCCTAAAAAAAAAATAAAAATAAAGAACAGCATCATTAACTCTTGCTTTTCTCTTTGTCTTCTGTTTGTTTCGTAGGTGTCCAAGGCCTCTGCAGACCTTATGAACTACTGCAGCGAACACGCCAGAGAAGATCCTCTCCTTATGGGCATCCCCGCTTCAGACAATCCCTTCAAGGACAAAAAACCCTGCACTATATTGTAGTGGATACCACTTAGCCTTTATGTGTTTATTTTTGCTTATTAATGTTGCTGTATTCTCTTTTCGTTGGGAGGAGTAAAAGGTGGACTGTGATCATATCATTACCATGTGTTCACCTGTTCTGTTAACAATTCCACAATTCAACCACATTTTCTGAAAAGCAGCAGTTTGTAATGAGTAAAAACACAGCATCTGTGGCCGACCCGCTGTATTCTGTGAAACCATCTTCATCTTTAGCGGCGCCACTGTTCAATATGAACTCTGACCACTAATAAGACTTTGGCTGCATGAGTTGAAATGTTCAATTATGATCCTTAAGTATTAACAGGGGATGATGTTGTCTGAATATTTGGTGATTTTGATTCCTTAAAGGTGTGTGGTTTCATCTCCACTGGGCAGTTGACTGTTATTTACACTGTGTAAAGTCATACAGCCAAAGTTTCCCTTCACTCACATGGCCTCAGACTCCCATTTCCACCAGTATTTTATCATTTCTGTCCTGTTTAGATCACTGGTTATTTTTTTTCACTTTGGGCCTGCAGTCAAACAGAACAATAATACGTATTTATCATTGAACCGGGCAGTAACGTCTCTATTATTGGTGTTAAAGTCGCAGTATTCTGCATCACACCTGCTGGCTCACGACAATCCACATCCCACTTTAACCACTGTTTTCCTGTCTGGTATTTATAATGTGATTACAGTTTCTCAGAGTTGTCTTTAGCTGATTTCACCACGACGTCATCATGTTGAGATCAGTTCTATCTAAACTAAATCATCTCGTCTTAAATTTAAGCCGTTGGGATAAGATGAGCCCAGTGTTTGGATGCTTTTGATGTGTGTTCTTTAAAGGTGGAATAAGCGATTCTAATCCAGTAGCCTTTTTTGCTAGCTTTCAGTTCTGTGTGTGCTGGGAAAAAACAGTTTTTGTAATCAGCCCTGCCTCTGTAAATGGGGAAAAACCGATCTGCAACACACTATTAGAGTTAGAATGTAGAGGAAGAAGCACAGAGTTGCAATCTCAGACATTTTCTTGCTGGATTTGATGATTGTTTTTTTTAGGTCACAGGTGTCAAACATGCAGCTAGGGGGCCAAATCCGGGGGCCAAAGGGTCCAATCTGGCCCATAGGATGAATTTGTGAAATGCAAAAATTACACTAACGATATTAACAATCAGTAGTGTAAAAATCATTTTATTTCAGGTTCCATACAGACACATATAAATCAGTTACATCTCAGTTCAGTCAGACCAGAAAAACACTATCATAATAACCTATAAATAATGACAAATGACAACTACTTATCTTTTTTAGTGTAAAAAAAAAAAAAGTGAAATTACATGAAAAGGTTTATATTAACAAACTATCCTTTTACAAAAAATGTGACTAACCTGAACAAAAATAAACATGAAATGTCTTGAGAAAAATAAATGCCATTTTATCAATATTCTGCCTGGTAGTAAATGTTTTGTGTATTTGTAATTGTAATGTAAGCTGTAATGCACATATGTAAAGGATAAACTGATAAACTGAGGCAGAATATTGTAAAATTGCACTGGTTTTTCGTAAGACATTTAAAGGTGTTCACATTATTCAGATTTTTAAGGAAATGTCGTAGATGTAAACATTATCATAATGTAATTTTACTAATTTCACTGGTATTATTTTACTGGTCCGGCCCACTTGAGATCATATTGGGGTGAATGTGGCCCCTGAACTAAAATGAGTTTGACACCCCTGTTTTAGGTCCTTTAGTGACTTTTTTTTTTTTTTTTCCCAGAAACCAAATCCAGAAACTTTGTGGGTGTGACCATTTTGCTCTAATATAAACAATCGAATTTTACTGAATTGGACCTAGAACAACTGTCATCAGGATCTGCATGTGTTTTCTTTGGATTGATGACATGTTATAGTTGCTTTAATCCTCTTCTGAACCTGGTGATCTCAGTCATATGTGTCACCTCAGTCAGAATAGTGAAGTCAGGGAAGTGGACAAGACTCTGATTCTGGGATTCTGCTAGTCCTTCTAGACCAGCTTAGCTCCACCCATGCAGTTCACCCATAACAGTAGAGTCTGTACATGCATCAGAGTGTAACGTCACAATTCATCACCATCTGCATCACGATCCATGTTCGTGATCGGCCTTGAGATTTTCCCATCACTGACAGGAAATATCCTTCTGACGCACTCAATGACATAATAATAGTTGTACCATGAAATCATGAATATACAAATTATCATGTAACATAACCTAGTTTCATCTAGCACACAGGGGTCAAACATGCGGCCCGGGGGCCAAATCCGGCCCGCCAAAGGTTCCATTCCGGCCCGTGGGATGAAAGTGCAAAAATGAACCTGAACAGTCAAGGTTGTCAAAAATCCTTTTGGTTCAGGTTCCACATACAGACCAATGTGATCTACAGTAAAAATAACAACACAATAACCCATAAATAATGACGACAAATTTTCTTTGTGAAAAATTATGTGGAAAAAATTTGTGAAAAAAAACAAACATTACACTGTGAAAATATTTACATTTACAAAACTATTCTTTCACAATAAAATGCAAATAAATACATAAATAAAACCAAAAATGACCAACCCAAAGTGTACAATTTGAACAATATTCTGTCTGTTACTAAATGTTTTGTGCATTTATGGATCCACTATGATCTGTAGTTGTGTTAATAATAAGAGATGGAATATTGTAGAAATTGTTCAAATTTTAGTTCCAAACGTTTAAACTTTTAACAATATTCTGCCTGTTACCAATTGTTTATGTAGCACTGTGGAAATGTACATGTATAAATAATAAGTCGAAGCATAATATTGTTAAAATTGCACTAATTTTTCAAATGAAATTTCTGTTTTTTCAGGTTATTCACATCTTTTTTGTAAAATGTAAATATTTTCATAATTTAAGTGGGGGTTTTTTGTACTAAAACAAAAAGAAAAACTTGGATTTGTCATTAGTTATAGGTTATTAAGTCATTATTTTACTGGTCTGGCCAGCTTGAGATCAAATTGGGCTGAATATGGCCCCTGAACCAAAATGAGTTTGACACCCCTGATCCAGCAGCTTTTGAAGCAGACTTTATTTCTTTGCCAGTGAAATATTTGGCGTTGTCCAGAATCACTTACTCCACCTTTAAAAGAACCCTTCTCAGCTGTACATGTAGGACACATAGCAAATCATGCTAAACTGGAATACGTATGACTTACTTGCACAGCAGAATAATAGAGTGCAGATTTTGCTTTTTCCTACTGTTCTTGAATGCTGACATCAGGTGTGAGGCAGTATCGTATAGCAGTGACTCTGAGGCCAAACCCAAACCACTGGTACTGCCTCTCACCACATCTGAACCTGGGTTCAAACACCTTTTTTATCCATACTTTCTGAATAGCTCAACTCTCTGTGGTACGTTTTTGCAGATGACAAAAAGCACGCCAGCAAGTTTTCCTCAACACTGTGACCAACTTCCTCATCACAAGTGTCTTAGTTGCGCAGATGTGCACATCGTTGTCTTAAAAGTGTTTTTTGGTACATGTATTGTAGGTACAGGTGCAGATGGTAGTGTGCAATGATGATAAAACCACTCTCCATTTTTTTCTCCATGTTAAACTGCATCGTCTGTGTCGGTGGGGGGTCTTCAATCATCAGTCTAACATGTGCTGCATGTTGTGATTCGCTGGGGGATCGTATCTGCTATGGTAAATTTAACAAAGAATAGATAGTAACTTAAAACTTTCTTACACTCTAAAGCCTTACTTGAGTTTGCCTTGTATTATGAAGAATTATCTAACTGGGAGTACTTTCATTGAAAAACGAAAGATGTTTCTATCACATGTTTTTATCTGTGGGATACAAGTGATTTGTAACAATATTGTGCCATCGTTTTGTCTACATGTCACAACGTTAAATCGTATTTGACTTATCTGGTGCTCCGCTTTCCAGCAGTTTTGGTATTGTTGCCTTCTCCAAAGGGTACTTTCAGGTCTTCAAATCGGCAAGATGTCGTGTTCTTTTGTATGATTGTCTTTAACAGTCAGTTCCTCTTACTTGCAATAAATCATTCATGTATGCCTCTCAAGGAAAAGTTGAGACGACCACTGCTGTCCTTTCAGCAACTCTGTAACGGCCTTGTTGTATCATTAATAGAATTAATTTAACTGTCAAAATCTGCATTTTGATAAATGTCTTTATTAATATTCCAGCCTTTGTATGAAGACTTAACTGAGATTAATAAAGTGAAGCATTCCTACAGTACAGAACTGTACTAATATCTCAATAAAGATGTTTTGTGCTGCACAGTCGCTGTAGTCTGGTCTCGATTTTGTTTATTAGGGTTTTTTTTGTTTAATATGGGTTAATAATATACATAAGGTACGCAGTAATATGACGACAGAACAAACTATCACCATAACATGAAGGATAAGAAGAGAAGATGATAAGAGGATCCCTTTGGCAGTTGAACTAGTTAAATATTAATATATAATAAAATACAATGCAATATAATTACAGCACAAGCAGTACAAATATAATTAAGAGCTGAAATATAATTACTTCACTGCACCAGAAACATATATTCACCATTAACTCAATTAATATTTATATCAGTGGAATAGTTGGGTTTATTAGTTATTATAAAGCCTGTAGTGATGATTAGCAGTGAATGACTATGTTCTGCAACTACTACTACCCAATAAGTTAACATTATATTAGTAGTAAATAAGAATGTATAAGGTTGTCAGAGTAAGTTAGAATGACTAATAATGAGCCAGTATGTTGACACAATCTAATGAGTAAATGATTAATGTAATATGACTGCTGTAACCCTTTCATGCATAGTGGTCACTACAGTGGACAGCTATTCTACAGCTGTTCTCTTGTATGTACATGGATTTTGTTGTTCTTTTCATTGTTTTGTTTTTTGTTTGTTTGTTTGTTTAGCACATATCTGTGTTAAAGTTTTAAGACACTACATATCTTTTCTGATGTGAATTGGTAACATTATGTAAATCTCTCCTGAGCATAAACCCCCAGAATCACAAGCCCTCCCCATAGTTTTCACACAATTTATCAGTAAATACATGTTTCTGTGCATCAAAAATTAAACGTGTGGTGTCCAGCTGAATGGACATTTTTGCAACTTCATGAAAAATAGGTTCATAAGAAATTTTTTTATGTATTTTTTAAATTTTTAAATTATTTAAATTATTATTATTATTTTTTTTAATTTATTTTTCAGAAGAAAATTTTCAATCGCATTGTTTTTTTCATGCCTAAAAAGGAATAAAAACACTGTGGAAAAAATTTTGATTAAGGTTCTCTTAATTCGTGCATGAAAGGGTTAACATATATACAGTCCTGTGTAAAAGTCCCAGTCCAATATCATGTTTGTAGGTTTAGTAAAGTCCTAATGACCACACATATGCATTTCTCAGTCTCTGTGTTAAGATCCAATCTGGATATATAGGAAGTATGTACAACAGGAAAAACTAGTTTCAGGAAATAAACAGCTTCTATCCAAACCCTTTTGTTCAGAAAATAAATAGTAGTCACAAATAGTAATTTTAACCTTTAGAATCCATTTAGTTCAGTTTTTTGTGCGTCTTTTAAGGAGACAAGAGAATTAAATATATCCTTTTGAGACCCAGGAAAGTAATTGTGTTGGCTTTTTTACATTAAATCATTGTCTGGATTGAAAAAAGCATAATGCAACATTATTAATTATTAATTTGGTTGTTAACACTTGATAAATCATCAGTAAGCAGCTTCAACACTTTAGAAAACAGCTGATGTGTTGCTTGGTAAATTGTGAACCCATATTTAACCCATATGTAAGATACCAGAGTTTAATCATTATCATCTGTTAATACTCTATAAGGCTCTTTTTTCCATTTTATAACTTTTTTTGAAATTTTTTACCAAGCTGAATGAATAGAATAGAATAGAATAGAATAGAATAGAATAGAACTTTGTTGTCACTTTAGCTACAGTGAAAAGCCATTTAGCCGCATCTTCCCCTGCAGTCACAGTAAATATATTATAATTATAAGTCCAATAAAAGGAATAATCCAATAAAATGCAGTGCACATACAATACATAATCATAAATAGACCCAATAATGTGCATGAGATAAAAGAAATGAAGCAGTGAGCAAGAATAACTAGGTAAAATGTGCAGGAGTAACTTAACCCTTTCATGTATAGTGGTCACTCCAGTGGACAGTTATTTTCCAGTTATTCTCTTGTATATTCATGGGTTTTGTTGTTGTTGTTGTTGTTTTGTTTTTGTTTTTTTAATTTTATTTCAAACATGCAAAGAAAACAAGACAAACAAAGCAAATCAAGACATAAACAAAACAACATTCAAATGGACAGAATCTATCTTCAAGCACATACAAGCCTGAATTTTGTATGGTCGAAAAGGAGTAGGAAGAAGTATAAACTTATTTAATCCTACCCCTCAGTGCTTTTACACCTTTATCATTAACTTTATACAACAATCAGCCTATACTATTTCCCTAATTTTAGCACTGAACCACAACAATCCATAATGCAGTAACTGAATTATCCACAACAGTATGTTCATGTCAGCACAGTCATACAAACAGACTCAACAAATCAAACATTCGCTTCAATAATTACAGCAGATTTATCAGTACAACATCATTCATAAACAAACAGGCCTCATTGTCATTATTAAATACTGTACCTCTCAAGAATAAATTCTTTATATCTTTTTTTTAAACTGAATTATGTTTGATATTTGTTTTATCTCCAACACACTCCAACACACAATTTGTCCCACAGTTTTACTCCACAGATGGTGATACAGAAACTTTTTAACGTAGTGCGTACTTTATGAATCTTTAAATTTAATTTTCCCTGTAAATCATAGCCTCCCTCTCTTTCACAAAACATTTCTTGAATATTGCCTGGCAGTAAGTTATTCTTTGCTTTATATATTATTTGAATAGTTTTGAATTCCACAAGGTCAATGAGTTTTAAAGTTTTAGAATGGAAAAATAGTGGATTTGTGTGTTCCCAAAAACCAACATTGTGAACGATTCTTATTGCTCTTTTTTGCAATATAAAAATCCTATGTAATGAACTTGTATATGTATTTCCCCATACCTCCAAACAGTAACTTAAATAAGGTAAGATCAATGAATTATACAGAATCTGAAGTGATTTCTGATCTAAGATCCCCTTTGCTCTGGCCAGGACTGAGATGAATTAGTTCCATATCAGCCAACACAGTGGACGCTGATGCACCATCCCATAATACACTGACATTACTGTAACTTTCCTGTTCTTAATAAACCTGATCTGCAGTGACAATGTAAATCAATTGCTAATTCTTATTACACTGTAATTAACATTTTTTTTTTTTTTTTTACACAAAATGCTTCTTTTTTTTTTTTTTTTTTTTTGCATATTATCTCCACGAAGTGAGTATTAACTAGTATTAGAGTATGTTAAAATGTGAGAAAAACATCAGATTAGCTGCACTAAAAATGTTCTTATTTCATAGTTTTCACACAGTTTATCACTTTCTGATATTGTGTTTTAAATATATGTTTCTTTGCTTCAAAAAATTAAACACATGGCGTCCAGCTGAGTGGACATTTTTGTAACTCTGTGAAAAACATGCCTAAAGACGAATAAAAACACTCAGGAAGAAAATCTTCACTAAGGTTCACATAATTAACCCTTTCATGCATGAATTATTAGAACCTTAGTAAAGATTTTTTTCTTGAGTGTTTTTATTCCTCCTTAGACATGAAAAAAAAAACAATGCGATTGACTTTTTTTTTTTCATGGAGTTAGAAAAATGTCCATGCATTTAATTTTTCAAGTAAAGAAATGTGTGTTTAAAACCCAATATCAGAAAGTATGGAAGAGAATTAGGGCTACTGGAAAAAAAATACAATAAATTAAAATAAGGTCCAATATATGTATATTTTTTATTATTATTATGAAAAAAACAGTCAGAATTCTGACTTTGACCTCAGAATTCTGAGTGTTAAGTCAGAATTCTGAGTTTAAAGTCAGTTCTGAGAAAAAAAAGTCAAAATTCTGAGTTTAAAGTCAGAATTCTGATATTAAAGTCAGTATTCTGAGTTTAAAGTCAGAATTCGGAGGGAAAAAAAGTCAAAATTCTGAGTTTAAAATCAGAATTCTGAGATTAAAGTCAGAATTCTGAGGAAAAAAAGTCAGAATTCTGAGTTAAAGTCAGAATCCTGAGTTTAAAGTCAGAATTCTGAGTTTAAAGTCCAGTGGCCCTAATCCTGTTCCGTAAGAAAGTAATATGAAAACAATGAAATAAAAACATTTTTAATGCTGCAAATCTGATGTTTTCTCACATTTTAACATATTCTAGTCCTAGTTATTACTCACTTCATGGAGATAATATGCAAAAAAAACCTTTGTGTCTAAAAATTTAACAAGTGATTTACGCTCAAACATGTTAGTGCAGATCAGTTTTTATCAAGAACAGCAAAGGTACAGTAATGGTCTGAATGTCAGTGTATGGGATGATGCATGAGCGTCCACTGTGTTGGCTGATATGAAACTAAAACTACAAAACCCATGAATATATTAGAGAACAGCTGTAGAGTAACTGTCCACTGGAGTGACCAGTATGCATGAAAGGTTGAATTAAGTCAAATATTGAGTCCAAATAAATGTAAGAAAACTTTGCTATAATTTCTCTGACAATTGTCCATTATCAGAGAAATTATACTTTAAATTCTGCATGAGCCTCGTCTTTTTGTGAAGTTCTACCAATTAGGGGTTTTCATGCAGGAGATTCCTATGAGATTTTTACCCACAGTGCATGTGACCACATTTCCTCTGATTCGTTTCTCACCCAGGAGTCATTTATTTATAGCTCCCCATTGAAAGCAGAGACCAGGAGCCTTACTATGGCTATCTAAAAGCAGAGAACACACCAGAGCTAAATATAGAAAGAGCCAAACCCTGATTTCCGCTCTTGGAGAGTACGGTGTCTATTCTGGGAAGACGTCTGTTTAGCCTGAGTGTGTGTTTTCCTTCTCCGTTGGTGGCCACTGGGGTTTCTCTGACCTTGCTTCTGTCCAGATGGTGGATAAACTGTGTGAAAATGTCTTTTTCACACAATAGGAAGATCGTAACAGGAATAATAGTAATTGTCATGTATTTTAACGAGTGTAAAAACACTAACCTGGATATGAACATTCTCACACATAAAGACGGTTAATAAAGATCATCACCTATTCTTTATTGTTCGGGTTTATCTGCTGCTTTCTCACAGACTTTTGTTTTCCCTCAAACATCCACTGTGGCTGCAGGAAAACCCAGCTGCATTAGCATTGTGTCGACCGCAGGAACACCTTCACTGAATGCCAAAAGCTGAAACAAATAATAATACATGCTTTAGTGCACAGGTGTCAAACATGCGGCCCGGGGGCCAAATCCGGCCCGTGGGATGAATTTGTGAAACGCAAAAATTACACTGAGGATATTAACAATCAGTGGTGTCAAAATCATTTTAATTCAGGTTCCACATACAGTCCAATTAGATTTCAAGTGGGTTAGAGCAGTAAAATATTATCATAATAACCCATAAATAATGACAATCCCAAATTTTCTCTTTGTTTTCTTGGTGTAAAAAAGTAAAATTACATGAAAATGTTTACATTACCAAACTGTACTTTTACAAAAATGTGAATAAGCTGAACAAATATGAACAAACAGAAATGTCTTAAGAGAAGTAAATGCAATTTTACCAACATTCTGCCTGTTACTAAATGTTTTGTGCGACTGTAATGCACATATGTGAAAGATAAACTGATAATCCAAATATTGTTAAAATTGTACATGTTTTTCTTAAGACAAATCAAATTGTTCATGTCATTTGGATTTTTAAGGAAACTCTTTGTAGATAATTTTATAGGTGTAAACCTGATCATAATATAATGTGACTTTTTTCACTGTTATTATTGTACTGGTCCGGCCCACTTAAGGTCATATTGGGCTGAATGTGGCCCCTGAACTAAAATGAGTTTGACACCCCTGCTTTAGTGGAACGCACTCCTTGAGGTATGGCGCTGACAGGATGTTCTTTGTGAGCGTGAATTCCCCTGAACGCCTGCAGCATGTCACCCACAGGCCCTGCAGTAATCCCACTTTGTCATTGTGCAGCAGTGTGAGAGTCCCAGGGGCATACGGCCAGAGCGGCTCACTGACCATGTGGCCCACTGTGGAAATCAGGCCTGTCAGTTACAGTGTCAGTGTGTAGGAATGTGCTGATGTGGGGGAGAGGAAGGGGACGGAGGGGGGTGAAAGAGGGTGTGGGCCAAAGAGTGGACTCCTCTGGCAGGCAGAGGCTTTTACACAACTACAACAGACATGTTCATCCACAGAAAATCATATGGTGCTACAACTCCAGGGTTTAATGTACTTGTATTTGCACATTTACCATAAAAAGAAGTAATGTTCTGTGCAAAGTGTTGGCAAGTGAACGCATCACAACACTAGGATGGTGATAGTGCACATACTGTCGGCCCCATCACAATCAAGGGTACCAGAAATGGGTGCACATATAGATAAAAAATAATAATGCTCTATCAAAAAATCAGACAGGCCATTTTATTTGTCTAATGTTTCTCTTTTAACCCTTTCATGCACAAATTATGAGAACCTTAATCAAAATTTTTTCCACAGTGTTTTTATTCCTCTTTAGGCATGAAAAAAACAATGCAACTGAAAAATTTCTTCTGGAAAAATAAATAAAAATGAATAAATAAAATAAAAATAATTGAAAAAAATTAAAAAATACATTAAAAAAAAATAAAAAAATTCTTTTTTCATGAAGTTGCAAAAATGTCCACTCATCTGGACACCACACATTTAATTTTTGATGCACAGAAACATGTATTTACTGATAAATTGTGTGAAAACTATGGGGAGGGCTTGTAATTCTGGGGGTTTATGATCAGGAGAGATCTACATAATGTTACCAATTTAGGTCAGAAAAGATATGTAGTGTCTTAAAACTTTAATAAAGATATGTGTAAAAAAAAAAAAAAAAAAAAAAAAAAAAAAAAGAAAAAAACTACGAAAAGAACAACAAAATCCATTAATATACAAGAGAACAGCTGTAGAATAACTGTCCACTGTAGTGACCACTATGCGTGAAAGGGTTAAAGTCCAAAATATTTTTGTATTATGGTGTCTACTAAAAATTTTGCAGGCTTGTACCCCTGTCAAATCAGAAATTATTATTATTTGTGTACAGACACTACAGCCTAACAGCCTCCATATTTAATGCCTACAAAGGTATACAAATGTTTCAGCACTCAGGATAATCATGCATTGTTTATTGCAACACAACAATCCAGTATCTGTATCAATCCACAAACAATAAAAATTAAGAAAACTTGTAAAAATAATTCTCAATTTGGAGTTATTATGGAGCTTCACATGTAACACTCTACACAATGGCATATAGAGTTATTCGGTGTCTACCCTTGCATGTAGCGCTGTAACTTTACAGACTAAATTAACAAATAGTAAATATGTATTAATAGGACCCAAAAGACAATGACTCAATTTGTTCTGAAAACAAAAATTTTAAAGCTCTTTGAATGTTGCTGTATTATTTTTCACGGACCATGACTCCAATTGAAGCTGATGTAGAAGTAGATTAAAATTTCAATACCACTGACAGCCATCGAAGGTGTTGGCTCTGAAAAAACACGGCTTGTGCAGATTTACATTCAACTTTTTGGTAAAAATTAATGTCAGTCATTTTTCCCAGGTCTCATTTGTTTTTGGCCTGATCACAATCAAGGGGACAAGAAAGGGTGCACATACTGATAAAAAATAATGTTGCTCTATCAAAAAATCAGACAGGCCATTTTATTTGTCTGATATTTCTCTTTTAAAGTCCAAAATATTTTTGTATTATGGTGTCTACTAAAAATTTTGCAGGCTTGTACCCCTGTCAAATCAGAAATTATTCAGTGTACGGACACTCCAGCCTAACAGCCTCCATATTTAATGCCTACAAAGATATACAAATGTTTCAGTACTCAGGATAATCATGCATTGTTTATTGCATAGATGTTGTGTCCAAAGCATGCGTGCTGAAAAATTCCATATATTGACAGAAACAATAAAATTAGACCCACATATTTTGAATATGGTGTACGGACACTACTTGGTGTACGGACTCTACAAGACTGGAATGGAAATCTGGCTTATCACATGGTCGCATCTCTGTTAGATCTGTAACTAAGTCTTCCTGGTACAGGAGGAAATAAACATTTGTGAACAACTTATAACAATATATCTATAAGGCATATACACCATATTATTGATGGAAGTATATTGGTGTACGGACACTACATGAATTTCGGTGAACAACGCACCATTGAAAACATGCGGTTCGACGTAAACATCCATTTGACACATTGTTACCAAATTTTCTGCTGCCAGGGAGCAGACCAAAATCTGTCTAGTTGTGCATATTTAGTTTTAATAATACATAAATAACAGGTTCCCATTCTATTATTACAATTAAAGGGCTGTATTAGAAAGGGTTTTCAGAACAAAATGGTTGATTGTCTTAATACTGAAAATAAGAATTGATAATCAAACAGCTGTTCAACAAAAATGATCAATAAATGAAAAGTAATGTGATGTGTGTATTTTGTAATAAAAAAGACACAGGAGTTGAGTAGGAATTATTTATTGTGTTACAAAACATTATGTACAATAATTTTGCTCTCTTATAACAATAAAATTGTGCACGTTTTCACGCTCATTGGGTCGCCATTTTATCAGTTTGTATCCGATTTTCTTCAAATTTGGGGGATTGCAAGATCTAGTAATAGGATGGCCAAAGAAACATTTTGGGAATGGTTTTGGGGGGATCTTTTTGCAAAACTGATTAATAACTGATGCAAATATACTTGAACACCTTGATTGTGATCAGGCCGTGCAGATGCAAATCTGTAGTACTTGTACTGACTTGAGTAGTTCCATTTTTTGCAGCTTTATACTTCACCACATCTCAGAGACAAATATTGCACTTTTTTCTATTTAACTACATTTGTCTGACGTCTTTAGATTACAATTTTGCATCCTCTTCTTCTCCAAGAGAAGTCATGTTTCCCAAATAAAATGATTTTCACAGTCGCGGAACAAATTATTAAACCATCAAAAGTCATCATAAACAATAGTTATGCAATCAGGTACTGTTATAAAAGACTCATGTGCCTTCTGTATTGACTAATTAACCCTTTCATGCATATTGGTCACTACAGTGGACAGCTATTCTACATCTGTTCTCTAATATATTCATAGGTTTTGTTGTTTTAGTTCCATATCAGCCAACACAGTGGACACTTTTGCACCATCCCATACACTGACATTCATACCTTTACTGTTACTTTGCTATTCTTGATGAACCTGATCTGCACTAACATGTTTGAGTGTAAATCAATTGCTAATAAAAATTGTGCATATGATAAAATGTGAGAAAACATCAGATTAGCTGCATTAAAAATGTTTTAATTTAGATTTTTTTCACTTTCTGATATCCAAAAATTAAACACATGGTGTCCAGCGGAGTGGACATTTTTGGAATGCCACAAAAAATTATGAAGGTAGATTTGTTTCTTTATTGCTTTAACAAAATTATATATATATGTATTTTCATAAAAAAAAATCAATTTAAAAAAAATATTCACTTCAATCAAAGAAAAAAAGTGTTCAAATGCAATTTTTTGGATTGTTAATTTTTTATTTATTTTTTTTTTTTTGCATTCAAACACTTTTTTTTAATTGAAATTTATTTTTTAGTTGAAGCAATAAAGAAACAAATCTACCTTCATAAAAAACAGGTTTATTAAAAAAAATTCAATTGCATTGTTTTTTTTATGCCTAAAGAGGAATAAAAACACTCAGGAAAAAAATCGGGACTAAGGTTCTCATAATTCATGCATGAAAGGGTTAATCTCCCTGCTCACTACACTACCCATCAGCCACCACTGCAGAGGTGACTAAACAATAAGAAACAGGCAAAAAATAATTAGACCATCATAAGTCATCAAAAACAATAGTTATGCAATCAAGTACTAACTCCTGTGTGTACCATGTGACTAAAACAGACAGAAAAGAAAACATGGAATGTCTAAAAGCACTGTTTTTGTCAGTACAATGCCATAGATACTGATGTAAGAACTGAAGTGATTTTGGTTATTATCAAGGAAACATGGAAAATGGATAGATATCAGCTCTGAAATTAAACTCTTATGAGCTATTTTTGTTGTTATCATTATATTTGTCCAAACAAATGTACCTTTAGTTGTACCAGGCATTAAAATGAACAAGAAATTGAAGGAAACAAGGGTGGTCTAATCATTTTTTCTGCGACTGTAGAATAGAATAGAATAGAATAGAATAGAATAGAATAGAATAGAATAGAATAGAATAGAATAGAATAGATCTTTATTGTCACTGTCACAGGAACAATGAAAATACATTTAGCGGCTCTGTTCTGTAGCAAAAACAATTAATGCAAAAAGGGACTGGATAAAATAGCACACAAAATATCACTAAAAATACTTTTAAAAAATGTACAAAAGCTACAAGATAAAAATGTTAAATATACAAATATAACTAAAGTACTACAAAAAATACTGAAATATACAAAAAGCTGACTCTGTACTACAGATGAGAAATATGTACAACAAATAAATACATACTGAGTGTTCATTAATATGCACTGTCCTCATCAAATAAACAAACAAATAAATGTATATATATATAGGCAGTATAGGATATATGTAAAGTAGGATTATTGTGGTTATGATAGAGTAGAAAATCCCTTGTGTTCATAAAATTGATAAACTCCTGAATTTGCTATAAAATGCGTCGCCACAAAGATGAAAACAGGGTGGATTTTCTGAAAACAGGGCTGAAAATTTGACATTTTAGTGACTGTGAACGACAACACAACACATGATGACCTAGTTGAATGTAATGCATGGCTGTAGACTGGAGTCAGCTGATGCCTCTTAGACACCGCCCAGTTGAGGTGTTATGTGAATGTACAACCAGGAGGAGACCCCAGCACAGACGGAGGACACAGTGGAGGTATTATATGTGTGGACCGGCCTGGGAATGCCTGGGTGTCCCACAGAGGAGTGGGCTGATAACCTGCTTAGATCACTGCCCCTGCAAACCAAACCCAGATTAGCTGCAGAGAGTGGATGAATGGACTGTCGATTAAACCGACAGTGTCTAAAGCGCTTCAAATGAGTTAAGCTTTAAACATCTACAGCTGGAAAGGGAAAAATACACACTAATGCAGCAGCAAAGTAAATCCATATGCATATTGTATTTAACAGTAAAGCAATGGCAAGAACCTTTTTATTGCACAACTAATGCTTTTTCTTGTCATACTATTAATACTTGTTGCTGATAATAGTTTTTGGCTAAAATTTGCTTAGAGGTCTTATTTCTGTCTTTGTGCATTAGAAATCAATATAAGTGAATCCCCAAAGGAACTTTGTGTTGGTAAATGCAAGTTATGCAAATTGACAGGATTTCAGTTCTGTTGCAACATGTTGATGGTCATATGAACTATGTTTTCAGCTCAAAAATGTCCAATTTCATCACAATTAATGCTATATTTTCATGTCACAAATGGCCAAGTTATATTTGAACTGAATTTACCTGAAAAACAAATATTCTATTCTTTTAGATTCCCCAGTTTTTCTTACAAGATTCTATCCTACATATCACATGTTTTATTTTTTACAGGTTGCAATATGGAGTATGGTGCTGATCCATCCTGCTTATGTTACGCCAATACATACATTAAGAATGTCACATGTCACTTTTTAAATCAACAGTTTTCTAATCATAAGCATTTTTATAAAGAAATAACAATTCTATATTGTTATTTACTCTTTAGTATGATGATAAACTATACAATAAATAATTCTGATCCTAGTTTTTGCACAGGGATCATTTGTGGAAACGGTGACATGGCTGCCGAGCATCAGTATGATGGGATCCGTAACAACCATGTCACATCCGTCCACTGCCACATTTTGTGTTTTTGTGTCAGCTGTTATTGTTTTAGATCCACAATACTAACATTTATGAATAAGAGGAGAATTAACAATAGTAAGTATATAAGTTTATTACTAATAAAGTACTGGTACTGACCAGATCATCATGGGTAATGTCACGTCCGTCCACCAGCAAAAGTTTTCACATACACGTGCTATTCAAAATCCAATATTTCTGAAAATATAGCTTCCACTGTCAGATAATATCAGTAGTCTGTGCACAAATGTATTAGCATTATTTCAACACAGTTCTATGCATTTCTTACAACTTTTTTTTTTTTTTGACAAAAATGGCCACTCACTTGACCCCCTAAGTAAATTTTAGCCGTTTTATACTTTTACTAAATAAGGTTCAAAAGCAGATGTATTTCCACAGTGTGCTATTGATAGTTTTAATTAAAACTAAGGCTCTTATTTCCCCTTCGCATAAACACAACTAACCCACCCCTCAAATCCCTATTAGGCCCCAATGTAACTTCACATTTCTGGACTCTTTCTTTATCTTCCAGTAACAGTATTTCAATGTTTATCTTCTCCTTTTCACCAGGAACGTTGTATTGATTTCTGTACGTTTATCACCTTTCGCACACAAGTGAGTATAATACAGTTCTATATACATTAAACCACTGACTGACTGAGGTTGTGTAACATGTTCCCCAAGTTGCACCATATACTGAACTGTATGACAATCCAAAGTGCCAACAGTACTTATCAGTTGATCAGATTCTGCGCTTTTAGACCTACTCCGCAGCTGCAGCTGAACTCTGCTCACTGACTGATCAGGCCTTTTTAGGCTGACTTCACTGTAGTGTCCATAAGTGGCAATGTAAGCCTTAAATCAGCCCTGGTCTACTCTGATCTTAAAATAACCTTTTGCTTTTACAAGTCAACAAAGCCACATTACATCAGTCAGCGTCACGCCCCGCAGTCACACGGCAGATAACCTTTCACACAATGCCGACTGAAACTGCCAAGCCTGATGAGTGCTGGTAGGCACAGGAGCATGCTGACCCAGGGAGCATTCACTTAGCACTTTCACACCCATTAGAGCACAGGTGTCAAACATGCGGCCCGGGGGCCAAATCCGGCCTGCCAAAGGGTCCAATGCGGCCCGTGGGATGAATTTGTGAAATGCAAAAATTACACTGAAGAAATTAACGATCAATGATGTTAAAATCATTTTAGGTCAATTCAATCTAAAGTGGTTCAGACCAGTAAAATACTATCATAATAACCTATAAATAAAGAAAACCACAAATTTCTCTCTTTGTTTTAGTGTAAAAAAGGTAACATTGCACAAATATTTACATTCACAGACTAACCTTTTACAAGAAAATGTGAACAACCTGAAATGTCTTAAGAGAATTATGTGAAATTGTACCAACATTCTGCCTTTTACTAAATGTTTTGTGTATTTGTAGATCCACTGTGATCTGTAAGCTGTGATTCACATGTATAAATGATAAACCACGGCGTGATATTCTTAAAATCGCACTGATCTTTCTGAAGAATTTGCAGGTTGTTCATATTGGTTCGTGGTATGTTCAAGTACAGCTCGTAGATGTAAGCATTTTCATTACGGAATATGACTTTCTTCACTCAAAAATATAAGAAAAAACTTTGGAATTGATATTATTTAGAAGTTCTTATCCTATTATTTATATAATTTTACTGGTCCAGCCCTCTTTATATCATATTAGTCTGTATGTGGCCCCTGAACTAAAATGAGTTTGGCAACCCTGCATTAGAGTCTTTTTTATATTACACCACGATACATTAGTGCTCATTAGGCTTTTAAACTATGTCATGTTAACATTTTGTTTGTACTCGGACATAAAACCAATAAGGACAACCAGACTAAGGAACAGTTTTTATCCACAGGCCATCAGGCTATTGAATCACTGACTGCAGCTCACACTGGTACAAATCCTTGCATATTTGCACAACAACAATAATATTTGCTCTCAATGTCTTACCACTGTGACAGTGTTTGGTGTCTTGCCCAATCAATCCTTTTTTTTTTTTTTTTCACCTGATACACTTACTCTTTGCACAGAGTCCTTGCTTTATTTTATTTTACCTATTTATTTTTCCTTACTTGCACTTCTTCCCATCCCTTTTGGTGCATGTAAATGGAACTGTTGTGCTGTTCTTCTGTCTAAGATTGCTGAGATTGTTGATATTTGTATTATTATGCATGTTTTGCTTGTTTGCATATATGTTAAATTTCAGTGCATGTTGAAAATAAATCACTAAATCAAACCAAATCACTTAGTGTACAGTTTATTTCCTCTATTTTCTTTTAGTTTAGTTTAAATTGCTAATTGTACACTTTATTTCCTTTATTTTATTTTAGTTTAATTGTGTACATAAGTTGTGTGAAGGGAACTCGCAAAGTAAGAATTTCATTGCTCAGTACCAAGGTTCTAATAGTTTTGGATTTTTCATTATAGTTTACTTTTATTTAGTTTTGACCTTTTTTTTCTCTAATTCAGTTAGTTTTAATTAGTTTTTTTCAGAGCAGGTTTGCTAGTTTTTATTAATTTTTGTTTTTTTCTAAGTGCTTAGGTTTAGTTTAGTTTTAGTTTTTTCAAATCTTTTCTCTTCTTCGCCATCGTATTCACATAAATCCCACCCAGGATTCTACTGATTTCTCCCAACTTTAGTCTCCATGTTTCCAGGTAGAATGGGGACAAAAAGTCGATTCTAAACCAGCTAATAGCTAAAATTGCTAGAGTGAAATAAATCAATTTCATATCAATCTGACACTGACAAAAACGAAAACGAAGGGAATTTTATCCATCATTTTTATATATGTGTTAGTTATGTTAGTTTTGTAAACACACAATACAGTTTCAGTTAGTTATCGTTTTTTTCTTTTAATTATAGTTTTTATTTATTTCAGTTAACGAAAATGCTTTTTCAATTCTAGTTTTCGTCATTTCGTTAGTTTTCGTTAACGATAATAACCTTGCTCAGTACTGCTGCATATATGACAATAAACTTAATGAATCTTGAATGTTGAAGTACAAAACGTGCGTCTTTTCCTTTCCACAGTTTAGACTCACATACTTTAAAACCAAACCAAGTCAAGCAACAATAAAGACAAAACAAATTCCCATGTCTGTGTGTAGCAGAAAATCCAGGCATTATAATACCGTTCATTTACTCAAACCTGAAATCCAACCTGCTCTGTGCGGGTTCAACTCTACCCTTTACATTATTTATCACATAGGTTTGTTTGCGTCTCAAGGGAAAATGTTCATTATGCATCATATCAAACCAGTCTCATAATGTGTTTGGTTCTTTAAAACATGTTTTACAGACACAGAGAAGCTGCTGTGGCATGTGTTTGATGCTTTAACTTGTATTTAACTTGTTTATTTTTAATGCATGTACAGTATCTTTGAGTCTGTTTTGTGCAGTATTGTCTAAAACTAAATAAATCTAACTGTTACTGCGAAGAAATACATAACCAACCTACTGGTCACTATAAAGGGGTTTTATTTTTTATTTATTTTAATTTATTTATTTATTATTGAACGTGCAAAGAAACAATAAAACAAAACAAAATAAAACATTTAAATGGACAGAATCTATCTTCAAGCACATGCAAGTCTGAATTTTGCATGGTCGAAAAGGAGTAGAAAGAAGTATAAACTTATTTAATCTTACCCCTCAGTGCTTTTATACCTTTATCAATGACTTAACACAAGAATCAAACAATACTATTTTCCTAATTTTTGCATCGAACCACAACAAATATTAACTGAATTACACACAACAAAATGCTCATGGCAGTACAGTCATACAAACAGACTCAACAGTTCAACCATTTTCTTCAATAATTACAGCAGATTTATCAGTACAACATCCATAAACAAGCGACAAGGGTTATATCTCAATAGCGTTTATACCGATGCTAACATTTATTCTGTTGTTTTGTGTCTTCTCAGTGCACAGGAATGTCTTCTTTTGGCAGGTTTCCAAACAGCTCTGGTCTGCAGAGTCTCTGAGGCCAAAGTGAGTGCAGCAGCTTAATAAGACCTGAACAGTGATGGATGTTGAGTAGTGTTAAAAGGCTTACACAGCCCGGGTTCAGTTTGTGTTTGAGGACCTTTCACTGTATTGCAATGTCAGAAAAGTAATTAAATGTAATTAGTTTAAGCCAA
Source organism: Sphaeramia orbicularis (assembly GCF_902148855.1). Taxonomy (NCBI): domain Eukaryota; kingdom Metazoa; phylum Chordata; class Actinopteri; order Kurtiformes; family Apogonidae; genus Sphaeramia; species Sphaeramia orbicularis. Next base: position 16,614,476 of record NC_043973.1, on the reverse strand, counting down.
AGGTGTCAAACTCATTTTAGTTCAGGGGCCACATGTAGCCCAGTATGAACTGAAGTGGGTCAGACCAGTCAAATAATACCATAAATAACCTGGAAGTAATGAGAACTCTAAATTTTACATTTACAAATGATGCACAAACAACCTTGAACAACCTGAAATTTCTTTAAAAAATGAGTGGAATTTGAACAATATTATGCCTCAGTTTATCATTTACACATGTGCATTACAACTAACAGATAATAGTGGATCTACAAAGACATAAAACCTTTATTAACAGGCAGTTGGAGCTAAAAAAAATTATAACATTTAACTTTATGAAGAATACAACTTGTCCAGACTCAGTGACACCCTTGACTGTCAATGTCTTCTGTTTAATTTTTGCAGTTGAGCTGATTTGAACCTTTTACAGTACAGATGTCAAACATGCAGCATGGGGGCCAAATCCGGCCCGCCAAAGGGTCCAGTCCGGCCCCTTTGGATGAATGTGTGAAATGCAAAAATCGATATTAAGAAATTAACAATTCTTTTGTTCAGGTTCCACATTCAGACCGATTCAATCTCCAGTGGGTCAGAGCAGTAAAATACTATCATAAGAACCTATAAATACTCACAACGTCATGTATTTACACTAAAACAAAGTATAATTTCACAAAAAATATGTGAATAATCTGAACAAATGTGAACAACCTGAAATGTCTTAAGAAAAATAAGTGCAATTTTAACAATATTACTGTTATTAATATTAATATTAATATTACCTGTTACTAAATGTTTTGTGTATTTGTAGATCCACTGTGATCTGTACGTTATAATGAACATGTGTTACTGATAAACTGAAGCATAATATTGTTAAAATTACTCTTATTCTTTCAGTTTGTTCAAGTTATTCACATTGTTTGAAAGGACAGTTTGTAGATGTAAACATTTTCATTGTTTAATTTGACTTTTTCCGCTGTAAAATATAGAGAAAAGTTTGGAGTTGACATTATTTATACATTATTATGTTATTATTTTACTGGTTCAGCCCACTTCAGATCAAATTTAGCTGAATGTAGCCCCTGAACTAAAATGAGTTTGACACCCCTGCTTTAGAGGGCCAATTTTGGCCCGCAGGCCATATGTTGGACACCCCTGCTGTAAGTAATTAAAAGTTAAATTACTGATTTTTATCAGAGTGACTAACCTGTTGCATCTCTAAAGTACACATGCATACACTGTCCTGCTGTTACATGGATGAAATACACATAAATACTTACAGTCACAGTAAAAAGTATTAGGCCGTCCTTGTTTTCTTCAATTTCCTGTTCATTTTAATGCCTGGTACAACCAAAGGTACAATTTTTTGGACAAATATAATGATAACAACAAAACTAGCTCATAGTAGTTTAATTTCAGAGCTGATATCTATTCATTTTTCATGTTTTCTTGATAATAACCAAAATCACTTCAGTTCTTACATCAACATCTATGGCATTGTACTGACAAAAACAGTGCTTTTAGGCATTCCATGTTTTCTTTTCTGTCTGTTTTAGTCACATGATACACACAGGAGTTAGTACTGGATTCCATAACCATTGTTGATGACTTTTGATGGTCTAATAATTTTTTTCCATGACTGTGTTTTGCCTGTTTCTTATTGTTTAGTCATCTCTGTAGTGGTGGCTGATGGGTAATGTAGTGAACAGGGAGATTAATTAGTCAATACAGAAGGCACAGGAGTCTTTTATAACAGTACTATTGTTTAAGATGACTTTTGATGGTCTAATAATTTTTTCCCCAATTATAAAAATCATTTTATTTGGGAAACATGACTTGTCTTGGAAAACAAGAGGATGCAAAATTGTAATCTAAAGATGTCAGACAAATCTAGTTAAATAAAAAAAAGTGCAATATTTGTCTCAAAGCTGCAAAACATGCCTGTTTCTTATTGTTTAGTCATCTCTGCAGTGGTGGCTGATGGGTAATGTAGTGAGCAGGGAGATTAATTAGTCAATACAGAAGGCACATGAGTCTTTTATAACAATACAATCACTTTTATCACTGGTTTCCCAGATGTTATAAAGCTTACAGCGATATTATCACATGGTGACTCACTCACATGAGAGGCTGAAGGGCTGCCTCTCCTTCTCCCTCCTCGTGACCATGACTCGGCATTTCCTGAGGGGAATGCCTGCCTTACATCAACCCGCTGACATCACGACACTCAACTCTGGCCACATCACCTGTGTGCATGTGGCACAGTTGGAAAAGGAAAGCAGCGTGGGGTTACAGAGGGAGGGCTTTAGGGCGGTTTACACAACTGCTTGCATGCCAGTGCCTCTGTGTCCTTAACAAAATTTTCCAAGTAGCTCCAAAGTCATGTGCTTTGCAGTAAACCACACCACACACTCTGGTCCCGAGGGCACAGGCAGCTAGCAACACAAACGGCATGAAAACACCTGATGTAACCGTGTTATCTAAATGTGGCGTATCATACACAACTCATGTATTATGAAAACTGTTTGGATGGAGGCAGCTCAACTGATCCGAACAAAACAGAGTATGTGAGTTGCTGAAGTAGCCTTACATTTTGACATAATGTCTATCTAACTTAAAAAATACATGCATATGACAAAATAAAAATGAAGTGTAGACTGGATCTGCTTGTCTGACTTTCTGATCGTGCATTAATGCAATAAAATATGGCACCAACAATATATTTTGCTTCCTTCAAACTATTCAGCATTTTCTCCTCCTGCTGCAGAAAATGAAAATAATATTCAATAACATCTCAGTTTGCATTTATTTTGTTCATGTAATTTTATTTTAGAGTTGACATATCAGTGTAACATCAGTCCAAATACACAAACTTGGAAGAAATCAAACAAATGAGCATTAAAACAACAGTATTTTACTTGTCATATCAGTAAAATTTGACAGTTTTGGTTTAAATTGCAGTTTTTAGGTCTTTTCAGCTTTACTGTCCAGTTTACAATATTAGCGAATTAATTAAGAAGTAATCAAGTTACATGATGTTTATTACACTACTTCTCTTAACCTTCACAATGCTGTTCCTAATGTTTATATTTTCCTTTACTCATTTAATCATTTGGAAGCTCTTTGTATGTAAATGTGATTAGAATCTGCCTGGACTCACCTGGTCACTGTAAACTCAAGTATAAAAATAATCTATTCACTTCTTCTATAACTGTGCAGAATGTGTGCAGCTGTCACATGCTCTTGGTGAAAACGCAAACTAAACTGTCCAACAAATCACAGAGAATTGGTGAAAAGGGAAACTGTTTGGATGAATGAACATGGTCCTGCTGACGGAAGCAGAAGCCCCGAGCAGAGCGGCGAGGATTATTGTTCTCTTCAGCTCAGAGATGGCACTGGGGCCACAGAGGCCAGCGTGACCCCTGCGATCTGCACGTGACTCCTCTTTACAGCTGCTTGCTAAAGGTCAAAATCCAGCTCAGCTTTGTTCAATTACCAGAAGTATAATACGACTAATAATGATAATAATAATAAAAGAAACATGCAGTTCTGGCTCCAAAAATACTTTTTTATTGACAGTAATACATATGTGTCTTGTATTCAGAATTTGCAAATGGTTAAGGTAAAAAATGAAACATAAATACACTTAAATATCATTAGAAATAACTTAAATTGTAACAAAAGAACTATTATACTTGTGGCAAAAAACAGCTTGTATAAGAAACACTAAATACATAGAATGTCTTCACTGGATGTTTAGCCCTTCCCTTTTTAAATTATGACAATAGCAACATCAACATTAACAGATTTAATCAAATAAATGAAAATGCAGGTCCAGTGTTTCAACAAGTGCTTTGTTTCTGCAGAGAGAGGCCGAGGCCCTGGTCCACTCAACAGCTCCTTTTTTGGGTTTCTCCCGACTGTTCTGAGTCGTCACAGAGGCTTTACCAAACAAACACATGATATGATCCTTCTGTACAGTGTCCAGTTTCACATGAAAAAGCACACATGCTTTTTTAATTCCCACCTCATGACAATACAACAGTCTCGCCATCTTATCGAGGTTGCCAAGGTTGACAGACGCAACTCCAAACAATACTGTCCAAGTGGAAATCTATCCAGCTTTTTTTTTTTGCCGCCTTTAAATAATCCCAAGTAGACAGTGGTGTCTTTTTCCCCCATCAACTGTGCTTGGAATTTGATCTCTAGGTGGTAACGTGTCCATCAGGGTTCACACCACTCTTTTTGTGCAGTTTTAAGTCCATTTACAGGGTTTTGCAGGTCTTCATCGTTCAGGCAGATTGATGATGGGCACCCACTGGTCCATGCAGCGGCTTTCTCTGCAGAATCGATTCACTTTGCTTAAAGCAGGGTCCTTCCATGATGTTGAATGTGGACTCTGAAAATAGCCATAAAAAGAGAAATAGTTATTGCAAATGCATGATTACAGCCCTGTGCTTGTGCAAATATGAGGTATTTCCCTCAACTGGATTCCACAGAAGTCATAAGAGGGAGGAGTCATGTGCATGTTTACCGCATGCAAAGGACAAGTACTGGCAAGTTCTCCCATGAATAGTAGTTTCAATCACATGATCCAGCATTTTGTTTAACATCATAACACAATAAGATTCATATAGCTGTGATTTGAAATAATATGTACTTACATTAACAAGGACACAGTGTAGGTCCATGGGTTCACCCCCGCTCTGTTTTCCACCTCCTCCACCTCCCAGTATTTCTGCCAGACGTCTGGTATTGTTGACTCTCAAGATGTTGATGTCATTCTCGCAGCAGAAAGCCTGAATGAGGGTGAAGTGGATCTGGAGGGCCACATCTTTCACATCTTCGTCATCCGTAGCCAGGATGCACAAAACCACATTATCGGGGTCTCTGGAGAGGAAAGAATTACAGATATAGATCATGTTTACATTAACAAAGCACAGTATATGGAATGCTTGATAAAAATGCAAAAAGGTCATTTTTTAAAAACCTTTTATTTAAACATATATTTGATTCAATTGATAAACTGACTTTGTTAATGTAACCTTATAAACATGGCGCTTTTGAAAAATAGTTCATTAGGTTTTGATGCCACTGAAGCATCTGAATGTAAACTGACACTGTCCATGTAAAAGAACAGCCTTGTACTTACACATTTAGTGACTTGGCAGCCTCGTAGACTCCCACTGTAATGCAGCCCTGTGGTAACGCAGAGGTGAGGACTTCTTCCAAAGCTTTTGCCACTGAATCCATTCTGCAGCGAAAAAACAAAAAAATAAAGTCATGTTAACGTCGTTTCAACGGAGACACGTAAAGCTCACATACACCGTCGTGTTTGTGTTAAAATTAGCCGGTGTCCTAGCTTAGTTACCGGTACCACAACTGACAGATGCGGACAAGTTAGAAGCGAACAGTTTGCGGTCGAAAAGGCTGAAGCAGCTGAAGAAATGTAGTAAATAGTTCAGACTGTCATGTCAGCATCTGAAATACTTTATTAATTTCTCTCCAAACCTGTCGTTGTGTTAGCTAGTTTGAGAAAAAGTGGTCTCGCGACACGAACAGTTCAACCGATTAATAATTTAATCACAAAAACCATCAAGTTTGGTTGAAAATTAACCTCATTTTCTTCATATTAATGCAGTAAAAGCCGTTGCACATTAGCAGTTTTTTTTTTCCACTGAAAAATATGCATGGTGCCAGCTGTAATGCAATATTACACAAATATAACCATAATCTTAACTTTAATTACCTTTCTTGAGAATAATCCCCACTTAGTTCCTCAAATGTCATGTTGTACATAAAATCCAAATCCACCTCAGAGCAAAGAGTGCAACGATGGCAAATTATCTTCGCGTCTTCTCGACTAAACACGTACTTTATCTGTCGTCTAGTATGCTGCAACTGAGAGATAAATCTGGCAACTTCACATTAAAACCGTCCGGGACAATGCAGTCAGCCCAATATTAGCATGAGCCATGTCATTGGTGCTATGCTAATGTTATGGGTGTGCTCTCAATGGTGATTGGATGGAAATACGGTAACAGGCGTGTCCGTCTGCACACGGGTTACTACCTACTGTAACTACAGCTGCCTGCGGGCTGCAAACAGTCTAACATTTGACCGAAATAAAAACAAATCATGGTGAACAAACAAAATGACCGTCAGGATATAGCTTGCAATAACTTGTGCACGACTGTAATTTGACCCTTGCTGCAACAGAGAACATGCACGAAAACTCAACAAATATCTTACTAAAAGCAACAATTAAAGAAAAATAGACACCAAAGTGGTTCAAACTGACCTGGTATTTGCGTCCATGCACATCAAACATGCAGGGAATGACAGCAGGACTCAGCCGTACTTCTGGACGGGACAGGACCTGTTTCAGGACAACTGCATGGCAACGGACGCTCGTGCGAGAAACACCCCCCCTGATTGGTTCGTTCCGGAGCGTGCGAAAACGTACCGAAACCGCGCGCGAGATCCAAAAGGACTGGCGCGAGAAGAAGAAGGAGCGTGCATGGATGAGCCAACAGGAAGCAGTTAGAGCGCCGCTATGTTTAAAGCCCTGCTGCACTGTGGAGTGTTTATACACATGCTGTCAAAATTCACTATACATACACCTGGGGAAGATGTTCAGATTGTGGATTCATACAAATATCTTCGCACTATTATTGACTGTAAGCTCAGGTTTGATGCCAGCACTTAATCTGTGATGAAGAGGGGCCGACAGAGAATCCATCTCATGAGGAGACTGAACTCTTTTAATGTCAGTGAGAAGGTTTTAAGAAACTTTTATTGTTCATTTATTGAAAGTCTTTTAACTTTTTCTTTTATCTTTTGATTCAATGTTTTAACTAAAGACAAGAACAGTCTGCATGCTATTGTAAAAATATGCTCCAAGATCATTGGAGTCAGACTTAGAGACTTGTCTTCCCTCTGGGAGCTTCATGTGGGAAAAGCCCCGTCCATCATCAGGACCCTCACCATGTGTTACATCAGAAGTTTGCCTTGATACCTTCAGGCCGGTGTTACCACACTCCTTAGAGGAGAACCAACAGATATTCAAAAGCTTTTATTACTTCAGCTTTCACACTTTTAAACTCTGACAAAAGCCATTTTAGTCATATTATATGATTTTTGTTGTTGTTGTTTTTTTTCTTTTTCTTTTTTTTTAAAAATATTAGCGGAACCAATAGGGTCTTTTAGTCTGCATTGGTATTTATTGATTATTTATTGTTGATTATTTAAATGCATTTATTCATAGTTGCTTTCAATAGTCCTGTATTTATGCACTGAGTTATTTATGTTTGTCTCATTGCACTTTGGATGTGGGCTGATGTCTGTGGTAAGCTGCAAATGAATTGCTTGTATGGGATAAATAAAGTTTTTCTGAATCTGAATACACTTTTAGCATTTTCAGAGACCATCCATCCATCCATCCATTATCTGCCACTTATCCGGGGCCGGGTCACGGGGGCAACAGCCTAAGCAGGGATGCCCAGACTTCCCTCTCCCTCCTCCTGGCAGGACATGCCCGGAACACCTCCCCAGGGAGGCGTCCAGGAGGCATCCGAAACAGATGCCCGAGCCACCTCAGCTCAGCTTTTCAGAGACATCACACCTAATTTTACAAAAATAGGTAGCTTAGTACTCTCTCTGTTTCCCTCCAAGGTTTTATTCACTCTAGCTGGCTTCCAAACAGTATGTCCAAACATTTAACTAGAATACTTTGCCATGCCTCTTGACAAGCTTAAAGGAGTTCTTGAAAAGTTGGATATTTCTTTCTGACCTTAGAATCCAGTTCAGTGGGATTTAGGTCAGGTGACTGGACAGGTCATTACATGATAGATAACACTCTAGCCGACTGTTTTCTCTTTCAATAACCCTTACAGACCTTGGACATATTTCCAAGTCACTGTCTTGTTGCATGGTGAAGTTGGTGTTAAAATACAGAATTGTAGTAACACCTTATATACTGACCTGAATCAATACTGAACCATCAAACAGTTTTTTGTTGTTTTTCACACCCCTGGTCTACAGGATGTTTAACCTACATGTATATATTGTGTTAGCATGTTCTCCAAACTTGTGAAAAAACTACATATATAAGCTACAACCACAATTTTCTGTTACTGCTTAAGGTATAATGGATATTAAACAGTTTTATACCAATATCTGTGCATCTCTATATTTGTTTGTTCAATAATCTTTGTAATGTTATATTACCTTTGTTGCATTGAAACAAGGGCATGTAGCTCTCAAAATGATAAAAGACTAGGTGATCCCAAACCTTTGACAGCACTGTATTAGCACATACGTTATTTTACTGTTCATGACCAGTATGTCAAAAGTGAACAAACACACTGGACAAAGGTTTATCAAAATAGCCTTTTCTCTGCAACAAAATGGGATTTTTATTATGGTTTCTACACCTTGATGATGATTTGAGTCCCAGTGTCCTCAAATGAGCAGCCTATTTCCTCTTAGCAGCATCCAAGCTTATTTCTAATGCTAAAAGGTTCAAAATTCCTACAAATGTAAGCATAAATGCATTTTCAGTTGTACAATTTGAAAAAAGTTTTGTACCTTGTCCATTGATTTTTATGAGAATAAATGAGTGCAAGTGTGAATGTGACTTGACTTTTAGATTTTATTTAAGTATTTCACTTGGGAGTTTGGAAAGTTGTGTTTACATAAGTCCTTCACAAGCTGTAAACCTACATAACCTTCATACTGCATCACATTTGGTTTAATGGGATCTGTGCACTCCATACCATTTACTGAAGTAAATAATCCACTAATACGTCAAGTACCTCGCTGTGCCAAATAAATGTTTCCGAGTTTATTTTAACTGCTTTATATAGACTGTAGTTTGGTCACAGAATCTACAACAATGCATCATAGGACACTATTATATAAAGCAGGGAGACAAATACTGCAGTAAAATGTTCAATATTTTCCCTGTGATTTTGTAGAATTACCCATGAAAATGAAGTTCTAAGAGGGTCGACTTAAAATTTGTATCTACATTATCTGAGTAAAAGCATTAGATTTCACTGTTTTAAATTAGTATTTGTTTGGTATGTGTCATATAAGTGAGCTAACAAGCACATTAATATGTGCATTGTGAGTCTGTGGTTGTAATTTTATCCATAATATAAATAAACCAGCTATTTCAATCTGTTTTGATATATTTTATATAGTAGAAATTGTCTGTCTGAAGCCTACTGGATTCCTTATAATTGCGATCATATTTTAACACAACTCTAATTGAAACACAACTTACAGGAAAATGAAAACGGAAAAGTGAAAGGTTATGTTGCTGTTGCTGATAATATGAGATGTAATGCTGCCCCCTGGTGGCTGTTATCAAAACTTACAGAAAAAAAAACAGGCTTCACAATTTCTTAAGGAAGCTTATTGCATTCACATGGACACACACAGTTACTGTACTCACACAGTTACTGTACTCACACATTTACTGTAATTATATAATTACTGTACTCACACAGTTACTGTACTCATACATTTACTGTAATTATACATTTACTGTACTCACACAGTTACTGTACTCACACATTTACTGTAATTATATAATTACTGTACTCACACAGTTACTGTACTCACACATTTACTGTACTCATACATTTACTGTAATTATACATTTACTGTACTCACACAGTTACTGTACTCACACATTTACTGTAATTATATAATTACTGTACTCACACAGTTACTGTACTCACACATTTACTGTACTCATACATTTACTGTAATTATACATTTACTGTACTCACACAGTTACTGTACTCACACATTTACTGTAATTATATAATTACTGTACTCACACAGTTACTGTACTCACACATTTACTGTACTCATACATTTACTGTAATTATACATTTACTGTACTCACACAGTTACTGTACTCACACATTTACTGTAATTATATAATTACTGTACTCACACAGTTACTGTACTCACACATTTACTGTACTCATACATTTACTGTAATTATACATTTACTGTACTCACACAGTTACTGTACTCACACATTTACTGTAATTATATAATTACTGTACTCACACAGTTACTGTACTCACACATTTACTGTACTCATACATTTACTGTAATTATACATTTACTGTACTCACACAGTTACTGTACTCACACAGTTACTGTAATTATATAATTACTGTACTCACACAGTTACTGTACTCACAGTTACTGTACTCACACAGTTACTGTACTCACACATTTACTGTATTCACAGTTACTGTACTCACAGTTACTGTACTCACACAAGCGTGATATGCTTCTGTACAACACACTTCCATAACTTCTGCACTTCTGTAGGTATTGGCATGTTTAGTTTCTAAACTTTGACAAAATGACTTCTGTGTGATGCTTCAAATGGCAGGTGCATTTTCAGTATAAAATCTGTAATTGGCTTTTATTACCTAATGATAAACATGAACATTATTCTGTAACTGATTTTTTCAGTCTAATTTAACTTGGATATTTACCCAAATACATGATAGATGTCCTTTTGACTGTTCTAAAGCCTGCCAGTAGGAGGCAGTAGTAGTAAACATCACAGGCAGTTTGTAGACACAACTGTTTGCATGGTTTGTCTCAGAAAAAGAAATAGGCAAAATAAAGAGTGATAATGTGCAGATTTGTGTTTTATTACATGAAAAACATAAAGATGGGTGGGAATCATTGTCAGGAAAGTAAAGTGTGTGTGAAGTTGTGTATGTTTATTTCAGTTTACATGGCAGGAAGAATCCCCATATCCAGATTTATAATGATGACCCTTGACTCAACCCATACAGGCTTCATTTAACAACATATAGACATTAACTTTAACATTAACTCTCAAAAGATAAGATCCATATTTGAAACATTCTAACCTAAGACCTCATCAAATGAAATACATATTATTCAATATGCTTGTTCTGTTTGTCAAACTGCACTAAATGTGGTTTAAGTTCCACAGTTGTTGAATCCTGACAAAATAGGTGAAGGGAAGTAAACATTTTCTAAATCACATTAGTTTAAAGATGCCCTCTTTATCATCATCATCATCATCATCATCATCATCATCATCATCATCATCATCATCATCATCATCATCATTACTTTATTCTTGGTCAAAAACAATGTTATAGTGCAGGATGACCAGTGTAACAGAAAGAAAAAGAGCAAGGAGTACAGAAACCTATCAAAGTAACTCTCTTCTATTATTATCCCTCATTACTTGTCTATAAAAGTCTCCAGATGGATTGGACAATGAACAGACAAGCGTGGTTATGCAACTGCAAAGATAAGCTAAATAATGTACTTATATGATGTAATATATAACAATAGCAGAATTATATATCCATTATAAGTTTATACTTCTCTCATGGACATACAGCACATTGTGTTTACATTTGACAGCTTTAGTTTCTTTATTTTAGTATTATTTCCATGTAAAACCACTCATCCTATTACACTGGTCAACAACAAATTTATTGTTTAAATTTTTTGAGCTGATTTAGGATAATTTTGGTGTGCTGAATCCAAAAATCACATTAATTTTGCTCAATCAGGTCAACTTTCTGAACTATGCAACATATTGGCTTTTTAACATTTTTGCTTACATTTATGGGCATTTTCACATCATATGATACAAAATTCTTTCATATTTCTTGCAATAAATGAGTTCTGAAGATTTTTCTTTTGCCAATTTATGATTAATGTTTTTTTTTAATATTACAGGTGAATGAAATGGCTTCAACTAGAAGATCTTGCAAAAATAAGCCTGACGTATTCTGCTACATCTGCAGTGAATACACCATTGTACCTAACAGGAATCAAGTCACAAGTTTCATAAAGTGTGCTTACCAATCTTATTTTGGTATTAATTATTATATTTTGTGAGAAAATCAAATTTTTCAAAATCAAATTAGCAAAAAAACCTGACCTGATTGAGAAAAACAGATGTAACTTTTGGATTTAACGGTGCAAAATGGTCCTAATTCAGTTGAAAAAACCTAGACAACTTGCAAAAAACATTTTTTTGTAACCCAGTATTGTGAATGAAATATAAAAGGTTTGTTAATGGAAGGTATGGTGACATCTACTGGTGGGGTTTCAGGCTGCAGTCAACTGAACCCTGAATACTGATTAATTATGAGGTATCAGCATAATGCTTACTATGCACTGCTTCAGATGAATAAACCTCCTTCCACCCATAAGCTGTGGTGTTATTATATCTGGTACATTCTGTAGTAACAGCGACTGCCTACATAATATCAGTCCAATCTGCAGTCCTGTTTATCCCTGAAAAATTATATTGTAGGCTTACTCTCAAAAACCTTTAAAGCAACAGTTTTATCTGCAGATCCATTTAAGTAATTATTACTTACATTTTATATACTAGGGTAGACATTTAACTCTGTGGAAGCCAATAGTTTATGTTCTTCATAATAAATTCCAAAAAGGGACTTTAAAATTTTGGATTAAAATCATTCTCCTACAAAGTGGCCTATCGGTTGGTGGGCTAAAAAATGTAAGTAACCTGAGCAACCTGAAATTTCTCAAAAAAAAAAAAAAAAGTGCAATTTTAACGTTATGCTTCATCTTGTCATTTATACATGTGCATTACAAATTACAGTGGATTCATAAAGGCACAGATCATTTAGTAACAGGTATAATATTGTAAAAATGTTTATTTATTTATTTGCACATAATAAAAACAACAAAAGAAAAACAACAACATTCAAACAAGTAACAAGACTGTGCAGGAGAGGTTAGAAGCCAAAAAAAAAAAAAAGAAGGCTTATAGGAATACCTCCCCCGAAATGAACAATACACAAAAAAGTAATTAAAAATACAAAATAATTGAAATAATAAACTAAGGTAAAAACAAGAAAAATATAATCCACATTACAAAACATCAAATACAAATCAAATTATATACAGCCTTACATTTTTTCATGAATTAAAATCCTTTTCAGATGCTTTTTAAACAATGATAAAGTAGATGTTGATTGAAGTTCAGGTCTTAGATTATTCCACAGATTTGGTCCACGATATTTCAGAGAATAGTGACAGACAGAAGTTCGGCAGTACGGAAGATAAAATTTGCTTGGATATTGTGTAGAATAGTTGTGAATAACAGAAGACAACATAAAGAAATTCTGAAAAACTTTTGGAAGAATATGAGTTACGTGAACATATTTGTTCATGAAGACACAGGTCTGGTAAACATTCACACCAAAAACTGAGAGAAGTTTGTTGGCATTTGGAACTAAAATGAATTAAACATTCTCGACTGTTAATATTTTCAGTGTAATTTTTGCACTTTGTGAATTCACTCTGCAGGTCAGATTGGAACATGTGGTGGGTTGGTTTTGGCCCGTGGGCTGTATGTTTGACACCCCTGGTTTAGTTCCAACAGTGTGGGTTATTCATTGTGGTGGAAGGCTGAGGGTCTGTCGTACCTTAGATTCAGGATAAAAAGCCCATTTTCTCTGAGTTGAACATGTTTCTTGTAAGAAAAACATGAAATGGTGAAAATAACAACCCTCATCCTCATAGATCTCCTCATCCAGAGTCATTGGGAGGCTTTCTCTGATGCCTCTGAGATGTTCCTGGTGGATCTTCTCCAATGATGCTCAACTCACTCAAACCTCTATAGAGTCACTGCTCTGCTAAATCTCTGCAGTCGACCTCCATGGATGTGTACCTTGCCCTCCAGCTCTGCTTGGTGCCATACATGCTCCTCCTCCTGTAGACAGTCGTTGACACAATGACACAGTGAGTTCAAGCGTGACCACATTTTTGCTCAACTCTGAGGATGTATAACCTCTGTGGCCTTTACGGCAGGCTGTGGGAACTATTTTCCTTTTCCATTTTTGTGCTCACTGAGATGTGAAATAATAAGTACGCAAATAGTGTATGAGGCAAGAACTGACCTCCTTTTGTGTTATGACTTATACATAGTTTTGAAATATTTGTTCCAAATGAACATTTCACATATTGTGTGGATTTGACTTTTAGCTTAGTTGTGTATCGCTGTAAGTCAGGGATATTCAATTAAAAATCACTGAGATCCAGTTATTCAAATTTCCTCCACGTAAAAGGTCTGAACTGAAGTCCAACTTGTGTCTTTGAGCCTTCCCCTATGTTCAAATTTTCATATGGTTTCAACAACATTTATTGTCAATTTTCAAAGCAGGAAATGTTTAACAGAGTGCACAGCTAGCTCTTTCACCATAAGTAAAAGTAGTCCCAGGCAAATACATTTAAGGCCTTTATTTCAGATTAAAGAAAACAGAAACCTCAGAATAAAATAAATTAAAAAGTGCAAACCGAGGTGAATAAAACTCTTCTCAAACTGTGGAATATCTGTTAGTGTGGCATTGTGTAATGTGTGTGTGTGTGTGTGTGTGTGTGTGTGTGTGGGGGGGGGGGGGGGCGGGGGGGCACGCGGGTGCGTTTCGGTTATTGGTGGTGGGGAACTCTCGCCCACACGTGCGCATTTCGGCTGGGGTGGGGTTGCAGACGCGTGCGTTTCGGTGGGTAACCGCGCGCATGCATCGGTTTCCGTCCTACTCTTAATACTATAGGGGAAAGGGCCGGGGGTCTCTACCCCTGCAGAAGGGAAGGTGAAACTTTACGTTCATTTATCTTTTCTCTGCCCCCTGAAGCTTTGGAAACTTTCATTTGAGGGGAGGACGTTTGTCCCGGACTATTATATATTGTACATATAATAAGTCTAATGCGGCAGTGATGGGTTTTTGTATGAAATGTGTGGTGTGGCGGCATGGGCCAAACCCTGACCAGCGGAAACACTGCGGTAAGAGTTTGTCTTCTTCTGACTTCTGCCTTTGTAGGATAGCGACAGAATTCCCTCACACCGCCACCTACTGTTTCAGCCCTGGAACACACACACAGGCCGCGGTACGTGCTTGTGAAGGCAACATCTGCGGGAAAGTTGTGAACGTATCTAAATAAAGTACGGACTTGGGTACGCAGTGTGAAAGCACCCTAAAAACAACGGTTTTCCGCATCAACTTTCCTTGTTTTGGAGTGAGACATGCCGCCATCACTGTCTCCATGGCAGTTGGCCTGCCGCCATATGTGTCTTTCTCTCTGCTCTGGTGCGCGCGCTGCGCAGGGTAAACAAGCAATTTGATTGGCTCATCTGAGTGAAGCTATTGTCTATTAGCTGAAGTAGCAGCACCTGCAGTCTATAACTGCCACCTTTGGAAAAAGTACTTTATGAAAATGATCCATTCTCAGGAGTTTATCAGATTGGTCACGGGTCCGGACAGAACCATCACTGGGTCCAGGTCAGGACCAAGGTCTGTCATTTGGTGATGCCTGCGGTAAGTGTTGGTTACTGCCTCTTGAGGAGACTGCACCTGTTTTGGCTAATAGTCACAAGGTTAAGGAGTCACATGGTTTCTTACTGTGTACTTTTCCTTTTTTACTGCATCTCTGTATTGTTTTTGAAAATTTTCACTACACTAGTGGAATAAGTGTTGTTCATATTTTTACCCTCGGCCACACTGGCCGCAGGGTACTGTCATCAGTTGGTCATCCGTCCGTCTGTCTGTCCAAAAACTTTGACATGCACTGATAAGTCAGGCCACTGGGTGGCAGTAGTGTGCCTGATAAGTCAGGCCAAGGGTTTGCGCGTATTATGTTTAAATATTACAAAACCTTTGAAGTGGACTCCTCTGGGCACAGCAAAAAGGGACACTGTATATGACAAGACTCCATTTAGCCAGTTGTGTCCATTACAGAATCGTTCCTTAAATAGCTCATGTGTGTACTATTTAGTTGCAAAAAGTTTCGTGTTGACGTAAGAATGTGATCTTTATCTGTAGATGCGTCAAGTGTGAATGGAGTGACCAAGCAATGGAACATCCGTTACATTTTAGAAATCTTTAACATTTCAATGTTTATCTATTGTCACTGCTGGCACTGACTAATGTGCACAGAGATTTACAGCTCACACACAGTTTAACCTTTGTACTCTGCCTTTGTAGTCTTGTCCAGTTATCTTAGAGAACCGTAAACTGAATTTTAGGATTACATCTGTTTCTTGCTGAACTACATGAAAGACACTAAAAAATAATTCAGGTAGGTTTTTTTTCGATGTGTTACAAATTTTGTGCTTTGTCTTAGTGCTATCAATTTTTTAGGTCATATCAGAGATGTTACACATTGATCAGTAAAGTACAATCGACAAAATAAAACCAAAATGAGTAAGCACTTATTTATTATTACGCCTTTTATCTTACTGAAAGTCCATCTGTCCACTGCAGTGAGTCCACCATCCTTCCAGTCACTGGGCCAGTTGTCAATGACTGGGACGATGGGGAGTGTTAGATAAATGCAGAACTTAACATTCATGTCTGTGGTGTTTTCAGAACATAGGTCAGCCCAAAACAATATAGAAACTGTTATTTTCTGCTATTGTCCTGATGGTAAAAACTGGTGCATTATTTGGCAGGACTCGGCAGGACACTGATACATGTTATTTCACCCATAGCACCACCTGCTATTTTAGAACATGTAGGACAGGGGTGCCCAATCCTGGTCCTCAAGAGCTACTGTCCTGCATGTTTTAGATGTATCCCTCTTCCAACACACCTGATTCAAATGATAAGCCTATCATCAAGCTCTGCAGAAGCCTGATAACGACCGTCAGCTGTGCCGGAAGAGGGAAACATCTGAAACATGCAGGATAGTAGATCTTGAGGACCAAGGTTGGACACCCCTGATGTAGGACATAGTGTAAAAAACTGTCTGGACAAACACAGTAGAAAGATGGTGCCATGAGTCATGTGATACTTTTTTGTTTTTGTAGAAAATATATTCTATTATTTTGGTTAATGGACTGCGCTTACATAGCACATTTTATACACCATCATGGCGCCCAAAGTGCTTTACAAGGCCTCACCATTCACACACACATACACCAGTAGGTGGCTGCTGCCATGCAACGTGCTGCCAGAGGGGCAATTTAGGGTACAGTGTCAGTGACACTTTGACAGGATTTGAACTGCTGACCCTTTGGTCATTGGAAGATTCGCTCTACCAGCTGAGCCACAGCTACCCCATTTTGTTCCATAATAATAACAATCGTCTTGTCGCTGAGGAATATGAGCGTATCCTTCTGACGTGTTGTTTTGTTGAGCACCAGTGTACATAAAGGTTAGTTTAGAACTCCTCAACCAATAAAGCAGGGACACCCAGATTCCATCTCCAGTTTGAACCAATGACAGATTATAGCATTAGTTCTTCTATAACTGAGAAAGAATGCAACATCCACATTCTCTGCATTCTTCCTCAAGACTTTTCACTTTTTGCTACAAGTCATTTTATATTACTGTGAAGTAAAATGGAAGATGAGCAACAAGTAACAACAGGACTGTCACTTTAATTAATTGCTTATCATTCATGTTCCAGCACGACTCGTCTATGGAATCAACAAACAATCCAGAGAAGATTCTGATGAGGGATGGTAACAGTCCACATCATCTCATGGAAAAGACTGATCGGAGAGGCCAATGGGCCAATAAGAGGGAGTTTGTCTTAGCCATCACTGGAGAAATCATCGGTCTGGGGAATATTTGGAGGTTTCCATATCTCTGCTTCAAAAATGGAGGAGGTTGTCTGTCAAAGCTTTAAATTTCAACTTTGTTTAGTGAATTTGTTGAACATTGTAAATATATTTCTCTGTGTAATGTATTGTTGGTCGTTTCTGCAGGAGTTTTCCTGGTGCCTTATATCTTGTTTCTGGTCACCTGTGGAATCCCCATCTTCTTCCTAGAGGTGTCAGTGGGACAGTTAACTGGTCAAGGTGGAGTCACATGCTGGAGGAAAATATGTCCTTTATTTGAAGGTGCTGGAACTCAGCTACATGTTCAGTACAGTGAATTCTAACAACTGAAATATGTGCATTACTACTTCTTTACTTCATGTTGAAATATTACTATAATTGTTTCATTAGGTTTAGGCTACGGAACTCAAATGATTACACTTTACACTGTGACGTATTATATCGTCATCCTGGCCTGGGCCTTCCTCTACCTCTTCTCTTCCTTCACCTCTGAGCTCCCCTGGGCCAGATGTAACAACACCTGGAACACAGGTACAAACTAGAACAGGGGTGTCAAACATAAGGCCCATGAGCCAAAATTGGCCCGCCAAAGGTTCCAGTCTGTCCAGCAGGATGAATTTGCCAAGTGTAAAAATTACACTGAAGATATTAACAGTCAAGGGTATCAAACTCACAAAAATTTACCAATATTTTGGCTGTTACTAAATGTTTTGTGTCTTTATAGATTCACTCTAATCTGTAAGTTGTAATGCTCGTGTAAAAATGATAAGCTGAGGAACAATATTGTTAAAATTGCACTTATTTTTCTTAAGAAATTTTAGGTTTTTCAGGTTATTCACAGTTTTTGTGAAAGGATAGTTTGTAAATGTAGACAATTTCACAATTTAATTCTACTGTTTTGCACTGAAAATGAGCAAATAAGGAGTTTTCATTTTTTATAGGCTATTGTGTTGCTATTTTATTGGTTTGAGATCAAATTGGGCTGTATGTAGCTCCTGAACTAAAATGAGTTTGACATCCCTGTACTAGAACCTACGTCTGGACACTGAGCAGACTGAAAGCAGTGGCTAAAACTACAGGAGTCTAGAGTTTCATTACTTTTGGTATTTATCATGACATGAAGTCTGATTGTGTACAGTTGAAGACATCTGTTTTAATTCATTACATAATTCACCTGATTATCACATAAATGTGAGTTGTACTATTGTCACCATGCTGATGTTTGTACACACTGAGTTTCTCCATGGTTCTCTGTGTTCTCTTGCATTAACCATCTGTAGTTTCTCTAACATGGTTTTGTTCTCCCACTGTAAGACAACTGTGTTGATTCTAGTCACAATGACTCAGCGTACGGTCATCTCAACCAAAATGTGACATCATCAGTCAAAGAATTCTGGCAGTAAGTATGTTATTATTAATTTAAGTGTGGACAGTTTTTATCACTTGACACTTGAAGTTGTTTCCTGACAAGTTTTCTTTGTGTTTTTAGGAGACGGGTCCTACGTTTGTCTGATGGGATTGATGAGATAGGGGACATGTGTTGGGACCTGGTTGGGTGTCTTCTTCTTAGCTGGATCGTCTGTTACCTCTGTATCTTCAAAAGTGTCAAGACTTCCGGAAAGGTAAGAATGAGTCTTTAAAACAAAAATCCTGACCTGGAACTTCATCCGTTATTAACCACATCCGTGCGTCTGTCTCAGGTTGTCTATTTCACAGCTACTTTTCCTTATTTTATGCTGATTGCGTATCTGATCCGAGGTGTGACTTTACCTGGAGCCATAGATGGGATCAGGTTTTATCTCTTGCCAGATCCCACACGTCTGACTGATCCACAGGTGAGAAAAAAACACTGTGTGACTAGTTTGATTGTTGTGTTAAGTAACAATCAAAGAAAGAACAGGGAAAACTGTATGCATAAAAAAAACATTTCAGATGCAGATGTTACTGTCAGACTTTGAATATTTTCTTCCCTGTAAACAAACCATAAAAAGTACATTTAAAAATTCTGTACAGTTGTAAGTCAAATGCAACTTTTCTATTTACGTAAATGTCAAGTTTTGTCCATCTAAAAATTAGGAAAAATAGAATTTCAGTGGGTGGAGTGTGAGGGATCATGAGTGTGTTCTACACTAACCTACTGACTTGGAAAAACAGTAAACTTGTTTAACCTGGTGCTGTAAAGTAGTTTTATGGTCTTGTTAGTTCAACCTATTACATAGAACTACAGTTGTGATGTATGTCAGGAAGAAAGTGTTTTATTAAATAATAATGGATGCTATGGAGGATGCAATGCTGCCATCTGCTGTAGATAAAAGATTACTGAATTTATCTTATGTGAATAAGATTTTGTCATGTAACCTACAGTCTAGAAACAGTTGTGTTGGCAAAAATCTGACTGTATTTTTTATTATTTTTTTTTAATTTAAGCGTGAGGCACACTCATGTTGACATACTCTTAATAACAGTTACGCATATTGAACAGCAATCCAAACTCCAGTATGTATTAACTGTTTGTAGGTGTGGATGGATGCTGGGAGTCAGATTTTATTCTCCTACTGCGTGTGTACAGGCACTTTGTCATCTATGGGAAGCTACAACAAGTTCAACAACAACTGCTACAGGTGAGTCAAACAGACATCCCTGTGCAGTGGTGGAGAATCTCAGCTCCATAAAGTAAAAGTCCTGCCATGTTTTGGTCCTACCTGTTCATCTAACACTGGTGATTCCACTAATTATCCCATTTGCCTGGATGAGGAGAGGTGCTCATCAAAATGGGCTGGTTCAGTGAATGGTTGGAATAAATACATGGCAGGACTTTTACTTTATGGAGCTGGGATTCTCCACCACTGTGTATATGATATGTTAACGTGATGGAGGATTACTGTACATAATCATCTTTTTCACTTTCAGAGATACATTTGCCCTGTGCCTACTGAACAGTTTAACCAGTTTTGTAGCTGGATTTGCTGTCTTCTCTGTCCTTGGCTTCATGTCATATGAGTTGGGTGTTGACATCAGGACAGTGGCTGAATCAGGTGTGGTATCACTTAGGGATGAACACATTAGGTCTGTCCCATTTCACAACATTCAGGTAACTGTAAGTGTCTGGTATTATATTTACTTTTTACTTTTGTACTTTACTACAATTGAAAAGTTGTACTTTTTACTTTTACTTAATAAAGGAGGTGAATCAGTACTTCTACTTTTACGAGAGTATTTTTTCACACAAGTAGCTGTACTTCTACTTAAGTACAGAATGTGAGTACTTTTACCACCTCTGCAGGTAACTGTAGACATAAACAGACTAGTGTAGGACTGGAAGTGTCTGGTATTAAAGGTACAACTTTACAAGTAAAGAGAGTTGCAGTTTGTGATGAAACTGTTGAACTATCAGACTGTGAAAATACATAAATAGAAGCTGACGTGGTCAAAACTGTCTGTTTAAACTATTTAAGATGATTTTACAGCAGTGTTTCCCAACCTTTTTGGCTCGTGACCCCATTTTAACATGACAAATTTCTGGTGACCCCAGACATTCAAAACAGAGACTTTTTTTTTTTTGATAAAATTTATTTGTTTTTGATCATGTAATAGCTTGCTATACTATGTTGCAAATAAACATTAATTTAAGACAACATTTAGTCAATAAAATGTATATTATTTTGGACGGAGGCAGAAAAGCCAGGTGTAGATTACTGCAGAAAGTGAGAATTAGATTTTCCTTGGTCAGGATATGTACAGTCAGTTCAGCTTGGATTTACAAGGCTGACACTTAACACTGAACAAACAATAACTCAAACTATGAATTATGAAAGAGCTGCAGCATCTGAAACCGACCACAATGAACATTTGAAAGATAAAAAGTACCACAGTGCTTCAGTTTCAGCTTCTGAGTTTGTCATGTCTTTTATGTATTGGGATTGTCTCTGTCAACTCACCATAATATGTTTTTTATTTGTACGTTTTTGGTTTTTTTTATCCATTACTAGAAATTTCAGTAATTGAATTTCAGGTGTCCCCACGTGGCCCAAGGTTGAAAAACACTGCTTTACATCTTCAACATAACCAGACTGCATTGGTTTTCACCTCCGTAAATATTTTTTCCACTCACTCTCAAAGCCAAGGCAGTGGCTGTTTCGGTGTTGGTGGCATGGATATGTGTGACAAGAGATGCAGTCTAACCCTAACCCACAAACTGTGACTTTCTTAGCTTCTAAAATTATCTTTGAAATTGACAAATGTTTGAACTGTCAAAAGGTTGTGTTTCTGTCTACAGCTGTTGTAAAAGAGCAAAAACATCTCCACCCATTTTCAAGAACTGTACCCATTGCATTTTGAAGTCAGTGCAGAAAAGAAGGGATGGAAGCTAGACGTTTTATTCACTATTACTGACATTTACTAGATAAGACCATAGTGGAGGTATACTATCTACTGAGTGTCATTTTTTTTTTTTTGGAAACTTTTTTTTTTTTTTTTTTACATAAACAAGATCAGCTGCACAACAATGCAAGTTTTCAACATGGAAAGTTGGGAAGGAGAAAATAAAGTAAAATAGAAAAGTAGAAAAAAATTATAAAAATAATAAATGAAAATGAAAATAAACTCTTGTTTTAGCTTTTATCACTGTCCATTAGGTCTGCTGAGTATTTGATCCATCTTTTTCAAATACACAGTCCATTTGTCCCGGGTCCCCTTTCATTCTGAGATAGTAAGTCAGTCTTTCCATCGAGTAAATCTCCTCAACAATATTCCACCACTGTCTTGGATTTGGAGGGTCCCTTTTCAGCCAGTTTCTTCTTATGGCCTTTTTAGATGCCAAAATCAATATTTTGAAAAGATACAGGTCCTTCTTTTGAATAGTACCTTCTAGAATCAAACCCAGGTACATTATCTGGGGGTCCCTGGGTGTCCTGTAGGAGAAAAGCTCTTCCAGAATCTGAACCACTCTGTCCTAGAACCCCTGCGATTTTACACATGACCAAAAACATGATTGACACTCCTCTGCCCACATTGCCTGTTCACCTATTTGTTTATTTTTAATATGTGGTGTGGTGAAGAAGTGAATTGAATTCTTTCATCCAAACTCCCTGAGTGTCATTTTTAAAGTTTTCTGTGCTGACATGTTTTCAGGTCCTGGTCTGGCTTTCATTGCATTTCCTCGAGCGATCTCCATGATGCCTTTACCTCAGCTCTGGGCTGTGTTCTTCTTCATTATGATTATCTTCCTTGGACTGGACAGTGAGGTAAGTATTACTACATTAAAGTGTATTTAAAATGTACATTAAATACACACAGGTAGCCGGGATAGGCCCCAAGACCCCAAGGACTAAATGAATGAATGAATGAATGAATGAATAAACATAAAGGAGAATATAAAGACAGTGTTAGATTTTTTTTCATTTTACCAACAAAACCTACTCACTGCATAAAGTATAAATGTTTAAAAGCTTCAAAACAATGGATGTTTGTTGTTTACCCACAGTTTGTGTATCTGGAAAGTTTGGTCACATCCATATCAGACATGTATCCATCCTTCTTTCTCACTGGTCATCGGCGTAAATTCCTTCTGTTGCTCATCTGTGGTTTGTCCTTTGTTATCGGTCTGTTTATGGTGACTCAGGTAAAAGTCTCCTGTCTGTTTCCCTGCTGTTGATTTGTCTCTTATATTTACTTTAACAGCTGGTCTTTCATGTGAAATCTGTATTTTCTCTTCTCTTATCTTTCAGGGAGGACTTTATATTTTTCTGCTGTTTGACTACTATGCTTGCAGTGGAATGCCAATGATGTTTTTTGCCATTTTGGAGTCAGTCTGTGTGGGATGGGTATTTGGTAAGCAACACCATAATTTTTTTTTTTTTTATTTTAGATTTTTTTTTAAATTCAAGAAAGGAAAAACAATATACGATGCATTTTAGATACAGTGTCTTGAATTGTTTTTCTTAGTTTAATTAACTGAATCCCCTCCCTCCCACCCTTCCAAAATACATACAAACTGCCACTAAACATGAAACCAAAAACAAAAACCCCCAAAACAAACCAAAAATGAAAGAAAAACGAAAAACTAAAAAACAGGGGGGGGGACACAGTAATATAAATAACACAGTAATATAAATAATATATATGGGTAAATAAATAAGGGACACTTTCGCGCGTTATTTCTAGCTTACAGGGTATATGATGCTACCGGAGGGTGTTTAGTCTATCAAAAATACAAAATTAAGGCGTCCCATAACTTATGAAACTTTCCAGTTGATCCTCTGGTGAAATACTTTATTTATTCGTAATTTTAGGAAAACCATCAAATCGCTAAGCCAAACAGACACTTTTGGTGGGTCAAGAGATTTCCACTCTGGAGTTTTTCTCCTACAGACTATAAGGGAGGCAAAGGCATTTTTCATGTCTGTGGCCAATAAGAGCTCATTAATTAGTACGCAACACCATAATGTTACCTATTTTATAAATGTAGTAATCTTTATATAACTCTTTCACTTAATCTCTAATCAAAGACAAGCAACACTGAAAAAGCCAACTAACTCCATGATCTTTATGGCATACATACCATAAGATCCACTATACATGAAAGAAAATATAAATAAAATATATATAACAAATAAGAATGAGCAACATGAACTTTGAAAAAGAAGGTTAAGTATTCCACTGTGACTTAAATTCTACAAATTGAGATATTTGTTATGATGACAAGAACAAAAGGTATATTTGACTATTTTTTTCATTTCATAATAAATAAATTGAATCAGAATCAGCCATAAGTGCCAGAAAACAAGAACTAAAACAACATTTCAAGGTTTGTAAATTGCCACATAAGTGTTTTTGCAAATTTCCATCACACTTTGCAGTCTGTAGAAATGTCTTATCTGCACTGGACATTCTGTTAATGTTTTGTTATCATCCTAATACAGAATTACTCTCAGTGTTGATGACGTGCTCTATAAGTCACTGATATTATTTCTCTCTAAGGTGCTGACCGTTATTATGAGAAAGTCAAGGAAATGATCGGCTACCGCCCCACTCCTTATATGAAATACTGCTGGAGGTTTGTAACACCGTCTGTCTCTGTGGTGAGTAAGCTTTTAATGTCTGTTAAAAAAAAAAAAAAAAAAAAAAAAAGTGAAACCATTAAATCATGTGGTCAGTGTCTTGTGATAGAAAGTGACTAGTTATTGTCGTCTGTATAACTGACCCATTACAGTTATTGGGAAATAATATGGAGCTATATTATAGATACTAAGAGTTACATTGTAGGAAAATATTTTCAGAAAGATGTTGTGCTAAAGAGTTATGCTGCTTAATAAATGAGTAGTGATGAAAACATATGATTATTGCTTACAATATCTAATGTGTATGAAATTATTCTATATGTAGAAAAATAATAGAATAAAAAAATAAATATGAAGGAACCAATGTATACTGGTGCCAGCCTAGGATGATCTGACTTAAAAAAATAATATAATGGGTCAATTCAATCCAATATTTTATTGTCATTGAAATAATGAGAGCTTCTAGCTGCTGTGCCATGTTTCCAAATAATAAATGGCACGTTTTAAAAAGAAAAATAGGTTATGTTTGGATTGAGATATAATGGTGTAAAAGACAGTGAGACTGTATTAAAAGAAAAGGGATATGCCTGAACATGTCCAAGACCTGTCCAGGATGTGTCCAGGACCTGTCCAGGATATGTCCACAGTGGTGCCCACTTTATTGTCACAAGGCTTGATAATCAGAAAACTAGTTTGGATTTAGTTGATAAATCTAACCCTAACCCAGTGTTTTTCAACCTTGGGGTCGGGACCCCAAGTGAGGTCACCTGGAATTCAAATGGGGCCACCTGAAATTTCTAGTAATTGATAAAAAAAAAACCCAAAACGTATGAATAAAAAATATCTGGTGAGTTGAATCCATAAAATCCATAAAATCCAATCCATAATTTACACCTGGCTTTTCTGCCTCCGTCCATAATAATATACAATATATAGACAAACTCCATCCATCCATCCATTATCCACCGCTTATCTGGGGCCGGGTCACGGGGGTAACAGTCTAAGCAGGGATGCCCAGACTTCCCTCTCCCCAGACACCTCCTCCAGCTCTTCCAGGGGGACCCCGAGGCGTTCCCAGGCCAGCCGAGAGACATAGTCTCTCCAGCGTGTCCTGGGTCTTCCCCGAGGTCTCCTCCTGGTGGGACATGCCCGGAACACCTCCACAGGGAGGCGTCCAGGAGGCATCCGAAACAGATGCCCAAGCCACCTCAGCTGGCTATAGACTAAATGTCGTCTAAAATTAACCTTTATTTGCTACATATTGTAGCAAACTATTACATGATCAAAAACTAATTAATTTTAGCAAAAAAAAAAAAAAAGTCTCAGTTTTGGATGTCTGTGGTCGTGAGAAATTTGCGATGTTAAATGGGGTCACAAGACAAAAAAGGCTGGAAACCACTGCCCTAACCCTAGCCCTAAACCTCACCCTCACCCTAACCCTCACCTTAACCCTAACCGTATCCCTAATCTTCCTCAGATACAGCAATGCTATTTTTTGATTGGCTGTTTGGTAGTCATATTCTTTTTATTTGATTAGCTGGTGCATGGCAGGCATCTTCTGAACTCTATGGGTAACCCACTTGATTCCTACTATACCTGTTCCACTGTTCTAAAAAATAGCAGCGCAACTTAGTGGACGTTATCCTGGTAATTTCTCTGCATGAGAAATACAAAGTGTGGTGTGTGAATGGGATGAAATATGTGTGTCTTATGTCCAATTTCTCTCTCTCTCTCTCTCTCTCTCTCTCTCGCTCTCTCTTTCTCTCTTTTTCTCTCTCTCTCTCTTAAATTTCCCTCTGTATGCATGACAAAACGAGAAAAGCACTCAGAGAGCACAGACCTCCGCCAAGACAGATACCCCCCCGATCAACACCAAAATTTAATCATTTGTTCCTTGTGCCATTATCAACATTTCCTGAAATTTTCATCCAAATCCGTCCATAACTTCTGAAGTTATCTTGCACAAAGACAGACAGACAAACCAACATCGGTAAAAACATAACCTCCTTGGCGGAGTTAAAAAACCAGTGTGCTCAGAATATGGAGCTACTGCTAAAACATCCAGGGCTTAAACCCTGAATGTCCAGGTCTAACAGCGCCCATGCCTGTCACATCATAAAGCTGTCAATTTGTTTATCCAATGATAATGATCACTGGGTGTGGAAAATGACACCTGGAAATGAATATAGGAGGTTGTTCTGGTCTACCTGCTGACACTGTGCAATGCGCTCAGATGTTTTTGTCAACAATGAATCTTGGTTTCCTCGAATGCTGACTTCTGGTGATGTTTTTGAAGACCATTTAGAAGATTTTGGCCGTCCTTATTGTAAGTCCAGTCTTAAACTTAGACCCTTTTGATCTGGGACACCCGTTCCATATCAACATCTGGACTGACGGTTTAAGCTTATGTGTACAATATTATCACCGATTCAGTCTTTCATTCTGTTGTTTTGCATCTTTTTTCTGTCCAGAAATTTCTTCTGTTGGCAAATTTCAGCATAACATGAGCCAGTAAAGCCTCTAGACCCTTAACAGTGTTGAATTAGTGTTTGACTGTGTGGTCCAGTATCTGTAGATTAGTCGTAGTAACTCTGTGGCGTCTGTTTAAAAAGCCATTCAATAATGTGGTCAGTGTTTCTGGATGCAGTGATGGAAAGTGACTAGTTATTGTCTGTAGTTACTGACCCATTACAAATACTGAGGAATAATGACGAGGTCAAGGGCGTCACAGATGGACAGACAAGTTTAAGACAAATATTACACATAATTGGAAAGGTCTAAATGCCATCTTAAACATACTCAAAGGGCAAAATTTTGTTTCAAATATTTAAGAAAAAATAGCAAAAATTACTGTTACGGATGGACAAAAAATTAAGTTCTCAAAAGTGAAGTTCCTCTGACATTTTCACCCTAAAATGTATTCAGTGTATACCTTAAACCCTGTATTTTACAACCTAATGATTGGTTAAAGGAAAAAAATATTTTATCATTCTTAAATAGCAAGAGTTTTGACAAATGGCAGCGTCACGGATGGACAACAAAAGTAAATTTCAAATGAAACATTTTTTATTTCAATATTTACAACATACAAATAATATTAACATTATATTCAAATGTATTTTGCATAGATATATGCATTTTTTAATTGTAAACACTGTGTGTTTAGAATATGACATAAATAATATAAGAGTCAAATATCAATGTATTTGGAATAAATTTAGTTTATTTGTGAGAGTTTATAAAATGAACCCAGAATGACAGCAGAAAACTTTGTCACTTTCCAAACGTTCACACTCATAAAACTCCTCACATTTTTTGTCACGAGTTTTTTCTCATTTCAAAATAAATTTTCCTGAAAATATAAATAATTACCTACCCAAAAATATAAGTTTGGTGTAGATTATTGTAATTTAATTTTCTTGACCAAATGTCAGTCTTTTCTTTGACTTCGCCCTAACATGAAATTAAATTAGATACTAATCACAATGTTTAGTTCAGTGTGGCTGCGTCGGACATATTATTTTTGGTAAAAAGCTTGTGTAGGATATATTAATTTCTGTTGTTGACATATGAAAGCACCCTGTTTAAGAAAATCATCAGAGGTAACAAATGACATGATGACGTTCAAATAATTGTTACTGACATTATTTTCACTTTAATTTGTGATTTATAACTTATTAAATTTCCTTCACAACTCTGATTATAAATAAACAGACTTATAATCTACATGCATCTCACACCTTCATATTCCACACACTCTTCATTCTGTTTTTCTGTTCTCTGTATTGTCGTTGTTCACAGGGTATCTTACTTTTCTTTCTGGTCAAGTTCACTCCTCTGAAATACGACAACACCTATCAGTATCCCTGGTGGGGCTACGCTATTGGAATAATTCTGGCCTTCTCTTCCGTTCTGCTCAGTCCTCTGTGGATGCTCTACAGTTTGACAGTAACATCAGGATCTCTGACACAGGTACGAGTGGCTGGTGGTGGAACAAAATGGAGGACTTGTATTAAAAATATGTGTCTATAATAAGGTTACAATTTAAATCTGTGGTAATCAGAATCCAATTCGATTCTTGAGATCTATAGATGAGTCAGTGGGGTTACAATTCAGTATGTGTTATCCTCTTTATTATTCTTAAATCAGATTAATACCCCATAAGCCCCTGGTTTGCATCAGTGTATTGTACCTGTCCACACACCAAGGTAAAACCAAAACCAGCAGAGGACGAATGATTTTGTTAACTGAAATAATAATAATTAAAAAAAAAAAAACTATAATGAACAATGCAACAAAACTAAGACAAAAGAGAAATTCAGTAAAAAGCAGCTTTGTTTGTTTGTTTTCCCCTAATGTTTAAGTTCATGATGAGTAAGACTAGCAATACATGACCTTTGATAAACAGTTGTGTAAAAAATAAAACTTTTCTGACTAGGAAACTAGGAAACTAGTCAAATTCTAATAATAAAAGATAACTAATGTAATGCTGACTACTCTCCCTTCAAAAATCAAAATCTTACCAAGTGTATTTTTCTCATTTCTAGTCAAAATATCTCATCACACTTAAACTAAGACATAATCACCTAAAGAGTAACTTTTCAGAGCGATATAAGAACTTATTTTTAGACAATAGATCTTGAAAATCTTATTTCAAAAAATCTTACCAAGATAATTTTCACTTGTTCCATTGGCAGATTTCTTTTTGCTTAATTCAAGTTTTTTTTTTTGCTTAATTCAAGCAAAAATATCTGCCAGTGGAACAAGTGAAAATTATCTTGGTAAGATTTCTTGAAATAAGATTTTCAAGATCTATTGTCTAAAAATAAGTTCTTTTATCTCACTGAAAAGTTACTCCTTAGGTGATTTTGTCTTATTTTAAGCGTGATGAGATATTTTGACTAGAAATGAGAAAAATACACTTGGTAAGATTTTGATTTTTGCAGTGCTCAAATAAAAAAACAAAACAAAAAAAACCTCTGCTGCGTGAAACTTAGAATGGAGTTAAAATGGAGAACTGCATACATCAACAGTAAATTTACATTTTTGTTTTAGAGGTGACCATGTTTATTTCAAGATAAACATAAATAGCGACAACAATAATGTTAATGAAATTAATAATAATGATAATAAAGTTTATGTATATAGCACTTTTTGCAGAAAGATTTCACAAAGTGCTTTACAATAAAATCAAAAGTGAAATACATAGGCAACAAAAACACACAGCTACATACACAAGTATAAAAAAAACACAACTACATACACAAGTATAAAAAACACACAACCACATACACAGGTATAAAAAACACATCGCTACTTGAACAGCCACAGGCATAAAAATAAAAAAATAAAATCAAATGGTCATAAAACCCATCCCTAACTAAAAGCCTGTCTGAACAAGATAGTCTTGAGATCGTTATTTTGTGTATCAAAATGTGTTGTGTTTACAGCCAAACCTATAATTTCGGGCTTTACTTTAGTCACTTGTTTTTTCTGTCTTGCTTGAATTGACCACAACCATCAATATAACAGACAAGATGCAATATATTTATCACTATCACTGCTCCTGCTACCTCATACATACTACCTCAACATTCATTCATCTCGTGCAATATAATCATTCCCACATGTAATATATTTATATCCATCTGTGAATAATAATCATCATGTGGACTATAATTATTCTGTTTATATCCAACCATCCTGTGCAGTACATTCTTACATTTTTTTATTTTCTCAATTCTATCCTTTTATCTTCAGATTGTATATAAAGCCAACTGGTCTGTCTTGTAGGACTTTATCTTGTACATATTTTGCGCCTTATATTTTATATATAGACACCTGCTCGCACTGAAAAAGGAGAAGCTCTCCAATCTCGTTGTACATTCTGTATAAAGACAATAAACAGCATTCTGTTCTATTCTGATCCACATGGTAAACCTACTGATGTGTGAATTACATCTCATACTTTAGGGTGGAGCATGATTGTGTTTATTTTAAGTTTGTTTTTGTGCAAATTATATGTAAAACAACTCAACCATAAATTTTCATATTTCTGTTACAGAGACTGAAAACTTTATGCACTCCAGCTGCAGACCTGTGTCAAAGATCAGCAAAGAGGACGGTTCACCCTGAAACACCAGAGCTGTGTGCTCTAGATGAAAGATCTGAGTGCTGAAGGTGGGAAACTATTGATTAGGTTGTCGACTTTATATTTTTGGGAGATTTGTGGGATTTATGTCCTATACCACAGACATAGGAGACTGAGCGGCTAAAATTTACTTAGGGGGTCAAATGAGTGGCCATTTTTGTAAAAAAAAAAAAAGTTGTAAGAAATGCATAGAACTGTGTTGAAACTATGCTAATACATTTGTGCACAGACTACTGATATTATTTGACAGTGGAAGCTATATTTTCAGAAATATTGGATTTTGAATAGCACGTGTATGTGAAAACTTTTACTGGTGGATGGACGTGACATTACCCATGATGATCTGGTCAGTACCAGTATTTTATTAGTAATAAACTTATATACTTACTATTGCTAATTCTCCTCTTATTCATAAATGTTAGTATTGTGGATCTAAAACAATAACAGCTGACACAAAAACACAAAATGTGGCAGTGGACGGATGTGACATGGTTGTTACAGATCCCATCATACTGATGCTCGGCAGCCATGTCACCGTTTCCACAAATGATCCCTGTGCAAAAACTAGGATCAGAATTATTTATTGTATAGTTTATCATCATACTAAAGAGTAAATAACAATATAGAATTGTTATTTCTTTATAAAAATGCTTATTATTAGAAAACTGTTGATTTAAAAAGTGACGTGTGACATTCTTAATGTATATATTCGCGTAACAAACAGGATGGATCAGCACCATACTCCATATTGCAACCTGCCAAAATAAAACATGTGATATGTAGTATATAATCTGCAATCTATAAAAAGGAAAATTGGGAAATCTGAAAGGATAGAACATTTGTTTTTCAGGTAAATTCAGTTCAAATATAACTTGTCCATTTATGACATGAAAATATAGCATTAATTGTGATGAAACTGGACATTTTTGAGCTGAAAACATAGTTCATATGACCATCAACATGTTGCAACAGAACTGAAATCCTGTAAATTTGCATAACTTGCATTTACCAACACAAAGTTCCTTTGGGGATTCACTTATATTGATTCAGGCACAAAGACATAAATAAGACCTCTAAGCAAATTTTAGCTGTATTGTAGGTTAACTCTTAGAGGACCGTCACTGAATGCAGTCTATGATCTGAGGAGGAAGGCTACGGAACTGAAGCAACTGTAAGTTTTCATTATCTGTAACCGAGCAAATGTCAAAATATATTTTAAAGCAGATAGATTCACATTTAAAGAGAGAAGAAGAGCAGGGGAGAGAGCAGAGGTCATCGATGAGTAGCACTTATATAGCATTTGAACTGTGCACATTTTATGTTTATTTTATAAAATACTGACAATATTTGTTCCAAATGTCACATAAAATGTTGGCATTTATTTGCAGAAAATCACAACTGGTCGAAAAGCAACACGATATTTTCAAAAATGAGTGTCTGCTGGAACGAGCCTTGTTTTCAATCAGTTTCTACACATTTTTACACCTTTTTCTTGAATTGAAATGTAAGCAGCTTGTCTTTGATTATCCATTTTCTTTGTCATCACATTTGATCATTCAGATGTTTCCAAGAGGTTCAGGTCTAAACATTTAAAGTGGTCTCCTGAGCTGTAAGAACATCTCTATCTGCTCAAATAAAGGCCATATTATTTTGTTCATTCTTGTTTTACTCTTAACTTCCTGAACTTCATTATAATAAGTATTTATACACTGATATAATAATGATGGGTGTCACAGTTATCACAGAGACTCTCATGGACGGAAGAACACAGTTTCATTATTGATCGTGAGTCAAAACTAATCTGGCAAAGACTGTGTAAAGTAAGTGTTTTTTATCTCTTTTTTTCTTCCATTCAGTGCTTGTTCATCAGTGATGTCAGATATACAACTACAATACATATTGCATATTTAAAATAGTGTTTCTTCCATGCAGTATACAATCAATAATGCTCAATAATCAATAATAATAATCAATAAAGATGCATAATTTACAATTATCAGATCAGAGTGTAGTTGTAATCAGTTTTAATTAACTTCTAATTAGAATCTGAATTGTACATTTTTACTTATGTTATAATAATGTAGCAGTAATTATTTTATTTATTTTATTATTTATCATTTCATGTTTGTTGGGATGATACTGTATTGCTGTTGTACATATATGTTAAAATTTTTTTACACATACGACTTCATTTAAACAATACTGATGGTGAAGCTTATTGTTTATCTTCACCGTAAAACTGTGTGTTATGTCTTGGAATGGTGAATGTATCATGTAAATTATAAAAGTTACAAATGTGTAAATGTTAACTGAGAAAATATGTGAATAAAATGTGTTTATGTGATATTTTGATTTGACACTGATGAATAAAATGAGATAATAATGAATGTTTTCTAAATGCAGTTAATAAACAATTAACACATAAATGACTGGGATAAAAATCAAATCTTACAGAGATAATGTTACATGTCACAATAAGGAAAATTTAGGGTATTTTTAAGTCTCAAAGCTCCAGTGCCTCTGCCTCTCATGTATTTGCTCTGTTTTTCTATAATTTAGCACCAGTCGGCATTAGGTGTGACCTAAAAGTTTCATCTGACTCTAAAATCATGCATTACATTTTCTTTGTCGGAGAATGGGTAATTTTAGGTACATTTCTAAAAAAACATAAAAATAAAATGTTTTTACAATGAACTCTGACAGAATCTCAGGAATTTGCGTTTTTTTAATTGATAAACTCAATAATAATAATAATAATAATAAACTTTATTTGTATAGCACCTTTCATACAGAAATTGTAGCCCAAAGTGCTTCACATTGATTGAAAAAAATACAATATTAAAATACATTAAGATTTGATTAGAAATACAATAAAATAAAAATAAATATAAAAACAGCGCACATTAAAATATTTGATTATGCATAGAATTTTTGAAGTGCAAGAAATAAGATGAAATTTGAGAGAAATACAATAAAATAAAAATAAAAGCAGCGCACATTATGCATAGAATTTTTGAAGTGCAAGAAATAAGATGAAATTTGAAATACAATAAAATAAAAAATAAAAACAAAAATACAATAAAATAAAATAAAAATAAAAAACCGCGCATTCCTGGTTCCTGAATTGTGACCCCATTTTTATCTCCTTTCAAAGGCTAATGAGAATAAAAATGTTTTTAATTTGGTTTTAAATATATTCAGTGAACTGGCTTCTCTAATGTCTTTTGGAATTGTTTTGGAATTCCATAACTTTGGTGCATAGTTAGTAAAGGCTGCGTCCCCCATTTTCTTTGTAATATTTCTGGGAGTCGCTAGTAACCCTGCGTTTGATGACCTCAGTGTTCTAGTTTGTACATAATTGATCAGTGAGTTTGCAATGTGACTTGGTCCGGTTCCATTTAGAGCTTTATACGTGAGGAGTAGTATCTTAAAATCAATTCTGTAGGTTACCGGTAGCCAGTGCAGGGAAACCAACACTGGAGTAATGTGCTCTCTCTTCTTGGTTTTGGTTAATAACCTAGCTGCAGAGTTCTGAATCAGCTGAAGTCTGTCTGTGGTGCTTTTTGGGAGACCTGTAAGGAGTGCATTACAGTAGTCCAGTCTGCTGGAGATAAAAGCATGGACCAGTTTTTCAGCATCCTTTCGACTTATAACCGGCATTACTTTGGCTACGTTTCTGAGGTGGAAGAATGACGTTTTAGTGACTTTCTTTATGTGGGACTTAAAGTTTAAGTCTGAGTCTATAATGACTCCCAGACTTGTCACTTCTGGTTTGATCCAGGAAGTGAGTTTGCCCATCCTACTCATCAGCATTTCCCTTTTTGCTTTTGGGCCAACAAGCAGGATTTCAGTTTTTTCCTCATTCAGTTTCAGAAAGTTCCTGCACATCCATTGATTCATTGCTGTGAGGCAGTTTGTAATGGAATGGATGACTGTCACGTCATTGGGTTCTGCGGAGATGTATATTTGTGTGTCGTCTGCGTAGCTATGGAAGCTAACATTATGTTTTCTGATGATATCTCCAAGTGGTAGCATATATAAGGAGAATAGTAGTGGACCCAGGCAGCTCCCTTGTGGAACCCCATAGCATGTATCATGTGTTTGACACATGATCTCCAAGCCTGACGTAGTACTGTCTTCCCTTAATATACGTTTTGAACCACTGTAGTACACTGTCAGAGAGACCTACGAGCTTTTCTAGCCGATTAATCAGGATGTCATGATCAATTGTATCAAATGCAGCACTTAGGTCAAGGAGGACCAGGATTGAGACCTTGTTGGCATCAGAGTTGAGCCTGAGGTCACTGATTATTTTGGTGAGGGCGGTCTCAGTGCTATGACCAGCCCTGAAGCCTGATTGGAATTCCTCTAGGATGTTATTCTCTTTGAGATAGTGATTTATTTGAGCAGAGACTATCTTTTCCAGTACTTTGCCTATGAACCAATGTTTTCAATCAACCAATCAATGTTTTCAGCTTCCAAATGATTTTTTGTCCACATTAGCAACTTAAAACCTTTTATTGCAATATTACTGCGGGTGTTTTACTGGGCATTTATTTTTATTCATTAACTGACCATGTACATATTCCCAAAAGAGTTGTATTATCAAATGAACAAATGCAAACAATGACACAAACTGTTTTTTTTGTTTGTTTTAAATACAATTTTTTTTTTTTAAATATATGAATTATACACATTCACTGTGAAGCTTCTGAAGAGCCAAATGAGACAAAGCAAATAAAGTCTACTTTACCTGACTTTACAAAGCACATTGGTATAATTATGACTCTGACCTTTGAGGTTTGTGATGACTAATCTGAACAGAATTGAAGAAGAGCAACAGTTGTTTGAAACCAAAGTGTTGGAATAATCCATGACGCGCGAATATGTCTTAGTCCTCCTACAGCAAGTTTTTCACTAGGAGGATTTATATGTCTTGGCACTGTATCCACCAACATGACTTCCAGCATACTTGTTGAAGCACACCTCCTCAATTATAACCTGGCTCCTTTGGTTTTTCTTTTATTTTCTTTGTATCTTGGCACCATCCAATATACTGTAATGATTGATAAAAGAAAATACGACATTTAAGATGCACAGTTAAATGGCTGTTTACTACTGTTCTCTATCAAATGCCATAATGTACAAAACATTAATCTTTTGTTCAAACTAACATGACAACTCTAAACTTCCAAATAATATCGGAATCAAGAGCAAAATAGGCAAATTAATACAGTCAGAATTCATCTTAACACATAATATTAGACTGGAATTCTGCACCTGTCTCCTATCAGTCCTAATAAAAGAACTATACTGTATATACTAGGGCTGTCAATTACAATTTTTAATCAGATTAATCACAGGGTTGCTGTGGATTAATTTCGATTAATCACAATTAAATATTCATTTTTAATCTATATTAATTGTGTTTCATTTTCATGAACAAAAAGACTCAAGAAGGAAGGGAATATATATGCACTTATCGTGTTTGTTGCAAGCTTGGTGACGCCAAAGTATTAGCAGAATCTGATTAACGTATGCTTTGCTTTAAGGTGGTATTTTAAGGTGGAAGTGCTTCGGTAAAAGAAAACTCCTTCCTGCAGAGTGTGTATGATACTTTATGTCAGTTCTGTCTTGGGTTTTTTTTTGTACACAAATTTCCATCCAGAGGGTCTTTTTTTTTTTTTTTCCTTTTTTTTTTTTTACCCGCCACCCCCTCTCTTTGGAGGACAACTTTATTAGGCCCGAGCTGAGTAAAGCCGGCGCAGGGCCTATTGAGTCTGCAGTGGGCGCATGGGGACGAAATCGCCAGTGACGCGGTCGCCTTTCGCCACTGTTGCCACTCTCACACATATTCACATTCACGGCACTGAGACCTTTCCGAAGATGTACATGACATGAGCACAAATCGCATATTTACACCTGCTCAGAATGAATGGGAGTCAATGGGACACACCCACTCGGGATCAGTCATGTGTGTGTAAGTGCACGACACGTGACATCTGACCCCACAGACATGTGGGGGAGCTCGAGAGCTTTCAACTAAGGCCAAATATGTGGTTGCCATAGAAACGGCTATATTGTTCTTGCTCAGATTCTTCTTCTTCTTCTTCTTCTTCTTCTTCTTATTTTTTTTTTTTAAATTTATTTTTCTTCTCCTGCGCTTTGAGCTCAAATTTGACCCCCTGAACATTTATGAAAACTCACCAAATTTTGCCCAAAATTCAGAAGTGCAAGAAATTGAATTTACATACAGGTTTCGTAGATGTCGGTAAAGAAATGTTGCGGCAGAGCCCCCTTGAAAAGTGGAAATGCATTACGCCAATGGGAACACGTCCAACGTAAAGTTTGTCGTAGAGCCACGAAAATCGGGACACAGATTCATCATGAGGAGACAAACAAAAAATATTATTATGGCCACGCCCCAAAACCAACCCTTAGTTGGCCATATTGGATTGAAATTTCCAAAATGCTGAGTCAGCGTTTTCGCTGACATCGTATTTTAACTATCTCCTCCTAAGGTGTTTTGCCAAATGAGCTCAAAATTGGTGTACAGTATCTAGAGAAGTGGGGCATCAAAGTTAGCCGAATTTTTTGGATTGGTCTCACCGTTTTTGTGTGACGACGTCGAAAACTTTGCGAAGTTTCTTCGAAAATTTACCATTACAAAAATTGCTTCAGCTCAGACATACGAACACCGATTTGGCTCAAATTTGACTCAGACGTCTATCTCCCAGGCCTACACCCATTTATTAAAAGACATTGAAATTTCGCACTACAGCGCCCCCTACAAATGTACATTTACAAAAATGACATCAGTTTGGAGATACAAACACCGATTTGGCTCAAATTTGACTCAGACATCTGTCTCCCAGGCCTACACCTATTTGTAGGAAGAAATTGAAATTTTGCACTACAGCGCCCCCTACAAGTTTTTTTAAATTTTTTTAATTAAAATTGCTTCAGTTTGGACATACGAACCCCAATTTGGCTCAAATTTGACTCAGATGTCTATCTCTCAGGCCTACACCCATATATCAGAAAAAATTGAAATTTGGAGCAATAGCGCCCCCTACAATTTTACCTTTACGAAAATTACTTTACTTCAGACATACGAACACCAATTTGGCTCAAATTTGAATCAGTTGTCAATCTCCCAGGCCTACACCCATTTATCAAAAGAAAATGCCATTTCACACAATAGCACCCCCTACAAATTTACCTTCACGAAAATTGCATCAGTTCGGACATACGAACACCGATTTGGCTCAAATTTGACTCAGTGGTACATCTCGCAGGCCTACACCCATTCAATGGGACAAATTGAATTTTGGTGCTAGAGCGCCACCTGCTGAACGATGAGCATACTTCTACTGGACGTGCCCTAGGTGAGGGCCTTTAGATGCCGCTTGCGGCTTTAATTTGTAATTACAGCTTGTGTTTAAGTAGCAATCTCAAACTTTATATTCACATGTTCCTTCATTCGTTGCTTGTATACATATACATAGAGGAAGGACTCATATAGATGAAAGTGTACAGGGACAGGACGAGACAAGACGGTGGGACAAAACAGACAGAAGACAAGACAGTGGGACAAAACAGCTAAGTGGTTGCTGTTGAAAACATAACCAAACATGTGAAAGATATGACAACAAGTAAGACAAGACAAAAACAGATACGTCTTCCATCTTCATGGGTTGGTTCTGCTGCCTGTCACTACCGGATCAACTGTCCATTTGTTCATGCGCGACAGTAACTCTACTTGGACAAACTGCCTCAAATGCATTGGCAGAGACGTTCAGAGTCGTTCTGTGCTATAGATGAGTTAACGGCATTAAAAATTTTAATCAGATTAATCCTGATGATGGATTAATCCATGTTATTGGGTTCATTTTGACGGCCCTAATATATACTGGACATATAAATGACCTGACCTGGTCTGACCACACTGAGACCAGTTTTTTCTAAGGTGCTTGAATACCCACAACCTCCCACTGATGCATGTCCAGGGGCTACTGGTCCTCTTCTGGTCGAAAACCATCTAAAGGTGACAGGAACTCACAGAAAAGGTCAAAATCTGGTCAGAGATGTCAACTCATGTTCTGAATGCTAACAATTACTGCACAGACTCATTGGGTCAGCATCAGTCTGGAGCTCAAAAGACAACAGACATACAGACAAGTATTCAGCAACTTTTACTTTAACAACCTGCTGATTTTAGATGTAGAATTTTAACACTATAACTTCATATGTGATATGATTTCTCAAATACTGGCATTGTAATAGCTTCTTCATTGTCATAGAAGTGTTTTGTTGTGTTCAATGTTATTATCGTTAAAACTAACGAAATGATGAAAACTAGAATTGAAAAAACATTTTCGCTAAATAAATAAAAAGTATAATTAAAAGAAAATAGGGTAACTAACTGAAACTGTATTGTGTGCTTATAAAAAAAACTAATGTATAAAAATTATGGATAAAATTCCCTTTGTTTTTGTCTTTGTCAATGTCGGATTGATATGAAATTGATTTATTTTGCTCAAGCAATTTTAGCAAGCGGCACTGTACGGCACTTCACGGTCTGTCACTTCTTGTCACTTGTCGTTTAGAATCGTCTTCTCGTCCACACTCGACCTGGAAACATAGAGGCTAAAGTTGGGAGAAAGCAGCAGAGTCCTGTATGGGATTTATGTGAATATGATGGCGAGGAAGATAAAAGAAATGAAAAAACTGAACTAAAACTAAGCATTTAGAGAAAAAAAAAGAAAAACTAGCAAACCTGTCCTAAAAACTAATTAAAACTAACTGAATTAGAGGAAAAAAAGTCAAAACTAAATAAACTATAATGAAAAATCCAGAACTATAATAACCGTGGTTGTGTTATCTAAAATTGTGACGTATCAAATTCATGTCCCTCTCCCTTGAACACAGGAACCAAAGAGACTGAGGTTGGGAAACACCAAACTGTGCTTCATGCCAACAGGCTGTGGAATCTGTTGCTCAAGTTTTTTCACCTGCATGTCATTCAGGTACTGTAACTCATCCTCTGTCAAAGCTCCAGTTCAGCTTCCAGGTGCTTTTATGTAATTGCTTCATTTGAGCGATTGCTGATTTCTTCACACAATAATAGTTGGCAAGTCGCAACAAGTCATTTTTTATTTTAGAAAACATTTTTTATTATTGCAGCATTTCCATGAAAAGACAGAACAAGGCACAGGGTACATTAGTGAACATACAGACAAACCATGCATGTCACAAACCAATGGTAAGGTTAACATATGTGTATCCACGACCTTCTGCACAATGTTTATCAATAACAACAGTAGGGCCATCTTCATGATTAATCTGATCAAAAATTTTTATGCGGTTAACTCATCTGCAGCACAGAATGACTCTGAACGTCTCTGCCAATGCATTTTGGGCAGTTTGTCCAAGTAGAGTTACTGTCGCACATGCGGAAATGGTCAGTTGATCTGGTAGTGACAGACAGCAGAACCAACCCCTAAAGATGGAAGACATTAAACAGTACATTGACCCTCTGGATGGAAATATGAGAACAAAAACCCAGGACGGAACAGTTGTTTCAAGTTGTTTTGTTGAAACTGTTGAAGGTGTTTAAAGGTGCTGGAGACTTTCGTGACCAATTTTTCATCACATCTGTAAAACCTCAGTCATAGCCTAAGTATCACGAATCTGTAAGTCTTTCTGTGATTACTAGGGATGGGAATCGTTAAGAATTTAACGATTCCAATTCTATTATCAATATTGCTTATTGATCCGATTCCTTATGGATTCCCTTATCGATTCTCATTGGGTTAGGGAATAAAAGAGTACAAACAGGTGTGTTTGCATTAACTGTCTTTTATATTTCCATCTCTGCACAGAAAATATAACATATACATGATGCCGGGCCCGGTTCGGGGGGGGGGGGGGGGGGGGGGGGGGTACAGTGAAAGTGAAACTGAACATGCTTTACTAATTCCTCTATTGCCACATTTCTACTACATGGAACTGGTTCGACTTGGCTCGGCTTGTCTCCCGTTGTTGTGCACCTCATTTCCTTTCCCTTCTTACCTTCGGAAACTTGTATTTGAGGAGTTACAACATTTGTTGCCCACACCAGAACTGGTGTTCACTCTGCTGCTACATTCACAAGCGCCGCTAAGTAGCAAATCAAATACGTGACATTCCTGTAAATGAACCACATGCTGTGTACAAATGTTTGAGCATATTAGAGGGGTTCCACCCTTTTGAAGACATGGAAGCTTTGCAAGTGTTACAAGTAAGTGGACCTGGTGTCCTCTTTTTAGACCGTTTCCGCCTCAACGCCATGTTGGCTACGCTCTGACCAAAACAATGCAGCGTATGTGTGATGTCATTGCGCATGCACAACGAAGGCGGAATTGATGAGCAGAATCGTTAAGCAGGCAGGCAAACGATTCTAAGGCATCGAGCTACTGGGAACTGGTTCTCAAAAAGAACCGGTTCTTGATTCCCATCCCTAGTGATTACTCACCTGAATCTCTTGCATTATGGTGAACGATTTTGAAGTGCCATCCACTATAAACAAACCGTGTGTTTACAAACCGATCTGGGACATCACTCAGGCATCTTGGGAATTTTGTCGCGACGTGCATTGTGGGAAACGGAGGTTCGCGCATCCACCTGACAGCGGCAACAGCAGCGTGAACATATGGTATTATATGGATGAAACAAACACGCGGAAACGGCTGGAGGAATATGCATAGAAGGAAGGGAGTTCCTGCTGTTTCCGATTGTGTCTGTTCCAGCTGCCGCTGTCAGGTGGCTGCGCAAGCCTTTGCTTCCCACAATGCATGTCACAACAAAATTCCCAAGATTCCCGAGTGACCTCCCGGCTCTGTTTGTAAAGACATAGACTGTTTATGGTGGATGGCACTTGGAAATTGTTCACCATAATGCAAGAGATTCCGGTGAGTAATCACAGAAAGACTTACAGATTCGTGATACTTCAGCTATGACTGAGGTTTTACAGATTTGATGAAAAATCGGTCATGAAAGTTTCCAGCACCTTTAATAAACACGTTAAGTGCATATATATTCCCTTCTTTCTTGAGTCTGTTTGTTCATGCAAAATGGAACGCGGTTAATATAGATTAAAAATGAATGATATTTAATCGGGATTAACCGAAATTAATCCACAGCAACCCTGTGATTAATCTGATTACAAATATTAATCATTTGACAGCACTAATTAACAGTAATCACCACAATAAAATTAAGAGGAATAAGAGAAAAAAGAAAAACACAATGTGCATCATGTCATCTTTTGTGCACTGATTATGTTCTTCTAAACTGGAAATGGTAACAAAATCCTTCACATTCAACTCCATTCCCCCTCAGAATTAATGCTGACCAACAACAACACAAAGGCCAATCGAAAAACATGTCAAATCACTAAGCACTGCCGCACAAACCTCTACTGCCTAACCTGCCTGTATGTGTAGCTTTCATAAGCCCCAAAATGATGTTACATTCCACAGAATAAAACCTGAGATGAAGTTTATATCAAAACATGATCGGTAACTAAAGTTTGATTTTACCACTAAATCACTTTTCACCTACAAAACCACATTAACTATTCCCCATAATTAAAGAAAATTGTTTTCCCCGAATCAAATCTTAAAAAAAAAAACTGCATCGAGAACAAATATTTGTTCTGTCATTAAAAAAAAGCTGTCTGCTGAAACTCAGGTGAGAAACACTGTACAATGGACCAGCTTCCATTAAATAGTCACAGCCCACAGTCAGTGGGACCGGACCCACCTGTGGAGGAAACACAGAGACGAATGGTTACCAGGGAGACACGGAAACATAACATCCCAAAATATTTAGAAG
The DNA here is from genome assembly GCF_902148855.1 of Sphaeramia orbicularis. Lineage (NCBI taxonomy): Eukaryota > Metazoa > Chordata > Actinopteri > Kurtiformes > Apogonidae > Sphaeramia > Sphaeramia orbicularis. The sequence continues at coordinate 16,571,785 of NC_043973.1, read as the reverse complement.
ACTGATACTGTGTTCCCATGTTTTTTGTTTTGTTTTTTTTTGTTTTGTTTTTTAGAGCAGATTAAAAACAATGACAGCCTAGTGGGAAAAAGGATTTCCATGACTGCAATAGAAACAAACAAATATACTTCTCAGCATTACTCAAAAACCTTGATCCTTGAAAAAGCTGCTGCCATTAAATGAACAGACTATCTGTTATCCCTACTTTAATACTTTGTAAATTCTGATTATTAACTGAAAATTACAACATGGGCTTTTAATTCAGATATATTTTCTATCACTGTCTAAACATAAACACTGACCACAGGACTTTGGAGTGTCTGCTAATGACATGAACCAGTCTGGAGGACAAAACAGAACACCTTACATTACAGTACAAGCTCCTTCAGCGCTTGGGTTTTTCATCTAGAGCACACAGCTCTGATGTTTCAGGGCAGACATTCCTCATCGGTGATTCTTTAGACAGATCTGCAGCTGGAGTGCATAATGTTTTCAGCCTCTGTAACAAAAATATTATGGGATATCAGTCTTTTCATTTCAGAGGGAATCATACAGACTTAAGAATGTAACTGTAATCTGATTACCACCCATTTAAACTGCAACTGTACTTTTGATTATAGACGCATATTCTAGATACATGTCCTCCACACTGCAAAAATCTGAATTTTATCAAGTGTATTTTTCTCATTTCTAGTCAAAATATCTCATCACACTTAAAATAAGACATAATCATCTAAAGAGTAACTTTTCAGAGAGATATAAGAACTTATTTTTAGACAATAGATCTTGAAAATCTTATTAATATCTTATTAAAATCTTATTGGCAGATTTTTTTGCTTGAATTGAGCAAAAAAATATTGAATTAAGCAAAAAAAAAAAAAATCTGCCAGTGGAACAAGTGAAAATTGTCTTGGTGAGATTTTTTTGAATAATATTTTCTAGATCTATTGTCTAAAAATAAGTTTTTTTAACACATATTTTTATTAAGGTTCTCACACATTACACATATTTTGTGACATGAAATGATAATATTGTGTGGGTCTCCCTTGAACATAAATCCCCAGAACATCACCCCCCAAACTACCTCTGAATTTTGAAACAGCTGTGAATGTAAATAACATAAAATAATAATTGACAGACAATATAAGTAATATTGACTTGAATATGTCTCAACATCCATTCTTTTATAAATATCTGATACATAATCAAACATCATTTACTAAAAATGGGGGTATGGTCTCACTTTATAAGTTATGTTGATGAGATATCAGGTCTTGATTCTAAAAATTTTAGAAATGAATTCCATATCTTGTGGAAGATATGAGTTTTCCATTTAGTTGTGTACGTGAGCCTTTCCATAGCTATACAGGATGAGAGTTCCGCAATCCATGAATTCAGCGATGGACAATCAACACTTTTCCAATGTCTAGCTATAAGACTAGGGGTGTATATTGGGAAGAATCTAGCGATACAATACAAATCACAATACTAGGATCACAATACGATATATCACGATATATCACGATACTGTTAAAAAAGCAATTTTTTTGCTTGTTTCTTTTTTTATGATTATTTCCCAGAAGAACTGAATTACACCAGAAATCTGCACAAATACTAAACACATTTTTATTTGATCCTAACAGGATCTAATGCTATATCACAAAATGTTCCTGTGTTCAAACTTAAATTATGTTTTACGGACATTACAGTTTAAGATCCTGTTCAAATGTTCATATTCTATTAGTTCAGAACTAACATCAGAATATTATTTTTGTTCAATCCCAACAAAGGAACTAACATTATTTAATAAAAGAGTGTTAAATAATAATGAATAAAAAAGAAAAACAGAAAAACAAAAATGAACCTCCACAATACCTGCATTTGAATAAATACCTAAAAATATCGATACAGTACTTTTTAATATCGATACAGTATTGTGAAATGAAATATCACGATATATTGCAGAACCGATATTTTCTTACACCCCTGTATAAGACTCTTTACATGTATTAGACAGAGGTTCACCAGCCTGCTTTCATAAGTTCTAAGTGCTAAAGTTTCTGGAATAAGACCTAGGAAACAGATCTCCGGGCACATTGGGATTTCTTTGTCTATGATATTGGAAATTGTGTTAATTATTCTTCTCCAAAATCCTTGCATATGTTCACATTTCCAAATACAGTGATACAAGGTGTCTCTGTCGGGTCCACATTTCATTTCTGTCAGTCTGGGATATTGGGGTTGAATTTGTGAAAATTTTCAGGAGTTATATAGGTTCTCATAAGCCAGTTATATTGAATTAATTTAAATCTGCTGTTAATGGATATTGTTTGAAAATAAGTTCTTATATCTCACTGAAAAGTTACTCTGTAGGTGATTATGTCTTATCTTAAGTGTGATGGGATATTTTGACTAGAAATGAGAAAAACATACTTGTTAAGATTTAGATGTTTTCCAGTGCATTTTGTTTCACCACCGGGCATGTTTTTACCTGTGTCAGAGATCCTGATGTTACTGTCAAACTGTAGAGCATCCACAGAGGGCAGAGCAGAACGGAAGAGAAGGCCAGAAACATTCCGATAGCATAGCCCCACCAGGGATACTCATAGGTGTTGTTGTATTTCAGAGGAGTGAACTTGACCAGAAAGAAAAGTAATATCCCCTGTGAACGACAACACACAGAGAACAGAAAAACAGAATGAAGAGTGTGTGAAATGAATGTAGATAATCAGTCTGTTTATTCATAATCAGTGTTGTGAAGGAAATGTAATAAGTTACAAATCACAAATTAACCCTATAACGCCAAACGTATCATATTTGATACATGACTTTTGAAGCCCTCTACATTAGGGGTCTCAAACATGCGGCCCGGGGGCCAAATGCAGCCCGCCAAAGGTTCCAATCTGGCTCGTGAGATGTTTTTGTAAAGTGAAAAAATTCCGGTCTTGAATTGAATTAAGGAAAAAAAAAAAAAAAAAAAAGCTTGAATTAAGGAAAAAATGTTGAATTAAGCAAAAAAAAAATCTTCAATTAAGTAAAAAAAAAATCTTGAATTAAGCCAAAAAAAAATAGAATTAAGCACACAAAAAAAATCTTGAATTTAGCAAAAAAAATCATGAATTAAGCAACAAATCTTGAATTAACAACTTCAAATTTTTTTCTTTGTATTAGTGCAAAAAAAATAAATAAAATTATGAAAATATTTACATTTACAAACAATCCTGGAACAATAAAATGTGAATAACCTGAACAAATATGAACAACCTGAAATGTCTAAAGAAAATTATGCACAATATAAACAATTTTCTGCCTGTTACTAAGTGTTTAATGTCTTTGTAAATCCGATTTATAATGCACATGTATAAATGATAAGTTGAGGCATAATATTGTTAAAATTGCACTTACTTTTCCTCAGAAATTTCAGTTTTGTCAGGTTATTCACATCTTTTTTCTTTGGATAGTTTATAAAAGTAAGTATTTTCATAATTTGATATTTTTTTCTTTCCACTAAAACAAAGACAAAAATTTGGAGTTCTCATTATTTATATGTTACTATGTTATTATTTTACTGGTCCGGCCCACTTCAGATCAAATCAGGCTGAATGTGGCCCCTGAAAGAAAATGAGTTTGAGACCCCTGCTCTACATGATCAGTGTGATATTTTTTATCTTGAAAACCTGATGTATACAATTAGACACATGCAATACGCAGTTAATCCACCAGAGGGGAGAAATTCATTCACCAGAGGCCTTTCCAGTGACACTGCAAGATTATCATTAATGAGGAAGGAGGCAGAACTTTGCCAATTTTGAAAGGGAATTACCAATTTGTTAGACATGTTTGTGTTATATTATGTTTTTGTTTGTTCAAAAATAATAATATTTGAGCATCGAGACCCGATGTATCAAATTTGATACAAAATTGAAGCTCATACATGGAAATTGATATTTGAAAAAAAAAAAAAATATATTTGGGTTGTTCAGAAGGACCAATAAAGGCTCCAGCTTCAAAGAACTGGAATTTTCTGTCAGTGATTTAATGGTTCAGGCTTTACAGGGTTAAAGTGGAGATAATATCAGTAACAATTCTTCTACAGTGTCATCATAATGTCATTTATTCCCTCTGATGATTTTCTTAAACTGGGTGGTTTTATATGTCAGCAGCAGAAATGAGCATATCCTACACAAGCTTTTTAACCAGAATTAATATGTCCGATGCAGCCACGTTGAACCAGACATTGTAATTAGTATCTGTAATTTAATTCCATATTATTCCTCAGTATTTGTAATGGGTCAGTAACTACAGACAATAACTTGTCACTTTCCATCACTGCATCCAGAAACACTGACCACATTCCTGAATGGCTTTTTTAACAGACACTACAGAGTTACTACTACTAATCTACAGATACTGGACCACACAGTCAAACACTAATACAGCATTGTAGTAATAAACAGGGAAATAAAGGTTAAGGGTTCAGAGGCTTTACTGGCTCATGTTCCACTACAATTTGCCAAAAGAAGACATTTCTGGACAGAAAAAAAGATGCAAAACAACAGAATGAAAGTGTGAATCAGTGATGATATTGTACATATAAGCTTTTTACCCTCAATAATCCAGATGTAACCCTTTTATAATTAATATTGTGAGTCGTATCTATAATTTAGTTCCATTTTATTTCCCAGTAACTGTAATGGGTCAGTTATACAGATGACAATATCTAGTCACTTCCTACCACAAGACACTGACCACATTATTTAATGGTTTCTTTTTTTTTTTTTTTTTTTTTTAATAGATACTAGAAACTTACTCACCAACAAGACAGACGGTGTTACAAACCTCCAGCAATATTTCATATAAGGAGCGGGGCCGTAGCTGATCATTTCTTTGACTTTCTCATAATAACGGTCAGCACCTTAGAGAGAAATCCTATCAGTGACTTATAGAGCACGTCATCAACACTGTGTGCAATTCTGCATTAGGATGATAACAAAACACTTACAGACCGTCCAGTGCAGATAAGACATTTCTATAGACTGCGAAGTGTGATGGAAATTTACTAAAACACTGTTATGTAGCAATTTACAAATCTTGAAATATTGTTTTAGTTCTTTATGCGTCATTTGGTTGATTCTGATTTAATTTAGTTACTATGAAGTGAAACAGTCAAATATTTGAATTAGCAGAACTTCAGTAACAGAGGTATACTTATCCCATCCATCCATCCATCCATCCATCCAGCCAGCCAGCCAGCCAGCCAGCCAGCCAGCCAGCCAGCCAGACAGACAGACAGACAGACAGACAGACAGACAGACAGACAGACAGACAGACAGACAGACAGACAGACAGACAGACAGACAGACAGACAGACAGACAGACAGACAGACAGACAGACAGAGATTAAGTGGCACAATGTTGCTTACCAAATACCCATCCCACACAGATCGACTCTAAAATGGCAAAAAACATAATTGGCATTCCACTGCAAGCATAGTGGTCAAACAGCATAAATACATAAAGTCCTCCCTGAAAGACAGAAGAAAAGAAAATCGGCTAAAATTTACTTAGGGGTTCAAGTGAATGGCCATTTTTGTCAAAAAAAAAAAAAAGTTGTAAGAAATTCATAGAACTGTGTTGAAATAATGCTAATACATTTGTGCACAGACTACTGATATTATTTGACAGTGGAAGCTATATTTTCTGAAATATTGGATTTTGAATAGCACGTGTATGTGAAAACTTTTGCTGGTGGACAGACGTGACATTACCCATGATGATCTGGTCAGTACCAGTACTTTATTAGTAATAAACTTATATACTTACTATTGTTAATTCTCCTCTTATTCATAAATGTTAGTATTGTGGATCTAAAACAATAACAGCTGACACAAAAACACAAAATGTGGCAGTGGACGGATGTGACATGGTTGTTACGGATCCCATCATACTGATGCTCGGCAGCCATGTCACCATTTCCACAGATGATCCCTGTACAAAAACTAGTATCATAATTATTTATTGTACAGTTTATCATCATACTAAAGAGGAAATAACAATATAGAATTGTTATTTCTTTATAAAAATGCTTATTATTAGAAAACTGTTGATTTAAAAAGTGACGTGTGACATTCTTAATGTATGTATTGGCGTAACATAAGCAGGATGGATCAGCACCATACTCCATATTGCAACCTGTAAAAAACTAACAAGTGATATGTACTATATAATCTTGTAAGAAAAATTGGGAAATCTGAAAGGATAGAACATTTGTTTTTCAGGTAAATTCAGTTAAAATATAACTTGGCCATTTGTGACATGAAAATATAGCATTAATTGTGATGAAATTGGACATTTTTGACCTGAAAACATAGGGGTAATTCCATGCCAAATCACCAGATTTTAGAGAAAGTTCCCGACTCACCATCTTAAATTTGCTTCATAATTTTTTATTTTGATGCCCTTGTAACTAACAAGTGCTGTGTAAAATTTGAGGCCAGTATCTCCACTAGTTTTGGAGATATTAAGCCTACAAAAAGGGGGTGTGGCCCCATATTTTAAGTGTTACAATCAAACATCCATAGTTAGAGGGCTAATAACTTTCAAACTATTCATACTAAATGGCTCAAATTTTCACACCTAATTTCTGGATATAATAAGGCTAGGTACACATATGGAGAGCTTTGTATGTGACATATTTGCAGATTTATGGCATGCCAAACATTGCTTCCTGGAATGCGCATTTGTCCATGTTAGCGCTTTTGGCTCTCTATATCTCCAGATTTAATGACACCAGATGTCTGATTCTTTTTAATATGTGAGACAAGTTATAGTACTGCCAGAAAAACATGTTATATCTGTGACAAAAATTATATTCTGTCATATACATGCCCCTAAAAATGGAAAAAAAAACATGTTGAGTCTGTATTTTGACTGCTTAAAGCAAATGTCTGACAAGGTCTACCAGAAAACAAATTAAATCAGTGAAAAGGACTAGGTCTAATTGATGTATGTACCAATTATGAAGTTAGTGCTGTGAAGCAAACAATTTTATTCAAGCTGTTGAGTATAGAAGCTTTATGGCATGCGAGAATGTCATTCTCAAGGCTACATCACATACTATGTCATTATTAATTCAAATTCTTTTGCATATACATAACATGTTGTATATTTGTAAATCTCACAGAAGCCAAAACTTGAAAATAAAATATTTGACCAGTGAGATTACAATTCTGGCTCATCACTTTTTGGATGTCTGCTGCTGTAGCAAAACTGGTATTTGATGTCATCATCAGCCTGGGCAGTCTGCTACTGTAGCACTTTTGGGTCTGATATCATCACCTTGTGAAATCGTATTGGCCTGCTTCCCAGAACAGAAAAAATGCTGACTTGCTAAAAAGATTCAGTGGAAGTAAATATTTTAATAATAAATAATAAATTTGTGTAATTGACTTTTGGGAGATTCATTTTTGAATCATTTATCATATCTACAAATATACTACATTTATGTAGTCGAGAATCAAGAGAATTTGAATTAACAATACACATAGTATGTAATGTATCATTGTGAATGACATTTCTGCATGTCATAAAACCATCTATATTCAACAGCTTGAATAAGATAATTTTCTTCACAGCACCAACCTCATAATTGGTACATATATCAATTACACCTAGTTCTTTTCACTGACATAATTTGTTTTCTGGTAGACCTTGTCAGACATTTGCTATAAGACTCAACACGTTTTTTTTTTTCCATTTTTAGGGGCATGTATATGACAGAATATAATTTTTGTCACAGATATAACATGTTTTTCTGGCAGTACTATAACTTGTCTCACATATTAAAAAGAATCAGACATCTGGTGTCATTAAATCTGGAGATATAGAGAGCCAAAAGTGCTACCATGGACAAATGCGCATTCCAGGAAGCAATGTTTGGCATGCCATAAATCTGCAAATATGTCACATACAAAGCTCTCCATATGTGTACCTAGCCTTATTATATCCAGAAATTAGGTGTGAAAATTTGAGCCATTTAGTATGAATAGTTTGAAAGTTATTAGCCCTCTAACTATGGATGTTTGATTGTAACACTTAAAATATGCGGCCACGCCCCTTTTTTGTAGGCTTAATATCTCCACAACTAGTGGAGATACTGGCCTCAAATTTTACACAGTACTTGTTAGTTACAAGGGGATCAAAATAAAAAATTATGAAGCAAATCTGAGATGGTGAGTTAGGAGCCTTCTGGTGATTTGGCATGGAATTACCCATAGCTCATATGACCATCAACATGTTGCAACAGAACTGAAATCCTGTAAATTTGCATAACTTGCATTTACCAACACAAAGTTCCTTTGGGGATTCACTTATATTGATTTCTTATGCACAAAGACAGAAATAAGACCTCTAAGCAAATTTTAGCTGAAATACAGATTTCACATGAAACACCAGCTGTTAAAGTAAATATGAGACAAATCAGGGAAACAGACAGGAGACTTTTACCTGAGTCACCATAAACAGACCGATACCAAAGGACACACCACAGATGAGCAGCAGAAGGAATTTACGCCGATGACCAGTGAGAAAGAAGGATGGATACATGTCTGATATGGATGTGACCAAACCTTCCAGACACACAAACTGTGGGTAAACAACAACAAACGTCCATTGGTTTGAAGCTTTTAGACATTTATACTTTGTGCAGTGAGTAGGTTTTGTTGGTAAAATGAAAAAAATCTAACACTGTCTTTATATTCTCCTTTATGTTTATTCATTCATTCATTCATTCATTTTAGTCCTTGGGGTGCTGGAGCCTATCCCGGCTACCTGTGTGTATTTAATGTACATTTTAAATACACTTTAATGTAGTAATACTTACCTCACTGTCCAGTCCAAGGAAGATAATCATAATGAAGAAGAACACAGCCCAGAGCTGAGGTAAAGGCATCATGGTGATCGCTCGAGGAAATGCAATGAAAGCCAGACCAGGACCTGAAAACATGTCAGCACAGAAAACTTAAAAAATGACACCCTGTAGGTAGCATACCTCCACTATGGTCTGTATGTCAGTAATAGTGAATAAAACGTCTAGCTTCCATCCCTTCCTTTCTGCATTGACTTAAAAATGTAATAGGTACAGTTCTTGAAAATGGGTGGAGATGTTTTTGCTCTTTCACAACAGCTGTAGACAGAAACACAACCTCTTGACAGTTCACACATTTGTCAGTTTCAACTATAATTTTAGAAGCTAGGAAAGTCACAGTTTGTGTCAAAGACAGCTGAATGGACTGCATCTCTTGTCACACATTTACATGTCACCAACACCGAAACAGCCACTGCCTTGGCTTTGAGAGTGAGTTGAAAACGTATTTAAGGAGGTGAAAACCAATGCAGTCTGGTTATGTTGAAGCTGTAAAGCAGTGTTTTTCAACCTTGGGGTCGGGACCCCTCGTGGGGTCTCTTGGAATTCAAATGGGGTCACCTGAAATTTCTAGTTATTGATAAAAAAAACAAAAACAAAACAAAAAAAAACTTACTAGTAAAGAATATATGGTGAGTTGACAGAGACAATCACAATCCATAAAAGACATGACAAACTCTGAAGCTGAAACTGAAGCAGTGTGGTACTGTTTATCTTTCAAATGTTCACTGTGGTCGGTTTCAGATGCTGCAGCTCTTTCATAATTCATAGTTTGAGTTCTTGTTTGTTCAGTATTAATTGTCAGCCTTGTAAATCCAGGCTGAACTGACTGTACATATCCTGACCAAGGAAAATCAAATTCTCACTTTGTGCAGTAATCTACACCTGGCTTTTCTGCCTCCATCCATAATAATATACATTATATAGTCTAAATGTCAGCTATAATCAACGTTTATTTGCAACATAGTATAGCAAACTATTACACGATCAAAAACAAGTTAATTTTAGCGAAAAAAAAAAAAAAGTCTCTCTTTTGAATGTCTGGGGTCGCCACAAATTTGTCATGTTAAAATGGGGTCACGAGCCAAAAACACAGTTATGACCACATCAGCTTCTGTTTATGTATTTTCACAGTCTGATAGTTCAACAGTTTCATCACAAACTGCAACTCTCTTTACTTGTAAAGTTATACGTTTAATACCAGACACTTCCAGTCCTACACTAGTCTGTTTATGTCTACAGTTACCTGCAGAGGTGGTAAAAGTACTCACATTCTGTACTTAAGTAGAAGTACAGCTACTTGTGTGAAAAAATACTCTCGTAAAAGTAGAAGTACCGATTCAACTTCTTTACTTAAGTAAAAGTAAACAAGTACAACTTCTCAATTGTACAAAAGTGCAAAAGTAAAAAGTAAAACTGCATTTTTTGCCATGAATGAAACAATACTTATTTAACCAGGCCAAGTCATATAAGTTTCCGTTTTCTAATTCCGCAGTGAATGGTACTGACCAGAGTCGGGTACTTGAGAGGTAACCTGCAAAAACATGTGGCAACGGGTAAAAAAAAAAAAAATTCTACGAATTTTCATGGGTAATATTAAACAAAATGCAGGCGGGTAGTGGGCAAGGAAGTGAAAAAATAAAAGAAGAGTCATGGATGAAAATAATTTGCAGGACATTTAATGATGATGATATCTAATTTGACCGTAGTTGATCATAGCTGGTTTGTTTTATTTTGAAGTGAACTTCACCTCTGTTTACATCCACCCACAGATGTCATTGAGCAGCACATATTAGAGATTTATTGATGGCGTGTGTTTTCTCCAAAAATAAAGCCCTTAAAAGTGAGTTATGTGTAGACAAAGTGTTTAATCATGGGTTGGGTTGCAGTACTCAGCTCTGTGGTTATGGGCGGAAAAGTTTGGAAAAAGTGGACCCGTGCAGGACTCTGGTACTGACCCTGTTCAGGACTCTTGTACTGACCCTGTTCAGGACTCTGGTACTGACCCTGGTCACAGCCTGTGCTCCCTTCTGTTCGCTCCACTGATTTTCCCTCTGAAGTGATGTATTTTCATACTGTCACATTCATTTAGTTCAGGGGTGTCCAACCCTGATCCTCGAGGGCCAGTATCCTGCATGTTTTAGATGTATCCCTTTTCCAAAACACCTGATTCAAATGATAAGCCTATCATTAAGCTCTGCAGAAGCCTGATAATGATTGTCAGGTGTGCTGGAAGAGGGAAACATCTAAAACCTGCAGGATACTGGCCCTCGTAGACCAGGACTGGACACCCCTGATTTAGTTTGAAAAAGTAACGAGCCTATTCTGAGAATGTAAGGAGAATAAAGTACAGATATTTATGCAAAAATGTAGGGAGTAAAAGTAAAAAGTTGCCAGAAAAATAAATACTCAAGTAAAGTACAGATACCTAAAAAATCTACTCAGGTACAGTAATAAAGTACTTATACTTCATTACTTCCCACCTCTGGTTACCTGAATGTTGTGAAATGGGACAGACCTAATGTGTTCATCCTTAAGTGATACCAAACCTGATTCAGCCACTGTCCTGATGTCAACACCCAACTCATATGACATGAAGCCAAGGACAGAGAAGACAGCAAATCCAGCTACAAAACTGGTTAAACTGTTCAGTAGGCACAGGGCAAATGTATCTCTGAAAGTGAAAAAGATGATTATGTACAGTAATCCTCCATCACATTAACATATCATATACAGGGATGTCTGTTTGACTCACCTGTAGCAGTTGTTGCTGAACTTGTTGTAGCTTCCCAGAGATGGTAAACAACCTATACACACGCAGTAGGAGAATAAAATCTGACTCCCAGCATCCATCCACACCTACAAAGTTAATACATATTAGAGTTCAGATTGCTGTTCAATATTTGTAACTAGGAATGCACCGATACCACTTTTTCCAGGCCGAGTACGAATACTTACATTGGAGTACTTGCTGATACCGAGTATCGATATGAGTACTTAATAATCCCATTCCAGTTCTTAGTTCCTTTTGTAAATGTGGTTTATTGTCATTGTCATTAGTCTGACTGCAATAAGGGGCTACTACTGACATTTAATGTGTTGGAATAAGCGTTTCTCAATTAATCCACCAGGGGGCGCCGCTCTGAATTAACCATACTGGACAAATACCACGAAGAAGAGGAAAGATTTATAAGAAGAAAGTCAGTAATAACAAACATGGAGATGACAGAGGCAACACTAATGTGATACTAATATTGCAGCGTTTTCGCTGGAAATGTTTAAAAGCTGAGCTTCAGCAGGTAGAGAAAAGAGAAATGAGCGCTAAGTTTCGTTTTCAGTTCTGCTGGCGTCGGTCCACACCGCTCCGTACCCCCATAGTATTATAAGTAGGATGGAAACCGGCCCAGCCCTGGGTAGTTGTCATTATTCTGTCAGTAGTTGTTCTCTAACTCACACAGTCGCTCTTTGAAAAGATCCTCTACCTCCACGGTTCCCGCTGGTATTCTCTGTCTGGGTATGCATCCGTCAGCACCTGGAACACGGATGGAATGTACGCAGAGGACGGACAGAACGCTGTGTCCGTATCTGTCTGTGTCTTTAACGTTACTTGCAGTCAGCGTTACTTTTATCACCGTCATTTATTTTGAAAAATCTCCAGAGTCTTCACACTCCCCACACATTATTCCACCGCTGCGTACCTGCTGCACTGAACTGTGAATGTCACACGGCTGTAAGTGGTATCGGTGCATTTGTATCAGATTACTTTTACTAGTACAAATACAAGTACACACACTGAGTATCGGAGCCGATGCCTGATACTGGTATCGGATCGGTGCATCCCTATTTGTAACTGTTATTAATGAGTGTGTCTACATGAGTATGCCTCATGCTTAAATTAAAGAAAATATGTTCAGAGTTGGACCGACACACACTGCTGTGTCTGGGGTAGGATACAGGACAACATTTTTATTTTTCTCACCTTAGATAATTACAATCTTCACCCACAACAGATGGCAGCATTGCATCCTACATCACATCTACCCCTTTATATTACTGACAATTTGTAATTTATTGACAAGACTGGAGTAAGTTTTGATTCTGACTGCATTTGGTCCTCATTTTTCTTTTTTTTTTTTTTCTTTTTTTTTTCTTTTTTTTTTTTTTTTAACAAATCCTCTGTAAAAACCAAACCTTGTATTGTGGTAGTAATTTCTATTTGTTGTGAATCAAGGGTCCAAACCAACAAGCATCTTGAGAAGTACCTTAAAGTTCTAACAGATATTCACTGCATCATCATAATTATACTTTACCATATTATAGTGTGAATTTCTGTGGCGTCATTAAGAGACAGATGCACAGGCCTGAACAGACATGCCCTTTATGGGAATTTAAATGGTGGGAGTGCTGGTTCACCTGTACAGATTTATTGATCACATGGCCTCAGTCCAGATTCTATTGTGCATGTGTAAGTCATACCTACAGTATGTGACATGTTGAGATACTACTGTGAGAAAAAAGAAGAAGTTCATATACCAGTCAACTTTTCAATATATGACATGTTTGCATCAAAAAGCTCTTAACCCTTTGAATGCTTGTCGGCTAAAATTTACTTACGGGGTCAAGTGAGTGGCCATTTTTGTCAAAAAAAAAGTAGTAAGAAATGCATAGAACTGTGTTGAAATAATGCTAATACATTTGTGCACAGACTACTGATATTATTTGACAGTGGAAGCTATATTTTCAGAAATATTGGATTTTGAATAGCACGTGTATGTGAAAACTTTTGCTGGTGGACGGACGTGACATTACCCATGATGATCTGGTCCGTACCAGTACTTTATTAGTAATAAACTTATATACTTACCATTGCTAATTCTCCTCTTATTCATAAATATTAGTATTGTGGATCTAAAACAATAACAGCTGACACAAAAACACAAAATGTGGCAGTGGACGGATGTGACATGGTTGTTACGGATCCCATCATACTGATGCTCAGCAGCCATGTCACCGTTTCCACAAATGATCCCTGTGCAAAAACTAGTATCATAATTATTTATTGTATGGTTTATCGTCATACTAAAGAGTAAATAACAATATAGAGTTGTTATTTCTTTATAAAAATGCTTATTATTAGAAAACTGTTAATTTAAAAAGTGACATGTGACATTCTTAATGTATGTATTGGCGTAACATAAGCAGGATGGATCAGCACCATACTCCATATTACAACCTGTAATAATAAAACATGTGATATGTAGGATATAATCATGTAAGAAAAATTGGGGAATGTAAATAATAGAATATTTATATTTCAGGTAAATTCAGTTAAAATATAACTTGGCCATTTGTGACATGAAAATATAGCATTAATTGTGATGAAATTGGACATTTTTGAGCTGAAAACATAATTCATATGACCATCAACATGTTGCAACAGAACTGAAATCCTGTAAATTTGCATAACTTGCATTTACCAACACAAAGTTCCTTTGGGGATTCACTTATATTGATTTCTTATGCACAAAGACATAAATAAGACTTCTAAGCAAATTTTAGCCGTTGTAATGATTAAGGCGCCACATATGACCTGCCGTGTACTTACACCCTGCAGTCTGAATAACCCTGACACTTTTTACAACTTAATCTTAACATGTTTACTTTTTGTCAGTGCATTGTGCATTTGTAGATCCACAGTGATCTGTAAGTTGTAATGCACATGTGTAAATGATAAACTGAGGCGTGAATATTGTTAAAATTGCACCTATTTTTCCCCCCAAAAATTTCAGGCTGTTCATGTTATTCCCATTTTTAAAAGATACTTTGTAGATGGAAATTTTTTCACAACATATTTTTTTTTTTTTAACTTTTTTCACTGTTATTTTTAGGGATCATCGATACCACTTTTTCCAGACCAAGTATAAGTACTTAAATTTGATTACTTGCCAATACTGAGTACCGATATGAGTACTTAATAATACCATTAGAGTTCTTAATTACTTTTGAAAATGTGCTTTATTGTCATTATCATTAGTCTGACTCCAACAAGTACTGCTACTGACATTCAGTGCGTTGGAATGAGCATTTCTCAATCAATCCACCAGGGGATGCCACTCTTAATTAACCATACTGGACAAATACCACGAAGAAGAGTAAAGTGTTTTGAGAAGAAGAAAGTCAGTAATAATAAACATGGTGACGACAGAGGAGGTAATACTAATGTGGATACTAATGTAGATATTGATGAGGGTAGTTGTCATAAATATGTCAGTAGTTTTTCGCTCTTTGAAAAGATCCTCTACCTCCACGGTTCCCGGTGGTATTCTCCGTCTGGGTACGCATCCGCGAGCACCTGGAAAATGAATGGAATGTACGCAGAGGATGGACAGAACGCTCTGTCTGTATCTGTCTGTGTCTTTAATGTTACTTGCAGTCAGCCTTACTTTAGTCACCGTCATTTATTTTGAAAAATCTCCACACTGCTGACATTACTCCCCCACCGTGTACTTGCTATCCGATAGTGGTATCAGTATCGGTGCATCCCTAGTTATTTTATTGGTCTGACCCACTGGAGATCATTTTGGGCTGTATGTGGCCCCTGAGCTAATGCAATATCGTTGTTAAACACCTTCAGTCACTTCAATCACATCTGTATTCATCTTCGTTTCAGATCCATTCTAGTGGTGTACAGGGGCACAACATTTGTTTCACTTTTAAGCCTGACCTACATAATAAACCATAATTTATGCCTTCTTAGAAATAATTGTTTCTTGGAATTTTGTGTTGACTCTGATATTGCAAAATCAGTTTTCTTGTGCAGACTTGCACAAAGACATACACACCTCCTCATAGCAATTCTACATACAATACCTCATAATGACAATTAGAAAAAAAGTTTGTTTGCAAATTTATAAAAATTAAAGATCAAAAATCTAACATCTATATAAGTTTATTTTTTTATTTGTCTCAAACTTTGAAATAAAAAAGAAAAAACTACTAAAAACAACAAAATGAAGAAGTCAATTACATATGCACCCATCAGTGGTCATTAATGACAGAAAAAGTAATGAAATACAGTAAATTTAACATAAGTGTACATATGAATCAACTCGTAAACAGTTTGAGAAGGGACAGAAAGAAGCAAAAGCTTATCTAGTCCTGCTCCTTCCTTACTTTCAGCATCAGATTCATTACCAAATATATTTACTTCATCGGCTATTTATCACATTAAATTAGATAACAAGGAATAACTAGTCATAGCACATTTGTATTGGTTGTATCACCATTGCGCAACCATTCTGCCACAAATAAACATGAACAAATAGAGACTAAACTATACAGGGTATAATATGTAAGCCCCAAACTACATAGAAACCCATCAACAATTCCCATTTCACATACCTAAATATGGAAGTAGTCTGATTACTCAACGCATTTGTGTGAGTCCATTAACATCAGTTTGTATTGTCTTGTAAATAGCAGTATATTCTTACATGACTTTAAAGTATCATCAAGTTTATTCCATAACTTGATCCCACATATAGAAATGCACATACTTTTCAGAGTTGCGTGGACGACTGGGTAAATGAAGTTATGTTCCCCCCTTAGATTGCAGCCTTCATCTCTCATATCTCCAGCGGCGATTTCTCATAGACTGCAAGGGGAAGCTCAGCTTCCCCTAAAATTACAAAAATTAAATGGTTAAATATGTACGGTTGTGTTGACGTTTCATTGACTACAGATGTGTTAGAACACGTTCATCTCACAGACGAGTTTGTTCAGAATCAGCTTTATCACAAATCAACAGACTCGATGTTGTTCACTTCTCATACATTCCCATTGCGCTGTTTTCTCATTCGATCTCTGCTCAGTGCATTTGTCCGTAGACACTCAGTGTCCATGCACTTCAATGGGACTGAGTGGAACAGTTTTTTTCATTGCCTCAAAACTGGATGGTAATTGGATAAATGCCACGATGTTGTCCCGCCCCTGGACGCTCAGCATCTC
Source organism: Sphaeramia orbicularis (assembly GCF_902148855.1). NCBI lineage: Eukaryota > Metazoa > Chordata > Actinopteri > Kurtiformes > Apogonidae > Sphaeramia > Sphaeramia orbicularis. The sequence goes on along the minus strand of NC_043973.1, from coordinate 16,554,855 downwards.
TGGGGGTGAATGGAGCTGTGGGCGGAGCTCGGCTGGGCTGGACGCTGGGATTCCATGTGCTGATTGGAGGATCAGTCGAAAGGCTGAATCCTGTTTGATTGACAGCTATTTTAAGATCTACTCCTTCACTTGACAGGGTTCAGTTTAATACTGTCACGCATTCTGCTGTGAAATCGAGAGAAAAACCACTATGAAATTACTTGTTCATTTCTTGCACTGTAAATAAAACACACTCATTGTACTTCCTTGTTTCAATTTAACATAATTTCAACGTTTTCATGTTTCAGTTACATAATTTAAATCATCTCTTGCCCGACTTTAATACCGTTTTGTAGATAGTTAAATCAATCATACTGTTGGCTAGGTCGGAGTGAACTAGCTATCTAGCAAGGTGCACACAATGGCAGACAATGCTAATGGAACAGAGGGCCGAATTTATGTTTAAATAACTTGACAATTTTTTTGATGTAAACCAACAATGAGCTTCCCCTCTCTGAAAGACGAGCAGTTGCCACTGCATATCTCAGTATTCACAGCGTTTGCTCAATACTTTTTTGATGCATGTTTGGCTGCAGTTACAGCCTCAAGTCTATTTGTGTGTGATCCTACAAACTTAGCACACTTATCAAAGTCAGCTCTATTGTCAGTTTTTGCCACATGTGCATCGTATACAGAAAGACTCTAATGCCCCGTGTGCAAAGCGAACATAGTAAAAAGAAAAAAAAAAAAAAAATCAAAAAAGTAACAAAAAATAGCATAGAATATAACTATAACCTATAAACACTAAACAATCTACCTATAGACAGAGAATATAACAATAAACAGCAGCAACATCAATACAATGCTTAATACATAGTTGACAAAGACAAGAAGAAGAAGAAAACAAGTTTGTACAAGTTTGTAAAATTATACACAAACAGACCTGAGGCTGTAACTACAGCTAAAGGTGTGTCAACAAAGTATTAAGCAAATGCTGTGAATACTTAGGTACATGTTATATTTTTGTTTGTTTTTTTTTGTCTTTAATAAACTTGCGAAAGTTTCATACACACTTTTTTCACTTTGTCATTATGAGGTCCTGTGTGTAGAACTTTTAGGTTAAAAATGAATTTAATCCAGTTTCGAAGAAGGCTGCAACAAGAAAATGTAAAAAGAAAAAAGTGTGTGTGAATGCTTTCCGGATGCACTGTAAGCCAATGTATTTTTATTTTGTTAAACCCATATTATAGCCAGAATAAAAAAAAGACAGTTTGAAAAATAGATAATCCCATGTTTTGTTTATGTTTTAAAAAAAATCCGGCAACATCTCGTATCTGATTAACAGAGTAGGTCAGTTACCAACTTTTGGGAAAACTGGCGAAAGAAAATGTGAGTCTATCTCCAGAGTTTGCAGAGTCCTATATTGAAATTACATGTGAGTGGACTTTAATTGTCTGAATTACATGCTGCATGACAATATCCAAGTTCATAGGACTTACCCACATGGACTCACACTGAACTTCTCTCTACAAAGTCACTATCTTTTTTTTTCCAGGCATCTCAGTCTTTTTACTTTAAGTGTCTCATTAATCATCTGGCGGTTCATCTTAAAGTTTTCCTGTTATGATCTCAGACTTAATAAGATGCTTTTATGACTGTCATCTCTGGCTGTGACATGTCTAAACAGCAGCGTGTTCACCTGCCAAGTCCCACTTCTACAGTTCTAATTTAATAGATTGCACTTTGTTGACAGACAGCAAAACTGTAGTGGCTGTTAAAAGAGGATCAACAACTTTTAATGCCTTATTGCACTGTCTTCAGTAATTGTCTATTGTAATAGTAGCTTAATAGTAGTAGCTAAAAAAAGACACTTAAAGGTGGGGTGCGGGATCTTAGAAAAATGGTTCGAGCAAGCTACCTTTTGGAAATACTCGATTCAAAAGTCCAAACCCCTTTCTTCAGACATTCCTCTGAAGCCACGCCTCCAGAGTACTGGCACGCACAGTGCTTGTTCCTGAGGTTTCACGAGCGCTGCACAGCAACAATTCGCCGGCTGAGGCTCCAGCTCTGTCCCCAGCTCGGGCTTGGGCTCCAACCCCAGCTACGTCCCAGCCCCAGCCCCAGCTCCGGCTTCAACCCTGGCTGAGGCTCCTGCTCTGGCCCCATACAGCCCCGGCTCAGGCTCCGAGGCTGATTAAGGCCTCTTCCCCAGCTCCGGCTTTGACCCTGACCCCACATCAGGCTGTGTTCCTGGCTCCGGCCCCATACGGCTCCAGCTCGGGCTCTGACCCCGGCTGAGGCTCCCCCTCACAGATCCATGCATACCTCATTCAGTCTCCTCCAACACCCCCGCTCTGACAGAACAGCCCCAGTTCATACCTATCTGACTCATGTTACATTTCCAGTGATTTATGTAAGTGACAGAACAGTTTACCGGTGAACTTTCCATCCTAATATAACTAATATAACTAGCTCTAGCTCTGGCTTCGCTTCCTGTACAAGCACTTCAAACCTCTGAGAACGCACAATTTATGCTCGAAGAGGGGTATGCACAGAGGGGGGAGGGACAAATGGCAGTTGAGTTTGATAGACATATCACTGTTCAATCATTTCGAGTGGGCACTCAAAATGATTGGATGGTGTTTTTTCAGTCCTGTCTGTTCCACAGGTGACTAATTTTTTAAAAAAATTTTGTGTTAGAGCATTTAATTAATTAGTTGTAATCGGGGTGTGAAGGGGATTTTAAACAATATAGTAAAAAAAATGCTCCAGGAAAATATCTCGGACCACACCTTTAAAGGTAGGGTAGACCAGGTCCGAGTGAGCTCACCACAGACCGGGTCTGAGCGCACCATGGACCGGGTCGTGGTGCCGATTTAAAAAGTGTATATGATCTGTCATCTAAATATAATACATAATTACTGTTAAAAAGACTCAAAGGACTTGAAATTCAAAGCTTAGGACTTGGGACTTGACAGTCTTGACTTGGGACTTGACTTGAAACTCAGGTCCACGTCTTGGCACCGCGCTGTGACACCTGGCACCCATTGCACGAAGCCACAGCACTGTGCGCTGTCTCTGAGCACAGAGGTGAGCTCGGACCCGGTCTGTGGTGAGCTTGGACCCGGTCGGGATGCAACGTAGGGAAAACCAGAAAACGTCGTGCTGGAAAATGATAATCGTTAAGAAGAATTGATAACCTGATTACCTCTCTCAGTTGTGTTTGTGGGTATCCTATGGGCTCCTATGTCACTCAGTCATTATTTCTCTTTCTGCACCATGGCACATGGCACTGAGCCGTGGTACCACACCGTGGCACTTGGCACCCATTGCACGAAGCCACGGCACCGTCCGCTGTCTCTCTGGCAGCGGTGCCACAGCCGCTGGAAGTAAATCACAGGCACCGAAAGTGAGCCACAGGCGATGCCAGTAACTCACTCACTCATTCCGTACTCTGCTCAGGCTGTGAATGTACAGGCTGTAACTGACGCTATTTAGTGTAATTCATTACTTATGGGAAACATTTCAATTTCAAAGAGCAATAGACTATGAACTGACCTCCCAGTAGCATAACACAACGGAGAAGTGGATTTAACGCAGAAGCTGTAGCCGGCGCTGGAGCCAGGTCAAATCCACCAAACGAAACTCCTCTTTCATCCATCAGCGTAGGCCCCGCCCATCAAGTGCGGTTTAATGTGCAAGCAAAACTTTTGAAGTTGCAAACAAATAGGGGTGATTTTCAAGCAAAACTTTTGAAGTCTCAAGCAAAAGTTTTTAACTCACAAGCAAAGAGGACTAATTTATAGACAAAATGATCTTTTTTTTTTGATTGCCACTTACTGTCTTTTGCTCTCAAATCTCTTTTTTTGGTTGCAAATCTATTCTTTTTGACTGATGAATAAAGAAACTAATTTCTCTCCATAGATTTGTTGATTCCTTATTTGAGTTTCATGTCTCACATATCCAGATCTATCCCCACACTTTCCTGTAGGTCAGTGTTGCACCCTCCACTATCGTCCCAGAATAACAGTTGTCTGATTTCTTGGCTAATTCTTTGGTGGTACTGAGTGCAGGACACAGCAATGTATTTGCAAAATAGTGTCAGGACAGAAGATGTTTTGGTGGAACATGTGCACACGTTCCACTAAATGAGCACAAAATACAGTAAATCAGCAAATGCAAAGACTTGACTTTTCCAAACTTGCAGTTTTTAGGGTGTAGTCGCACCCTTACTAAAACTCACCCTTATTAAATATTATGTCTGTGTTACTGAATATTTTCAGTAACACAGACATTGTACATGAACAGTGATGATGATCTACTGATTTATAGATTTAAAACCTCAGACGTTCAGTTCTGTTTAATACAGGCAGAGATATTTTTATGTTCACACTTTTATCTTCATAGTGTTATTAAAACCTCTAATCAACCTCTATATTTACTTTCATAATTAAAACACTTCTGTACATTAATATGTGTATTTATGTACTTGAAACTCAATCTTTAATTATTTAATGGATGGAAATCAAAGTTTATATAAAAAGAGAAGCTTTATTTTACATCAATCTGTACAGTTAACTTTTTAAAAAAAATTATTTTAGGGTTTATTTAAAGGGGAGAAAATGTTTTCAAGTCAAATTCCAAAGTCTGGCAGTAACATCTGCATCTGAAATGGTTTATTCAAGTGATTTTTTTTACTGTACATTGTTTATTGGTTACTTAAATATATGTAGGCTTTATGTAAGCTTTACTGTCAAAATAGACTGTGTTTTTTACTCACCTGTGGATCTGTCAGACGTGTGGGATCAGGTGCGAGGTAAAACCTGATCCCGTCTATGGCTCCAGGTAAAGTCACACCTCTGATCAGCAATGCAATCAACATCAAATAAGGAAAAGTAGCTGTGAAGTAGACAACCTGAGACAGATGCACTGATGTGGTTAATAACAGATGAATTTCCAGGTCAGGTTTTCTGTTTTAAAGACTCATTCTTACCTTTCCGGAAGTCTTGACGCCTTTCCAGATACAGAAGTAACAGACGATCCAGCTAAGAAGAAGACACCCAACCAGGTCCCAACACATGTCCCCTATCTCATCAATCCCATCAGACAAACGTAGGACCCGTCTCCTAAAAACACGAAGAAAACTATGTGAGGAAACAACTTCAAGTGTCAAGTGATAAAAACTGTCCACACTTAAATTAATAATAACCTACTTACTGCCAGAATTCTTTGACTGATGATGTCACATTTTGGTTGAGATGACCGTATGCTGAGTCATTGTCACCAGAATCAACACAGTTGTCTTACAGTGGGAGAACAAAACCATGTTAGAGAAACTACAGATGGTTAATGCAAGAGAACACAGAGAACCATGGAGAAACTCAGTGTGTACAAACATCAGCATGGTGACAATAGTACAACTCACATTTATGTGATGATTAGGTAAATGATGTGATGAATTAACAAAACAGATGTCTTCAATTGTACACAATCAGACTTCATATCATGACAAATACCAAAAGCAATGAAACTCTAGACTCCTGTAGCTTTAGCCACTGCTGTCAGTCTGCTCAGTGTCCACATGTAGGTTGTAGTTTGTACCTGTGTTCCAGGTGTTGTTACATCTGGCCCAGGGGAGCTCAGAGGTGAAGGAAGAGAAGAGGTAGAGGAAGGCCCAGGCCAGGATGACGATATAATAAATCACAGTGTAAACCATGACCACTTGACTCCCGTAACCTAAACCTAATGAAACAATTATAGTAATAATTCAACATGAAGTAAAGAAGTAGTAATGCACATATTTCAGTTGTTAAAATTCGGTGTGCTGAACATGTAGCTGAGTTCCAGTACCTTCAAATAAAGGACATATTTTCCTCCAGCATGTGACTCCACCTTGACCAGTTAACTGTCCCACTGACACCTCCAGGAAGAAGATGGGGATTCCACAGGTGACCAGAAACAAGATATAAGGCACCAGGAAAACTCCTGCAGAAACGACCAACAACACATTACACAGAGAAATACACTGTCTAGCCAAAAAAAAAAGTTGCCACCTGGATTTAACCAAGCAAATGGGTACGAGCCTCGTATTGGATAATAACTGCATGGGCGATTATCTTTCAGCTGGCATCAAGTTATTTAACCATAACTGATGTAATGAGTAGCTTCTCATTTCTTAGAGAACCATGTTGAAAGACTCTTCCTGTGGTCATGGAAAATATGTTAGTCTGTTTGAGAAGGGTCAAATCACTGGCATGCATCAAGCAGAGAAAACATCTAAGGAGATTGCAGAAATGACTAAAATTGGGTTAGGAACTGTCCAGCATTATTAAACATAAGGTGCTATGCATTTATAATACCCCTCGGCCAAATATAGTGTAAGATTTTGTTGAAAGTTACTGCCCTATAAATTAGATTAGATTGTTCTTGTGTAAAACTTATTACATACATATTTATATTTGACAGTACTCAGATATTATAACTGCACAAGGCCATTTGACCTTGAAAAAGTAGGTCAAGGTGACCTATTTTCAATAGGGCTGTGCTCCATGAAAAGATACATGCACAGTATAAATTTGGTGCAGATATGTCAATGCATACTTCAGATAATCTGATTATGTTGTTGAGAAGACATGTCACCATTTGACTTTGAAAAAGTAGATCAAGGTCATCTATTTTTAAGAGGCTTCTGCTCCATGCCAAGATACATCCACAGTATAAATTTGGTGCAGATATCTCAATGCATTCTTCAGATAATGTGATTATGTCATTGAATGGACAGACTGATGAGAAAATGATTATAATACCCCTCGGCCAAGGGGTAAAAACTGGAAAGATAGGGGGGAACCATCATCTTTGAGGAGGAAATATGGTCAGAAAAAGATCTTGATTGATCGTGAACGGTGATCACTTGAACGTTTGGTGAAATCAAATCAAAGAAAAACAACAGTAGAACTCAGGGCTAGGGTTAATAGTGAAAGTAAGAGCATTTCTACATGCACAATGTGAAGGGAACTCAAAGGATTGGGACTGAACAGCTGAAAACCACTAATCAGTGAAGCTAACCAGAAAAAAAGGCTTCAATTTGCTAGGGAGCATGAAGATTGGACTCTGGAGCAATGGAAGAAGGTCATGTGGTCTGATTAATCTAGACCACAGGTGTCAAACATGCGGCCAAATCCGACCCGCCAAAGGCTCCAGTCCGGCCCGTGGGATGAATTTGTGAAATGCAAAATTACACTGAAGATATTAACAATCAAGGATTTCAAATTTATTTTAAGTCAGTTCAATCTAAAGTAGGTCAGAACCAGTACAATACTATCATAATAAACTATAAATAGTGAAAACCATTTTCCCCCCTTTGTTTTAGTGTGAAAACAGTAAAATTACACAAATGTTTACATTTACAGACTATTACAAAAAATGTGAATAACCTGAACAAAAAAGTCTGAGGTATGTGGAATCTTACCAGTATTCTGTCTGTTGTTAAATATTTTGCATATTTGTAGATCCACTGTGATCTGTAAGTTGTAATGCACATGTATAAATGATAAACTGAGGCGTTAATATTGTTAAAATTGCCATTATTTTTCTTAAGAACTTTCAGGTTGTTCATATTTGTTCATGTTATGTTCAAGTGCATTTCGTACATGTACATATTTTCATTAAGGAATTTTGCTTTTTTCACTCAAAAACATAGAGAAAACATTGGAGTTGACATTATTTATCAGTTCTTATCCTATTATTTAGATTATGTTACTGGTTCGGCCCACTTGAGATCAAATCTTGCTGAATGTGGCCCCTGAACTAAAATGAGTTTGACACCCCTGATCTAGACTGACCCTGTTCCAAAGTGATGGGCAGATGAAGTGATTACCCATCATGCCTAGTGCCTACTGTACAAGCCTGTGGGGGCAGTGCTGTGATCTGGGGTTACTGCAGTTGGTCAGGTCTAGGTTCAGCACCATTATGTGCCCATAGAATGAGGTCAGCTGACTTCCTGAATATACAGAGTGACCAGGTTATTCTATCAGTGGATTTTTTTCTTCCCTGATGGCATATTCCAAGATGACAACGCCAGGATTCATCGGGCTCAAATTGTGAAAGAGTGGTTCAGGGAGCATGAGGCATCCTTTTCACCACCTCAGAGTCCAGACCTGAACTCCATTGAGAATCCTTGGGATGTGCTGGAGGAGGCTTTGGACAGTGGTCAGCCTCTACATCATCACTACAAGATCTTGGTGAAAAATTAATGCAACACTGGACAGAAATAAATCTTGTGACATTGCAGAAGCTTATCAAAACAATGCCACAGTGAATGTGTGCCGTAATCAAAGCTAACGGCGGTCCATTTTTTGGTGGTGACTTTTTTTTGGCCAGGCAGTGTATATTTACAATGTATCAAAAATTCACTGAACAAAAATGAAATGTAAAGCTGTAACAGACGACCTCCTCCATTTTTGAAGCAGAGATATGGAAACCTCCAAACATTCCCCAGACCGATGATTTCTCCAATGACGGCTAAGAGGAATTCCCTCTTATTGGCCCATTGGCCTCTCTGCTTAGTCTTTTCCTTGAGCTGATGTGGACTGTTACCATCCCTCATCAGATTCTTCTCTGGATTGTTTGTTGATTCCATAGATGAGTCGTGCTGGAACATGAATGATAAGCAATTATTTAAAATGACTGCACATTTTCTGTTATTGCTTGCAGCTCTTCTCCTCACTGGAAAAAAAATCTAAATCTTGCCAAGTGCATTTCTCTCATTTCTAGTCAAAATATCTCATAACATTTAAAATAAGACATAATCACCTAAAGAGTAACTTTTCAGTGAGATATAAGAACTTATTTTTAGACAATAGATCTTGAAAATCTTTTTTCAAGAAATCTTACCAAGATAACTTTCATTTGTTCCATTGGCAGATTTTTTTTTTTGCTTGAATTAAGCAAAAAAAGTCTTGAATTAAGCAAAGAAAAATCTGCCAATGAAACAAATGAAAATTATCTTGGTATGGTTTTGATTTTTACAGTGCTGTCATTATACTTATATACTTACTTATACTTATATAAAATGACTTGTAGTACAAAGTCAAAAGTAGTAGAAGAACATAGAAAATGTGTGTGTTGCATTCTGTCTGTCCGTTTGTCTGTACGTGGTCAAAACCAGATACCTAGTGTTCAGGTTTAGTTTTGTCAAACCAAAGCATGTTACTTTAAAACTGATAATATTTATCTGTTCAGTAAAATTTTTCTTTAATCTGTTTGTATTTGTTCAGATCTCAGCTGCAGTGAAGGGCAGACTTATTGGAGCTCTTGTTTTTTTAATCTTAGAATATCAATAAAGTGAATCTAGTCATTATTCCTCTGGGTTTCTAATATTCTGCAGATACTTATTAGCAGTAATGCAAAAAGTAAGATGTAATACAAACAAACCTACCTGTATTTAAGGTCTTCTCTGTAGTTTGGCAGTAAACAGATGTAATCCGACAGTTGCACTTTATTGTTCTCTGAAGTGGTTGGCCAACTGTGAGTTGCGATTGCCTACCAAGGCATACATATCAGGGGCAGGTCTGAAAATCTCTCTGTGCACATTGGTTAATGCCAGCAGAGAAACTGCATAATTGCTGAAGGATTTATCACTGCTTATGTGTAACCCATATATAACAACAGGGCCGTTTCTAGCTTTTTGGGGGCCACCACCAAAACACCATACAACTGTGCAAAGTGAAAGTGAAACTTAAGACACTTTACTAATTCCTCTATGTCTCCCATTGTTGTGCACCTCATTTTCCTTTTCCCTACTTTCGGAGACTTTTATTTGAGGGGGCAGGACGTGTCCCCCCCCACCCCAAGAACCAGACCAGGCTGGTGTTTGCTCTGCCGTTACATTCACAAATGTCGCTAAGTAGCGTATCAAACACGTGACATTCCTGCAAATGGATTGCATGCTGTGTGGACAATTTTTGTAGCATATTGGAGGGATTTCCCCCCTTTGAAGAAATGGAAACTTTGCAAGTGTTATAAATGGCCCTGGTGTCATCTTTTCACATGAAATATAGCCATACTTTGGAGCGTTTCTGCCTCAGTCCCATGTTGGCTTCATTCTAAACCGAAACAGTGCAGCATGTGTGTGATGTAATCACACATATGCAATGAATAATAAGTAGAATCGTTAAGCCTGCAGGCAAACGATTCCAAGGAATTGAGCTACTGGGAACAATTTCCATCCCTATAAATAAAACAGATAAAGTCTTTTAAAACTAGAAACACTCGGAGAGCGCAGACCTTCGCCAAGGCAGATCAGTGCCCCGCATTTGGATGAAAATTTCAGGAAATGTTGATACTGGCAAAAGGAACAAATGATTAAATTTTGGTGGTGATCGGGGGAGTGGGGGGGCCACGGGGGCCCACTGATTGGCCTTGGCAGAAGTCTGCGCTCTATGAGTGCTTTTCTAGAAAAGACAGCGCAGACCTCCGCCAAGGCTGATCAGTGGGCGCCGACATAAACATAACCTCCTTGGCGGAGGTAAAAATTAACATGACTAAAGTTCTCACAGCAACACAAATTATCCAGATCAACAGAAAATATTTTAGGTCATTATTGCAAATAAAAAAACACAACAATCCAGTTTCTGTATCAATGCACAAACAATAAAATATGAAGAAAACTTGTAAAAATAATTCTCGATTTGAGTTATTATGGAGCTTCACATGTAACACTCTACATAATGGCATATACAGTGATTCAATGTCTACCCTTGCATGTAGCGCTGTAACTTTACAGACTAAATTAACAAATAGTAAATATGTATTAATAGGACCCAAAAGACAATGACTCAATTTGTTCTGAAAGCAAAAATTTTAAATCTCTTTGAATGTTACTGTATTATTTTTCAAGGACCATGACTCCAACTGAAGCTGATGTGGAAGTATATTGAAATTTCAATACCACTGACAGCCATTGAAGGTGTTGGCTCTGAAAAAACCCGACTTGTGCAGATTTACATTCAACTTTTCGGTAAAAATTAATATCAATAATTTTTCCCAGGTCTCATTTGTTTTATTTGTAATGTCTAATAACTGATCTGGTATCCTTCTTTAGTTTTGTCCTCCACTACTAAGATCTCAGGCCATTGGGAATAGTAGAACGTACAGTTTACTCCTCCTTATTGGGAAGTGTACAATGGCAGCATTATATTCCGTTGACTGGCTGGGAAAATTCCATCTTCCACTGATTATTAATAAACAGATTTGTTTCTGTCTGGACCTGCAGAGACCTGAAGGATCCTTTTAAAGAACAGATGTTTATGAGGAAATAAGCTTTCAGCTCACATGGCTGCTTGTCTTTTTATTTCACTTTCTTGCTTTATAAAACATGTGTGCAGAATGAAATGCACCAGTTAATAAAAGTAAATATGACACATAAAAGCAACAGATATACACACAAAAGTGATCTCTATTTAGATGACAAAATGCATAGAAAGTTATTTTTTTGCCCAAAATAACAAAACAACTCTCAACTCCTGTATAATAGCAGAATTAACCCTTGCGTGGGGTTCATATTTTTGTCATTCAGCCAGTGTTTGTGGGTGTGGTGGACCCGCTGCATTTGTGGGTTTTTAATTCAACATAATCAAACAATTTTATGCTAAAATACTCAACAGATATTTACGTCATCCCAATTACAAGTAACATAAAAGCAGTATATGTTTAGTATTTGCCTTTGTTAGATCACATTCCGGATTTAAAGAACTACTCATTTTTATTTTGACATTTTAATAAAATGTAACATAATCAAGATATGAGAGGAAAATTTCATAAACAAATAATTACTTATCATTTTTCTTTTAATAAAAAATGAAAGCGGGTCCCACAGACCCAAACACCATATAAGGGATAAGAGCCATATTGGCCAAAATAACACAGTTGGAACTCATCTTAACTCTGTCTGTCAATGTCCACAGCACAGTCACCAGTGTTCATGTGTCACTAACAGTGATTCTTTATTTACTTAAAGCTGCAGGAGCTGAGATCAGGGGTAAAAAAACCCACTAAAATCTGAAACTAAATAGATGACCTGTCACTGTTTAACAATACAGTGGAAAATGAGTAAATAAATAAACACTGTTTATTTAAGAAGCAGAAGCTCGATGACCCACAAGCCCCCTGTGCACTGATTGACAGATGAGTGACCAGGGGCACTCCGCCTCTTCTGGTCAAATGCATCTAAAGGTGACAGAAATTCACATACAAAGTCAATATCTGGTTAAAGATCGCAGTTTGTGATCTTCACTGAAGACACTCGGTCTGTGGCTGTGGATGACAATGTACAGGCAAGTTCTTAAGATTCTTCTGATTTTAGATCATATATGGAAGTAAATATGTCTCATCAGATTGTGAATTATAAAAGCCACTGAATTTCTAGCAAAGTGTCTGAATTTTTTCGGAGTCACATGACCAACCTAATGTAACTCGATTGGCTGGCTGTCGGTTTGACTTGAGATAGAATCATTGCTTACCCTTGGCGTCCCAGATGTGTGATCTCAATTTTTTGCATCTGAATTTTTGCTTCTGAATTTTTTTTTAAGTCTAAATGCATGAACATTGTCAAATTGAGAGACAAAAAATTCAGATACTTAATTTCAGTGCAAAAAAAAAATTCAGATACTTAATTTCAGTTGAAAAAAAAAAACATTCATATGCTTAATTTCAGTGCAAAAAAATTCAGATATGTAATTTCAGTGCAAAAGAAAATTCAGATTCTTAATTTCAGTGCAAAAAAATTCAGTGCTAGAAATTCAATGGCTTTTATAATCCAAAATCTGATGAGACAGATTTACTTCCATAATCATATTTAAGATGACCTCTTCATACGTATTAAACAATATTTTTCAACCTTGGGGTCGGGACCCCAGGTGGGGTCACCTGGAATTTCTAGTAATTGATATAAAACAACCAAAACTTGCTAATAAAAATATATGGTGAGTTGAGAGAGACAATCCCAGTCCATAAAAGACATGACAAACTCTGAAGCTGAAACTGAAGCACTGTACTGTTTATCTGTCAAATGTTCATTGTGGTCGGTTTCAGATGCTGCAGCTCTTTCATAATTCATAGTTTGAGTTCTTGTTTGTTCAGTATTAATTATCAGCCTTGTAAATCCAAGATGGACTGACTGTACATATCCTGACTGTTAGAATAATTGTACATAAGTTATCACATTCATGCCATACATATGATGTTATTATATGCTATGTTGAATGAGGGCAAAGTGCTCTCAGAGTTCTTTTACAGGTTTTGCAGAAGTGAAAGCACCTCGGAGGATGGGGACCATGCCTTGGCGACCAGTTGACCCATGTCGTCTGATCGAAAGCAGAAGTTCACACAAAGCCTATACAGATGTGTCTGGACGATTCAGTTTTTACATTTAATAAGAGGGAAATAATCATGCACCCATGTACTAACAATGTGATCAATACGTAAACCCTCAGACTAATCACACCCATGTAACTAGGGAACGCCCAAATGAAATAAATGAGAGCAAGGGCAGGACCCTCAGAGTGAGTTGGGACATTGTAACTGAGCAGTGTTCTGTCAACTACTCTCCTCGCAAGCAAGAGATACTTGACTCCTGTGTGTTCTTGTGTCTTTCTTTGTATCTAGGTGTTTTGAACCTGACACTGACCAAGGAAAATCAAATTCTCACTTTGTGCAGTAATCTACACCTGGCTTTTCTTCCTCCATCCGTAATAATATACATTATATAGACTAAATGTCTTCTAAAATTAATGTTTGTTTGCAACATAGTATAGCAAACTATTACACGATCAGAAACTAATTAATTTTAGCAAAAAAAAAAAAGTCTCTGTTTTGAACGTCTGAGGTCGCCACAAATTTGTGATATTATAATGGGGTCACAAGACAGAAAAGGTTGGGAAGCACTGCACTATGCAGAAACCACAACTGTAAAAACCACTCAGCTCCTACTGGTGGTTAAAAACAAGTCTTTGTTATTGGTAAACAAAGCACATGTTAGTATGATGAACAAAGAGTCAAAGGTCAGGAGAATTTGTTTTATTGGTGCATTCAACCACAGTAGGGACAGTTTATGTTTGAGCCAAGAGTGTTACAATAATACAACCAAAGTTCGACTGTACTGTTCCACAGTTTCCCTGTATGATTTAAAATGTTTGTCAGAAATCTGGAGTGTGATTGGATTGTCACTTATACTTAAAGTGTGTGTACTACTTTGATATAATATAATATAATATAATATAATATAATTAAGACCGTCAAAATTAACGTCTTAACTCAGATTAATCCATCATCATGATTAATCTGATAAAAAATTTCAATGCAATTAACCCATCTGCAGCACAGAATGACTCAGAATATCTCTGGCAGTGCATTTGGGGCAGTTTGTCCAAGTAGAGTTATCGTCGTGCATGTGCAAATGGACAGTTGACCCGGTAGTGACAGGCAGCAGAACCATCCAATAAGAACAGTTGTTTCAAGTTGTTTTATTTCACGTTGTTTTGTTGAAACTGTTGAAGGCGTTTAATAAACATGTTAAGTGCATATATATTCCCTTCTTTCTTGAGTCTGTTTGCTCATGCAAAATGAAACATGATTAATATAGATTAAAAATGAATGATATTTAATCATGATTAATCTAAATTAATCCACAGCAACCCTGTGACTAATCTGATTAAAAATTGTAATCATTTGACAGCACTAAATATAATATAATATAATATAATATAATATAATATAATATAATATAATATAATATAATATATGGCAGACGGCCATCTTCCAGGAGTCTGGGTCTGCTCCAGGTTTCTGCTGTTAAAGGGAAGTTTTTCCTTCCACTGTCACCAGTCACAAGTGTTTGCTCCTGGAGGATTCTGTTGGGTTTCTGTAAATTGGCTTAGAGTCTGGTTTTGACCAACTCTATATATAAAGTGTCATGAGATAACTTCTGTTGTGATCTGGCGCGATATAAATAAAATTTGATTGATTGATTGATTTGATTGGTTTTCCCCTGTAAGTCGCTTTGGAAAAAGTGTCTGCCAGATGCATAAATGTAAATGTAAATATAATGCAATATAATATAATATAATACAATATAATGTATGTGTACTGTATATATAATAGTATGATTTTTATGGCAGTGAGATGAAAAAAGTCACAATTTCAATAATGAGACTATGCGCTAAAATTACATTGTAATATGCCAAAAAGTAAAAAAGAAAAAGTAACCCAGGGTATACAAAGTACCCATACACACTTCAATAATATATTTATTCAAGTCATCATTCATTTGTTTATTTAAATGAACCAGGAAGTCCCATTGAGTTCAGAACTCTGGTTAGCAGGGGGGACATTGTCAAGGTAGCAGTCATACAAAGTCAACACATACAAAGTACACAAATAAACAATAAAACAGAAGAGCACAACACCAGAGCTCAGGCTGGACCTGATTATTTGGGGAATTAACAACTCCAATTTTTTAGGTTCCTCTGTTCTGCTCCTCTACAGCAACAGCAGTAGTTGCAACACTATATCCCATTAGCATAAAAATGTCGTCAGGACAGGATCAGCTCTGGAAAAACTTAATATAAAGACAAGAGCATGTGTAAATGATACAGAGCATCTTTAATTAACAGCAGAAGATATCCGTTTTTTCCAGCTGCAGGTGACTGATCCAAATGGAGACGCAGAAGAGAGGCCAGTGGGCCAATAAGAGGGAGTTCCTGCTGGCAGTCGTTGGAGAAATCATCGGCCTGGGAAACGTTTGGAGATTTCCATACCTCTGCTTCAAAAATGGAGGAGGTAGGAGGATTAAAAATGAAAGGTCATAGTCATATACACTGTTGTCCATAAAGTTGGAATAGTGTTGTTTTCAGTCACATTCCTCATTTTATACCTATTTACACACGTCAGTATCACCTTTAACCAGGTTTAACGATTATATACTGAGTCCCAGTTACACTTTATCAAGAATAAATCATATTGTCACAATCATTTCATCAAAAAAGGTAAAAATATTTAATTACAACTTTGTGGGCAACAGTCTATTTTGTTATAGTGTCAAACTTAAAACAAAAATAAAATCTAATAAATACAGTTGTGCTCATAAGTTTACATATTCTAGCAGAATTCATGATTCTTTGGTCATTTCTCAGAGAATATGAATGATAATACAAAAACTTTTCTTTGACACATGGTTAGTGGTTGGATGAAGCCATTTATTATCAAACAAATACGTTTACTCTTTTTAAATCATACTGACAACAGAACCTTTCCAAATGACCCTGATCTAAAGTTGACGTCCCCTAGTTCTTAATCCTCTGTATTGGCTCCTTTAACATCAGTGACAGTTTGAAGTCTTTTGTGGTCGTTGTGGATGAGGCTCTTTATTTTCTCAGATGGTAAAACGGCCCATTCTTCTTGGCAAAACACCTTCAGTTCCTTTAAGACACAGGTGTCAAACATGCGGCCTGGGGGCCAAATTTGGCCTGCCTAAGGGCCCAGTCTGGCCCTTGGGATGAATTTGTGAAATGTACAAATTACACTAAAATATTAACAGTCCTTTTAGTTCAGGTTCCACATTCAGACCAATTCAATCTCAAGTGGACACGACCAATAAAATACTTTCATAATAACCTAGAAGTAATGACAACTCCAAAGTTTTCTCTTTGTAAATGTAAACATTTTCATGTATTTCCACTAAAACAAAGTATAATTTTGCAAAAAATGCAAACAACCTGAACAAATATGAACAATCTGAAATGTCTTAAGAGAAGTAAATACAATTTTACCAATATTCTGTCTGTGACTAAATGTTTTGTGTATTTGTAGATCCACTGTGATCTGTAATTTATAATGTACATGTGTAAATGATAAACCGAGGCAGAATATTGTTAAAATTACACTTATTTTTTCAGTTTGTTCATGTTATTCACATTGTTTGAAAGGATAGTTTGTAGATGGAAACTTTTTCATAATGTAAATTTATGTTTTTCACTGTAAAACATAGAGAAAAGTTTGGAGTTAATATTATTTATATTTTATTAGATTATTATTTTACTGGTTTGGCCCACTTCAGATTAAATTTAGCTGAATGTGGCCCCTGAACTAAAATGAGTTTGACACCACTGCTTTAAGATTTTGGGATTTCTTGCATGAGCTGCATGTTTGAGACCTCCCCAAAATGGCTCAATGATATTGAGGTCAGGAGACTGAGATGGACACTCCTTCACCTTCACTTTATTCTGCTGTAGCCAATGACAGGTGGACTTGGCCTTGTGTTTTGGCTCATTGTCATGTTGGAACATCCAAGACCGTCCCATGCACATTCTGTCAGGGTATGTAAACTTATGAGCACAGCTGTATATGTTATAGTACAAGGGTTTCAAACTCATTTTAAAATGAAAATGCTCTGGCGGGAAAAGAGTTAAGTTGAAGTATGTATTCTTTGCACAGACAGTGTTTACATTTTAAAAGCCTTGTTGCATTTGAGAATGCATCCAATGGGGCATCAAAATAAAATTAGGCATGATGTGTTAATTCCATGACAGGAGATATGTGATGTTACCTAAAATTAGTTTAATATCCCACATATATCGGCAGCGATATCGGTAGATATCGGAATTGGAAATTAAGCGTTGGACAATATCGGGATATCGGTTTTTGGCAAAAAAGCCAATATCGGACATCCCTAATTTTAACCCATTAAGACCCAGTGGTACTTTTATGGCAGCTTCTAAATGATTTTTTTCTCTCTTTTTAACGTTTCTTATGTGATTTATCACCATTTATTATAATAAAAACCTGTGTGTTTTGCATTTTTCAGTGTAAATCACTTCCTTTACCCTATATTTAATTTACTGATCATGTAGATGTTCATTAAAGCTCAGAGTAAACTTAAAGGTATTATGCAAAAACAGAGAAAACTGTGACAAGTGAATGTTTTGGGTAGATAGCGGGGTGGACTCTCACGGACCTGGAATCACAGCGCTTCCCTCCTCCTCATTCATTCTCCAGACCGCATGACGTGTGTGTGTGTGTGTGTGTGTGTGTGTGTGTGACAGAGATGAAAGGGCACCATGACCAGGTCCACTGACAGGCAAATTAAACCACTCTTAACATTTATTATCATTGATCAAAATTTTAGTCAAGAAAATTTTAGTCATGCAGTTTTTTATGCAAAAAAAAAAAAAAAAAAAACACGAGTAAAAAGGGCACTTGTAGGCAGAGGATCAAAGCGGCAGGGGCTCAAGCCCCCCCGGCCCCCTGCTTAGCACGTGCCAGATGAATTATATCCTGTTTAAGCATAAAAAATACATAATCTCATATTTCTCTTTCTTGCCCTGAAATGTTTAATTAATACTACAAATTTTGCAATTTCAATAGTTTTTTAGATTTTTAAAATTAATCAACAGATTTTGGACAAATAAATGCAGGTATTTGAAGCTGTACAGTGTAACACTAAGCCTTTCACATCATACCTCATTTCATTTCAATTCATTCATTCGTTTGTTTATTTCGAGCATTCATAGAATACATGCAAATTCAAAATTCAAAAAAAAAAAAAAAAAAAAAAAAAAATCATTCATTTATACTCAAAAAGGAGTGGGAAAAAGAAAAACTTATTTAATCCCACCCCCAATTCTCATCTTCAAATAACTTAACATAATAACATTTTAAATACTCACTCCTGTCGTTTAACTTCAAGCCAGAACCTAAACAAGTCCACAGAAGTCTTTATAAATGATAGATCAGGGGTGTCAAACTCATTCTAGTTCAGGGGCCACACTCACCCCAGTATGATCTCAAGTGGGCCAGACCAGTAAAATAATAACAGTGACAAAAGTAAAATTACATTATGATAATGTTTACATCTATGACGTTTCCTTAAAAATCTGGATAACATGATCAACTTGAAATGTCTTATGAAAAACAAGTGCAATTTTAACAATATTCTGCCTGTTTATCAGTTTGTCATTTTACATTACTATTACAAATACACAAAACATATAGTACCAGATATAATATCGGTAAAATTGCATTTACTTCTCTTAAGACATTTCCGTTTGTTCATATTTGTTCAGGTTATTCACATTTTTTGTAAAAGGATAGGTTAATGTAAACATTTTGATGTAATTTTACTTTTTTTCACTAAAACAAAGATAAAATCTGCAGTTGTCATTATTTAAAGGTTATTATGACACTATTTTACTGATCTGACCCAAATGAGATCTAATTGGTCTGTATGTGGAACTGAATTAAAATGATTTTTATACATTGATTGTTAATATCTTCAGTATAATTCATCCTATGAGCCTGATTGGACCCTTTGGTGGGCCGGATTTGGCCCCCGGGCCGCATGTTTGACACCTGTGAGATAGATTATTTGGGAAAAACCTGCAATTTTTTTTTTCATTTCTAAATGCAAAGGAGTTGATGTGTGTTACTTTTTGTGCAACTCCTTTAAAAAACTACACTGAGGTCAATCCTGTGGTTAAATGAGATACTTTGGAGCCAATTTGAGGCTCATTTTGGTTTAATTTTGCCAGCTTTGTGTATTCATTTCTGAGTTTTGGCCAGTTTTTGAGTCAGTTACCCTGGTGTTCATTAACAAAGCACACAGAGTCAAAGACATGTAACAAAAGTTGTACAAATATATAAATGCATATAAAAATGTTCAGCTCTGTTAATAAATAATCACTCAAAAAAATCTATATATTTGTTTTTACTATACATAAACACAACTAAAGAATAAATGTGAGGGATTAAACTGCAGTACACACTTTTTATATTAAGCTATTTCATGTCAGGTAATTTTGAATTCTGAAAATGAAATATAGTTCATTTTTCTGCTGCAAAATAAAATAAAGTAAAAAAACAAAAACAATGCAGAGCAAAAGGAATATGTTTACTATGTGTACACTATCAGGTTTACCGTCATGACTTTTGCTTTGACTATTATAAAATTATAGAAAATTAATTTGATATCTATTTGAATACTTACAAAAAAAAAAAAAAAACAATGTCACGTTTATACTCAGGTGAAAATGTGTGGTTATTCTGATCAAAGGTATCTGTTACAGTAACTGGAGCTGTCTAATATCTGGTATCTACCGCCCTCTGCTGGACAAACTACAGAACTGAACCCAGGTCAGTTTATGCTGCAAACAGGAAGTGGATGTCTATTTAACCCTTTCATTCATGAATTATGAGAACCTTAGCAGAGATTTTTACCCTGAATGTTTTTATTCCTCTTTTTAAATCAAATATATTTACTGGTTTTTCTGGTGTGAAGGAAAATATACAATATCTGTTTAATTGAAGACATTTTTCAATACAGGAAACAACCAAAACAAAACAAGACAGAAAAAAAAAAAAAAATCCTCTTTAGACATGAAAACAACAATGCGACAGAAATTTTTCATGAACCTATTTTTCCATGAAGCTACAGAAATGTCCACTCAGCTGGACACCATGCGTTTTATTTTTAGAAGCAAAGAATCATGTATTTAAAACCCATCATCAGAAAGTGATATACTGTGTGAAAACTATGAAATATAGTTGTAGTTATTTTTATTTGATTTTAATGTTTTTTAATGCTTGTATAAATTTTTATTGTACTTTTAGTCTTCTGTACAGCACTTTGGTCCACTGTGGTTGTTTTAAAGTGGTTTATAAATAAAGTTGGATTAGACTGCATTGGAAATAAAAACATTTTTAATGCAGTTAATCTGATGTTTTCTCACAATTTATCATACTCTGTTTTGACCCTGGGTCATAATTTGTCTATTTATCTGTGTATGTATATGTCGAGGCCCAAAATGGAATCTGGCCCGATTCAGAATTGGGCTGGCCCAGAATGGAATTCTATTCTAGGCTGGCCTAGAATGGAATCCTGCTGCTATAATGTTATTTTTATACCATGTTTAATGCAAATGATCCATAATTCCATAATTTGTCATAATTTTACATTTTCAGTCTTACATACCTTGAGTAACTATTGTCAATTTCAGTCGATTTCACTGTACCATATATTGGTGGGGAGTACCACTAGGTTCTATTTGTAAATAAAGTGTATTATAGTTTACAATTAAAATTTTGTTTGTTTCATTTTTTTTTCACATATTTGCAAATTCCATGTATTGATTTTTGTAATAATTTAGATCATTTGCATTAAACATGGTATAAAAATAACATTATAGCAGCAGGATTCCATTCTAGGCCGGCCTAGAATAGAATTCCATTCTGGGCCGGCCCAATTCTGAATCGGGCCAGATTCCGTTTTGGGCCTCGACATATATATGTTTTCTGTTTAGTGTGTGTGTTCTCCCCCATCCTGTAGGTGTGCTGCGCCCTTTTGTGTCTGTTTGTTTGCAGGTTGCTGATTGGTGGATCGTGATTGCCAGGCTCCTTTAAAAATGGCCCTGGAGCTTCCATCCACGCTCTCTCTTGCCTCCTGCCAGCTTCCAACCCTGTGTTTGTGTCTGTGACCGTCAGTCTTCGTGTGATAATTCGATTGTACATTTATGGTTGTAAATAGTTTTGTTAAATTGAACCTTTTTCTGGTAGGGGAGGTCGGCTCTTTTGTTTCTCAACATTTTCTCCTGTTTTTGGTTAGGTAGTTAGGTAAGTTTTCTGTATTTTAGTTCTTGCATTTATTTTGGAGTAGGTAATTTAGTTTAAACTTTATAGAAGATATTTTGTTTGCTGTTTTTGCCGCTCCCTCCCCTAACCCTTCCTTAGTTGTTAAGAAAAAAATACTAATAATAAATATTGTGAATTTTTAGTTTTTGACTGACGTGTGTGCTTGAGAGCTGGGAGGGGACAAAATTGAGCACATTATGTTCGCCCTGGTGAACCCCTAGGCCGGGGCGTAACAACTCTAATACTACTTATTACTCACTTCATGGAGATAATATGCAAAAAGAAACCCTTTTGATTAAGAAAACTGTTAATTACAGTCTAATAACAACTAGCAATTGATTTACACTAAAATATGTTATTGCAGGTCAGGTTTTTTAAGAACAGCAAAGTTACAATAATGATATGAATTACAGTGTATGAGGTGGTGTATAAGCATCTAATGTGTTGACTGATATGCAACTAAAGCAACAAAACCCATGAATATACAAGAGAACAGCTGGAGAATAGATGTCCACTGTAGTGACCACTATGCATGAAAGGGTTAATTAAATGTACATGTTTTTATTAAGGAAAAATGTTACAGGTGACATGATTTTAGAGCAAATTTGATTTAACCTGTTAAACCCTGACCATATTTTCAGGGGAAAAACGCCTAAAAAGACATACCCAAAGTAAATGAAGAATTACTTCACAATAATAAGGTTCATATGGATGTTCTTGGTGTCTGTGGACATTTAGAGACCTCACAGAACCTATTCCCATTGTCTAAAATATTGTATCTATTACTATGCCTGAGTAAACTGTAACAAACTAAAAGAGAAATTGAAATTTTTTATCCTCGCCTGTTTTTTTTTCCGGCTGGATTGACGATGATATGCATAAATTAATTGTTCGTGTTGGAGATTTTTAATAGTGTATATTTCACCACACAAAGATTAAAAATCATGTTTGAACATTAAAGTTTGCACTAAAATACACTTTTGATGTACTTTTATTAACATTAGGGTCTAAACTTTGAGCAAAAGTTGAAAAAAACATCCATTGTCCTGATTTATTATATTTTTATAGTAGATGAATATTAATATAATTTTTTAGGCCCACGGGCTAGGGCTAAGTGAGAGAGAAAAAAACTGTAACTTCTGAACAGAGGTTTGTTTAATGCAACTTTACTGTCACAGTTTAAGATAACAATCAGACACCAGATATGAGCGTTTTTACAGAGTATAAATGTCTCTTTAGGTCGCTGAAACACAAAAATATCTTAATACAACGTAGCTTCATTGTCACAATTTTAGATATTAATAGGATTCATGAATCATCAGTTATAATGTGTGCATAATTACACAGTGTCCACGCCTTTTTAGGTCACTAAAGTTCAACAATACATTAAAACAACACACACACACACACAAAATGCTACACGTTATATGTCTGAATATAAATACATAGTGATTCTAGAGTCTGTCTGAGTCTCATCAAGTTGCTAATAATGTGACATAACTCAAACATGTACAAAATCTTAACTTTTTAAATTGAAGAAACAGCAAAATATAAATGTAAATAAAACTAAATGCCTGACTGAAAAAACAGAGGTGGGTTGTGTGGTATTCAGTGTGTTCAGTGTGCTGAATGCACCCGTTTCAGTGTCAGTAAAACTGTCTTTTCTTTGTCTTTTCAACAAGAACAGTCATGGTTAAGACTTGGTTTAAAGACATATTGTACCTTTAAAAAAAAAAGAACAGAAAACATCAATCATCTATTGTGAATGGTTAAAAAGTAATGACTTATTGAACTACTCATTTTCATAGTTTATTTTCTTTTTTTCTAATAGTTTAATCACAGTTTATTTTCTTAAATTAATGGAGATCTAAGGCTGACACTTTGCATGGTGTTTACTAGGCCTAATGACGTTACTTTCTGAAATAATAAATAAAAACTCAGATGGTCAGTTGTGAGGGTTAAGGTGTTTTCACATGGACTGACCCATATCGATGGCCAAAAAACAAAATCTCCTATCTGCAAATTTTTAGATTTTGAGTTTTCACATTAAATGGTGAGAACAAGGATGACTCCACATTTTCAGTCGATCTACAAGATAATCCTGCCCTTTCCTATGACATGAAGGTCACCTGACGACAGCAACAAAGACCATACGATAATAAAACTAAACCATCAATCAATCAAATTTTATTTATATAGCACCAAATTATAACAAAACTTATTTCATGACTCTTTACATATAGAGTTGGTCAAAACTAGACTCTAAGCCAATTTACAGAAACCCAACAGAATCTTCCAGGATCCACGTTTTTTTTTTTGTTTCCTGAAAAAGTGATTTTTCAAATAGAAGGTTTTGTATTTTGGTCATCGATATGTTTTAACGTCCAGATACTAGGTCTTTTTCCTCCGTATCTGATACACGTCATGATTATCTGTTAAGTTTCACTTTAAGATCCGGTTAAGCTAAGAGGAACTGGCACGGCCCGGCTCAGTTTTTCTGATGGAGTGGTCAGCACTTTGAGTCTCTGTGGACGAAGAGAGAGAGAGTCACACAACAACACAAAAAACAACAAAAAGCATACTACAGATGATTCTCTGAAAACTCATTATCACCTCTGGAACAGGGACTTCTGCAAAAACGTACAAATTGTGCATTTCACAGTCGCGGAAAAAATTATTAGACCACTCTTGTTTTCTTCATTTCTTGTTCATTTTAATGCCTGGTACAACTACAGGTACATTTGTTTGGACAAATATAATGATAACAACAAAAATAGCTCATAAGAGTTTAATTTCAGAGCTGATATCTAACCATTTTCCATGTTTTCTTGATAATAACCAAAATCATTTAAATTCTTACATCAATATCTATGGCATTGTACGGTCAAAAACAGTGCTTTTAGACATTCCATGTTTTCTTTTGTCTGTTTTAGTCACATGACACACACAGGAGTTAGTACTGGATTGCATAACCATTGTTTTTGATGACTTTTGATGGTCTAATAATTTTTTCCGCGACTGTATGTATAAGAAGGCTAACTCACTGGATTTTATAGATGATTCTCACTTGCTGGAAAAGTTTTTTTCTGAACCACAAAGAGCATAAACACTTCATATGGAAATTTTACTCTGAAATGTATAGCTTGAACCTGTACAAACTTGTCTGGTTAAGAAAATCCTGGTGTACTTTACTCAAATGTGTAATAGAAAATGATGTTTGGGATAAAATGCTGCTGCTACCTTCCAGAATTTTAATATGCAACGGAATTAAAGAGATACAGTTTAGTAGATGGCATAATTTTTATATTTCACTGTATATGTAGGTAAATATAAAACAGGCATTTGACCAAATTGTCATAAATGTAAAACTGAAGTTGGTACGAGGCTTCATTGTCTGTGGGAATGTAATATCATTCAGATTTTCTGGAATATTTGTAGAGCAACAGATAAATAAGTGCCACTAAATCCAATATTATATTTGCTTGGAGATGTTCCTGACACTTTGATACAACATAAAAAAGTTACTCAAACATATTTTAGCAAGAAGGATAATATTGATGAAATGGGTCAGAGATGAACCTCCCTCTGTCTCCATATGAAAATCAATGACCCTGGAAGTGTTGACTTCAGTATGACAATAATATTAAATCGATGGGAGGGCTGGTGTTTTCCTGCAGAAGTAGATGAAACCATTAGAAGCTCTGGGACTGAACTGTAACTTGGACTCATGTAAACATTAACTGTGGTTATGACTGTAAAAAATAGCTGCATCCATGTACGTAGGAACTGTTTCATTTTGTGCATTTGTGTTTTGTGCTGCTGTGTATTACTTAGTGTTTTTCTTGTTTTATTTTTTTTTGTCTTGTACTCTTTTGTGAAATGTAATCTAAATTAAAATACGTAAAATGATGAAAAAAATAAACAAAACTTAGAACTGAATATAAAGACATAATACAGTGTTTAACATACCTTTCTCAGTGTTCCTGGAGTCACAGCCAAACTGTAAAGAAACCACAGAGGAGCCATGAACACTGAAGAGAAGGCCAGGAAAAGCCCCAGAGCATAACCCCACCAGGGGTACTGGTAGGTGTTGTTGTATCGCAGAGGGGTGAAGTTCACCAGAGAGAAAAGCAATATGCCCTAAAAGCAAAAGAGACAGTTACAGTTATAATCTGATTTACAGTCACAGAAAAAATTATTAGACCACCTTTGTTTTCTTCAATTTCTTGTTCATTTTAATACCTGGTACAACTAAAGGTACATTTGTTTGGACAAATATAATGATAACAACAAAAATAGCTCATGAGAGTTTAATTTCAGAGCTGATATCTATCCATTTTCTATGTTTTCTTGATAATAACCAAAATCACTTCAGGTCTTACATCAATATCTATGGCATTGTACTGACAAAAATAGTGCATTTTAGGAATTCCATGTTTTCTTTTCTGTCTGTTTTAGTCACATGATACACACAGGCATTAGTACTTGATTGCATAACCATTGTATTTGATGACTTTTGATGGTCTAATAATTTTTTCCACAACTGTATTTCACTGACAGCCATGAGTACAATGGCTGAGAGAGGACAACAGTGCAACAACAGACATGCAAATAAACACAGCACAAGCACATGAAGAAAACATTTGAATCAGTTTTCCAACAAATACGCTGTAAATCCTCACATACAGTACAAGCAAAAAGACACACTGTGATGAAAAGATGAACCTGACTGGAACACAGACTCATCATACGATGTGGATCAAGTTCAGTTCTAATTACATAAAGAGCAATGAATTAACTTTTTTTTTCTGTAGTTTTCATTGATTTCTACCATAAATATTTTTGTCCTGCTGTGCTGCTGCTGTCAAAGGAATTAAAAAATAATGCAATAAAAATCTATACTTCTAGTGAGGGCCTATGCCAATTATGCGCCAAACACAATGTGTATTGAATTGAATTGCATTGAACAAGTGTATTACAAATCTTGGTTAACATCTTACTGCCCATATTTATCTACAATTATATAGAAAAATAACTGTGTTGTTGTTGTCAAGTAAATGTTAAATTAAGTGGAGATTGTTCATTTGAATATAGTGCATACATACTAATTGTATTTTATTTGTACTGTTTTATTTGTTTTATTTGTAAAGTTGCTACTTTACAATGTTACATGTACTCCATATGTCTCCCCCCTCTCCCCCAGTCTCTCTATATACCCTCTATAAATAAAATTTAATTACTTACTTACTATACAATAGCTATGATCCAAATGGGTGACTTTGGACATAATTTCTATATCAATATAAATTTAACTATGCTACAAATAAGTCCAGAAACAGTAGAATGTCATGAAATTAACCATAACTGAAATTGGGTATGTGTACTGTATATGTATATGCATATATATGTGTATATGCATATGCATATGTATATGTATATGCATAAGTATATGTATATGTACATGTATATGTATATGCATATGTATATGTATATTCAGAAATAGTGTTGAGCACCACCTCATTAAAAAACACACTGGAATATTGAGACAAATTCACAACAAGTCTATAAGACAGTGGTTCCCAACCTTTTTTTGGCTCGGGACCCCATTTTAGCATCACAAATTTGTGGCGACCCCAGACGTTCAAAACGGAGACTTTTTTTTTTTTTTTTTTTTTTGCTAAAATTGATTTGTTTTTGGCCATTTAATAGTTTGCTATACTATGTTGCAAATAAATGTTAACTTTAGATGACATTTAGGCTGTACAATGTATATTATTATGGACGGAGGCAGAAAAGCCAGGTGTAGATTACTGCACAAAGTGAGAATTTGATTTTCCTTGGTCAGGATATGTACAGTCAGTCCAGCTTGGAATTACAAGGCTGACAATTAACACTGAACAAACAAGAACTCAAACTATGAATTATGAAAGAGCTGCAGCATCTGAAACTGACCACAATGAACATTTGACAGATAAACAGTACCACAGTGCTTCAGTTTCAGCTTCACAGTTTGTCATGTCTTTTATTGATTATGATTGTCTATGTCAACTCACCAGGTATTTTTTATTATTATTAGTAAGGTTTTTTTTTTTTTTTTTTTTTTATCAATTACTAGAAATTTCAGGCGACCCCATTTAACTTCCAGCCGAACCCTTGTGGGGTCCCGACCCCAAGGTTGAAAAACACTGCTATAAGGGCTAAAAGTTTTGTGGTTAGTGCATATGGGGTGTTTCAAGAATACTCGCAACTTTTGTCAACCAGAGGGCCAAAATTTTTACTAAGGTGAAATTGCTCAAAACTCATCTGATCCCTAAGAGAGGAACCTAAGGAAGAAAAAACTGAAAACCGTTTTCAAATACTATGCTTTATTATGAAATAACAGCAATTAGAAAACCATGACAACACTGTGGTTATGTACAGGACACACACAACAAAAATAAGGTGAATGATGATAAAAATGTAATTCTCATCAAGAAAATGGGCTCCAGTTGACAGCTTTGCCCAAGCATAAGTGAGCTGAGGTACTTTAAATCAATCTGAATGGATTTTAGTGTCCGATTTTGAACCTGGTGCATTCTTAACGTCCAATAGGATTTTCAGGATAT
Source organism: Sphaeramia orbicularis (assembly GCF_902148855.1). Lineage (NCBI taxonomy): Eukaryota > Metazoa > Chordata > Actinopteri > Kurtiformes > Apogonidae > Sphaeramia > Sphaeramia orbicularis. The sequence continues at coordinate 16,526,596 of NC_043973.1, read as the reverse complement.
GGTTCCATTTGTCCTCATTTCCCCAAATCACCAGGCAATGCCACCAAACAGCTCCTTTACAATGAGTAGACATGTAACACTGTAAAACTAAGGGCATGAATCACTGGTCTTCCATCAAGGCTGAGAATGTTCAAAAATTCAGAGTGTACAGTAGGGGTTATGTACGGGACATGGAGGTTACGCATGGGACACTTGTTTGTTTTGCCTCCATGATCATCATTTTGAACTTGTTACCTCCTGAAACGGGTAAAACATGATTAAACCATACTTTGTAAATGTCATTTGCTATTGCATGGTGGAAAGGGGGTTTTATCATTGGTATGAAACAGAGAAACATGACAAAGTGTCAACAATAACTAAAGAACAAACTTCCAAATACCTGAAATGTAGCTAAAACATAGTAACTGAAGTGTTTATGAGGCCTCAAAACTGATGTGGACTGAAGACTAACTTAAGTCTAATAAAAGGTTATGTACAGACATGACCTGCATCCTCCCAAGATTGAAAAGTAAATTGCAGAGCTGTGCATTTGAGGTTGAATGAGGCCACCAATAGAACATGAGCACATGTTCTAGTCAGAGAAAAAAAGAAGTGAAATTTTTTTTTTTTATGCATTATGCGAAATTCCCAGTGAAAAAAAATCCACTTTTCAGGTACCATGGATATGAAGCTTAAAACATCATTTATATTCCACACATCCTGGGAAAAATTGGGTCTACACTAATGAGATGGGTCATGAGATGCCTATCAAGGCCATCAGTTCAAATCAGCAAATCAGAGTGTCAAGATTAGCTTTAAATATATTAAGGTGTCCCGTGCATAACTCACACTGGCAAAAAGTTATGTATGGGACACTCTTTTTAAAGATGGATAAGGATCACTGAATTGTTCTTTGTGCTATGATTTCTTCTTGTGAAGATTAAAGCAGTTACTAAACACATTCTTCCAGTGAAGTACAGTTGCTCTAGTATTCAAAAGATATGAACATTTGAAGCATGGTTATGTACGGGACACGGCCAGTTTAGGCATGTTTCTTGCACTGTCAGATTTTGGAGATGTGCAGAAAGGTATTTCCAGCATGGGCTTCCTAAATTCCTTCTTTACAGTGATATTTTGGTCAATCTTCATCAGTAGGAAGAGTATTTGGCATAAACTATGAAGTCAATCTCAAACCCTGCTTGGATGGAAAAGGCATGTTCCACACTGAGGTGGTTATGTACGGGACATTCCTGACGTGCAGTGTTTCAACACTTACTACTGGCCTATTTCTAAGATGACAAGTTTCACATTTGGTTGTTTACCTTCCTCTGTGGTAAAGGACTGTAACTGATGTATTTTTTGGCCTTGCCTCTCTGTTTTTATTTCAAGATATCACTTTGAAATTAAGTGAAAATTTTGGTTATGTACGGGACAGGTGAGAAGGTCCTCAACAGACGCACACCAATCACAAAAAGTTGGTTACTTGATGGCTGAACTAGTTATTCTCGATAACAGATGAGTATTGAATGAAATTGACCTAAAAAGCCTGTTTCTTATCATCTGAGGGACAAAAGATTTAGAGCGTCAAAAAACCTGAGCAGCGGTTACGAAAACAGGTTTTTTTAAAAACTGCTGTCATGATGTTAAGATCCATAAAATGTAGACCTAAATTGTTCTATCACTGAGGCAATATCATAGAGTATTCAAAATCATTCAGTATATAAGCAATTGTTTGGCTTTTTAAACAGGGCAAAGGGTTGAAAATTGTGATTACCCTTTGGTTGTCACAAAACTGGCAAAAACGGGCTATGTACGGGACACAAATGGTGTTGAAGTGGGAAATGTAGGGATTACTGACCGAATTTTCAGGCGTGCACATTGTAGACAATGTCCAACACACCAGGTAAACAGTTCAGAACATGTCTATTACTGTACATTTCTGAGATTCACCATGGTTACAAGGAGTTTTTCCAAAATTGCAAGTATTCTTGAAACACCCCATATATATAGTTTGTTATAGTTTTGCCAACATAGCCTTTAGTTTCTGTAATATCATCATAGCTACATCCAAATCTTTTCCTTATTATTAACCTGTCGGGTTCATAACTTTTTGTATATTGGAAACATTAACATTTTTTTCTTGTTTTTCATGTTAACTGTGTGTTGTATGTGTGTGTTTTTCAAGTTAAAGTTAAAAAAGTTGATATATTTCTGTTTCAGTGTTTGTCATAGTAGGACTCATGAATGCTGTTCATGTACTCACCGTAGACACAGCTGGAGTGATGAACCTCCAACAGTATTTCATGTACGGCCACGGGCGGTAGCCGATCATGTCAGCAACATTATTGTAATAATGATCAGCTCCTTGGGGACAGATATTAATAGAAATGTTAAATGAGAGGATTAATGTCATGTTAATAAACTGTTAAATGTCCCCATGGTGGGATGAATAAAGTCTTATTTTATCCTTATCTTATCTTATCTTATCTTATCTTATCTTATCTTATCTTATCTTATCTTATCTTATCTCATCTCATCTTATCTTATTGTATCTTATCTTATCTTACTTATCTTATCTCATCTCATCTTATTGTATCTTATCTTATCTTACTTATCTTATCTTATCTCATCTCATCTTATCTTATTGTATCTTATCTTATCTCATCTTATCTTATTGTATCTTATCTTATCTTACTTATCTTATTGTATCTTATCTTATCTTATCTTATCTTATCTTATCTTATCTTATCTTATCTTATCTTATCTTATCTTATCTTATCTTATCTTATCTTATCTTATCTTATCTTATCGTATCTTATCTTATTGTATCTTATCTTATTGTATCTTATCTTATTAATATAAACTGATAAATGAATGAATGCGTGGCTGTGTGACTGACCATAAATCCATCCTATACAAAGTGTCTCCAAAATGGCAAAAACCATCAGTGGGATTCCACTGCAGGCGTAATAGTCAAAAAGCTGGAACACATAAAGTCCTCCCTAAAATCCAGAAGAACAGAGAGGACAAAAACACACACACACGCTGCTCAGATGTTCATAATATTTACAGCTGGAAGCAAAGAAACACAAATAACCCAAGAGTCTGACCTCAGTGACCATGCTCAGACCAATGAGCAGAGAAAGTCCACAGATGATCAGCAGGAGGAGTTTACGACGATGACCAGCGAAGAAAAACGATGGATACATGTCTGATATAGATGTGACCAAACCTTCCAGATACACAAACTAGGGGTGAAAGACAAATGAAAGATTTGATAATAAAATCAAAGCAACACTTAACATTAGCATGGACCATGGAGGTAATTATTTATTAACTGTCACATTTTTGTCTGATTAGTATTTTTCTTTTTTTTTTAGATGTTTTTTAACATAAATTTTGATATAAACCTGATATTTATATATATATTTCTTAACTGGTATTTTGCATTTTACATTTTGCAAGATATCATCACTTGTACTATACTTCAGACTATATATATTTTTATTGTGTTTCATTGTTTTCATAGTTCTGTGTATAAGTGTAACAGGGTCAATTATTTAGCAGCAATGTGGGTATGTATATTATATTGTGCACCGTTATAATTACACAAAGTCTGTTCATTTTATTTTCATTTCTTTTGGTTGGTACCTGACATTGTGGGCCTTCGGGTCAGTGTGTGGAAGTTTTGGTTTTGGTCTGTTCCCCTGCGAACAATTTACGGTGTGACACTGCGCACTATAACCGGAGTTTTCGCGCCTTTGCCTCTTCCCTTTTGTTCCAGATTTCTGTGGGAGAGGTAAGCAGCCGTGTAGTTCGTAAAAATTTTTGGTTTAACCTTTGTTAATTTAATTTTTTATTACATCAACCAGCTAGTTTAGGCTGTATTAAGCGCTTATAATGTATTTAAACATATTTCTTTATCATTTGGTTTGTGCAGGAGTGTGTTTTACGTGGGATCGCTGACCGGAGGTCTTTATGTTTTATCATTTTTGTCAGGTATGCTGTATTTTGTTTTAATAATTCAATGTATTTTGTGCCCTTTTGTTCCGGATTTCTGTGGGAGAGGAGTGTGTTTTACATGGGATACTGACCGGAGGTTTTTATGTTTTCTGTCACTTTTGTCAGAACAATAAACGGAGACTGCCTCCAAAGACTCACATGCGGGTCTTGTCATTAAAAGAAAAAGAACACAACACAGAGTCCGATACCACCGGTTATATATAATATGTACATAGTATAATTTTATTTTTTTTACTTTTGCTGTGTGTTATGACCCTGGGTCATAATTTATCCATTTATCAGTGTATGTATTTGTTTTCTGTATAGTGTGTATGTTGTCCCCCTGTCCTGTAGGTGTGCTGTGCCCTTTTTGTGTCTGTTTGTATTGCAGGAAGCTGATTGGTGGAGGGTGATTTCCCGCCCCCTTTAAAAATGGCCCTGGAGCTTCAGTTGGTTCTTTCTCTTGCCTCCTGCCAGCTCCCAACCCTGTGTTCATACGTGTGTGACCGTCAGTCTTTGTGTGCTCGTGTGATAATTCGATTGTATATAGTTGTGAATAGGGATGTCCGATAATATCAGCCCACCGATATTATCGGCCCGATATTGGCATAAAAATGTAATATCGGTGAATATCGGTATCGGTTTTTTTGCCTATCATTAAGACCGATAAAATAATGCCTTGATCTCACCGGCATTTACCGACGCGTAAATGAAGCATTGTTTGTAGCTGAAAGAAATGTGCAGTTTTCAAAACTGTACAGTAGAGTTGCCACACTGTAATAGACTCATGGAGGGAGGGAGAGAAAATAAATAAATATGGCATTTTTTCCACAACTTAACTCTTTCTTCACCAATGATGAGATTTTCCGTCACTCCGTGTTTTCACTGTTATACTCTAGTTGAAGCTGTTGCAGATCGTGTGAATTACTTTCCTTAGTCCAAAAACAAACAATTAAGCAGCTTTTTCGGAAAAATGATGGACCGGGTTTAATGTTTTTGCACTGGAGTCTCCGTATCCCATGGCAACGCATCCAGCGGCAGTCACTGAATGAGGAAATGCAGACTGTGCAGGAACCGCGCGCAGTTTCAAAAGCCTTAAAGATGATTATGGAGACAGAGTCTGACAATTCAATATATGATGGAGTTACAGAAGAACCATTTAGAGACAGGAACGGAGAAATAGAAGGTGAGGGAGACGGACACGGAACACGAGAAACACGGAGCGGCTCAGGTCCGACACGAAGTGTGTGTGTGTGTGTGTGTGTGTGTGTGGTGGTGATGGTGGTGGTGGGGGGGGGCACGGAGCGACACGGAGAAAATGACAGACAGGAGGAAGAGAAAAGAGACATTTCTAGTGGACATTCAAGGAGAAGACAGACACACAGACATGGGACAAGACAAAGGACAGCTAGTGTTCATCTGTTAGAGTGAGTTCAGATTCAGACTGAGGACACAGAACAGATTCAGCTGTAGAATGTCAGCAGGGACACAGGTAAGACACTGTTGGATTTGGCTTTTGTATTAAGTTGAAGTATGTATTCTTTGCACAGACAGTGTTTACATTTTAAAAGCCTTGTTGCATTTGAGAATGCATCCAATGGGGCATCACAATAAAATTAGGCATGATGTGTTAATTCCATGACAGGAGATATGCGATGTTACCTAAAATTAGTTTAATATCCCACATATATCGGCAGCGATATCGGTAGATATCAGAATCGGAAATTAAGCGTTGGACAATATCGGCATATCGGTTTTTGGCAAAAAAGTCAATATCGGACATCCCTAGTTGTGAATAGTTTTTTTGTAAATTGAACCTTTTTCTGGTAGGGGAGGCCGGCTCTTTTGTTTTCCCGTTTTCTCCTGTTTTTTGGTTAGGGAGTTTAGGTAAGTTTTCTGTATTTTATTTTGTGCATTTATTTTTGATTAGGTAAGTTAGTTTGAACTGTAAAGAAGATGTTTTGTTTGTTGTTTTAGCCGCACCCTCCCCTAACCCTTCTTTAGTTGCTTAAAAAAATAAATACTGTGAACTTTAGTGTCGACTGATGTGTGTGCTTGGGAGCTGGGAGGGGACAAAGTGAGCATATTATGTTCGCCCTGGTGAACCCCTAGGCTGGGGTGTAACATGTGTTTAATCCTTTTTCCATGTTACCTCTGTATTATTCAGCTGCTGTGGCAAACTAAGGATCTTAATGATTATTGGTTCATGGTTATTTTGGAATTATTTAGTTATTGCTGTGTGTGTATGTATTGTTGTATATGTATTTGTTACTTAAAGTACTGAATGTTTTCCTTTTCCCGTGGGATTGATAAAGCAATAATTCCTTTATTTTTTTTATTATTATTTTTAATATTGCTTAATTAAATTACTTTCTGTAAAATAATTTCTGTAAAGAATTTCTGGTGCTTGTTATCCTTCTGAAATGTTTCAATGGCTGTGTTTTCTTTGATCATATCCACCAACTTGATGGCTGATGTTAGTTTGATAATGCTTCATTGTCCTGCTTAAGCATTAGTGGACATTATAGAGCCATAATGAAAATATACAAGTTAATTTAAAGAGCCTGTATAAGTCATAGATCATATTTTGTAGTCATTTTATAAGACATAAATTTACAAAAACAAGCAAATATTTATGTAATGTTGATGATAGATGTTCCCTTTAGTATAGTGAGTGATGTCATGTGATGTTGAGGTACATTAGTGTTATTTTTTTTATTTTTTTCTAACTTGTCTTGTCCAGCATCCTAACAGCAGAATGGTAGTCTGGCTGCCTTTTGGTGCTGAACAAATTTGCTTTGCCAAGGGTAACTTCATAAAGTATATGAAGCTCCCCTTGATATTCTACTGTGTTTATTATGAGTTTTGTTGAACCACATTTGTGTTATTTTTATGCATTAAACATATTTCAATTGACCTTCAGAAGAAATTTACCTATTTTAAAGAAAGAAATTTGACAGTCTTTGGATTCATCCTTAAACTAACACTATCTACAATATATTTAATGTATATTTTTCTTACAAATGAAGGTAATATTCACCTGACTGTCCAATCCAAGGAAGATAATCATGATGAAGAAGAACGCAGCCCATAGTTGAGGTAAAGGCATCATGGCGACTGCACGAGGATACGCAATGAAGGCCAGACCAGGACCTGAAAGTGGATCATAATAGTAAATACATGCAAAAAAGGAGTGCAAATAACACATTACAAGACTTTTTTTTAATATAGATTTTATTTTGCAGTTTTCAGTTGTGTTAAAACACAAAAACAAAGGCTCAGATGTGTGTAATAACTAATTAATTAATTACATTATAAGGCTTTTAACTTCAATTATAATCAACTGAGATGTGTAGTGGCCCAGAGGTGCAACAGCCCAAAAAAATTATCCATTGTACGGAAAAAAAGAGAACAGCCCAAAAACTTATCCACTGTATGGAAAAAAACAGAACAGCCAAAAAAAAATTATCCACTATAAGAAAAAAAGAGAACAGCCTAAAAAATAATCCACAATAAGAAAAAAAAAAAAAGAGAACAGCCCAAAAAATTATCCACTATCAGGAAAAAAAGCATCATCCACCTTTTTAAGTAAGAGGGTGCTATTTACACAAAAGGTCTCTTCCTTTAAAATTAAGGCCACCAGAAAAAATAAAAGCATCGGCTAAAAAATTTTAAGGCCTTGAGCTAATGTGGCTAATGCTAACGAAGTAACCCACTGGAAGTGGAGGTCGGTGCGCTAAAAATCGTTATTTTAAAAATATATAATGGATAATTTTTTGGCCTGTTCTCTTTTTTTTCTTATAGTGAATAATTTTTTGGTCTGTTCTCTTTTTTTCTTATAGTGGATAATTTTTTGAGCTGTTCTCTTTTTTTCTTATAGTGGATAATTTTTTGGGCTGTTCTCTTTTTTTTTCTTATAGTGGAAAATTTTTTGGGCTGTCCTTTTTTCTTACAGTGGATAATTTTTTGGGCTGTTCTCTTTTTTTTCTTTTATGGATATTTTTGGGCTGTCCTCTTTTTTTCGTATAGTGGATAATTTTTTGGGCTGTTCTCTTTTTTTTCTTATAGTGGATAATTTTTTGGGCTGTCCTCTTTTTTTCTTATAGTGGATAATTTTTTGGGCTGTTCTCTTTTTTTCTTATAGTGGATAATTTTTTGGGCTGTTGCACTTGTGGGCCACCATAGAGATGCAAAATTTAATGTGAAAATCATGTTGCAGTTTTGTACTTTATACACAGTACCCCTTTATATCACTGTATTACATTTGCTTCCATAGACTGCAGCTCAAAATACAGTCTTCAGTTTTGCAAAACAAACCTGATTCAGCCACCGTTGAAATATCCACACCCAACTCATATGACATGAAGCCAAGGACAGAGAAGATTGCAAAACCGGCTACAAAACTGGTTAAACTGTTTAAGAGGCAGAGGGCAAAAGCATCTCTGCAAATGGAAAAAAACATATAGATTATGAGTTAAGTGAAAAAGCAAACAGACTGGTGTAAGCACAATACAGAGTCATCCATGTTTATTATTAGCCTCACTTATAGCAGTTGTTGTCATATTTGTTGTAACTTCCCAAAGATGCCAAACAACCAGTGCACACAGCGTAGGAGAACAAAATCTGACTCCCAGCGTCCATCCACACCTGGAAACAGGGAGGTTAGATCAGAGACGGGAGAAGTATTCACATCCTACAAGTCCTTAAGTAAAAGTATTCAAGTATCATCAGCAAAATGTACTGAAAGTATGAAAAGTCAAAGTAGTCATAACGCAATAAAATGATTTAACTAGGATGTTTTCAGATTCATTTTACTGCTGTAGTTGTGTGTATACTGTATGTTATTGCTGCACATGTTTAAATGTGAACTCATTTGAACTGTTTCATATACACTGTAAAAATGACTGTAGAATTGACACCAAAAAGTTGTAAAATTGCAACATAAAAAAACTGTGACATTACAATGCAAAATTGTTTATTTGAAAAGATTTTTGTGTTAACTATTAAATCAAACATAGCTGTAGTTTTTACAGGAAGAGTATGAGAACAAAACCAGATTTGGATGTAGAAATGATGTATTTCTTTTGTTTTTAGAAAATAAAACTGTAAATTGATAAACAATGTGGTGCTGTTTAAATTGCAAGACCATAATGCTGAAATAGCAGCCTATTTTCTTATTTTTTTTCTTTCTTTTTTTTTTTTAATAAAAACGTTATAAAAAAGTAAACATTTAATAATTTAACATTTAAATTTGTAAATTAATGGGTTGGTAGAGTTGGTAGAGTGGCTCGTCCAATAACCAAAGGGTTGGTGGTTCGAATCCTGGTTCCGACTGTCCATATGTCAAAGAGTCCATGGAAGACACTGAACCCTGAATTGTTCCCAGTTGGACCTGGTGGTTTTGGAAAGTGCTTTGGACACCATGAAGGTGGAGAAAATGGGCTAAGTAAATGCAGTCCATTTACCATTTAAATCCAGTGTTAAATCTACATGTTTAAAATGTTAAATCTGCATGTTACTCTGCAAATATGTTTACAGTTGGATGTGTTTTTTACAGTATTTTTCTGGAAACCACAGCTGCCAGTTTTGTTTTGTTTTTTTTTTTTCGTAAAAACAACAGGATTTTTTTTTTTACAGTGTACTGCTGGTAGTTTAACCTATAAAAACCCAGTGGAATTTTTATGGCAGAATCCCAAATGAATTCTTCTCTATATTTAACCTTTCTAAAGGGATTTATCACCATTTATTATAAAGTTATCCTCCATATTTTGCATTTTTTCAGTGAATATCAAGTATTTTCCTATATTTCATTTACTGAACATGTAGATGTTCATAGAAGCTCAGATTTAACCCATAAAGACCCAGTCCTACTTTTGTGTCAGTTCCCAAATGAATTTGTCTCTTTATTTTAACCATTCTTAAGTGATTTATCACCTTTTATTATAATATTATGCTCTGTATTTTGTGCTTTTTCTGTGATAATCATGTGTTTTCCTGTATTTAATTCACTGATCATGTAGATGTTCATAAAAGGTCAGAGTAAAGTTGAGGGTTATTATATCAGAAACAGAAAAAAACTGAAGAAAAAGTGACTTTTTCAGTCAAATCTATCATTAACTGAACATGAACCAAGTGTCTCCATCCACTGTCACTGTTCCAACTCCATGGGTTTTACCGGTGAATCAATGTTGTAGAAGATGACAGTGTTTCCATGGTAAATACAGAGCCTCTGAACGTCCAAATGGGTCATATCTGATGACCATGAAAAGATGACAAACTGCATTTTACACCAATTGTTTACATGTATTGATAGGATTAATGGATCAACAGGTATTAAACAGCTTAGATCAATAGATGGTTTTGGTCACTGGTGGATGTGGGTGTTTATGGGTCAGTCTAAAGTAATGAATCATATTCTACACTGTTGCCCATAAAGTTGGCCATAAAGTTTATTTGTACCTCTTCTCAAGAAATGATTGTGACAATGTGATTTAATCTTGATATACTGTATATACTGTAACTAGGACTCAGTATGTATCATTGTACCTGTTCAAATGTGACACTGCTGTGTAGAAATAGGAATAAAAAGACGAATATGTCTGAAAACAACATTATTACAACTTCGTGGACAACAGTGTAGTAGATCATCATATGTTTGTAGTGTCACTGTCCAGTTATGATCACATATTTAAAAAAAAATCTACTTATCATGAGCACAGAAAAACAACTAAGATTTCAACTTTTCAACATTTTCACACTGATCAAAGAGGGTTTATTTAGTAGAAAAACATTTAAGCAACATTTAATCCTTCAGTTAGCCATGAACAGTGGTGTAGTGGTCCCTGGAGAAGTGGGTATACTCTCAAATTTTGCCTTTTTTTTAAGTAGTCCAGAAAAATACCTTGTTTTAGAAACAGTGACTTATAAGACTACTCTATTTAGTTTACCCAAAAATCTGTCAGTAGTATTTGCTCATTATTATAAAATTGTCATGATTTGATCAGGAGCAGTTTGTTGGTATTACTGGTCACACAAGCAGCTGCAGGAATGGAAATGTATTTTTAACACAAGGCAAACACAGGATAACGTTAGCCTTTCATAATGTTAGCCTTTCATAACGTTAGCCTACTCACACAGTTTAACTATTGGTGACATTTACACATGTACATTATAACGTACAGATCGCAGTCGATCTACAACTACACAAAACATTCAGTAACAGGCAGAATCTTGTTAAAATTCTACTTCTCTCAAGACATTTCAGGTTGTTCATATTTGTTCAGATTATTCACATTTTTTGCGAAATTATACTTTGTTTTAGTGTAAATACATGAAAATATTTACATTTACAAAGACAAAAATTTGGAGTTGTCATTATTTATAGGTTATTATGAGAGTATTTCACTGAATCCTGCCCACTTGAGATTCATTTAGTCTGAATGTGGAACCTGAACTAAAAGGCTTGTTAATATTTTCAGCGTAATTTTTGCATTTCACAAATTCAACCCAAGGGACCCAAGGGACCCAAGGGACTGGACCCTTTGGCGGGCCGGATTTGGCCCCCGGGCCGCATGTTTGAAACCTGTGCTATAGATGATCTAATGTAGCTTCACTGTAATAATGTGAGAACAGAGTCAGTGTGAAAAGACTTTCCAAAGACACTGCAGTCATGAAGGAGCCTCAGGATGCATCTGAGGATGGTTAGATAACAAATATATGGACTGTCTTCGTCCTCATCCACATTGTCACCTCACCTGAGGATCAGTCAGACGGGTGGGATCAGGGGAGAGGTAAAACCAAATCCCATCCATGGCTCCTGGCAAAGTCAGACCACGGATGAGCAGCGCAGTCATCATCACATAGGGGAAGGTGGCTGTAAAGTACACAACCTACGAGAGGAAGGCAGACAAAGACCGAACTAACGTACAATGATCTATGTAGTTAGAACTTTCAGGAGAGGATCGGCAAGATGTACGGACTGCAACTCAATATAGGTCAATAATCTTTTTTTTTTTTCCCTAGGCCTTTTGTTGGTCAATAATCTAATATAACTGAAATTTAACTAATTTAATTTAATCTAATCTAATCTAATGGAATCCAAACAAATCTAATTTAATTTAATCAGATCTAATTTAATCAAATCAAATCTAAACTAATCGAATCTAAACTAATCCAATCAAATCTAATCTAATCTAAACTAACCTAATTTAATCTAAACTAATCTAATATAATCTAATCTAAACTAATGTAATCAAAACAAATCGAAACTAATCGAAATGAATCTAAAGTTATCAAATCTAAACTAATTGAATCGAATCAAAACTAATCTAATTGAATCTAAACTAATCTAATCAAAACTAACTGAATCTAATCTAAACTAATCTAAATTAATCTACACTAATCTACCGGTAATAAAATCTAATCTAATCTAATAGAATAGAAAGTAATCTAATTTAATCTAAACTAATCTAATCTAATCTGATTTGATCTAATCTAATCTAATCTAATCTAATCTAATCTAATCTAATCTAATCTAATCTAATCTAATCTAATCTAATCTAATATACAGGGTGGTGAAGCAAAATTTACAATGAACATTTAGTTGTTTTTTCTCAACAGGCACTACGTCAGTTGTTTTGAAACCACACATATATTGATGTCATAATCATACCTAACACTATTATCCATACCTTTTCAGAAACTTTTGCCCATATGAGTAATCAGGAAAGCAAACGTCAAAGAGTGTGTGATTTGCTGAATGCACTCGTCACACCAAAGGAGATTTCAAAAATAGTCGGAGTGTCCATAAAGACTGTTTATAATGGAAAGAAGAGAAAGTCTGGAAGATACTATTAAAGAAGAATGGGAGAAGTTGTCACCCGAATATTTGAGGAACACTTGCGCAAGTTTCGGGAAGCGTGTGAAGGCAGTTATTGAGAAAGAAGGAGGACACATAGAATAAAAACATCTTCTATTATGTCAATTTTCTTGTGGCAAATAAATTCTCATGACTTTCAATAAACTAATTGGTCATACTTGAATCTAATCTAATCTAAACTAATCTAAAAAATGAATCTAAACTAATCTACTAGTCTACCGGTAATCAAATCGAATCTAAACTAATCGAATTGAATCGAATCGAATCGAATAGAAAGTAATCTAATTTAATCTAATCTAATCAAATCTAATCAAATCTATTTTGAGAAGCAATATTTGTTCACAGTTTGTTGGTGTTTGCTTGAACTAAAACACCATGCTCCTGTTCAAAACACTGTGCTGCATGGTTGACAATTTTAATAAGAACATTTTGACAAAAAAAGGACCTCTTTAGAGCACCATGTTTTCGATGTTCTCACTCACTTTTCCTGAAGACTTCACTCCTTTCCAGATGCAGAAGTAACAGACGATCCAGCTGAGCAGCAGGCATCCAGCCAGATCCCAGCGGACACTCCCGACCTCCTCCAGTCCTCCAGACAAACCCAGTACTCGTCTCCTGAACAGAACAAACCTTGGTCAGTCTGTTAAACCGCTGCTGCAGGTTTTCCATTACAGTATTTATGGACACGCACTGCCAGAATTCTTCCACTGAAGATGTTGCATTCTCAAAAACGAAGCCATTTGACGATCGATTCAGATGATTGTCAATGCAGTCGTCTTGGGGAAGAAAAATAAGAAATACGATTAGAAAACAGATTTGTAATAGATTACAAAAAATACTTTTCTGGAAGCTTTTTAATCAGAACAGTGTTGGTTTTTAAAAGCTCTCTCTACTTTAACCCTTTCATGCATAGTGGTCACTCCAGTGGACAGTTATTCTACTGCTGTTCTCTTGTATATTCATGGGTTTGTTGTTTTAATTTCATATCAGCCAACACAGTGGACGCTTATGCACCATCCCATACACTGCAATTGAAAACATTACTGTAACTTTGCTGTTCTTGATAAACTCAATCTAACATGTTCAAGTGTAAATCAGTTCCTTGTTATTGTTATTAGACTGTAATTAACAACAAGTTTTTTTTTTTTTTGGCATATTATGTCCATGAAGTGAGTAATGACTAGTATTAGAGTACACTACAAACAAAAAGTTAAGGATATTTATTTATTTATTTATTTATTTTTTTGTCTTTTTTTTGGTCATTTTTGCCATTTGTAAATAAAACTATGTCTGGTCATTTAAAAAAAAAAGTGTTTCAATTCAATTCACACACAAAAAAGTAAAACGCGTTGTGGAAGAATCCCAACTGAAAAAAATAACCCAAAAATTAAAAATATCCATAACTTTTTGTTTGTAGTGTATGCTAAAATGTGAGAAAACATCAAATTAGCAGCATTTAATGTTTTTATTTCATAGTTTTCACACAGTATATCAGTAAATACATGTTTCTTTGCTTCAAAAATTAAACACATGGTGTCCAGCTTGGTGGACATTTTTGCAACTCCATGAAAAATAGCTTCATAAAAAAAAAAAAAAAAAAAAGAAAATTTAATCGCATTGTTTTTTGATGCCCAAAGAGGAATAAAATAAAATCTTGATTAATGTTCTCATAATTCATGCATGAAAGGGTTAAGCACATTTGACTCATGGTAAAAACACAGGCCATACTAAATATCAATACAGTCATATGCTTGACCTCATATGTATTTAGCTATATATATATATATATATATATATATATATATATATATATATATATATATATATATATATATATATATATATAGTGTGCATATTAATACGTAATTACTTTTTTATTATTATTTAAACAATAAAGTTCTATTGAATCAAATCTAAATCAGTCAATCAAAGCCAAAACAGGTGAACACAAAATGACAACCAGAGCCTGGATGACTAATGGAAACAGTCCCAAACATATGAGTCTGCAAATGATTTCCAAATAGTCCCTCAGAAAAATAAAAACAGGTTTATAAAGTGTTGTGTGGCTGGTGTACCTGTGTTCCAGGTGTTGTTGCATCTGGCCCAGGGGAGTTCAGAGGTGAAGGAAGAGAAGAGGTAGAGGAAGGCCCAGGCCAGGATGACGATATAATACATCACAGTGTAAAGCATGATCACTTGACTCCCATAACCTAAACCTAATGACAAAATATGATAGAATGTCTAGGGGGAGAACGGGGTTGGTTGTCACACTCATCATATCTCAGCCAACAGGGGGCACAGTCACAAAATACTGGTTGTGAAATGATCAGAATTGGGAACAGTAAATGTATATAGTCCATGCTGGAGTGTGATGTTTAACCCTGAGGTGAGAGGATAGGACTTTTTTTCATGTCAGTTTGTAAATATTAAGCACTTTACTGTTTGGCTTCTGGGCTTTTACACAATAGGTTTCTAATGCTGCGTTTCCACTGCATGGTACCGGCTCGGCTGGACTCGACTCGACTCGGCTTGGCCTTTTTGCATTTCCATTACAAAAAAGGACCTGGAATCTGCTACCCGGTACTAGTTTTTTGGTATCACCACCAAGCGATACTAAACCGTGACATCTAACACTGCAGACCACTGATTGGTCACACAGTTTTCTCTGTGACCCACCGTTTTATAAAAAACAGATGCGGAAGTGGACAGTAAATATAGCGGTACATTAATCCACATGATAACAGCCCAAAACTACACCATGGTTGGTCGAGGAGATTCAGTCTTTGGTGGCCGACGTAAAAATTCTGAGGAGACAACGAACAAGTTTTCAGCAACTCTCTGAGCAGACGACACAGAAATAACGCGCCGCATCGCTATGACGTCCAGGTACTGAAAAGTCAGTAGTATGCTGTAATGGAAACGGTCTCCAGGAATACAGAGTCGAGTTGAGCTGAGCCGAGTCGAGCTGGTTCCACGTAGTGGAAACGCAGCATAACAAAGAAGTTGTTACCATCAAAAAGTATGAAGGGAAAGCTGTCATTTTAGTTGTCATTTGTTAACCAGCTAGTTGCTGGATGGTTGCTAGCTTTGTTACCAGCCTAAAGTTCCATTTGGGGTTGGTTGTCACATTTTAAGGGGGGTTGGTTGTCACATGTGATAACTTCTAAATGGATATGGAGAGAGGTTTTTCTGGCGATGGAATTTGCACCAGCTACCACAACGGACCGTCCCACCCCAGGTATGGAGTCTTGTGCACCCCTGTCCATTCCAGCTGCAGAGCTCAGTGCACCCGCGTCCACTCCAGCTCATCCCACTATACTATTCTGATTTCTCAGGTGTTTTGATGAAAACCTCAAGGATCTGCTGTTTCATGTGTCCTGTTTATGTTCCTTCCTGTTTATAATGTTTACACAAAAAATTAACTTGTAAATTTAATTCTGAAAGTTGCCATTCTTTTTTATACTTTTCCCATTGAAATAATATGGGACAACCAACCCTATAGTGTGTGTGTGTGTGTGTGTGTGTGTGTCAATGTGTCAGAGTGTTTTGATGGTTAATAAATCACTGATAATATAAGTTAAAAGAACGACAGGGATGTCTATTACAACCCAAGACTTTAAGCTTTACTGCAGTGTAGGAATAACTAGTCTAAGACGTGTTGCTCAGGAGATATTCACACAAAAACAAAAATTGTGACAAACATCCCCATTCTCCCCTAAACATGAATCACTTAAAAAAATGTACAAAGGAACTTTAGCTGAGGAGGAGTAGGGAAGAGGGTGGATGTTCACTCTGATGACGCTGGTGAATATTAGGCTGTACTTTAAGGTGGGAGGGTAGTAGAGCTGTCCTGGCTAATATGTAGTGGAAGGTATGTGTATTATGTATTTAATCTATTGTATTTATATAAACTAATATAGATAATTGAGATAATCATTTACAGTGCAGGTGTCAAACATGCGGCCTGGGGGCCAAATCCGGCCCGCCAAAGGGTCCAGTCTGGCCCTTGGGATGAATTTGTGAAATGCAGAAATTACACTAAAATATTAACAATCCTTTTAGTTCAGGTTCCACATTCAGACCAATTCAATCTCAACTGGGCAGGACCAGTAAAATACTATCATAATAACATATAAATAATGACAACTCCAAATGTTTCACTTTGTAAATGTAAATATTTTCATGTATTTACACTAAAACAAAGTATAATTTCATAAAAAAAAATGTGAATAACTTGAACAAATATGAACAACCTGAAATGTCTTAAGAGAAGTCAGTACAATTTTAACAATATTCTGTCTGTGATTAAATGTATTTGTAGATCCACTGTGATCTGTAAGTTATAATGTACATTTGTAAATGATAAACTGAGGCAGAATATTGTTAAAATTACACTTTTTTTCAGTTTGTTCATGTTATTCACATCTTTTGAAAGGATAGTTTATAGATGTAAACATTTTCATAATGTAAATTAACTTTTTTCGCTCTAAAACATAGAGAAAAGTTTGGAGTTGACATTCTTTATATATTATTATGTTATTATTTTACTGGTTCGGCCCAGTTCAGATCAAATTTAGCTGAATGTGGCCCCTGAACTAAAATGAGTTTGACACCCGATTTACAGCATCAATTATGAGGAAAATTGTATATAATTATAAATTTTAGCAGGTTGTATATTATATTCATATGGGTTCACATTTAGCACATATGTAGTAGATTATGATACAGAATTATATATATATGATAGTCATTATACTGACTGATCATTACATATATATATATATATATATATATATATATATATATATATATATATATATATATATATATATATATATATATATAGAGTGATATACTTTGGGTGTGGTATTATAAATAATAAGGTGGGATTAAATAAGTGTTTAACTTCTTCCACTCCTTTTCAGATGTGAAAATGACACTAAAATTGTATTAAATATTTCTTTTGTTTAATACTCTACATTTCTTTTTTGGGTTTCTTGGCTTATGTTGTTGATTTGCTTCAAGCATTTCCTTTTCTTGGTGGCGTATGTCCAAAATAAAACATTTATTTGCTCATTCCTTCAGAATATTCAAACAGAAAAAGATACATTTTTAACCCTCCGGTATCCCGTCCAGTAAGGCTCTTACTAAGCACCAAGTGGGCCTTTTTGGCACACTTGTGGAATAATGTCAAAAAAAAATTCATACAGTTTGTTTTTAATTCTTTTACACTTTTTTCTATTTCATCAACTTGAGCCATAAATAAAAATACCAAATACTCAATAACCGTCACATTTTTTAACCCTTTAAATGCTGTGTTTGTAGTGTAAACAAACCATTTTTTGGATGCAAAAAAAACACAAAAACTTATTTTTTTTCAATACATGACATAAAAAGTGGATCAGATATTATGTGATTTTATTGCCTGGCATATGTCAATGATTAACCCCAACACTGGTTAATTTGCATTATTATTTTTGGTGCTTGGTCAAATGTTCAAAAATACTAGCATCTGTCACCAAGTGTATGAAAAATGCACACCTATGAATCAAACTATTAAATATTTTATATTGATTTATTTTTCTGCTCTAATTTGATTTTATTTCTGTAAATCCAGGTCAGCCCTAATCGTACATATCAAATGGAAGAAATAGTGCGTTGTAGGCACACTTGGGAGACAGATGCTAGTCTTGTAATTTTCTTTTGTTTACAATGTGCACATTTTAGTTGGTGGCCAGAATTTTAAAGACCATGCAAAAATGAACAACTTTTGAATTCTAATCTTATTTAAATTGTGAAAAATAATATGAAGTTTTTTAACAAGAAGTGCAAAGTGTGCCTAAAAGGCGCACCCGGATACCGGAGGGTTAATAAACCATATTCTCCTATTTAGGGGTAAACTCAGTGACAGTACCTTCAAATAAAGGACATATTTTCCTCCAGCATGTGATTCCACCTTGACCTGTTAACTGTCCCATTGACACCTCCAGGAAAAATATGGGGATTCCACAGGTGACCAGGAACAACACGTAAGGCACCAGGAAAACACCTGAAATGGAACATAGTACAACATATGAACACATACTGTACATCTCTCTTCCTCATTAACCCTTTGATGCATGAATTATGAGGACCTTAGTCAAGATTTTTTTCCTGAGTGTTTTTATTCCTCTTTAGGCATGAAAAAAACTATGTGACTGAAATATTTTAATGAATCTATTTTTAACGGAGTTACAAAAATGTGCACTCAGCTGGACACCATGTGTTTAATTTGTAATAACGGGCGATAACGTAATAAATTTGCCATTTTTAAATGTAATAAGCCAGTAACATAATAACTGTCCAATAACGTAATAAAAGTCCTGAACCGATAATGTAATAACTTTTGGCCAATTACATGATAACTTATTACATTACTGGCAGGTTATTGAGAGAGAGACAGAAAGACAGAGAGAGAGAGACAGAGAGAGAGAGAGAGACAGAGAGAGAGAGAGAGAGAGAGAGAGACAGAGAGAGAGAGAGAGAGAGAGAGAGAGAGAGAGAGAGAGAGAGAGAGAGAGAGAGAGAGAGAGAGAGAGAGAGAGAGAAAGAGACAGAGACAGAGACAGAGAGAGAAATTCGATCACAGTTATATCTAATAAATGAAACTTAAATACAATGATATTAATATATTATTACGTTATTGGCTCAGTTCTTACATATGCAAAGAATTTTTTTGACCAAAACTTATTACATTATCGGTTCAGAATTTTAATACGTTATTGGCCTATTACAGTTTAAAAATGGCAAATTCATTACGTTATTGGCTGTTATTATGTTATTGGTCATTATTACGTTATTGGCTTCTACAAGCAAAGAAACATGTATTTAACATGTAATATCAGAAAATGATAAACTGTGAAAACTTGGGAATATATATATTTTTTAATGTGGCTAATCTGATGTTTTCTCACATTTGATCATACTCTAATACTAGTTATTACTCACTTCATGGAGATAGTATGCAAAAAAAAACAAAAAACAAAACTTTTTGTTTAAGAAATCTGTTAATTACAGTCTAATAACAACTAGCAATTGATTTACACTCAAACATGTTACTACAGATCAGGTTTATCGGAACAGCACAGTTACAGTAGTGGGATGAATGTCAGTGTATGGGATGGTGCATAAGCGTTCACTGTGTTGGCTGATATGGAACTAAAACAACAAAACCCATGAATATAGAAGAGAACAGCTGTAGAATAGATTTCCACTGTAGAGACCAGTATGTACGAAAGGGTTAAATATGGACTTAGTAAAGGACACTCAAGGACACTTCAGCTGTTTCTCAGTCTAAAGGATCCTTAATTCACACTTCATCACTTCATAGACCAGAGTGTTTCCATCTGATCAATTCCTCATGAATGAAACAGTCCAACAAGAGCAGAAAACACCCCAACAGTGAGTCAGATTAAATAGAAAACTAATAACATTTATAATGGCAAAAATAAAGAGAAGCCAGTTATTTGTTCTGCTACAACAATTAATGAATTGAATGTACATTTTTCCCAAAGGCTGATATCATTTTAATCCAAGCTCATGTGTCTGTGATTTCACTCCTCATTCATTCTTATTTCACTGCATGACTTAATGTTAGTAAATTCAGGAGAACTGTTTCTTCTACTAATCATATGAATCTTTAACCCTTTCACGCATGAATTATGAAAGCCTTAATCAAGATTTTTTTTTTTTTTTTTATTCCTCTAGGCCAGGGGTGTCAAACATGCAGCCCAGGGGCCAAATGCATCCCACCAAAGGTTCCAATCCGGCCCCTGGGTTGAATTTACAAAGTGCAAAAATTCCACAGTCAAGGCTGTGGAACTTATTTTAGTTCCAGTTCCACATACAGACCAATATGATCTACAGTCAAATAATAACAACAGAATAACCTACAAAAAATAATGATTCCATATTTTCTTCTCAGTTTGATGTGAAAAAAAAAAAATTACACTATGCGTATAAATAATGACAACTTCAAATTTTTATCTTTGTTTTAGTGCAAAAAAATAACATTAAATTATGAAAATATTTAAATTTACAAACTGTCCTGTAACAATAAAATGTGAATAACCTGAACAAATATGAACAACCTGAAATTTCTAAAGAAAATTAAGCTCAATTTGAACTATTTTCTGCCTGTTCCTCGGGGTTTAGTGTCTTTGTAGATCTGATCCATAATGTACATGTAGAAGTGATAAGTTGAGGCAGAATATTGTTAAAATTGTACTTATTTTTCTAAAGAAATTTCTTTTTTTTTTCCAGGTTATTCTCATCTATTTTGTTTGGATAGTTTATAAAAGTAAATATTTTCCTCATTTAATAGGGATTTTTTTTGCTCTAAAACAAAGACAAAAATTTGGAGTTGTCATTATTTATAGGTTATTCTGTTATTATTTTACTGGTCCGGCCCACTGGAGATCAAATCAGGCTGAATGTGGAACCTGAAAGAAAATGAGTTTGAGACCCCTGCTCTTGGCATTAAAAAAACAAAGTGATTGAAAGTGTTTTTTAAGAACCTATTTTTCATGGAGTTGTAAAAATGTCCATTCATCTGGACACCATGCATTTAATTTTTGAAGCAAAGAAACATATTTACTGATATACTGTGTGAAAACTATGAAATAAAAACACTTTTAAAGCAGCTAATCTGATGTTTTCTCACATTTTAACATATTCTGATGGAGATAATACGCAAAAACCCCCCAAAAAACTGCTAATTACAGTCTAATAACAATAACAAGTGATTTCCACTCAAACATGTTAGTGCAGATCAGGTCACAGTAACGGTATGAATGTCAGTGTATTATGGGATGATGCATGAGCGTCCACTGTGTTGGGTGATATGGAACTAAAACAACAAAATCTATGAATATATAAGAGAACAGCTGTAGAATAACTGTCCACTGAGGTGACCAGTATGCATGAAAGGGTTAATCGTTTTATCTATTCGGTGTGGTTGAAATCGATTCTTTTTTAATTTAGCTGCTGTTTCAAAGATTCAACCAGAGGATTGTGGGTAACTGAACAGCTCTGAAGATGTCGAGGATCTACAGACGTGTCCTCTCCTACAGAAGGCCTCAGTCCTGGGAAGGATTCTAGACGTTGGAACTGTCCTCCAGTAAAAACCAGATGAGACGGTTTAATGTTAATGATTCCCTGAGGGATCCTTCCTTGTGGTTGAGAAACAGCCTTAGATGTATCCGGGATCAGGGGTCAGGGGTCAAACCACCAACCCTCTGGTTTATGGATGACATGCTCCTCCTACTGACCCTCAACAAGCCCTTGAATATCTCAAAATATCTTTGTTTGGCAAATAATAAAACTGAGCAGGTATCCTACTCCATGTGGGACTGTATGGTATTTCTATTTGTTGTCCCATGTGTCCACATACGGACATAATATTTGGCATTTCGACACATTTTGAAGGGAAACACAAATGTGTTGTCACATAAAACATTGTAACCTGAGCTTCCTTATTTGCTAACGTTAATCAGCTTCACATCTTCCCTCCACACACTGAGGACCTACTATAACACAGGTGTCAAACATGTGGCTCGGGGGCCAAATCCGGCCCACCAAAGGGTCCAGTCTGGCCCCTGGAATGAATTTGTGAAATGCAAAAATTACACTGAAGATGTTAATCATTTTAGTTCAGGTTCCACATACAGACCAATTTAATCTCCAGTGGGTCGGATCAGTAAAATACTATCATAACCTATAAATGATCACAACTCCAAATTTTGCTCTTTGTAAATGTAAATATTTTCATGTCATTTTACTGTATTTACACTAAAACAAACATTTCACAAAAACATGAATAACCTGAACAAATAGGAACATTGTAAAATGTCTGAAGTGTAATTTTAACAATATTCTGTCTGTTATTAAATCTTTTGTGTATTTGTTGATCCACTGTGATCTGTAAATTGTAATTTACACGTTTAAATGATAAACTGAGACATAATATTGTTAAAATTGCACTTAGTTTTCTTAAGAAATTGCAGTTTGTTCATGTTATTCACATTGTTTTAAAGGATAGTTGGTAAATGTAAACACTTTCATTGCATAATTTTACTTTTTTTACTCTAAAACATAGAGGAAAGTTCGGGGGTGAGATTATTCATAGATTATTATGTTATTATTTTACTGGTTTGGCCCACTGCAGATCAAATGTGGCTTAATGTGGCCCCTGAACTAAAATGAGTTTGACACCCCTGTACTATAACATATACAGCTGTGCTCATAAGTTTACATACCCTGACAGAATGTGCATGGGACGGTCTTGGATGTTCCAACATGACAATGAGCCAAAACACAAGGCCAAGTCCACCTGTCATTGGCTACAGCAGAATAAAGTGAAGGTGAAGGAGTGTCCATCTCAGTCTCCTGACCTCAATATCATTGAGCCATTTTGGGGAGGTCTCAAACATGCAGCTCATGCAAGAAATCCCAAAATCTTAAAGCAGTGGTGTCAAACTCATTTTAGTTCAGGGGCCACATTCAGCTAAATTTAATCTGAAGTGGGCCAAACCAGTAAAATAATAATCTAATAAAATATAAATAATATTAACTCCAAACTTTTCTCTATGTTTTACAGTGA
This sequence comes from Sphaeramia orbicularis, assembly GCF_902148855.1. Lineage (NCBI taxonomy): Eukaryota > Metazoa > Chordata > Actinopteri > Kurtiformes > Apogonidae > Sphaeramia > Sphaeramia orbicularis. The sequence continues at coordinate 16,503,098 of NC_043973.1, read as the reverse complement.
AAAACATAAATTTACATTATGAAAAAGTTTCCATCTACAAACTATCCTTTCAAACAATGTGAATAACATGAACAAACTGAAAAAATAAGTGTAATTTTAACAATATTCTGCCTCAGTTTATCATTTACACATGTACATTATAAATTACAGATCACAGTGGATCTACAAATACACAAAACATTTAGTCACATAGAATATTGTTAAAATTGTATTTACTTCTCTTAAGACATTTCAGATTGTTTATATTTGTTCAGGTTGTTTGCATTTTTTGCAAAATTATACTTTGTTTTAGTGGAAATACATGAAAATGTTTACATTTACAAAGAGAAAACTTTGGAGTTGTCATTACTTCTAGGTTATTATGAAAGTATTTTATTGGTCGTGTCCACTTGAGATTGAATTGGTCTGAATGTGGAACCTGAACTAAAAGGACTGTTAATATTTTAGTGTAATTTGTACATTTCACAAATTCATCCCAAGGGCCAGACTGGGCCCTTAGGCAGGCCACATTTGGCCCCCAGGCCGCATGTTTGACACCTGTGTCTTAAAGGAACTGAAGGTGTTTTGCCAAGAAGAATGGGCCGTTTTACCATCTGAGAAAATAAAGAGCCTCATCCACAACGACCACAAAAGACTTCAAACTGTCACTGATGTTAAAGGAGCCAATACAGAGGATTAAGAACTAGGGGACGTCAACTTTAGATCAGGGTCATTTGGAAAGGTTCTGTTGTCAGTATGATTTAAAAAGAGTAAACGTATTTGTTTGATAATAAATGGCTTCATCCAACCACTAACCATGTGTCAAAGAAAAGTTTTTGTATTATCATTCATATTCTCTGAGAAATGACCAAAGAATCATGAATTCTGCTAGAATATGTAAACTTATGAGCACAACTGTATTTATTAGATTTTATTTTTGTTTTAAGTTTGACACTATAACAAAATAGACTGTTGCCCACAAAGTTGTAATTAAATATTTTTACCTTTTTTGATGAAATGATTGTGACAATATGATTTATTCTTGATAAAGTGTAACTGGGACTCAGTATATAATCATTAAACCTGGTTAAAGGTGATACTGACGTGTGTAAATAGGTATAAAATGAGGAATGTGACTGAAAACAACACTATTCCAACTTTATGGACAACAGTGTATATGACTATGACCTTTCATTTTTAATCCTACCTCCTCCATTTTTGAAGCAGAGGTATGGAAATCTCCAAACGTTTCCCAGGCCGATGATTTCTCCAACGACTGCCAGCAGGAACTCCCTCTTATTGGCCCACTGGCCTCTCTTCTGCGTCTCCATTTGGATCAGTCACCTGCAGCTGGAAAAAACGGATATCTTCTGCTGTTAATTAAAGATGCTCTGTATCATTTACACATGCTCTTGTCTTTATATTAAGTTTTTCCAGAGCTGGTCCTGTCCTGACGACATTTTTATGCTAATGGGATATAGTGTTGCAACTACTGCTGTTGCTGTAGAGGAGCAGAACAGAGGAACCTAAAAAATTGGAGTTGTTAATTCCCCAAATAATCAGGTCCAGCCTGAGCTCTGGTGTTGTGCTCTTCTGTTTTATTGTTTATTTGTGTACTTTGTATGTGTTGACTTTGTATGACTGCTACCTTGACAATGTCCCCCCTGCTAACCAGAGTTCTGAACTCAATGGGACTTCCTGGTTCATTTAAATAAACAAATGAATGATGACTTGAATAAATATATTATTGAAGTGTGTATGGGTACTTTGTATACCCTGGGTTACTTTTTCTTTTTTACTTTTTGGCATATTACAATGTAATTTTAGCGCATAGTCTCATTATTGAAATTGTGACTTTTTTCATCTCACTGCCATAAAAATCATACTATTATATATACAGTACATATACATTATATTGTATTATATTATATTATATTGCATTATATTTACATTTACATTTATGCATCTGGCAGACACTTTTTCCAAAGCGACTTACAGGGGAAAACCAATCAAATCAATCAATCAATCAAATTTTATTTATATCGCACCAGATCACAACAGAAGTTATCTCATGACACTTTATATATAGAGTTGGTCAAAACCAGACTCTAAGCCAATTTACAGAAACCCAACAGAATCCTCCAGGAGCAAACACTTGTGACTGGTGACAGTGGAAGGAAAAACTTCCCTTTAACAGCAGAAACCTGGAGCAGACCCAGACTCCTGGAAGATGGCCGTCTGCCATATATTATATTATATTATATTATATTATATTATATTATATTATATTATATTATATTATATTATATTATATTTAGTGCTGTCAAATGATTACAATTTTTAATCAGATTAGTCACAGGGTTGCTGTGGATTAATTTAGATTAATCATGATTAAATATCATTCATTTTTAATCTATATTAATCATGTTTCATTTTGCATGAGCAAACAGACTCAAGAAAGAAGGGAATATATATGCACTTAACATGTTTATTAAACGCCTTCAACAGTTTCAACAAAACAACGTGAAATAAAACAACTTGAAACAACTGTTCTTATTGGATGGTTCTGCTGCCTGTCACTACCGGGTCAACTGTCCATTTGCACATGCACGACGATAACTCTACTTGGACAAACTGCCCCAAATGCACTGCCAGAGATATTCTGAGTCATTCTGTGCTGCAGATGGGTTAATTGCATTGAAATTTTTTATCAGATTAATCATGATGATGGATTAATCTGAGTTAAGACGTTAATTTTGACGGTCTTAATTATATTATATTATATTATATTATATTATATTATATTATATTATATCAAAGTAGTACACACACTTTAAGTATAAGTGACAATCCAATCACACTCCAGATTTCTGACAAACATTTTAAATCATACAGGGAAACTGTGGAACAGTACAGTCGAACTTTGGTTGTATTATTGTAACACTCTTGGCTCAAACATAAACTGTCCCTACTGTGGTTGAATGCACCAATAAAACAAATTCTCCTGACCTTTGACTCTTTGTTCATCATACTAACATGTGCTTTGTTTACCAATAACAAAGACTTGTTTTTAACCACCAGTAGGAGCTGAGTGGTTTTTACAGTTGTGGTTTCTGCATAGTGCAGTGCTTCCCAACCTTTTCTGTCTTGTGACCCCATTATAATATCACAAATTTGTGGCGACCTTAGACGTTCAAAACAGAGACTTTTTTTTTTTTGCTAAAATTAATTAGTTTCTCATCATGTAATAGTTTGCTATACTATGTTGCAAATAAATGTTCATGTTAGATGACATTTAGACTATATAATGTATATTATTATGGACGGAGGCAGAAAAGCCAGGTGTAGATTACTGCACAAAGTGAGAATTTGATTTTCCTTGGTCAGGATATGTACAGTCAGTCCAGCTTGGATTTACAAGGCTGACAATTAATACTGAACAAACAAGAACTCAAACTATGAATTATGAAAGAGCTGCAGCATCTGAAACCGACCACAATGAACATTTGACAGATAAACAGTACCACACTGCTTCAGTTTCAGCTTCAGAGTTTGTCATGTGTTTTATGGATTGGGATTGTCTCTCTCAACTCACCATATATTTTTATTAGTAAGTTTTGGTTGTTTTTTATCAATTACGAGAAACTTCAGGCGCCCCCATTTGAATTCCAGGTGACCCCACCTGGGGTCCCGACCCCAAGGTTGAAAAATATTGTTTAATACATATGAAGAGGTCATCTTAATATGATTATGGAAGTAAATCTGTCTCATCAGATTTTGAATTATAAAAGCCATTGAATTTCTAGCACTGAATTTTTTTGCACTGAAAGTAAGTATCTGAATTTTTTTTGCACTAAAATTAAGCATATGAATTTGTTTTTTTTCAACTGAAATTAAGTATCTGAATTTTTTGTCTCTCAATTTGACAATGTTCATGCATTTAGAATTAAAAAAAATATTCAGATTCAAAAAATTCAGAAGTAAAAAATTCAGATGCAAAAAATTGAGATCACACATCCGGGACACCAAGGGTAAGCAATGATTCTACCTCAAGTCAAACCAACAGCCAGCCAATAGAGTTATGTTAGGTTGGTCATGTGACACCGAAAAAATTCAGATACTTTGTTTAGGTGCAAAAAATTTCAGTGCTAGAAATTCAGTGGCTTTTATAATTCACAATCTGATGAGACATATTTACTTCCATATATGATCTAAAATCAGAAGAATCATAAGAACTTGCCTGTACATTGTCATCCACAGCCACAGACCGAGTGTCTTCAGTGAAGATCACAAACTGCGATCTTTAACCAGATATTGACTTTGTATGTGAATTTCTGTCACCTTTAGATGCATTTGACCAGAAGAGGCGGAGTGCCCCTGGTCGCTCATCTGTCAATCAGTGCACAGGGGGCTTGTGGGTCATCGAGCTTCTGCTTCTTAAATAAACAGTGTTTATTTATTTACTCATTTTCCACTGTATTGTTAAACAGTGACAGGTCATCTATTTAGTTTCAGATTTTGGTGGGTTTTTTTACCCCTGATCTCAGCTCCTGCAGCTTTAAGTAAATAAAGAATCACTGTTAGTTACACATGAACACTGGTGACTGTGCTGTGGACATTGACAGACAGAGTTAAGATGAGTTCCAACTGTGTTATTTTGGCCAATATGGCTCTTACCCCTTATATGGTGTTTGGGTCTGTGGGACCTGTTTTCATTTTTTATTAAAAGAAAAATGATAAGTAATTATTTGTTTATGAAATTTTCCTCTCATATCTTGATTATGTTACATTTTATTAAAATGTCAAAATAAAAACGAGTAGAACTTTAAATCCGGAATGTGATCTAACAAAGGCAAATATTAAACATATACTGCTTTTTATGTTGCTTGTAATTGGGATGACGTAAATATCTGTTGAGTATTTTAGCATAAAATTGTTTGATTATGTTGAATTAAAAACCCACAAATGCAGCGGGTCCACCACACCCACAAACACTGGCTGAATGACAAAAATATGAACCCCACGCAAGGGTTAATTCTGCTATTATACAGGAGTTGAGAGTTGTTTTGTTATTTTGGGCAAAAAAATAACTTTCTATGCATTTTGTCATCTAAATAGAGATCACTTTTGTGTGTATATCTGTTGCTTTTATGTGTCATATTTACTTTTATTAACTGGTGCATTTCATTCTGCACACATGTTTTATAAAGCAAGAAAGTGAAATAAAAAGACAAGCAGCCATGTGAGCTGAAAGCTTATTTCCTCATAAACACCTCTTCTTTAAAAGGATCCTTCAGGTCTCTGCAGGTCCAGACAGAAACAAATCTGTTTATTAATAATCAGTGGAAGATGGAATTTTCCCAGCCAGTCAACGGAATATAATGCTGCCATTGTACACTTCCCAATAAGGAGGAGTAAACTGTACGTTCTACTATTCCCAGTGGCCTGAGATCTTAGTAGTGGAGGACAAAACTAAAGAAGGATACCAGATCAGTTATTAGACATTACAAATAAAACAAATGAGACCTGGGAAAAATTATTGATATTAATTTTTACCGAAAAGTTGAATGTAAATCTGCACAAGTCAGGTTTTTTCAGAGCCAACACCTTCAATGGCTGTCAGTGGTATTGAAATTTCAATATACTTCCACATCAGCTTCAGTTGGAGTCATGGTCCTTGAAAAATAATACAGTAACATTCAAAGAGATTTAAAATTTTTGCTTTCAGAACAAATTGAGTCATTGTCTTTTGGGTCCTATTAATACATATTTACTATTTGTTAATTTAGTCTGTAAAGTTACAGCGCTACATGCAAGGGTAGACATTGAATCACTGTATATGCCATTATGTAGAGTGTTACATGTGAAGCTCCATAATAACTCAAATCGAGAATTATTTTTACAAGTTTTCTTCATATTTTATTGTTTGTGCATTGATACAGAAACTGGATTGTTGTGTTTTTTTATTTGCAATAATGACCTAAAATATTTTCTGTTGATCTGGATAATTTGTGTTGCTATGAGAACTTTAGTCATGTTAATTTTTACCTCCGCCAAGGAGGTTATGTTTATGTCGGCGTTGGTTTGTTTGTCTATCTGTCTGTTTGTCTGTCTGATTGTGTGCAGTATAACTCAAAAAGTTATGGATGGATTTGGATGAAAATTTCAGGAAATGTTGATACTGGCACAAGGAACAAATGATTAAATTTTGGTGGTGATCGGGGGAGTGGGGGGGCCACGGGGGCCCACTGATTGGCCTTGGCGGAGGTCTGCGCTGTCTTTTCAAGAAAAGCACTCGTAGAGCGCAGACCTCCACCAAGCCCAATCAGTGGGCCCCCGTGGCCCCCCCACTCCCCCGATCACCACCAAAATTTAATCATTTGTTCCTTGTGCCAGTATCAACATTTCCTGAAATTTTCATCCAAATGCGGGGCACTGATCTGTCTTGGCGAAGGTCTGCGCTCTCCGAGTGTTTCTAGTTTTAAAAGACTTTATCTGTTTTATTTATAGGGATGGAAATTGTTCCCAGTAGCTCAATTCCTTGGAATCGTTTGCCTGCAGGCTTAACGATTCTACTTATTATTCATTGCATATGTGTGATTACATCACACACATGCTGCACTGTTTCGGTTTGGAATGAAGCCAACATGGGACTGAGGCAGAAACGCTCCAAAGTATGGCTATATTTCATGTGAAAAGATGACACCAGGGCCATTTATAACACTTGCAAAATTTCCATTTCTTCAAAGGGGGGAAATCCCTCCAATATGCTAAAAAAATTGTCCACACAGCATGCAATCCATTTGCAGGAATGTCACGTGTTTGATACGCTACTTAGCGACATTTGTGAATCTAACGGCAGAGCAAACACCAGCCTGGTCTGGTTCTTCGGGGGGGGGGGGGGGGGGGGCACATCCTGCCCCCTCAAATAAAAGTCTCTGAAAGTAGGGAAAAGGAAAATGAGGTGCACAACAATGGGAGACATAGAGGAATTAGTGAAGTGTCTTAAGTTTCACTTTGCACAGTTGTATGGTGTTTTGGTGGTGGCCCCCAAAAAGCTAGAAACGGCCCTGTTGTTATATATGGGTTACACCTAAGCAGTGATTAATCCTTCAGCAATTATGCAGTTTCTCTGCTGGCATTAACCAATGTGCACAGAGAGATTTTCAGACCTGCCCCTGATATGTATGCCTTGGTAGGCAATCGCAACTCACAGTTGGCCAACCACTTCAGAGAACAATAAAGTGCAACTGTCGGATTACATCTGTTTACTGCCAAACTACAGAGAAGACCTTAAATACAGGTAGGTTTGTTTGTATTACATCTTACTTTTTGCATTACTGCTAATAAGTATCTGCAGAATATTAGAAACCCAGAGGAATAATGACTAGATTCACTTTATTGATATTCTAAGATTAAAAAAACAAGAGCTCCAATAAGTCTGCCCTTCACTGCAGCTGAGATCTGAACAAATACAAACAGATTAAAGAAAAATTTTACTGAACAGATAAATATTATCAGTTTTAAAGTAACATGCTTTGGTTTGACAAAACTAAACCTTAACACTAGGTATCTGGTTTTGACCACGTACAGACAAACGGACAGACAGAATGCAACACACACATTTTCTATGTTCTTCTACTACTTTTGACTTTGTACTACAAGTCATTTTATATTTATTTGAAGTATAATGACAGCACTGTAAAAATCAAAACCATACCAAGATAATTTTCATTTGTTTCATTGGCAGATTTTTTTTTGCTTAATTCAAGATTTTTTTGCTTAATTCAAGCAAAAAAAAAATCTGCCAATGGAACAAATGAAAATTATCTTGGTAAGAATTCTTGAAAAAAGATTTTCAAGATCTATTGTCTAAAAATAAGTTCTTATATCTCACTGAAAAGTTACTCTTTAGGTGATTATGTCTTATTTTAAATGTTATGAGATATTTTGACTAGAAATGAGAGAAATGCACTTGGCAAGATTTAGATTTTTTTCCAGTGAGGAGAAGAGCTGCAAGCAATAACAGAAAATGTGCAGTCATTTTAAATAATTGCTTATCATTCATGTTCCAGCACGACTCATCTATGGAATCAACAAACAATCCAGAGAAGAATCTGATGAGGGATGGTAACAGTCCACATCAGCTCAAGGAAAAGACTAAGCAGAGAGGCCAATGGGCCAATAAGAGGGAATTCCTCTTAGCCGTCATTGGAGAAATCATCGGTCTGGGGAATGTTTGGAGGTTTCCATATCTCTGCTTCAAAAATGGAGGAGGTCGTCTGTTACAGCTTTACATTTCATTTTTGTTCAGTGAATTTTTGATACATTGTAAATATACACTGCCTGGCCAAAAAAAAGTCACCACCAAAAAATGGACCGCCGTTAGCTTTGATTACGGCACACATTCACTGTGGCATTGTTTTGATAAGCTTCTGCAATGTCACAAGATTTATTTCTGTCCAGTGTTGCATTAATTTTTCACCAAGATCTTGTAGTGATGATGTAGAGGCTGACCACTGTCCAAAGCCTCCTCCAGGACATCCCAAGGATTCTCAGTGGAGTTCAGGTCTGGACTCTGAGGTGGTGAAAAGGATGCCTCATGCTCCCTGAACCACTCTTTCACAATTTGAGCCCGATGAATCCTGGCGTTGTCATCTTGGAATATGCCATCAGGGAAGAAAAAAATCCACTGATAGAATAACCTGGTCACTCTGTATATTCAGGAAGTCAGCTGACCTCATTCTATGGCCACATAATGGTGCTGAACCTAGACCTGACCAACTGCAGTAACCCCAGATCACAGCACTGCCCCCACAGGCTTGTACAGTAGGCACTAGGCATGATGGGTAATCACTTCATCTGCCCATCACTTTGGAACAGGGTCAGTCTAGATCAGGGGTGTCAAACTCATTTTAGTTCAGGGGCCACATTCAGCAAGATTTGATCTCAAGTGGGCCGAACCAGTAACATAATCTAAATAATAGGATAAGAACTGATAAATAATGTCAACTCCAATGTTTTCTCTATGTTTTTGAGTGAAAAAAGCAAAATTCCTTAATGAAAATATGTACATGTATGAAATGCACTTGAACATAACATGAACAAATATGAACAACCTGAAAGTTCTTAAGAAAAATAATGGCAATTTTAACAATATTAACGCCTCAGTTTATCATTTATACATGTGCATTACAACTTACAGATCACAGTGGATCTACAAATATGCAAAATATTTAACAACAGACAGAATACTGGTAAGATTCCACATACCTCAGACTTTTTTGTTCAGGTTATTCACATTTTTTGTAATAGTCCATAAATGTAAACATTTGTGTAATTTTGTTGTTTTCACACTAAAACAAAGGGGGGAAAATGGTTTTCACTATTTATAGTTTATTATGATAGTATTGTACTGGTTCTGACCTACTTTAGATTGAACTGACTCAAAATAAATTTAACATCCTTGATTGTTAATATCTTCAGTGTAATTTTGCATTTCACAAATTCATCCCACGGGCCGGACTGGAGCCTTTGGCGGGTCGGATTTGGCCGCCGGGCCGCATGTTTGACACCTGTGGTCTAGATTAATCAGACCACATGACCTTCTTCCATTGCTCCAGAGTCCAATCTTCATGCTCCCTAGCAAATTGAAGCCTTTTTTTCTGGTTAGCTTCACTGATTAGTGGTTTTCAGCTGTTCAGTCCCAATCCTTTGAGTTCCCTTCACATTGTGCATGTAGAAATGCTCTTACTTTCACTATTAACCCTAGCCCTGAGTTCTACTGTTGTTTTTCTTTGATTTGATTTCACCAAACGTTCAAGTGATCGCCGTTCACGATCAATCAAGATCTTTTTCTGACCATATTTCCTCCTCAAAGATGATGGTACCCCCCTATCTTTCCAGTTTTTACCCCTTGGCCGAGGGGTATTGTAGTCATTTTCTCATCAGTCTGTCCATTCAATGACATAATCACATTATCTGAAGAATGCATTGAGATATCTGCACCAAATTTATACTGTGGATGTATCTTGGCATGGAGCAGAAGCCTCTTAAAAATAGATGACCTTGATCTACTTTTTCAAAGTCAAATGGTGACATGTCTTCTCAACAACATAATCAGATTATCTGAAGTATGCATTGACATATCTGCACCAAATTTATACTGTGCATGTATCTTTTCATGGAGCACAGCCCTATTGAAAATAGGTCACCTTGACCTACTTTTTCAAGGTCAAATGGCCTTGTGCAGTTATAATATCTGAGTACTGTCAAATATAAATATGTATGTAATAAGTTTTACACAAGAACAATCTAATCTAATTTATAGGGCAGTAACTTTCAACAAAATCTTACACTATATTTGGCCGAGGGGTATTATAAATGCATAGCACCTTATGTTTAATAATGCTGGACAGTTCCTAACCCAATTTTAGTCATTTCTGCAATCTCCTTAGATGTTTTCTCTGCTTGATGCATGCCAGTGATTTGACCCTTCTCAAACAGACTAACATATTTTCCATGACCACAGGAAGAGTCTTTCAACATGGTTCTCTAAGAAATGAGAAGCTACTCATTACATCAGTTATGGTTAAATAACTTGATGCCAGCTGAAAGATAATCGCCCATGCAGTTATTATCCAATACGAGGCTCGTACCCATTTGCTTGGTTAAATCCAGGTGGCAACTTTTTTTTTGGCTAGGCAGTGTATTTCTCTGTGTAATGTGTTGTTGGTCGTTTCTGCAGGAGTTTTCCTGGTGCCTTATATCTTGTTTCTGGTCACCTGTGGAATCCCCATCTTCTTCCTGGAGGTGTCAGTGGGACAGTTAACTGGTCAAGGTGGAGTCACATGCTGGAGGAAAATATGTCCTTTATTTGAAGGTACTGGAACTCAGCTACATGTTCAGCACACCGAATTTTAACAACTGAAATATGTGCATTACTACTTCTTTACTTCATGTTGAATTATTACTATAATTGTTTCATTAGGTTTAGGTTACGGGAGTCAAGTGGTCATGGTTTACACTGTGATTTATTATATCGTCATCCTGGCCTGGGCCTTCCTCTACCTCTTCTCTTCCTTCACCTCTGAGCTCCCCTGGGCCAGATGTAACAACACCTGGAACACAGGTACAAACTACAACCTACATGTGGACACTGAGCAGACTGACAGCAGTGGCTAAAGCTACAGGAGTCTAGAGTTTCATTGCTTTTGGTATTTGTCATGATATGAAGTCTGATTGTGTACAATTGAAGACATCTGTTTTGTTAATTCATCACATCATTTACCTAATCATCACATAAATGTGAGTTGTACTATTGTCACCATGCTGATGTTTGTACACACTGAGTTTCTCCATGGTTCTCTGTGTTCTCTTGCATTAACCATCTGTAGTTTCTCTAACATGGTTTTGTTCTCCCACTGTAAGACAACTGTGTTGATTCTGGTGACAATGACTCAGCGTACGGTCATCTCAACCAAAATGTGACATCATCAGTCAAAGAATTCTGGCAGTAAGTAGGTTATTATTAATTTAAGTGTGGACAGTTTTTATCACTTGACACTTGAAGTTGTTTCCTCACATAGTTTTTCTTTGTGTTTTTAGGAGACGGATCCTACGTTTGTCTGATGGGATTGATGAGATAGGGGACATGTGTTGGGACCTGGTTGGGTGTCTTCTTCTTAGCTGGATCGTCTGTTACTTCTGTATCTGGAAAGGCGTCAAGACTTCCGGAAAGGTAAGAATGAGTCTTTAAAACAGAAAACCTGACCTGGAAATTCATCTGTTATTAACCACATCAGTGCATCTGTCTCAGGTTGTCTACTTCACAGCTACTTTTCCTTATTTGATGTTGATTGCGTTGCTGATCAGAGGTGTGACTTTACCTGGAGCCATAGACGGGATCAGGTTTTACCTCGCACCTGATCCCACACGTCTGACAGATCCACAGGTGAGTAAAAAACACATTCTATTTTGACAGTAAAGCTTACATGTATTTAAGTAACAAATAAAGAATGTACAGTAAAAATTCACTTGAATAAACCATTTCAGATGCAGATGTTACTGCCAGACTTTGGGATTTGACTTGAAAACATTTTCTCCCCTTTAAATAAACCCTAAAATATATTTTTTAAAAAAGTTAACTGTACAGATTGATGTAAAATAAAGCTTCTCTTTTTATATAAACTTTGATTTCCATCTATTAAATAATTAAAGATCGAGTTTCAAGTACATAAATACACATATTAATGAACAAAAGTGTTTTAATTATGGAAGTGAATATAGACACTGATTAGAGGTTTTAATAACACCATGAAGATAAAAGTGTGAACATAAAAATATCTCTGCCTGTATTAAACAGAACTGAACGTCTGAGGTTTTAAATCTATAAATCAATAGATCATCATCACTGCTCATGTACAATGTCTGTGTTACTGAAAATATTCAGTAACACAGACTTTATATTTAATAATAAGGGTGACTATTAGTAAGGGTGCGACTACACCCTAAAAACTGCAAGTTTGGAAAAGTTAAGTCTTTGCATTTGCTGATTTACTGTATTTTGTGCTCATTTAGTGGAACGTGTGCACATGTTCCACCAAAACATCTTCTGTCCTGACACTATTTTGCAAATACATTGCTGTGTCCTGCACTCAATACCACCGAAGAATTAGCCAAGAAATCAGACAACTGTTATTCTGGGACGATAGTGGAGGGTGCAACACTGACCTACAGGAAAGTGTGGGGATAGATCTGGATATGTGAGACATGAAACTCAAATAAGGAATCAACAAATCTATGGAGAGAAATTAGTTTCTTTATTCATCAATCAAAAAGAATAGATTTGCAACCAAAAAAGAGATTTGAGAGCAACAGATATTAAGTGGCAGTCAAAAAAAAGATCATTTTGCTTATAAATTAGTCCTCTTTGCTTGTGAGGTAAAAACTTTTGCTTGAGACTTCAAAAGTTTTGCTTGAAAATCACCCCTATTTGTTTACAACTTAAAAAGTTTTGCTTGCGAATTAAATGGGCTGGACCTATGCTGATGGATGAAAGAGGAGTTTCGTTTGGTGGATTTGACCTGGCTCCAGCGCCGGTGTTCTGAAAATCCTTCCTACCCGTCGAGATATGCTACCAAGCCTCACTGCGCATGCTCAAAACACAAATACGTCATCTCTCAGGGCTTGGTCAGAGATTTCTCCTACCGGTCAGCTGTGAATCAGAAAAACGGTAAGTGTTTAACGTTTTCTACTTAATTTAACGCAATGCCGATTTCTAACCTTTGTTTTAGTCTTTGACCGATTCAACTAATTGTTATTGGCTTGTTTTGAATAATAAAATTGTATAAGCTGTCTAAGCATGGTGTTATTTTGCGGACTCGGTCTGTCATGCAGTGTATGTACAGCACCGTCATTTGATATCGCCAGTAAAAGTTCTGTTTGGAATACTTCTGCATTTCAGTCTTTCAGTCATTTGAATCAGCTAACTTATGCTGGGTAAATGAGCGAATTTAACCACCTATGAGAAACAACTGCATCGCCATGTTCAAGCTAGCACTGTGACACATTGTGCAGATATGGTCTGAGCATGTGGTTATGTTTACCTCCGCCAAGGGGTATTGTGATCACTTTACTTTGTGTGTGTGTTTGTTTGTTTGTTTGTTTGTTTGCTAGCAAGATAACTCAAAAAGTTATGGACGGATTTTCAGGAAATTTTCAGGAAATGTTGATACTGGCACAAGGTACAAATCATTAAATTTTGGTGGTGATGGGGGGGGCGGGGGGGGCAGATCTATATTGGCGGAGATCTGCGCTCTCCGAGTGCTTTTCTTGTTGTTAATGTTGCCTACTTGGCTTGTTCCTCATTGTGAACTGTACCAGAACAGAAATGATGTACAGCTGTCTTTTGTAGGGATGGAAGAGAAGTTTGATCAAGTTCATGCTTTCCTCTCTGCGGGGTCATACCCCAGAGACTACGGCAAATCTAAGAGGCAAAACCTGAGGAGGTATGCCTCCAAATTCACATTGAGAGGTCAGTAGTTTCCTTAAAATCATAATAAATCTTAAATGTACTCCCATGCATTAGTAATTAATTTAAGTGCAATTCTTGTAATTATGATTCTTATAATTATTTTAATGTAGATGGAGAGCTCTTTTTTGGCACAAGGCGAGCTGTCAAATCCAAAGAAGAGATGAGGAGACTGTTTGCAGAGTTCCATTCCTCGCCAGTGGGAAGGCATACTGGCATGCACAAGACGAGAAGCGCCTTGTGTTCAAGGTTTATTTGTATGGCATGTCAGTAGACATTGACAAACAGGTATGTATTACTGTTTGTTAATGAAATTAATTTGAACAACCATAAACACAAGTGTATTGCAATATGAGTAACATATCTCAAGACCCCAGTTTCATGATGGCATGCAGTAATTAGTACTGTGGGTGCATTTTTGATACTTATTCTTTAAACACTAATTATATTGTATGTGTTGAAGATCCAGGAATGTGACAAATGTCAGAAAGTTGGCAAACCTCTTACAGCTGTACAACCCTTGCAGTGCATTAAGGTAATAAAATGGCAATGTATATATTACATTAAATTGGTAATGTGCATATTACAATAATTACTATATACACACAGATGTTATTTTATTTCCATATCAGGTGTCTGCTGTATGGGAACTTGTTGGCATTGACCTCACTGGTCCCCTCCCAAAGACATCCAGTGGGTTTCAATATATACTTACTGCTACAGATTATTTTTCCAAATGGGTAGAGGCCTACCCATTGAACACCAAGTCTGCTATGGAGGTAGCAGAGAACCTCTGCAAAATCATATACTGTCATGGCCGCCCTGCCAGAATCCTCTCTGACCAAGGCAGAGAGTTTGTCAATGAAGTAAGACTACTAATCAGAATTGGTCACCTTTGGAAAATGACTTTACGACCTGCTTCAGTGGTGTCAAAAAATAGTCTGCCAATCATATATGTCTATGAGTGAGTAACTCACTAATTCATTTTGTTTGTCTTTTGAAGCTCAATGCAAGACTCTGTGAAATACTTACAATAGAGAGGACGGTCACAGCAGCCTACCATCCACAGACCAATGGTTTAGATGAGAAAACAAATGATAACATAAAAACATATGTGCTATCATTTTATGTCACATCTATATGGCTTTCAAAACAACTTCATCATTTCTTGTGTGCTTTACTGTGCCTGCATTTAGAGCCCTTAGGAAATTAGTCAATGATCTCTTGATTTGTGATAAAGCTGATTTGAACGAACTCATCTTTAAGATGAACGTGTTCTAACACATTTGTAGTCAATAAAATGTCAACACAACCGTACATATTTAACCATTTAATTTTTGTAATTTTAGGGGAAGCTGGGCCTCCCTTGCAGTCTATGAGAAATCGCCACTGCTTCTCTCACATTTTGGGTAATTGATGTATACTTGCAATCCCTCACTGGGGAACACAAGGCAAGTAAAAATTACATATTCCAGGTTATCATGTTTGGTCCTATTATTATATGTCTATATAGTGTGTTCTGTTTTGTTCATTGGTTTGAAAAGTTAACAAGATGCATAATTAGCACCGAATACTTTCCTTTGTCTTTTTTGAACCTTGGTTGACTCCCTATATAAATGTGTACAAAAACAATGTATTTCAGTTTGCAGAGAACTTCATTTTGACGGGTGAAGCAAGGGAGGTACTGACCACAGCTGAGGCTGTGACGCAGTACAGAGGGCAGATAGCCTGTAGCCTGCTAGAAAATCGGGGTAAGTATGAAGATGCTTGTATAGTCAGTAGCCACAATTTTGTAACTACAATACCAATTATATAAAGTTGCTGAAATACCTGTCTCTCCAAAGCCTTGTCCATGTGGTCATGGGTACCATTAAAATATACATGCTTCATATATTTTGGATGATGTATATCTGTAGGGGCACATGCTCCAAAAAGTAGAAATGTATAAACAGCAGCTCTTGATAAAGGAATTAGCCAATGACGCCTGCAATCCTGTCAACAGACACATAACAATGAAGTGGTCTTAATTTTATTCTAGGCAACGCAGAAGATTACTGCGTGGTGTGCTCCATGCTGGAGAACGATGCTGAGCGCAGCATGATCGAAATGGTAAAGATGATCATATAAGAATTATTCTAAAAGCATAAGTACTAAGTAGTTGCGAGTGCTAAATAAATGTTTCTCTCTAAATGGAAATTCTTAGTTGCATTGGTGTAATGATGTTCACATTTTCAAATTGTATTGTTTTTATTATATTTTTGTCTCTAGGTGCAGTGTGGGACATGTCTGCGGTGGGCCCATTTTGAATGTGTGAATGATGCGCACACAGATTATCGTTGTCATAAATGTTTGAGAGATTTGTGAAATTTGATTATGTAAATGGTGTGTAGACAGTTATTGCGTGAATGTACAAATCTATTTTTTGTTATTTAACTGTTAAAATTAAAATGCTAATTTTTTTTCACATTATGTCTTCAGTTCAATTTCAAATGTTCTTATACATTATTTGAAAATCATCTGTAGCCATCCATATGGGGATAGTTTAGAACAACCTAATTTAAGTACATCTATGTACAAGCTTTCTCAAATGAGGTTTGTATGTATAATAGAACATGGTTACATAAAGCATATCCTGACGGGGTCATTTGAAATGTCAGAACATCCTACCTGCATATATCAATGTGGAAGCATGTTCTGACAGGGTCATTTGAAGTGTCAGAACGTTCTACCAGCATATATCGATGTGGAAGTATATTCTGATGGGATCATTTCAACTGTCAGAACGTTCTACCTGCATATATCGATGTGGAAACATGTTCTGACGGGGTCATTTGAACTGTTAGAACGTCCTACCTGCATATAAAAATGGAAGCAAATGTTGAAGCATATTCTGACTTGGTAATTTGAGTTGTCAGAACGTCCTGCATACATCTACATTGTATTTCTGATGGGGTCATTCAGTGTTTGAGCGTCCTACTTGCAGAAAAAAAAAAAAAACATTAAACAGCGATGACAAAAAAAAAGAAACTGGAAGCGCACGGTAGGATTTTCTGACAAGGTAGCACAGATTGGCAGATATGTCTGTCGTTTCATCCTACGGTAGGACGTTTTGCGGAAGCGGGACGATTCGGCAGAACACAGGCTACAGCTTCTGCGTTAGATCCACTTCTCCGTTGTGTTATGCTACTGGGAGGTCAGTTCATAGTCTATTGCTCTTTGAAATTGAAATGTTTCCCATAAGTAATGAATTACACTAAATAGCATCAGTTACAGCCTGTACATTCACAGCCTGAGCAGAGTACGGAGTGAGTGAGTTACTGGCATCACCTGTGGCTCACTTTCGGTGCCTGTGATTTACTTCCAGCGGCTGTGGCACCGCTGCCAGAGAGACAGCGGACGGTGCCGTGGCTTCGTGCAATGGGTGCCAAGTGCCAAGTGCCACGGTGTGGCACCACGGCTCAGTGCCATGTGCCATGGCGCAGAAAGAGAAATAATGACTGAGTGACATAGGAGCCCATAGGATACCCACAAACACAACTGAGAGAGGTAATCAGGTTATCAATTCTTAACGATCATCATTTTCCAGCATGACGTTTTCTAGTTTTCCCTACATCGCATCCCGACCGGGTCCGAGCTCACGACAGACGGGTCCAAGCTCACCACAGACCGGGTCCGAGCTCACCTCTGTGCTCAGAGACAGCGCACAGTGCTGTGGCTTTGTGCAATGGGTGCCAGGTGTCACAGCGCGGTGCCAAGACATGGACCTGAGTTGCAAGCCAAGTCCCAAGTTAAGACTGTCAAGTCCCAAGTCCTAAGCTTTGAATTTCAAGTCCTTTGAGTCTTTTTAACAGTAATAATGTATTATATTTAGATGACAGATCATATAGACTTTTTAAATCAGCACCACAACCCGGTCTGTGGTGTGCTTGGACCCGGTCCATGGTGAGCTTGGACTGGGTCCAAGGTGCACTCGCTCAGACCCGGTCTGTGGTGAGCTCGGACCCGGTCCAAGGTGCACTCACTCAGACCTGGTCTACCCTACCTTTAAAGGTGTGGTCCAAGATGTTTTCCTGGAGCATTTTTTTTACTATATTGTTTAAAATCCCCTTCACACCCCAATTACAACTAATTAATTAAATGCTCTAACACAAAAGATTTTTGAAAATTAGTCACCTGTGGAACAGACAGGACTGAAAAAACACCATCCAATCATTTTGAGTGCCCACTCGAAATGATTGAACAGTGATATGTCTATCAAACTCAACTGCCATTTGTCCCTCCCCCCTCTGTGCGTACCCCTCTTCGAGCATAAATTGTGCGTTCTCAGAGGCTTGAAGTGCTTGTACAGGAAGCGAAGCCAGAGCTAGAGCTCGGTTATATTAGTTATATTAGGATGGAAAGTTCACCGGTAAACTGTTCTGTCACTTACATAAATCACTGGAAATGTAACATGAGTCAGATAGGTATGAACTGGGGCTGTTCTGTCAGAGCGGGGGTGTTGGAGGAGACTGAATGAGGTATGCATGGATCTGTGAGGGGGAGCCTCAGCCGGGGTCAGAGCCCGAGCTGGAGCCGTATGGGGCCGGAGCCAGGAACACAGCCTGATGTGGGGTCAGGGTCAAAGCCGGAGCTGGGGAAGAGGCCTTAATCAGCCTCGGAGCCTGAGCCGGGGCTGTACGGGGCCAGAGCAGGAGCCTCAGCCAGGGTTGAAGCCGGAGCTGGGGCTGGGGCTGGGACGTAGCTGGGGTTGGAGCCCAGCCCGAGCTGGGGACAGAGCTGGAGCCTCAGCCGGCGAATTGTTGCTGTGCAGCGCTCGTGAAACCTCAGGAACAAGCACTGTGCGTGCCAGTACTCTGGAGGCGTGGCTTCAGAGGAATGTCTGAAGAAAGGGGTTTGGACTTTTGAATCGAGTATTTCCAAAAGGTAGCTTGCTCGAACCATTTTTCTAAGATCCCGCACCCCACCTTTAAGTGTCTTTTTTTAGCTACTACTATTAAGCTACTATTACAATAGACAATTACTGAAGACAGTGCAATAAGGCATTAAAAGTTGTTGATCCTCTTTTAACAGCCACTACAGTTTTGCTGTCTGTCAACAAAGTGCAATCTATTAAATTAGAACTGTAGAAGTGGGACTTGGCAGGTGAACACGCTGCTGTTTAGACATGTCACAGCCAGAGATGACAGTCATAAAAGCATCTTATTAAGTCTGAGATCATAACAGGAAAACTTTAAGATGAACCGCCAGATGATTAATGAGACACTTAAAGTAAAAAGACTGAGATGCCTGGAAAAAAAAAGATAGTGACTTTGTAGAGAGAAGTTCAGTGTGAGTCCATGTGGGTAAGTCCTATGAACTTGGATATTGTCATGCAGCATGTAATTCAGACAATTAAAGTCCACTCACATGTAATTTCAATATAGGACTCTGCAAACTCTGGAGATAGACTCACATTTTCTTTCACCAGTTTTCCCAAAAATTGGTAACTGACCTACTCTGTTAATCAGATACGAGATGTTGCCGGATTTTTTTTAAAACATAAACAAAACATGGAATTATCTATTTTTCAAACTGTCTTTTTTTATTCTGGCTATAATATCGGTTTAACAAAATAAAAATACATTGGCTTACAGTGCATCCGGAAAGCATTCACACACACTTTTTTCTTTTTACATTTTCTTGTTGCAGCCTTCTTCGAAACTGGATTAAATTCATTTTTAACCTAAAAGTTCTACACACAGTATCTCATAATGACAAAGTGAAAAAAGTGTGTATGAAACTTTCGCAAGTTTATTAAAGACAAAAAAAACAAAACAAAAATATAACATGTACCTAAGTATTCACAGCATTTGCTCAATACTTTGTTGACACACCTTTAGCTGCAGTTATAGCCTCAGGTCTGTTTGTGTATAATTTTACAAACTTGTACAAACTTGTTTTCTTCTTCTTCTTCTTGTCTTTGTCAACTATGTATTAAGCATTGTATTGATGTTGCTGCTGTTTATTGTTATATTCTCTGTCTATAGGTAGATTGTTTAGTGTTTATAGGTTATAGTTATATTCTATGCTATTTTTTTGTTACTTTTTTGATATATTTTTTTTTAGTATGTTCGCTTTGCACACGGGGCATTAGAGTCTTTCTGTATACGATGCACATGTGGCAAAAATTGACAATAGAGCTGACTTTGACTTTGATAAGTGTGCTAAGTTTGTAGGATCACACACAAATAGACTTGAGGCTGTAACTGCAGCCAAACGTGCATCAAAAAAGTACTGAGCAAACGCTGTGAATACTGAGATATGCAGTGGCAACTGCTCGTCTTTCAGAGAGGGGAAGCTCATTGTCGGCTTACATCAAAAAAATTGTCAAGTTATTTAAACATAAATTCGGCCCTCTGTTCCATTAGCCTCGTCTGCCATTGTGTGCACCTTGCTAGATAGCTAGTTCACTCCGACCTAGCCAACAGTATGATTGATTTAACTATCTACAAAACGGTATTAAAGTCGGGCAAGAGATGATTTAAATTATGTAACTGAAACATGAAAACGTTGAAATTATGTTAAACTGAAACAAGGAAGTACAACGACTGTGTTTTATTTACAGTGCAAGAAATAAACAAGTAATTTCGTACTGGTTTATCTCTCAATTTCACAAGCAGAATGTGCAACGGTATTAAACTGAACTCTGTCAAGTGAAGGAGTAGATCTCAAAATAGCTGTCAATCAAACGGGATTCAGCCTTTTCGACTGATCCTCCAATCAGCATGTGGAAGCCTGGTGTCCAGCCCAGCCGAGCTCCGCCCACAGCTCCATTCACCCCCAGAGATGCTGAGCGTCCGGGGGCGGGACAACATTGTGGCATTTATTCAATTACCGTCCACTTTTGAGGCAAAGAAAAAAAACTGTTCCACTCAGTCCCATTGAAGTGCATGGATGCCGAGCGTCTACGGGCAAATGCACTGAACAGAGATCATATGAGAAAACAGCGCAACGGGAATGTATCTTTATATCTTTTTTAATGGAAAGTATCTTTAAAAAATGGGAATAACATGAACAGCCTGAAATTTCTTTGGAAAAATAAGTGCAATTTTAACAATATTCACGCCTCAGTTTATCATTTGCACATGTGCATCACAACTTACAGATCACCGTGGATCTACAAGTGCACAAAAACACAGACAAAAAGTAAACATGTTAAGATTAAGTTGTAAAAAGTGTCAGGGTTATTCAGACTGCAGGGTGTAAATACACAGCAGGTAATTTGTAGCTCCTTAATCATACAAGCATTCAAAGGGTTAAGAGCTTTTTGATGCAAACATGTCATATTGAAAAGTTGACTGGTATATGAACTTTTTTTTTTCTCACGGTAGTATCTCAACATGTCACATACTGTAGGTATGACTTACACATGCATAATAGAATCTGGATCGGGGCCATGTGATCAATAAATCTGTACAGGTGAACCAGCACTCCCACCATTTAAATTCCCACAAAGGGCATGTCTGTTCAGGCCTGTGCATCTGTCTCTTAATGACGCCACAGAAATTCACACTATAAAATGATAAAGTATAATTTTGATGATGCAGTGAATATCTGTTAGAACTTTAAGGTACTTCTAAAGATGCTTGTTAGTTTGGACCCTTGATTCCCAACAAATAGAAATTACTACCACAATACAAGGTTTGGTTTTTACAGAGGATTTGTAAAAAAAAAAAAAAAAAAAAAAAAAAAAAAGAGGACCAAGTGCAGTCAGAATCAAAACTTACTCCAGTCTTGTCATTAAATTACAAATTGTCAGTAATATAAAGGGGTAGATGAGATGTAGGATGCAATGCTGCCATCTGTTGTGGGTGAAGATTGTAATTATCTAAGGTGAGAAAAATAAAAATGTTGTCCTGTATCCTACCCCTGACATAGCAGTGTGTGTCGGTCCAACTCTGAACATATTTTCTTTAATTGAAGCATGAGGCATACTCATGTAGACCAGTGGCAGCTGTTCGTCTTTCAGAGAGGGGAAGCTCATTGTCAGCTTACATAGAAAAAAAAGTCAAGTTATTTAAACATAAATTTGGCCCTCCATTCCTTTTTAAGAAAATGGTCAGTGACCTTATCGTACCAAGTAAACAAGAAAACGTTGAAATTATGTTAAATTGAAACAAGGAAGTACAATGAGTGTGTTTTATTTACAGTGCAAGAAATGAACAAGTAATTTCATAGTGGTTTCTCTCTCGATTTCACAGCAGAATGTGCGACGGTGTTAAACTGAACTGTGTCAGTGAAGGAGTAGATCTCAAAATAGCTGTCAATCAAACAGGATTCAGCCTTTTGACTGATCCTCCAATCAGCACGTGGAAGCCCGGCGTCCAGCCCAGTCGAGCTCCGCCCACAGCTCCCTTCACCCCCAGAGACGCTGAGCGTCCGGGGGCGGAACAACATTGTGGCATTTATCCAATTACCGTCCAGTTTGGAGGCAATGAAAAAAACTGTTCCACTCAGTCCCATTGAAGTGCATGGACACTGAGTGTCTACGGACAAATGCACTGAGGAGAGATTTATGAGAAAACAGCGCAACGGGAATGTATGAGAAGTGAACAACATCGAGTCTGTTGATTTGTGATAAAGCTGATTCTGAACGAACTCGTCTGTGAGATGAAGGTGTTCTAACACATTTGTAGTCAATGAAATGTCAACACAACCGTACATATTTAACCATTTAATTTTTGTAATTTCAGGGGAAGCCGAGCTTCCCTTGCAGTCTATGAGGAATTGCCACTGATGTAGACACACTCATTAATAACAGTTACATATACTGAACAGCAGCCTGAAGTCTAATATGTATTAACTGTTTGTAGGTGTGGATGGATGCTGGGAGTCAGATTTTATTCTCCTACTGCGTGTGTACAGGTTGTTTAGCATCTCTGGGAAGCTACAACAAGTTCAAAAATAACTGCTACAGGTGAGTCACACAGACATCCCTGTATATGATATGTTAATGTGATGGAGGATTACTGTACATAATCATCTTTTTCACTTTCAGAGATACATTTGCCCTGTGCCTACTGAACAGTTTAACCAGTTTTGTAGCTGGATTTGCTGTCTTCTCTGTCCTTGGCTTCATGTCATATGAGTTGGGTGTTGACATCAGGACAGTGGCTGAATCAGGTGTGGTATCACTTAAGGATGAACACATTAGGTCTGTCCCATTTCACAACATTCAGGTAACCAGAGGTGGGAAGTAATGAAGTATAAGAACTTTGTTACTGTATTTAAGTAGATTTTTTTTAGGTATCTGTACTTTACTTGAGTATTTATTTTTCTGGCAACTTTTTACTTCTACTCCCTACATTTTTGCATAAATATCTGTACTTTATTCTCCTTACATTCTCAGAATAGGCTCGTTACTTTTTCAAACTAAATCAGGGGTGTCCAGTCCTGGTCTACGAGGGCCAGTATCCTGCAGGTTTTAGATGTTTCCCTCTTCCAGCACACCTGACAATCATTATCAGGCTTCTGCAGAGCTTAATGATAGGCTTATCATTTGAATCAGGTGTTTTGGAAAAGGGATACATCTAAAACATGCAGGATACTGGCCCTCGAGGATCAGGGTTGGACACCCCTGAACTAAATGAATGTGACAGTATGAAAATACATCACTTCAGAGCGAAGTGAACAGAGCTGTTCCAATCAGTGGAGCGAACAGAAGGGAGCACAGGTTGTGACCAGGGTCAGTACCAGAGTCCTGAACAGGGTCAGTACCAGAGCCCTGCACAGGGTCAGTACAAGAGTCCTGTACAGGGTCAGTACCAGAGCCCTGTACAGGGTCAGTACCAGAGCCCTGTACAGGGTCAGTACCAGAGTCCTGTACAGGGTCAGTACCAGTGCCCTGCACAGGGTCAGTACCAGAGTCCTGAACAGGGTCAGTACAAGAGTCCTGCACGGGTCCACTTTTTCCAAACTTTTCCGCCCATAACCACAGAGCTGAGTACTGCAACCCAACCCATGATTAAACACTTTGTCTACACATAACTCACTTTTAAGGGCTTTATTTTTGGAGAAAACACATGCCATCAATAAATCTCTAATATGTGCTGCTCAATGACATCTGTGGGTGGATGTAAACAGAGGTGAAGTTCACTTCAAAATAAAACAAACCAGCTATGGATCAACTACGGTCAAATTAGATATCATCATCATTAAATGTCCTGCAAATTATTTTCATCCATGACTCTTATTTTTTCACTTCCTTGTCCACTACCCACCTGCATTTTGTTTAATTTTACCCATGAAAATTCGTATAATTTTTTTTTTTTTTACCTGTTGCCACATGTTTTTGCAGGTTACCTGTCAGGTACCTGACTCTGCTCAGTACTATTCACTGTGGAATTAGAAAACGGAAACTTATATGACTTGGCCTGGTTAAATAAGTATTGTTTCATTCATGGCAAAAAATGCAGTTTTACTTTTGTACTTTACTACAATTGAGAAGTTGTACTTGTTTACTTTTACTTAAGTAAAGAAGTTGAATCGGTACTTCTACTTTTACGAGAGTATTTTTTCACACAAGTAGCTGTACTTCTACTTAAGTACAGAATGTGAGTACTTTTACCACCTCTGCAGGTAACTGTAGACATAAACAGACTAGTGTAGGACTGGAAGTGTCTGGTATTAAACGTATAACTTTACAAGTAAAGAGAGTTGCAGTTTGTGATGAAACTGTTGAACTATCAGACTGTGAAAATACATAAACAGAAGCTGACGTGGTCATAACTGTCTGTTTTTGGCTCGTGACCCCATTTTAACATGACAAATTTGTGGCGACCCCAGACATTCAAAAGAGAGACTTTTTTTTTTTTTTTTGCTAAAATTAATTTGTTTTTGATCGTGTAATAGTTTGCTATCTATGTTGCAAATAAACGTTGATTATAACTGACATTTAGACTATATAATGTATATTATTATGGACGGAGGCAGAAAAGCCAGGTGTAGATTACTGCACAAAGTGAGAATTTGATTTTCCTTGGTCAGGATATGTACAGTCAGTTCAGCTTGGATTTACAAGGCTGACAATTAATACTGAACAAACAAGAACTCAAACTATGAATTATGAAAGAGCTGCAGCATCTGAAACCGACCACAGTGAACATTTGAAAGATAAACAGTACCACACTGCTTCAGTTTCAGCTTCAGAGTTTGTCATGTCTTTTATGGATTGTGATTGTCTCTGTCAACTCACCATATATTCTTTACTAGTAAGTTTTTTTTTGTTTTTGTTTTTGTTTTTTTATCAATAACTAGAAATTTCAGGTGACCCCATTTGAATTCCAAGAGACCCCACATGGGGTCCCGACCCCAAGGTTGAAAAACACTGCTTTACAGCTTCAACATAACCAGACTGCATTGGTTTTCACCTCCTTAAATACGTTTTCAACTCACTCTCAAAGCCAAGGCAGTGGCTGTTTCGGTGTTGGTGACATGTAAATGTGTGACAAGAGATGCAGTCCATTCAGCTGTCTTTGACACAAACTGTGACTTTCCTAGCTTCTAAAATTATAGTTGAAACTGACAAATGTGTGAACTGTCAAGAGGTTGTGTTTCTGTCTACAGCTGTTGTGAAAGAGCAAAAACATCTCCACCCATTTTCAAGAACTGTACCTATTACATTTTTAAGTCAATGCAGAAAGGAAGGGATGGAAGCTAGACGTTTTATTCACTATTACTGACATACAGACCATAGTGGAGGTATGCTACCTACAGGGTGTCATTTTTTAAGTTTTCTGTGCTGACATGTTTTCAGGTCCTGGTCTGGCTTTCATTGCATTTCCTCGAGCGATCACCATGATGCCTTTACCTCAGCTCTGGGCTGTGTTCTTCTTCATTATGATTATCTTCCTTGGACTGGACAGTGAGGTAAGTATTACTACATTAAAGTGTATTTAAAATATACATTAAATACACACAGGTAGCCGGGATAGGCCCCAAGACCCCAAGGACTAAATGAATGAATGAATGAATGAATAAACATTAAGGAGAATATAAAGACAGTATTAGATCCTTCCTACATTATATCAACAAAACTGCACAAAGTATAAATGTCTAAAAGCTTCAAACCAATGGATGTTTGTTGTTGTTTACCCACAGTTTGTGTATCTGGAAGGTTTGGTCACATCCATATCAGACATGTATCCATCCTTCTTTCTCACCGGTCATCGGCGTAAATTCCTTCTGCTGCTCATCTGTGGTGTGTCCTTTGGTATCGGTCTGTTTATGGTGACTCAGGTAAACGTCTCCTGTCTGTTTCCCTGCTGTTGATTTGTCTCTTATATTTACTTTAACAGCTGGTGTTTCATGTGAAATCTGTATTTTCTTTTCTTTTGTCTTTCAGGGAGGACTTTATGTATTTTTGCTGTTTGACTACTATGCTTGCAGTGGAATGCCAATGATGTTTTTTGCCATTTTAGAGTCGATCTGTGTGGGATGGTTATTTGGTAAGCAACACTGTGCCACTTAATCTCTAATCAAAGATAAGAAACCCTGAAAATACCAAAAGACATATATTTTATACATACATATATATATATATATATATATATATATATATATATATATATATACAGACACACACTGTTGTGCCTTTTTTAACTTTGTTGTTTTTGCAGCGTTGAAATTAACGTGCATATTTATTTCTCTTTTCTTCAGATACAACAAGAAAATACAGGAAATATGTGCACAGCCCTAAGAAACACACAAAAATAGAACTAAATGGGTTCTAAGGGCTAAAGTCAGTTTTTAGTGTGACCCCTGACCCCATGAAAAGAAGCAGCAAAAACTGTTAAAAACATCTGACACATGTTGCATGAAACCTGGAATAAACAAGTGTTCAGAGAACGCAAACCTCCGCCAAGCACCCCGAATGGTGTGCATGTGTGGATCGACTATTTCTTTTTAAATTAAACAGTTTCAAGGTTGTTCCATACAGCAGAAAAAGTTGAAGCTTGGTACCATTCATGTGTATGTCCAATTATATTAAATTCCAGTCAATATTTGTTGAGTTATAATGAAAAATGTGTGGTAATTGGGATTTTCAATGTTAAATTGAAATGCCCACAGAGTCCACATTCCACAGTGGATGTGGACAATTTTGTGCCAGATACAAGATATTGTTATAAGCTACGGGTGGATCAAATTGGAGGCTAATTGGAGTCGTTTTGAATTTTTTATGAATTTTCGAAAATTGCTCAATGATGAGAGATAGGAAAATTGTAGATTTTGTGACCTTGCTGTGACCTTGAACTTTGGCCTACTTGGCCCAAAATTTAATGGGTTGGTCCCAGGGCCTAGGCCTATCTGTGGGTACAATTTGGTAAAGCTGGTTGGAATAGTTTTCCCGTAAAGTTGCAAACAAACAAACAAGCACACAAAGCAAAGTGATCACAATACCTCCTGGCAGAGGTAAAAATTTGAAAATGAATGCCAAAAATTTCATATTGTCTGAACAAAAGGATTAGAGACATGATAAGTGTAAAAGGAAGGTCACACTAAATACGACAACTTAGGTTAAAAGAAACTGTTTTTTTCACAGAAACTTTTGTTTTTACTGCTGGACCTACTTCAGTGTAGTATGTACAGCAGTAAACTGTACATTAGATAGATAGATAGATAGATAGATAGATAGATAGATAGATAGATAGATAGATAGATAGATAGATAGATAGATAGATAGATAGATAGATAGATAGATAGATAGATAGATAGATAGAGTAAGTATACCACTGTTACTGAAGTTCTGCTAATTCAAATATTTGACTGTTTCACTTCATAGTAACTAAATTAAATCAGAATCAACCAAATGACACATAAAGAACTAAAACAACATTTCAAGATTTGTAAATTGCTACATAACAGTGTTTTAGTAAATTTCCATCACACTTCGCAGTCTATAGAAATGTCTTATCTGCACTGGACGGTCTGTAAGTGTTTTGTTATCATCCTAATGCAGAATTGCACACAGTGTTGATGACGTGCTCTATAAGTCACTGATAGGATTTCTCTCTAAGGTGCTGACCGTTATTATGAGAAAGTCAAGGAAATGATCGGCTACCGCCCTGCTCCTTATATGAAATACTGCTGGAGGTTTGTAACACCGTCTGTCTTGCTGGTGAGTAAGTTTTTAGTGTCTATTAAAAAAAAAAAAAAAAAAAAAACCCATTGTGGTCAGTGTCTTGTGGTAGGAGGTGACTAGATATTGTCATCTGTATAACTGACCCATTACAGTTACTGGGAAATAAAATGGAACTAAATTATAGATACGAATAACAATATTAATCATAAAAGGGTTACATCTGGATTATTGAGGGTAAAAAGCTTATATGTACAATATCATCACTGATTCACACTTTCATTCTGTTGTTTTGCATCTTTTTTTCTGTCCAGAAATGTCTTCTTTTGGCAAATTGTAGTGGAACATGAGCCAGTAAAGCCTCTGAACCCTTAACCTTTATTTCCCTGTTTATTACTACAATGCTGTATTAGTGTTTGACTGTGTGGTCCAGTATCTGTAGATTAGTAGTAGTAACTCTGTAGTGTCTGTTAAAAAAGCCATTCAGGAATGTGGTCAGTGTTTCTGGATGCAGTGATGGAAAGTGACAAGTTATTGTCTGTAGTTACTGACCCATTACAAATACTGAGGAATAATATGGAATTAAATTACAGATACTAATTACAATGTTTGGTTCAACGTGGCTGCATCGGACATATTAATTTTGGTTAAAAAGCTTGTGTAGGATATGCTCATTTCTGCTGCTGACATATAAAACCACCCAGTTTAAGAAAATCATCAGAGGGAATAAATGACATTATGATGACACTGTAGAAGAATTGTTACTGATATTATCTCCACTTTAACCCTGTAAAGCCTGAACCATGAAATCACTGACAGAAAATTCCAGTTCTTTGAAGCCGGAGCCTTTATTGGTCCTTCTGAACAACCCAAATAATTTTTTTTTCAAATATCAATTTCCATGTATGAGCTTCAATTTTGTATCATATTTGATACATCGGGTCTCGATGCTCAAATATTATTTTTGAACAAACAAAAAACATAATATAACAAACATGTCTAACAAATTGGTAATTCCCTTTCAAAACTGGCAAAGTTCTGCCTCCTTCCTCATTAATGATAATCTTGCAGTGTCACTGGAAAGGCCTCTGGTGAATGAATTTCTCCCCTCTGGTGGATTAACTGCGTATTGCATGTGTCTAATTGTATACATCAGGTTTTCAAGATAAAAAATATCACACTGATCATGTAGAGCAGGGGTCTCAAACTCATTTTCTTTCAGGGGCCACATTCAGCCTGATTTGATCTGAAGTGGGCCGGACCAGTAAAATAATAACATAGTAACATATAAATAATGAGAACTCCAAATTTTTGTCTTTGTTTTAGTGGAAAGAAAAAAATATTAAATTATGAAAATACTTACTCTTATAAACTATTCAAACAAAAAAGATGTGAATAACCTGACAAAACTGAAATTTCTGAGGAAAAATAAGTGCAATTTTAACAATATTATGCTTCAACTTATCATTTATGCATTCATTCATTCATTCATTCATTCATTCATTTTCTGAACCCGCTTTATCCTCACTAGGGTCACGGGGGTCGCTTGGAGCCTATCCCAGCTACATAGGGGCGAAGGCGGGGTACACCCTGGACAAGTCGCCAGTTCATCACAGGGCTGAACATATAGAGACAAACAATCACACTCACATTCACACCTATGGGCAATTTAGATGAACCAATTAACCTATCAGTGCATGTCTTTTGGATGGTGATAGGAAGCCGGAGTACCCGGAGAGAACCCACGCAGACACGTGGAGAACATGTGGGTTCTCATTTATACATGTGCATTATAAATCGGATTTACAAAGATACTAAACACTTAGTAACAGGCAGAAAATTGTTTATATTGTGCATAATTTTCTTTAGACATTTCAGGTTGTTCATATTTGTTCAGGTTATTCACATTTTATTGTTGCAGGATTGTTTGTAAATGTAAATATTTTCATAATTTTTTTTTTTTTTTTTGCACTAATACAAAGAAAAAAATTTGAAGTTGTTAATTCAAGATTTGTTGCTTAATTCATGATTTTTTTGCTAAATTCAAGATTTTTTTTTTGTGTGCTTAATTCTAGATTTTTTTTTGGCTTAATTCAAGATTTTTTTTTTTTACTTAATTGAAGATTTTTTTGTTGCTCAATTCAACATTTTTTCCTTAATTCAAGCTAATTTTTTTTTTTTTTTGCTTAATTCAATTCAAGACCGGAATTTTTCCACTTTACAAAAACATCTCGCGGGCCAGATTGGAACCTTTGGCGGGCTGCATTTGGCCCCCGGGCCGCATGTTTGAGACCCCTAATGTAGAGGGCTTCAAAAGTCATGTATCAAATATGATACGTTTGGCGTTATAGGGTTAATTTGTGATTTGTAACTTATTACATTTCCTTCACAACACTGATTATGAATAAACAGACTGATTATCTACATTCATTTCACACACTCTTCATTCTGTTTTTCTGTTCTCTGTGTGTTGTCGTTGTTCACAGGGTACATTACTTTTCTTTCTGGTCAAGTTCACTCCTCTGAAATACAACAACACCTATGAGTATCCCTGGTGGGGCTACGCTATCGGAATGTTTCTGGCCTTCTCTTCCGTTCTGCTCTGCCCTCTGTGGATGCTCTACAGTTTGACAGTAACATCAGGATCTCTGACACAGGTAAAAACATGCCCGGTGGTGAAACAAAATGCACTGGAAAACATCTAAATCTTACCAAGTATGTTTTTCTCATTTCTAGTCAAAATATCCCATCACACTTAAGATAAGACATAATCACCTACAGAGTAACTTTTCAGTGAGATATAAGAACTTATTTTCAAACAATATCCATTAACAGCAGATTTAAATTAATTCAATATAACTGGCTTATGAGAACCTATATAACTCCTGAAAATTTTCACAAATTCAACCCCAATATCCCAGACACCTGTATGAAAGGTGGAACCAACAGAGGTACCTTGTATCACTGTATTTGGAAATGTGAACATATGCAAGAATTTTGGAGAAGAATAATTAACACAATTTCCAATATCATAGACAAAGAAATCCCAATGTGCCCAGAGATCTGTTTCCTAGGTCTTATTCCAGAAACTTTAGCACTTAGAACTTATGCAGGGATTAAAGCAAAAATTTTTCATCTGACTGAAAATTTTCTTCTGGTCAAAATCATTGGCCACTATTAAAAATGATGCAATCCAATACTACTATAACGTACAAGTTTATATAGTCAAATTTGGCAATACTGTAAAACACACTGAATGGGAGAGTGTACAGATGTAGAAGATTAGTAACATGGATAGAAAAAATGTCATGAGTGGTATTGGTGGGGGTCTGGGTAGGGCTGTGCAATTAATCGAAATTCGATTACGATTTCGATTATTACACGCAACGATTACAAAAATTATGTAATCGAGAAAAAACGATTATTAATTTTGAGTTGTTTTAATTCACGCGCACGCAAGCTACCATGAGCTGTTCTGCCCCGCCCGCCTTTAAGCTACTGCTGCCAGCTAGCCGGCAGGTCCACCCCAAGAGGACAGTTGGACCAGCGGTGTGGAAAAACGGCAGGAGAATCACAGCAGAAGTGCTTGGTAAACAAAAAAGGCAAGTCAGATTCAATTGTATGGAATCACTTTGGGTTTGATGAAGAAGACAAAGAGCAAAAACACATCACGTGCAAAAAGTGTTTCGTAGTTGTGTCCGCACCGACCGCTAACACAACAAACCTTTGTAACCATCTCAAGTTTAACCACCGCCACCGTCATCATAATCTTATGAAAAACTAAAACACATAAAAACAACTTCGCCCGCAATGCAATCTTTAGTTTCCGAATCTCTTTACGCTGCAACTCCTGTATTAACCTAACCCTAACCCGTATAACCCTAACGTACGTCTTCTAGATGGCTGATGTATACAGAAGGTCTGAACTGAAACCTCACGGCACGCCACTGAATTTACTGTTTCATACTACATTGAACATACTTGAATTTATAATTTGCACTTTACGTGAGTTTTTTTTTTTTTTTTTTTTTATTGCTACAGTTCTATGGCAAGTCTATAGCAGTTTAATTCCAGTGCACTATTTATTTACAAAAGGAAACACTTGAATTTACAGTACACTTATTTGCATTCAAAGATTTTTTTGTTTCGTACAAAAGTGATCAGACTTTGTTTTAGTGGTTAAAAGCTTTATTTATGTTTAAAGAGCATATTTTACATTGTTTTGCAAGAAAAAAATAAACAACTTTAAGGTTAACAAATTATTGTTTTTAATAATCGTGATTTCAATTATTGCTAAAATAATCGTGATTATTTTTTTTTCCTATAATCGAGCAGCCCTAGGTCTGGGGGTCCTCCCCCAGAAAATTTTTAAAGCTTCAGGT
This sequence comes from Sphaeramia orbicularis, assembly GCF_902148855.1. Lineage (NCBI taxonomy): Eukaryota > Metazoa > Chordata > Actinopteri > Kurtiformes > Apogonidae > Sphaeramia > Sphaeramia orbicularis. The sequence goes on along the minus strand of NC_043973.1, from coordinate 16,470,589 downwards.
CAATTTTGGTGCTCTCTGGTTAATTTTAAAGGGTATGAAAACCTTTGAAGCAAGTGAAAATAATAACTAGAAGAAAACCTTACTGCAAAAAATGAGTGAAAAACTTTATTTAACAATTTAGGAACTCCTAAAACATAACTCCAACTCCAACAGCACATGAATTTTGGGGAAAATGTCTGTTTCAGATACTCTCTGAGCGTATTTAAAATGCAGTGGCTTTGCAAATACCAAGGGTGTTACTCATTCATTCAATTTTATCTTCGTACTGTACCACACAGATAGAAATAAGATGCTAAACGGGTCAAAATAAAGCACTTATGCAGTCGGGCGCGTAACCGCGTAAGGCCGCGGCGCGCACAGCCGCACGCACGGGAAGGGCACATACACACAAACACAAACACTAGTCATATACCGGCAAGAGGAGATCAGCTATGAACCCAAACATGAAGGTCCATGCAGATCAGTTCTGTCTTCTTCCCTTTTCGCTGTGGTTCTTTCATAATGAAAGCTACTTGTTAGCACTAAACTAAAGTTAGCGTCTGGAGGCTGAACTTCGGTAAAGCTGAACTTGTCCATGTGTTTCTGAGGCACAGAATGAGCAGCGTTTCCTTCCAAACATAAATAGTCATCAATCTGTCCTCCCGACATAAAAATACAGAAGTCATCTTATTATCATCACTGTTAAACCTATCAGCCCCCTGTGTTAAACACCTGCAGACCCAGGACAGGATCGCGGTGCCAACTGGACTCCGCGAAACATGTGGGGAAGTTACTTCAATATGACTTTTTCCCCCCCTCAATTTTTCCATTTGACGGAAATCCATCGTGGTGACGGAGAACTTTAATCCCTGAACTTATGAAAGTAGGCTGGTGAACCTCTGTCTAATACATGTAAAGAGTCTTATGCAGGGGTGTAAGAAAATATCGGTTCTGCAATATATCGTGATATTTCATTTCACAATACTGTATCAATATTAAAAAATACTGTATCGATATTTTTAGGTATTTATTCAAATGCAGGTATTGTGGAGGTTCATTTTTGTTTTTCTGTTTTTCTTTTTTATTCATTATTATTTAACACTCTTTTATTAAATAATGTTAGTTCCTTTGTTGGGATTGAACAAAAATAATATTCTGACGTTAGTTCTGAACTAATAGAATATGAACATTTGAACAGGATCTTAAACTGTAATGTCCGTAAAACATAATTTAAGTTTGAACACAGGAACATTTTGTGATATAGCATTAGATCCTGTTAGGATCAAATAAAAATGTGTTTAGTATTTGTGCAGATTTCTGGTGTAATTCAGTTCTTCCAGGAAATAATCATAAAAAAAAGAAACAAGCAAAAAAAATTGCCTTTTTAACAGTATCGTGATATATCGTATTGTGATCCTAGTATTGTGATTTGTATTGTATCGCTAGATTCTTCCCAATATACACCCCTAGTCTTATAGCTAGACATTGGAAAAGTGTTGATTGTCCATCGTTGAATTCATGGATTGCGGAACTCTCATCCTGTATAGCTATGGAAAGGCTCACATACACAACTAAATGGAAAACTCATATCTTCCACAAGATATGGAATTCATTTCTAAAATTTTTAGAATCAAGACCTGATATCTAATCATCATAACTTATAAAGTGAGACCATACCCCCATTTTTGGTAAATGATGTTTGATTATGTATCAGATATTTATAAAAGAATGGATGTTGAGACATATTCAAGTCAATATTACTTATATTGTCTGTCAATTATTATTTTATGTTATTTACATTCACAGCTGTTTCAAAATTCAGAGGTAGTTTGGGGGGTGATGTTCTGGGGATTTATGTTCAAGGGAGACCCACACAATATTATCATTTCATGTCGCAAAATATGTGTAATGTGTGAGAACCTTACTAAAAATATATGTTTAAAAACGTATTTTTAGACAATAGATCTAGAAAATCTTATTCAAAAAAATCTCACCAAGACAATTTTCACTTGTTCCACTGGCAGATTTTTTTTTTTTTTTTTTTGCTTAATTCAAGATTTTTTTGCTCAATTCAAGCAAAAAAATCTGCCAATAAGATTTTAATAAGATATTAATAAGATTTTTAAGATCTATTGTCTAAAAATAAGTTCTTAAGAAAAGTTCTCTGAAAAGTTACTCTTTAGATGATTATGTCTTATTTTAAGTGTGATAAGATATTTTGACTAGAAATGAGAAAAATACACTTGATAAAATTCAGATTTTTGCAGTGTGGAGGACATGTATCTAGAATATGCGTCTATAATCAAAAGTACAGTTGCAGTGTAAATGGGTGGTAATCAGATTACAGTTACATTCTTAAGTCTGTATGAGTCTCTCTGAAATGAAAAGACTGATATCCCATAATATTTTTGTTACAGAGGCTGAAAACATTATGCACTCCAGCTGCAGATCTGTCTAAAGAATCACCGATGAGGAATGTCTGCCCTGAAACATCAGAGCTGTGTGCTCTAGATGAAAAACCCAAGCGCTGAAGGAGCTTGTACTGTAATGTAAGGTGTTCTGTTTTGTCCTCCAGACTGGTTCATGTCATTAGCAGACACTCCAAAGTCCTGTGGTCAGTGTTTATGTTTGGACAGAAAATATAGAAAATATATCTGAATTAAAAGCCCATGTTGTAATTTTCAGTTAATAATCAGAATTTACAAAGAATTAAAGTAGGGATAACAGATAGTCTGTTCATTTAATGGCAGCAGCTTTTTCAAGGATCAAGGTTTTTGAGTAATGCTGAGAAGTATATTTGTTTGTTTCTATTGCAGTCATGGAAATCCTTTTTCCCACTAGGCTGTCATTGTTTTTAATCTGCTCTAAAAAACAAAACAAAAAAAAACAAAACAAAAAAAAAAACATGGGAACACAGTATCAGTCTTCTAAATATTTTGGGATGTTATGTTTCCGTGTCTCCCTGGTAACCATTCGTCTCTGTGTTTCCTCCACAGGTGGGTCCGGTCCCACTGACTGTGGGCTGTGACTATTTAATGGAAGCTGGTCCATTGTACAGTGTTTCTCACCTGAGTTTCAGCAGACAGCTTTTTTTTAATGACAGAATAAATATTTGTTCTTGATGCAGTTTTTTTTTTTTAAGATTTGATTCGGGGAAAACAATTTTCTTTAATTATGGGGAATAGTTAATGTGGTTTTGTGGTGAAAAGTGATTTAGTGGTAAAATCAAACTTCAGTTACCGATCATGTTTTGATATAAACTTCATCTCAGGTTTTATTCTGTGGAATGTAACATCATTTTGGGGATTATGAAAGCTACACACACAGGCAGGTTAGGCAGTAGAGGTTTGTGCGGCAGTGCTTAGTGATTTGACATGTTTTTCGATTGGCCTTTGTGTTGTTGTTGGTCAGCATTAATTCTGAGGGGGAATGGAGTTGAATGTGAAGGATTTTGTTACCATTTCCAGTTTAGAAGAACATAATCAGTGCACAAAAGATGACATGATGCACGTTGTGTTTTTCTTTTTTCTCTTATTCCTCTTAATTTTATTGTGGTGATTACTGTTAATTAGTGCTGTCAAATGATTAATATTTGTAATCAGATTAATCACAGGGTTGCTGTGGATTAATTTTGGTTAATCCTGATTAAATATTCATTTTTAATCGATATTAACTGCGTTCCATTTTGCATGAACAAACAGACTCAAGAAAGAAGGGAATATATATGCACTTAACGTGTTTATTAAAGGTGCTGGAAACTTTCGTGACCGATTTTTCATCAAATCTGTAAAACCTCAGTCATAGCTGAAGTATCACGAATCTGTAAGTCTTTCTGTGATTACTCACCGGAATCTCTTGCATTATAGTGAACAATTTCCAAGTGCCATCCACCATAAACAGTCTATGTCTTTACAAACAGAGCCGGGAGGTCACTCGGGAATCTTGGGAATTTTGTCATGACGTGCATTGTGGGAAGCGAAGGCTTGCGCAGCCACCTGACAGCGGCAGCTGGAACAGACACGATCGGAAACGGCAGGAACTCCCTTCCTTCTATGCATATTCCTCCAGCCGTTTCCGCGTGTTTGTTTCATCCATATAATACCATATGTTCACGCTGCTGTTGCCGCTGTCAGGTGGATGCGCGAACCTCCGTTTCCCACAATGTGATGAAAAATTGGTCACGAAAGTCTCCAGCACCTTTAAACACCTTCAACAGTTTCAACAAAACAACTTGAAACAACTGTTCCGTCCTGGGTTTTTGTTCTCATATTTCCATCCAGAGGGTCAATGTACTGTTTAATGTCTTCCATCTCTAACTCTACTTGGACAAACTGCCCAAAATGCATTGGCAGAGACGTTCAGAGTCATTCTGTGCTGCAGATGAGTTAACTGCATTAAAATTTTTGATCAGATTAATCATGAAGATGGCCCTACTGTTGTTATTGATAAACATTGTGCAGAAGGTCGTGGATACACATATGTTAACCTTACCATTGGTTTGTGACATGCATGGTTTGTCTGTATGTTCACTAATGTACCCTGTGCCTTGTTCTGTCTTTTCATGGAAATGCTGCAATAATAAAAAATGTTTTCTAAAATAAAAAATGACTTGGTGCTACTTGCCGACCATTATTGTGTGAAGAAATCAGCAATCGCTCAGATGAAGCAATTACATAAAAGCACCTGGAAGCTGAACTGGAGCTTTGACAGAGGATGAGTTACAGTACCTGAATGACATGCAGGTGAAAAAACTTGAGCAACAGATTCCACAGCCTGTTGGCATGAAGCACAGTTTGGTGTTTCCCAACCTCAGTCTCTTTGGTTCCTGTGTTTAAGGGAGAGGGACATGAATTTGATTCGTCACAATTTTAGATAACACAACCACGGTAATTATAGTTCTGGATTTTTCATTATAGTTTAGTTTATTTAGTTTTGACTTTTTTTCTCTAATTAAGTTAGTTTTAATTAGTTTTTAGAGCAGACTTGCTAGTTTTTTTTTTTTTATTAGTTTTCCTTTTTTTTTTTCTCTAAATGCTTAGTTTTAGTTCAGTTTTTTCATTTCTTTTATCTTCCTCGCCATCATATTCACATAAATCCCATACAGGACTCTGCTGCTATCTCCCAACTTTAGCCTCTATGTTTCCAGGTCGAGTGTGGACGAGAAGACGATTCTAAACAACAAGTGACAAGAAGTGACAGACCGTGAAGTGCCGTACAGTGCCGCTTGCTAAAAGTGCTTGAGCAAAATAAATTGATTTCATATCAATCCGACATTGACAAAGACAAAAACAAAGGGAATTTTATCCATAATTTTTATACATTTTGGTTTTTTTTTGCAAGCACACATTACAGTTTCAGTTATTTATCCTGTTTTCTTTTAATTCTACTTTTTATTTATTTCAGTTAAGGAAAATGTTTTTTCAGTTCTAGTTTTCATCATTTCATTAGTTTTCGTTAACGGTAATAACCTTGAACACAACAAAACACTTCTATGGCAATGAAGAAGCTTTTACAATGCCAGTATTTGAGAAATCATATCACATATGAAGTTATAGTGTTAAAATTCTACATCTAAAATCAGCAGGTTGTTAAAGTAAAAGTTGCTGAATAATTGTCTGTATGTCTGTTGTCTTTTGAGCTCCAGACTGATGCTGACCCAATGAGTCTGTGCAGTAATTGTTAGCATTCAGAACATGAGTTGACATCTCTGACCAGATTTTGACCTTTTCTGTGAGTTCCTGTCACCTTTAGATGGTTTTCGACCAGAAGAGGACCAGTAGCCCCTGGACATGCATCAGTGGGGGTTTGTGGGTATTCAAGCACCTTAGAAAAAACTGGTCTCAGTGTGGTCAGACCAGGTCAGGTCATTTATATGTCCAGTATATATTAGGGCCGTCCAAATGAACCCAATAACGTGGATTAATCCATCATCAGGATTAATGTGATTAAAATTTTTAATGCATTTAACTCATCTATAGCACGGAATGACTCTGAAAGTCTCCTCCAACGCATTTGAGGCAGTTTGTCCAAGTAGAGTTACTGTCGCGCATGAACAAATGGACAGTTGATCCGGTAGTGACAGGCAGCAGAACCAACCCATGAAGATGGAAGACGTATCTGTTTTTGTCTTGTCTTACTTGTTGTCATATCTTTCACATGTTTGGTTATGTTTTCAACAGCAACCACTTAGCTGTTTTGTCCCACTGTCTTGTCTTCTGTCTGTTTTGTCCCACTGTCTTGTCTTACATCTGTTTTGTCCCACTGTCTTGTCTTACATCTGTTTTGTCCCACTGTCTTGTCTTCTGTCTGTTTTGTCCCACTGTCTTGTCTTACATCTGTTTTGTCCCACTGTCTTGTCTTACATCTGTTTTGTCCCACTGTCTTGTCTTCTGTCTGTTTTGTCCCACTGTCTTGTCTTACATCTGTTTTGTCCCACTGTCTTGTCTTCTGTCTGTTTTGTCCCACTGTCTTGTCTTACATCTGTTTTGTCCCACTGTCTTGTCTTACATCTGTTTTGTCCCACTGTCTTGTCTTACATCTGTTTTGTCCCACTGTCTTGTCTTCTGTCTGTTTTGTCCCACTGTCTTGTCTTACATCTGTTTTGTCCCACTGTCTTGTCTTACATCTGTTTTGTCCCACTGTCTTGTCTTCTGTCTGTTTTGTCCCACTGTCTTGTCTTCTGTCTGTTTTGTCCCACTGTCTTGTCTTCTGTCTGTTTTGTCCCACTGTCTTGTCTTACATCTGTTTTGTCCCACTGTCTTGTCTTCTGTCTGTTTTGTCCCACTGTCTTGTCTTACATCTGTTTTGTCCCACTGTCTTGTCTTCTGTCTGTTTTGTCCCACTGTCTTGTCTTCTGTCTGTTTTGTCCCACTGTCTTGTCTTCTGTCTGTTTTGTCCCACTGTCTTGTCTTACATCTGTTTTGTCCCACTGTCTTGTCTTCTGTCTGTTTTGTCCCACTGTCTTGTCTTACATCTGTTTTGTCCCACTGTCTTGTCTTCTGTCTGTTTTGTCCCACTGTCTTGTCTTACATCTGTTTTGTCCCACTGTCTTGTCTTCTGTCTGTTTTGTCCCACTGTCTTGTCTTACATCTGTTTTGTCCCACTGTCTTGTCTTCTGTTTTGTCCCACTGTCTTGTCTTCTGTCTGTTTTGTCCCACTGTCTTGTCTTACATCTGTTTTGTCCCACTGTCTTGTCTTCTGTTTTGTCCCACTGTCTTGTCTTACGTCTGTTTTGTCCCAATGTCTTGTCTTCTGTCTGTTTTATCCCACCGTCTTGTCTTACATCTGTTTTATCCCACCGTCTTGTCTCGTCCTGTCCCTGTACACTTTCATCTATATGAGTCCTTCCTCTATGTATATGTATACAAGCAACGAATGAAGGAACATGTGAATATAAAGTTTGAGATTGCTACTTAAACACAAGCTGTAATTAAAAATAAAGTTGTCCTCCAAAGAGAGGGGGTGGCGGGTGAAAAAAAAAAAGAAAAAAAAAAAAAAAAGACCCCCTGGATGGAAATTTGAGAACAAAAAAAAAACCGAAGACAGAACTGACATAAAGTATCATACACACTCTGCAGGAAGGAGTTTTCTTTTACCGAAGCACTTCCACCTTAAAATACCACCTTAAAGCAAAGCATACGTTAATCAGATTCTGCTAATACTTTGGCTAAAGCGTCACCCAGCTTGCAACAAACACGATAAGTGCATATATATTCCCTTCTTTCTTGAGTCTTTTTGCTCATGAAAATGAAACACAATTAATGTAGATTAAAAATGAATGACATTTAATTGTGATTAATCGAAATTAATCCACAGCAACCCTGTGATTAATCTGATTAAAAATTTTAATTATTTGACAGCCCTAGTATATATAGTTCTTTTATTAGGACTGATAGGAGACAGGTGCAGAATTCCAGTCTAATATTATGTGTTAAGATGAATTCTGGCTGTATTAATTTGCCTATTTTGCTCTTGATTCCGATATTATTTGGAAGTTTAGAGTTGTCGTGTTAGTTTGAACAAAAGATTAATGTTTTGTACATTATGGCATTTGATAGAGAACAGTAGTAAACAGACATTTAACTGTGCATCTTAAATGTCGTATTTTCTTTTATCAATCATTACAGTATATTGGATGGTGCCAAGATACAAAGAAAATAAAATAAAAACCAAAGGAGCAGTGTTATAATTGAGGAGGTGTGCTTCAACAAGTATGCTGGAAGTCATGTTGGTGGATACAGTGCCAAGACATATAAATCCTCCAAGTGAAAAACTTGCTGTCAGAGGACTAAGACATATTCGCGCGTCATGGATTATTCCAACACTTTGGTTTCAAACAACTGTTGCGCTTCTTCAATTCTCTTCAGATTAGTCATCACAAACCTCAAAGGTCAGAGTCATAATTATACCAATGTGCTTTGTAAAGTCAGGTAAAGTAGACTTTATTTGCTTTTTCTCATTTGGCTCTTCAGAAGCTTCACAGTGAATGTGTATAATTCATATATTTAAAAAAAAACCTGTATTTAAAACAAACAAAAAAAACAGTTTGTGTCATTGTTTGCATTTGTTCATTTGATAATACAACTCTTTTGGGAATATGTACATGGTCAGTTAACGAATAAAAATAAATGCCCAGTAAAACACCCGCAGTAATATTGCAATAAAAGGTTTTAAGTTGTTAATGTGCACAAAAAATCATTTGGAAGCTGAAAACATTGAGTTTATCAATTAAAAAAACACAAATTCCTGAGATTCTGTCAAAGTTCAGAGTAAAAACATTTTATTTTTATGTTTTTTAGAAATGTAACTAAAATTACCCATTCTCCGACAAAGAAAATGTAATGCATGATTTTAGAGTCAGATGAAACTTTCAGGTCACACCTAATGCCGACTGGTGCTAAATTATAGAAAAACAGAGTAAATACATGAGAGGCAGAGGCACTGGAGCTTTGAGACTTAAAAATACCCTAAATTTTCCTTATTGTGACATGTAACATTATCTCTGTAAGATTTGATTTTTATCCCAGTCATTTATGTGTTAATTGTTTATTAACTGCATTTAGAAATCATTCATTATTATCTCATTTTATTCATCAGTGTCAAATCAAAATATCACATAAACACATTTTATTCACATGTTTTCTCAGTTAACATTTACACATTTGTTACTTTTATAATTTACATGATACATTCACCATTCCAAGACATAACACACAGTTTTACGGTGAAGATAAACAATAAGCTTCACCATCAGTATTGTTTAAATGAAGTCGTATGTGTAAAAAAATTTTAACATATATGTACAACAGCAATACAGTATCATCCCAACAAACATGAAATGATAAATAATAAAATAAATAAAATAATTACTGCTACATTATTATAACATAAGTAAAAATGTACAATTCAGATTCTAATTAGAAGTTAATTAAAACTGATTACAACTACACTCTGATCTGATAATTGTAAATTATGCATCTTTATTGATTATTATTATTGATTATTGAGCATTATTGATTGTCTATTGCATGGAAGAAACACTATTTTAAATATGCAATATGTATTGTAGTTGTATATCTGACATCACTGATGAACAAGCACTGAATGGGAGAAAAAAAGAGATAAAAAACACTTACTTTACACAATCTTTGCCAGATTAGTTTTGACTCACGATCAATAATGAAACTGTGTTCTTCCGTCCATGAGAGTCTCTGTGATAACTGTGACACCCATCATTATTATATCAGTGTATAAATACTTATTATAATGAAGTTCAGGAAGTTAAGAGTAAAACAAGAATGAACAAAATAATATGGCCTTTATTTGAGCAGATAGAGATGTTCTTACAGCTCAGGAGACCACTTTAAATGTCTAGACCTGAACCTCATTGGAAACATCTGAATGATCAAATGTGATGACAAAGAAAATGGATAATCAAAGACAAGCTGCTTACATTTCAATTCAAGAAAAAGGTGTAAAAATGTGTAGAAACTGATTGAAAACAAGGCTCGTTCCAGCAGACACTCATTTTTGAAAATATCGTGTTGCTTTTCGACCAGTTGTGATTTTCTGCAAATAAATGCCAACATTTTATGTGACATTTGGAACAAATATTGTCAGTATTTTATAAAATAAACATAAAATGTGCACAGTTCAAATGCTATATAAGTGCTACTCATCCATGACCTCTGCTCTCTCCCCTGCTCTTCTTCTCTCTTTAAATGTGAATCTATCTGCTTTAAAATATATTTTGACATTTGCTCGGTTACAGATAATGAAAACTTACAGTTGCTTCAGTTCCGTAGCCTTCCTGCTCAGATCATAGACTGCATTCAGTGACGGTCCTCTAAGAGTTAACCTACAATACAGCTAAAATTTGCTTAGAGGTCTTATTTATGTCTTTGTGCATGAATCAATCTAAGTGAATCCCCAAAGGAACTTTGTGTTGGTAAATGCAAGTTATGCAAATTTACAGGATTTCAGTTCTGTTGCAACATGTTGATGCTCATATGAACTATGTTTTCAGCTCAAAAATGTCCAGTTTCATCACAATTAATGCTATATTTTCATGTCATAAATGGACAAGTTATATTTGAACTGAATTTACCTGAAAAACAAATATTCTATTCTTTTACATTCCCCAATTTTTCTTACAAGATTATATACTACATATCACATGTTTTATTTTTACAGGTTGCAATATGGAGTATGGTGCTGATCCACCCTGCTTATGTCATACATACATTAAGAATGTCACACGTCACTTTTTAACTCAACAGTTTTCTAATAATAAGCATTTTTATAAAGAAATAACAATTCTGTATTGTTATTTACTCTTTAGTATGATGATAAACTATACAATAAATAATTCTGATCCTAGTTTTTGCACAGGGATCATTTGTGGAAACGGTGACATGGCTGCCGAGCATCAGTATGATAGGATCTGTAACAACCATGTCACATCCGTCCACTGACACATTTTGTGTTTTTGTATCAGCTGTTATTGTTTTAGATCCACAATACTAACATTTATGAATAAGAGGAGAATTAACAATAGTAAGTATATAAGTTTATTACTAATAAAGTACTGGTACTGACCAGATCATCATGGGTAATGTCACGTCCATCCACCAGTAAAAGTTTTCACATACACGTGCTATTCAAAATCCAATATTTCCGAAAATATAGCTTCCACTGTCAAATAATATCAGTAGTCTGTGCACAAATGTATTAGCATTATTTCAACACAGTTCTATGCATTTCTTACAACTTTTTTTTTGACAAAAATGGCCACTCATTTGACCCCCTAAGTAAATTTTAGCCGCTCAGTCTCCTATGTCTGTGGTATAGGACATAAATCCCACAAATCTCCCAAAAATGTAAAGTCGACAACCTAATCAATAGTTTCCCACCTTCAGCACTCAGATCTTTCATCTAGAGCACACAGCTCTGGTGTTTCAGGGTGAACCATCCTCTTTGCTGATCTTTGACACAGGTCTGCAGCTGGAGTGCATAAAGTTTTCAGTCTCTGTAACAGAAATATGAAAATTTATGGTTGAGTTGTTTTACATATAATTTGCACAAAAACAAACTTAAAATAAACACAATCATGCTCCACCCTAAAGTATGAGATGTAATTCACACATCAGTAGGTTTACCATGTGGATCAGAATAGAACAGAATGCTGTTTATTGTCTTTATACAGAATGTACAACGAGATTGGAGAGCTTCTCCTTTTTCAGTGCGAGCAGGTGTCTATATATAAAATATAAGGCGCAAAATATGTACAAGATAAAGTCCTACAAGACAGACCAGTTGGCTTTATATCCAATCTGAAGATAAAAGGATAGAATTGAGAAAATAAAAAAATGTAAGAATGTACTGCACAGGATGGTTGGATATAAACAGAATAATTATAGTCCACATGATGATTATTATTCACAGATGGATATAAATATATTACATGTGGGAATGATTATATTGCACGAGATGAATGAATGTTGAGGTAGTATGTATGAGGTAGCAGGAGCAGTGATAGTGATAAATATATTGCATATTGTCTGTTATATTGATGGTTGTGGTCAATTCAAGCAAGACAGAAAAAACAAGTGATTAAAGTAAAGCCCGAAATTATAGGTTTGGCTGTAAACACAACACATTTTGATACACAAAATAACGATCTGAAGACTATCTTGTTCAGACAGGCTTTTAGTTAGGGATGGGTTTTATGACCATTTGATTTTATTTTTGTATTTTTATGCCTGTGGCTGTTCAAGTAGTGATGTGTTTTTTATACCTGTGTATGTGGTTGTGTGTTTTTTATACTTGTGTATGTAGTTGTGTTTTTTTTATACTTGTGTATGTAGCTGTGTGTTTTTGTTGCCTATGTATTTCACTTTTGATTTTATTGTAAAGCACTTTGTGAAATCTTTCTGCAACAAGTGCTATATACATAAACTTTATTATCATTATTATTAATATCATTAACATTATTGTTGTCGTTATTTATATTTATCTTGAAATAAACATGGTCACCTCTAAAACAAAAATGTAAATTTACTGTTGATATATGCAGTTCTCCATTTTAACTCCATTCTAAGTTTCACGCAGCAGAGGTTTTTTTTGTTTTGTTTTTTTATTTGCGCACTGCAAAAATCAAAATCTTACCAAGTGTATTTTTCTCATTTCTAGTCAAAATATCTCATCACACTTAAAATAAGACATTATCACCTAAGGAGTAACTTTTCAATGAGATAACAGAACTTATTTTTAGACAATAGATCTTGAAAATCTTATTTCAAGAAATCTTACCAAGATAATTGTCACTTGTTCCATCGGCAGATTTTTTTTTTTTTGCTTCATTCAAGATTTTTTTTTGCTTAATTCAAGCAAAAAAATCTGCCAATGGAACAAGTGAAAATTATCTTGGTAAGATTTCTTGAAATAAGATTTTCAAGATCTATTGTCTAAAAATAAGTTCTTATATCGCTCTGAAAAGTTACTCTTTAGGTGATTATGTCTTAGTTTAAGTGTGATGAGATCTTTTGACTAGAAATGAGAAAAATACACTTGGTAAGATTTAGATTTTTGAAGGGAGAGTAGTCAGCATTACATTAGTTATCTTTTTATTATTAGAATTTGACTAGTTTCCTAGTTTCCTAGTCAGAAAAGTTTTATTTTTTATACAACTGTTTATCAAAGGTCATGTATTGCTAGTCTTACTCATCATGAACTTAAACATTAGGGGAAAACAAACAAACAAAGCTGCTTTTTACTGAATTTCTCTTTTGTCTTAGTTTTGTTGCATTGTTCATTATAGTTTTTTTTTTTTTTTAATTATTATTATTTCAGTTAACAAAATCATTCGTCCTCTGCTGGTTTTGGTTTTACCTTGGTGTGTGGACAGGTACAATACACTGATGCAAACCAGGGGCTTATGGGGTATTAATCTGATTTAAGAATAATAAAGAGGATAACACATACTAAGTTGTAACCCCACTGACTCATCTACAGATCTCAAGAATCGAATTGGATTCTGATTACCACAGATTTAAATTGTAACTTTATTATAGACACATATTTTTAATACAAGTCCTCCATTTTGTTCCACCACCAGCCACTCGTACCTGTGTCAGAGATCCTGATGTTACTGTCAAACTGTAGAGCATCCACAGAGGACTGAGCAGAACGGAAGAGAAGGCCAGAATTATTCCAATAGCGTAGCCCCACCAGGGATACTGATAGGTGTTGTCGTATTTCAGAGGAGTGAACTTGACCAGAAAGAAAAGTAAGATACCCTGTGAACAACGACAATACACAGAGAACAGAAAAACAGAATGAAGAGTGTGTGGAATATGAAGGTGTGAGATGAATGTAGATTATAAGGCTGTTTATTTATAATCAGAGTTGTGAAGGAAATGTAATAAGTTATAAATCACAAATTAAAGTGAAAATAATGTCAGTAACAATTATTTGAACGTCATCATAATGTCATTTGTTACCTCTGATGATTTTCTTAAACAGGGTGCTTTCATATGTCAACAACAGAAATTAATATATCCTACACAAGCTTTTTACCAAAAATAATATGTCCGACGCAGCCACACTGAACTAAACATTGTGATTAGTATCTGTAATTTAATTCCACATTAGGGCGAAGTCAAAGAAAAGATTAACATCTGGTCAAAAAAATTAAATTACAATAATCTACACCAAACTTATATTTTTGGGTAGGCAATTATTTATATTTTCAGGAAAATTTATTTTGAAATGAGAAAAAACGCGTGAAAAAAAATGTGAGGAGTTTTATGAGTGTGAACGTTTGGAAAGTGACAAAGTTTTCTGCTGTCATTCTGGGTTCATTTTATAAACTCTCACAAATAAACTACATTTATTCCAAATACATTGATATTTGACTCTTATATTATTTATGTCATATTCTAAACACACAGTGTTTACAATTAAAAAATGCATATATCTATGCAAAATACATTTGAATATAATGTTAATGTTTGTATGTTGTAAATATTGAAATAAAAAATGTTTCATTTGAAATTTACTTTTGTTGTCCATCCGTGACGCTGCCATTTGTCAAAACTCTTGCTATTTAAGAATGATAAAATATTTTTTTCCTTTAACCAATCATTAGGTTGTAAAATACAGGGTTTAAGGTATACACTGAATACATTTTAGGGTGAAAATGTCAGAGGAACTTCACTTTTGAGAACTTAATTTTTTGTCCATCCGTAACAGTAATTTTTGCTATTTTTTCTTAAATATTTGAAACAAAATTTTGCCCTTTGAGTATGTTTAAGATGGCATTTAGACCTTTCCAATTATGTGTAATATTTGTCTTAAACTTGTCTGTCCATCTGTGACGCCCTTGACCTCGTCATTATTCCTCAGTATTTGTAATGGGTCAGTAACTACAGACAATAACTAGTCACTTTCCATCACTGCATCCAGAAACACTGACCACATTATTGAATGGCTTTTTAAACAGACGCCACAGAGTTACTACGACTAATCTACAGATACTGGACCACACAGTCAAACACTAATTCAACACTGTTAAGGGTCTAGAGGCTTTACTGGCTCATGTTATGCTGAAATTTGCCAACAGAAGAAATTTCTGGACAGAAAAAAGATGCAAAACAACAGAATGAAAGACTGAATCGGTGATAATATTGTACACATAAGCTTAAACCGTCAGTCCAGATGTTGATATGGAACGGGTGTCCCAGATCAAAAGGGTCTAAGTTTAAGACTGGACTTACAATAAGGACGGCCAAAATCTTCTAAATGGTCTTCAAAAACATCCCCAGAAGTCAGCATTCGAGGAAACCAAGATTCATTGTTGACAAAAACATCTGAGCGCATTGCACAGTGTCAGCAGGTAGACCAGAACAACCTCCTATATTCATTTCCAGGTGTCATTTTCCACACCCAGTGATCATTATCATTGGATAAACAAATTGACAGCTTTATGATGTGACAGGCATGGGCGCTGTTAGACCTGGACATTCAGGGTTTAAGCCCTGGATGTTTTAGCAGTAGCTCCATATTCTGTGCAGTGGCGATTTCTCATAGACTGCAAGGGAAGCTCAGCTTCCCCTAAAATTACGCAAAGTAAATGGTTAAATATGTACGGTTGTGTTGACATTTTACTGACTACAAATGTGTTAGAACATGTTCATCTTAAAGATGAGTTCGTTCAGAATCAGCTTTATCACAAATCAACGTACGCAATGTCGTTCACTTCTCCTCCATTCCCGTGTCTCTGTTTTCTCATCCATCTCTGCTCAGTGCATTTGTCCGTAGACTGTGGGCGTCTGTGGGCTTCAATGGGACTGAGTGGAACAGTTTTTTTCATTGACTAAAAACTGGACGGTAATTGGATAAATGCCAGGATGTTGTCCCGCCCCCGGACGCCAGGCGTCTCTGGGGGTGAATGGAGCTGTGGGTGGAGCTCGGCCAGGCTGGACGCCAGAATCCCACGTGCTGATTGGAGGATCAGTTGAAAGGCTGAATCCCGTTTGATTGACAGCTGTTTTCAGATCTACTCCTTCACTGACACAGTTCAGTTTAATACCGTCACACATTCTGCTGTGAAATCAAGAGAGAAACCACTACGAAATTATTCATTCATTTCTTGCACTGTAAATAAAACACACTCATTGGACTTCCTTCTTTCAATTTAACATAATTTCACTGTTTTCTTGTTTCAGTTCCATAATTTAATCATTTCTTGTTCGAGTTTAATATCGTTTTGTAGATAGTTAAATCAATCAAACTGTTGGCTAGGTCGGAGTGAAAGGAGCATCTGTAGTTTAAAAAGGCTGAAGTCTTACACCCACAACACACTGAGCCAAAGCAGTCTAAGCAGAGAGGACACTGGTCCAGTCCCTGGAAAAGACGCCTACTTGGTATGATAAGGTCACTGAGCATTTTCTTAAAAAGGAACAGAGGGCCGAATGTATGTTTAAATAACTTGACAATTTATTTATTTATTTTTCTGATGTAAGCCGACAATGAGCTTCCCCTGTCTGAAAGACGAGCAACCGCCACTGATTCTGAGCACACCGGTTTTTTACCTCTTACCTTTGCCAAGGAGGTTATGTTTTTACCAGCTTTGGTTTGTCTGTCTGTCTTTGTGCAAGATAACTCAAGAAGTTATGGACAGATTTGGATGAAAATTTCAGGAAATGTTGATAATAGCACAAGGAACCAATGATTAAATTTTGGTGTTGATGGGGGGGGGGGGGGTATCTGCGCTCTCCGAGTGCTTTTCTAGTTTTGTCATGCATACAGATGGAAATTTAAGAGAGAGAGAGAGAGAGAGAGAGAGAGAGAGAGAGAGAGAGAGAGAGAGAGAGAGAGAGAGAGAGAGAGAGAGAGAGAGAGAGATTGGACATGAGACACACACATTTCATCCCATTCACACACCACACTTTGTATTTCTCATGCAGAGAAATTACCAGGATAACGTCCACTAAGTTGCGCCGCTATTTTTTAGAACAGTGGAACAGGTATAGTAGGAATCAAGTGGGTTACCCATAGAGTTCAGAAGATGCCTGCCATGCACCAGCTAATCAAATAAAAACAATACGACTACCAAACAGCCAATCAAAAAATAGCATTGCTGTATCTGAGTAAGATTAGGGATACAGTTAGGGTCAAGGTGAGGTTTAGGGTGAGGGTGAGGGTTAGGGTTTGGGCAGTGGTCTCTAACCTTTTTTTGTCTCGTGACCCCATTTAACATCACAAATTTCTCGCGACCCCAGACATTCAAAACTAAGACTTAGTTTTTTTGGCAAAATTAATTAGTTTTTGATCATGTAATGGTTTGCTACAATATGTTGCAAATAAAGGTTAATTTTAGATGACATTTAGTCTATCTAATATATATTATTATGGATGGAGGCAGAAAAGCCAGGTGTAGATTACTGCACAAAGTGAGAATTTGATTTTCCTTGGTCAGGATATGTACAGTCAGTCCAGCTTGGATTTACAAGGCTGACAATTAATACTGAACAAACAATAACTCAAACTATGAATTATGGAAGAGCTGCAACATCTGAAACCTACCACAATGAACATTTGAAAGATAAACAGAACCACACTGCTTCAGTTTCAGCTTCACAGTTTGTCATGTCTTTTATGGATTGTGATTGTCTCTGTCAACTCACCAGATATTTTTTATTCGTACGTTCTTTTTTTTTTTTTTTTTTTTTTTTTATCAATTACTAGAAATTTCAGGGGACCCCATTTGAATTCCAGGTGACCCCACTTGGGGTCGCCCCAAGGTTGAAAAACACTGGGTTAGGGTTAGGGTTAGATTTATCAACTAAATCCAAACTAGTTTTCTGATTATCAAGCCTTGTGACAATAAAGTGGGCACCACTGTGGACATATCCTGGACAGGTCCTGGACACATCCTGGACAGGTCTTGGACATGTTCAGGCATATCCCTTTTCTTTTAATACAGTCTCACTGTCTTTTACACCATTATGTCTCAATCCAAACATAACCTATTTTTCTTTTTAAAACGTGTCATTTATTATTTGGAAACATGGCACAGCAGCTAGAAGCTCTCATTATTTCAATGACAATAAATATTGGATTGAACTGACCCATTATATTATTTTTTTAAAGTCAGATCATCCTAGGCTGGCACCAGTATACATTGGTTCCTTCATATTTATTTTTTTATTATATAATTTTTCTACACATAGAATAATTTCAAACACATTGGATATCATAAGCAATAATCATATGTTTTCATCATTACTCATTTATTAAGCAGCATAACTCTTTAGCACAACATCTTTCTGAAAATATTTTCCTACAATGTAACTCTTAGTATCTATAATATAGTTCCATATTATTTCCCAATAACTGTAATGGCTCAGTTATACAGACGACAATAACTAGTCACTTTCTATCACAAGACACTGACCACATGATTTAATGGTTTCACTTTTTTTTTTTTTTTACAGACATTAAAAGCTTACTCACCACAGAGACAGACGGTGTTACAAACCTCCAGCAGTATTTCATATAAGGAGTGGGGCGGTAGCCGATCATTTCCTTGACTTTCTCATAATAACGGTCAGCACCTTAGAGAGAAATAATATCAGTGACTTATAGAGCACGTCATCAACACTGAGAGTAATTCTGTATTAGGATGATAACAAAACATTGACAGACTGTTCAGTGCAGATAAGACATTTCTACAGACTGCAAAGTGTGGTGGAAATTTACCAAAACACTGTTATGTGGCAATTTACAAACCTTGAAATGCTGTTTTAGTTCTTGTTTTCTGGCACTTATGGCTGATTCTGATTCAATTTATTTATTATGAAATGAAAAAAATAGTCAAATATACCTTTTGTTCTTGTCATCATAACAAATATCTCAATTTGTAAAATTTAAGTCACGGTGGAATACTTAACCTTCTTTTTCAAAGTTCATGTTGCTCATTCTTATTTGTTATATATATTTTATTTATATTTTCTTTCATGTATAGTGGATCTTATGGTATGTATGCCATAAAGATCATGGAGTTAGTTGGCTTTTTCAGTGTTTCTTGTCTTTGATTAGAGATTAGGTGAAAGAGTTATATAAAGATTACTACATTTATAAAATAGGTAACATTATGGTGTTGCGTACTAATTAATGAGCTCTTATTGGCCACAGACATGAAAAATGCCTTTGCCTCCCTTATAGTCTGTAGGAGAAAAACTCCAGAGTGGAAATCTCTTGACCCACCAAAAGTGTCTGTTTGGCTTAGCGATTTGATGGTCTTCCTAAAATTACGAATAAATAAAGTATTTCACCAGAGGATCAATTGGAAAGTTTCATGAGTTATGGGACGCCTTAATTTTGTATTTTTGATAAACTCAACACCCTCCAGTGGCATCATATACCCTGTAAGCTAGAAATAACGCGCAAAAGTGTCCCTTATTTATTTACCCATATCATTATTTAAATTACTGTGTGTCCCCTCCCCCACTTTTTTTTTAAGTTTTTTAGTTTTTCTTTCGTTTTTGGTTTGTTTTTGGGTTTTTTGGTTTTTGGTTTCATGTTTAGTGGCAGTTTGTATTTTGGAAGGGTGGGAGCGAGGGGATTCAGTTGGTTAAACTAAGAAAAACAGTTCAAGACACTGTATCTAAAATGCATCGTATATTGTTTTTCCCTTCTTGAATTACAAAAAAAAATAAATAAAAATTATGGTGTTGCTTACCAAATACCCATCCCACACAGATCGACTCTAAAATGGCAAAAAACATCATTGGCATTCCACTGCAAGCATAGTAGTCAAACAGCAGAAAAATATAAAGTCCTCCCTGAAAGATAAGAGAAGAGAAAATACAGATTTCACATGAAAGACCAGCTGTTAAAGTAAATATAAGAGACAAATCAACAGCAGGGAAACAGACAGGAGACTTTTACCTGAGTCACCATAAACAGACCGATAACAAAGGACAAACCACAGATGAGCAACAGAAGGAATTTACGCCGATGACCGGTGAGAAAGAAGGATGGATACATGTCTGATATGGATGTGACCAAACTTTCCAGATACACAAACTGTGGGTAAACAACAAACATCCATTGTTTTGAAGCTTTTAAACATTTATACTTTATGCAGTGAGTAGGTTTTGTTGGTAAAATGAAAAAAAATCTAACACTGTCTTTATATTCTCCTTTATGTTTATTCATTCATTCATTCATTCATTCATTTAGTCCTTGGGGTGCTGGAGCCTATCCCGGCTACCTGTGTGTATTTAATGTACATTTTAAATACACTTTAATGTAGTAATACTTACCTCACTGTCCAGTCCAAGGAAGATAATCATAATGAAGAAGAACACAGCCCAGAGCTGAGGTAAAGGCATCATGGAGATCGCTCGAGGAAATGCAATGAAAGCCAGACCAGGACCTGAAAACATGTCAGCACAGAAAACTTTAAAAATGACACTCAGGGAGTTTGGATGAAAGAATTCAATTCACTTCTTCACCACACCACATATTAAAAATAAACAAATAGGTGAACAGGCAATGTGGGCAGAGGAGTGTCAATCATGTTTTTGGTCATGTGTAAAATCGCAGGGGTTCTAGGACAGAGTGGTTCAGATTCTGGAAGAGCTTTTCTCCTACAGGACACCCAGGGACCCCCAGATAATGTACCTGGGTTTGATTCTAGAAGGTACTATTCAAAAGAAGGACCTGTATCTTTTCAAAATATTGATTTTGGCATCTAAAAAGGCCATAAGAAGAAACTGGCTGAAAAGGGACCCTCCAAATCCAAGACAGTGATGGAATATTGTTGAGGAGATTTACTCGATGGAAAGACTGACTTACTATCTCAGAATGAAAGGGGACCCGGGACAAATGGACTGTGTATTTGAAAAAGATGGATCAAATACTCAGCAGACCTAATGGACAGTGATAAAAGCTAAAACAAGAGTTTATTTTCATTTTCATTTATTATTTTTATAATTTTTTTCTACTTTTCTATTTTACTTTATTTTCTCCTTCCCAACTTTCCATGTTGAAAACTTGCATTGTTGTGCAGCTGACCTTGTTCATGTAAAAAACATAAAAATTACAAAAAAAGTTTCCAAAAAAAAAAAAAAAATGACACTCAGTAGATAGTATACCTCCACTATGGTCTTATCTAGTAAATGTCAGTAATAGTGAATAAAACGTCTAGCTTCCATCCCTTCTTTTCTGCACTGACTTCAAAATGTAATGGGCACAGTTCTTGAAAATGGGTGGAGATGTTTTTGCTCTTTTACAACAGCTGTAGACAGAAACACAACCTTTTGACAGTTCAAACATTTGTCAATTTCAAAGATAATTTTAGAAGCTAAGAAAGTCACAGTTTGTGGGTTAGGGTTAGACTGCATCTCTTGTCACACATATCCATGCCACCAACACCGAAACAGCCACTGCCTTGGCTTTGAGAGTGAGTGGAAAAAATATTTAAGGAGGTGAAAACCAATGCAGTCTGGTTATGTTGAAGATGTAAAGCAGTGTTTTTCAACCTTGGGCCATGTGGGGACACCTGAAATTCAATTACTGAAATTTCTAGTAATTGATTAAAAAAAAAACAAAAAAACGTACAAATAAAAAACATATTATGGTGAGTTGACAGAGACAATCCCAATACATAAAAGACATGACAAACTCAGAAGCTGAAACTGAAGCACTGTGGTACTTTTTATCTTTCAAATGTTCATTGTGGTCGGTTTCAGATGCTGCAGCTCTTTCATAATTCATAGTTTGAGTTATTGTTTGTTCAGTGTTAAGTGTCAGCCTTGTAAATCCAAGCTGGACTGACTGTACATATCCTGACCAAGGAAAATCTAATTCTCACTTTCTGCAGTAATCTACACCTGGCTTTTCTGCCTCCGTCCAAAATAATATACATTAGATAGACTAAATGTTGTCTTAAATTATGTTTATTTGCAACGTAGTATAGCAAACTATTACATGATCAAAAACAAATTAATTTTAGCAACAAAAAAAAAAAAAGTCTCTCTTTTGAATGTCTGGGGTCACCAGAAATTTGTGACGTTAAAATGGGGTCACAAGCCAAAAAGGTTGGGAAACACTGCTGTAAAATCATCTTAAATAGTTTGAACAGACAGTTTTGACCACGTCAGCTTCTATTTATGTATTTTCACAGTCTGATAGTTCAACAGTTTCATCACAAACTGCAACTCTCTTTACTTGTAAAGTTGTACCTTTAATACCAGACACTTCCAGTCCTACACTAGTCTGTTTATGTCTACAGTTACCTGCAGAGGTGGTAAAAGTACTCACATTCTGTACTTAAGTAGAAGTACAGCTACTTGTGTGAAAAAATACTCTCGTAAAAGTGGAAGTACTGATTCACCTCCTTTATTTAAGTAAAAAGTACAACTTTTCAATTGTAGTAAAGTACAAAAGTAAAAAGTAAATATAATACCAGACACTTACAGTTACCTGAATGTTGTGAAATGGGACAGACCTAATGTGTTCATCCCTAAGTGATACCACACCTGATTCAGCCACTGTCCTGATGTCAACACCCAACTCATATGACATGAAGCCAAGGACAGAGAAGACAGCAAATCCAGCTACAAAACTGGTTAAACTGTTCAGTAGGCACAGGGCAAATGTATCTCTGAAAGTGAAAAAGATGATTATGTACAGTAATCCTCCATCACGTTAGCATATCATATACACAGTGGTGGAGAATCCCAGCTCCATAAAGTAAAAGTCCTGCCATGTATTTATTCCAACCATTCACTGAACCAGCCCATTTTGATGAGCACCTCTCCTCATCCAGGCAAATGGGATAATTAGTGGAATCACCAGTGTTAGATGAACAGGTAGGACCAAAACATGGCAGGACTTTTACTTTATGGAGCTGAGATTCTCCACCACTGCACAGGGATGTCTGTTTGACTCACCTGTAGCAGTTGTTGTTGAACTTGTTGTAGCTTCCCATAGATGACAAAGTGCCTGTACACACGCAGTAGGAGAATAAAATCTGACTCCCAGCATCCATCCACACCTACAAACAGTTAATACATACTGGAGTTTGGATTGCTGTTCAATATGCGTAACTGTTATTAAGAGTATGTCAACATGAGTGTGCCTCACGCCAAAATAAAAAAAAAAATACATTTGGATTTTTGCCAACACAACTGTTTCTAGACTGTAGGTTACATGACAAAATCTTACTCACATAAGACAAATTCAGTAATCTTTTATCTGCAGCAGATGGCAGCATTGCATCCTCCATAGCATCCATTATTACAGGGGTGTCAAACTCATTTTGGTTCAGGGGCCATATTCAGCCCAATTTGATCTCAAGCGGGCCAGACCAGTAAAATAATGACTTAATAACCTATAAATAATGACAAATCCAAGTTTTTCTTTTTGTTTTAGCACAAAAAAAACCCAATTAAATTTTGAAAATATTTACATTTTACAAAAAAGATGTGAATAACCTGAAAAAACACAAATTTCATTTGAAAAAGTAGAGCAATGTGAACAATATTATGCCTCAACTTATTATTTATACATGTACATTTACACACAATGTTCCATAAACATTTGGTCACGGGCAGAATATTGTTAAAATTTTGGAGTTTGGAACTAAAATTTGAACAATTTCTACAATATTACATATCTTATTATTAACACAACTACAGATCACAGTGGATTCATAAATGCACAAAACATTTAGTAACAGGCAGAATATTGTTAAAATTGCCCATTTCAGGTTGTTCATCTTTGTTTTTATTTATGTATTTATTTGTGTTTTATTGTGAAAGAATAGTTTTGTAAATGTAAATATTTTCACAGTGTAATGTTATTTTTTTCCCCTTAAATTTTTTCTACCTAATTTTTCACAAAGAAAATTTGTCGTTGTCATTATTTATGGGTTATTGTGTTGTTATTTTTACTGTAGATCACACTGGTCTGTATGTGGAACCTGAACCAAAAGGATTTTGACAACCTGGACTGTTCAGGTTAATTTTTGCACTTTCATCCTGCAGGCCGGAATGGAACCTTTGGCGGGCCAGATTTGGCTCCTGGGCTGCAAGTTTGACACCTGTGCATTATTATTTAATAAAACACTTTCTTCCTGACATACAGCACAACTGTAGTTGTGTGTAGTAGGTTGAACTAACAAGACCATAAAACTACTTTACAGCACCAGGTTAAACAAGTTTACTGTTTTTCCAAGTCAGTAGGTTAGTGTAGAACTCACTCATGATCCCTCACACTCCACCCATTGAAATTCTATTTTTCCTAATTTTTAGATGGACAAAACTTGACGTTTACATAAATAGAAAAGCTGCATTTGACATACAACTGTACAGAATTTTAAATGTACTTTTTATGGTTTGTTTACAGGGAAGAAAATATTCAAAGTCTGACACTAACATCTGCATCTGAAATGTTTTTTTTATGCATACAGTTTTCCCTGTTCTTTCTTTGATTGTTACTTAACACAACAATCAAACTAGTCACACAGTGTTTTTTTCTCACCTGTGGATCAGTCAGACGTGTGGGATCTGGCAAGAGATAAAACCTGATCCCATCTATGGCTCCAGGTAAAGTCACACCTCGGATCAGATACGCAATCAGCATAAAATAAGGAA
The DNA here is from genome assembly GCF_902148855.1 of Sphaeramia orbicularis. Classification (NCBI taxonomy): domain Eukaryota; kingdom Metazoa; phylum Chordata; class Actinopteri; order Kurtiformes; family Apogonidae; genus Sphaeramia; species Sphaeramia orbicularis. The sequence continues at coordinate 16,445,942 of NC_043973.1, read as the reverse complement.
AAGTAGCTGTGAAATAGACAACCTGAGACAGACGCACGGATGTGGTTAATAACGGATGAAGTTCCAGGTCAGGATTTTTGTTTTAAAGACTCATTCTTACCTTTCCGGAAGTCTTGACACTTTTGAAGATACAGAGGTAACAGACGATCCAGCTAAGAAGAAGACACCCAACCAGGTCCCAACACATGTCCCCTATCTCATCAATCCCATCAGACAAACGTAGGACCCGTCTCCTAAAAACACAAAGAAAACTTGTCAGGAAACAACTTCAACTGTCAAGTGATAAAAACTGTCCACACTTAAATTAATAATAACATACTTACTGCCAGAATTCTTTGACTGATGATGTCACATTTTGGTTGAGATGACCGTACGCTGAGTCATTGTGACTAGAATCAACACAGTTGTCTTACAGTGGGAGAACAAAACCATGTTAGAGAAACTACAGATGGTTAATGCAAGAGAACACAGAGAACCATGGAGAAACTCAGTGTGTACAAACATCAGCATGATAACAATAGTACAACTCACATTTATGTGATAATCAGGTGAATTATGTGATGAATTAACAAAACCAAACAGAAGTCCTCAATTGTACACAATCAGACTTCATATCATGACAAATACCAAAAGTAATGAAACTCTAGACTCCTGTAGTTTTAGCCACTGCTGTCAGTCTGCTCAGTGTCCAGACGTAGGTTCTAGTACAGGGATGTCAAACTCATTTTAGTTCAGGAGCTACATACAGCCCAATTTGATCTCAAACCAATAAAATAGCAACACAATAGCCTATAAAAAATGAAAACTCCTTATTTGCTCATTTTCAGTGCAAAACAGTAGAATTAAATTGTGAAATTGTCTACATTTACAAACTATCCTTTCACAAAAACTGTGAATAACCTGAAAAACCTAAAATTTCATAAGAAAAATAAGTGCAATTTTAACAATATTGTTCCTCAGCTTATCATTTTTACACGAGCATTACAACTTACAGATTAGAGTGAATCTATAAAGACACAAAACATTTAGTAACAGCCAAAATATTGGTAAATTTTTGTGAGTTTGATACCCTTGACTGTTAATATCTTCAGTGTAATTTTTACACTTGGCAAACTCATCCTGCTGGACAGACTGGAACCTTTGGCGGGCCAATTTTGGCTCATGGGCCTTATGTTTGACACCCCTGTTCTAGTTTGTACCTGTGTTCCAGGTGTTGTTACATCTGGCCCAGGGGAGCTCAGAGGTGAAGGAAGAGAAGAGGTAGAGGAAGGCCCAGGCCAGGATGACGATATAATACGTCACAGTGTAAAGTGTAATCATTTGAGTTCCGTAGCCTAAACCTAATGAAACAATTATAGTAATATTTCAACATGAAGTAAAGAAGCAGAAGAAAAATATGAAGTAAAGAAGTAGTAATGCACATTATTTCAGTTGTTAGAATTCACTGTACTGAACATGTAGCTGAGTTCCAGCACCTTCAAATAAAGGACATATTTTCCTCCAGCATGTGACTCCACCTTGACCAGTTAACTGTCCCACTGACACCTCTAGGAAGAAGATGGGGATTCCACAGGTGACCAGAAACAAGATATAAGGCACCAGGAAAACTCCTGCAGAAACGACCAACAATACATTACACAGAGAAATATATTTATAATGTTCAACAAATTCACTAAACAAAGTTGAAATTTAAAGCTTTGACAGACAACCTCCTCCATTTTTGAAGCAGAGATATGGAAACCTCCAAATATTCCCCAGACCGATGATTTCTCCAGTGATGGCTAAGACAAACTCCCTCTTATTGGCCCATTGGCCTCTCCGATCAGTCTTTTCCATGAGATGATGTGGACTGTTACCATCCCTCATCAGAATCTTCTCTGGATTGTTTGTTGATTCCATAGACGAGTCGTGCTGGAACATGAATGATAAGCAATTAATTAAAGTGACAGTCCTGTTGTTACTTGTTGCTCATCTTCCATTTTACTTCACAGTAATATAAAATGACTTGTAGCAAAAAGTGAAAAGTCTTGAAGAAGAATGCAGAGAATGTGGATGTTGCATTCTTTCTCAGTTATAGAAGAACTAATGCTATAATCTGTCATTGGTTCAAACTGGAGATGGAATCTGGGTGTCCCTGCTTTATTGGTTGAGGAGTTCTAAACTAACCTTTATGTACACTGGTGCTCAACAAAACAACACGTCAGAAGGATACGCTCATATTCCTCAGCGACAAGACGATTGTTATTATTATGGAACAAAATGGGGTAGCTGTGGCTCAGCTGGTAGAGCGAATCTTCCAATGACCAAAGGGTCAGCAGTTCAAATCCTGTCAAAGTGTCACTGACACTGTACCCTAAATTGCCCCTCTGGCAGCACGTTGCATGGCAGCAGCCACCTACTGGTGTATGTGTGTGTGAATGGTGAGGCCTTGTAAAGCACTTTGGGCGCCATGATGGTGTATAAAATGTGCTATGTAAGCGCAGTCCATTAACCAAAATAATAGAATATATTTTCTACAAAAACAAAAAAGTATCACATGACTCATGGCACCATCTTTCTACTGTGTTTGTCCAGACAGTTTTTTACACTATGTCCTACATCAGGGGTGTCCAACCTTGGTCCTCAAGATCTACTATCCTGCATGTTTCAGATGTTTCCCTCTTCCGGCACAGCTGACGGTCGTTATCAGGCTTCTGCAGAGCTTGATGATAGGCTTATCATTTGAATCAGGTGTGTTGGAAGAGGGATACATCTAAAACATGCAGGACAGTAGCTCTTGAGGACCAGGATTGGGCACCCCTGTCCTACATGTTCTAAAATAGCAGGTGGTGCTATGGGTGAAATAACATGTATCAGTGTCCTGCCGAGTCCTGCCAAATAATGCACCAGTTTTTACCATCAGGACAATAGCAGAAAATAACAGTTTCTATATTGTTTTGGGCTGACCTATGTTCTGAAAACACCACAGACATGAAGGTTAAGTTCTGCATTTATCTAACACTCCCCATCGTCCCAGTCATTGACAACTGGCCCAGTGACTGGAAGGATGGTGGACTCACTGCAGTGGACAGATGGACTTTCAGTAAGATAAAAGGCGTAATAATAAATAAGTGCTTACTCATTTTGGTTTTATTTTGTCGATTGTACTTTACTGATCAATGTGTAACATCTCTGATATGACATAAAAAATTGATAGCACTAAGACAAAGCACAAAATTTGTAACACATAGAAAAAAACCTACCTGAATTATTTTTTAGTGTCTTCCATGTAGTTCAGCAAGAAACAGATGTAATCCTAAAATTCAGTTTACGGTTCTCTAAGATAACTGGACAAGACTACAAAGGCAGAGTACAAAGACTAAACTGTGTGTGAGCTGTAAATCTCTGTGCACATTAGTCAGTGCCAGCAGTGACAATAGATAAACATTGAAATGTTAAAGATTTCTAAAATGTAATGGATGTTCCATTGCTTGGTCACTCCATTCACACTTGACGCATCTACAGATAAAGATAACATTCTTACGTCAACATGAAACTTTTTACAACTAAATAGTACACACATGAGCTATCTAAGGTACGATTCTGTAATGGACACAACTGGCTAAATGGAGTCTTGTCATATACAGTGTCCCTTTTTGCTGTGCCCAGAGGAGTCCACTTCAAAGGTTTTGTAATGTTTAAACATGATATGCACAAACCTTCAGCCTGACTTATTAGGCACACTACTGCCACCCAGTGGCCTGACTTATCAGTGCATGCCAAAGTTTTTGGACAGACAGACGGACGGACGGATGACCAACTGATGACAGTACCCTGCGGCCAGTGTGGCCGAGGGTAAAAATATGAACAACACTTATTCCACTAGTGTAGTGAAAATTTTCAAAAACAATACAGAGATGCAGTAAAAAAGGAAAAGTACACAGTAAGAAACCATGTGACTCCTTAACCTTGTGACTATTAGCCAAAACAGGTGCAGTCTCCTCAAGAGGCAGTAACCAACACTTACCGCAGGCATCACCAAATGACAGACCTTGGTCCTGACCTGGACCCAGTGATGGTTCTGTCCGGACCCGTGACCAATCTGATAAACTCCTGAGAATGGATCATGGATCGGGGGGCGGCTGTGGCTCAGTTGGTAGAGCGGGTCGTCCAATGACTAAAGGGTTGGCGGTTCGAATCCTGGCTCCGACTGTCCACATGTCAAAGTGTCCTTGGGGAAGACACTGAACCCTAAATCGCCCCCAGTAGGGCCAGGCAGCGCCTTGCATGGCAGCAGTCGCCCGCTGGTGTATGAGTGTGTGTGTGAATGGGTGAATGTGAGGAATTGTAAAGCGCTTTGGGCACCATGAAGGTGTAGAAAAAGGTGTTTTTAAAAAAAAAAAAAAAAAAATTTTTCATAAAGTACTTTTTCCAAAGGTGGCAGTTATAGACTGCAGGTGCTGCTACTTCAGCTAATAGACAATAGCTTCACTCAGATGAGCCAATCAAATTGCTTGTTTACCCTGCGCAGCGCGCGCACCAGAGCAGAGAGAAAGACACATATGGCGGCAGGCCAACTGCCATGGAGACAGTGATGGCGGCATGTCTCACTCCAAAACAAGGAAAGTTGATGCGGAAAACCATTGTTTTTAGGGTGCTTTCACACTGCGTACCCAAGTCTGTACTTTATTTAGATACGTTCACAACTTTCCCGCAGATGTTGCCTTCACAAGCACGTACCGCGGCCTGTGTGTGTGTTCCAGGGCTGAAACAGTAGGTGGCGGTGTGAGGGAATTCTGTCACTATCCTACAAAGGCAGAAGTCAGAAGAAGACAAACTCTTACCGCAGTGTTTCCGCTGGTCAGGGTTTGGCCCATGCCGCCACACCACACATTTCATACAAAAAAACACATGACTGCCGCATTAGACTTATTATATGTATAATATATAATAGTCCAGGACAAACGTCCTCCCCTCAGATGAAAGTTTCCGAAGCTTCAAGGGCAGAGAAAAGATAAATGAACGTAAAGTTTCACTTTCACTTCTGTGGGGGCACAGACACCCACCGGCCCTTACCCCCATACTATTATGAGTAGGACGGAAACCGATGCATGCGCGCGGTTACCGCCTACAGCCCCACCCCAGCCGAACTACGCGCGTGCGGCCGAGAGTCCCCCCACCACCACCAATAACCGAAACGCACGCGCGTGCCCCCCCCATCACACAATGCCACACCAACAGATATTCCACAGTTTGAGAAGAGTTTATTCACCTCTGTTTGCACTTTTTAATTTATTTTATTCTGAGGCTTCTGTTTTCTTTAATCTGAAATAAAGGTCTTAAATGTATTTGCCTGGGACTACTTTTACTTATGGTGAAAGAGCTAGCTGTGCACTCTTAAACATTTCCTGCTTTGAAAATTGACAGTAAATGTTGTTGTTGAAACCATATGAAAATGCAGTGGGGACGAGATCTCACTGTGGCCTGTGGCACCGGTGCCTGAGGTGCCGCTGTAGTCTGTGGCACTTCCGGTGCCTGTGGCACCACGTCCGCGGCACTTCCGGTGGCTGTGGCACCGGTGCCAGAGGTGCCGGCGCCTGTGGCTCACTATTTCTGGTGCCAGTGGCTTATTTCCAGTGGCTGTGGTACCGCTGCCACTGTTCTATTGGTACAGAGCAGTTTACAGTGGCTAGTGCATCATACAACTATACGGATGTTCAAACCAGGCATGAAGTAAATGTGTTTGTTGGTTATGGAATGGGAATCAGGCTAATAATGCAGACGTAAGTTTGTTCATGAATATAGACCAGATTTTGTTGAAACGAATACTTTTGAGATTGAGTGAAGCAGACATTTTTTCAACTGAAATTTCGGTAGATTAAGATTTTTTTTTTTAAAGATATGACTTTATTCCCTCAATATTTTGACTTTTATTCTCAATATATTATGACTTTATTCTCGTAAAATTATGACTCTTTTTGTATTCGACTTTATTCTGATGAAATTATGGGTTTCACCTTGATATTTTACAACTTTACTCTCGAAGTGTCAAGTGTTTTTCTTTTCTTATGTGGCCCTAATACGCCGTCGTAGTTAACAGCAGGGCCATGCAGAGAGCTATAAAGGGGCAGGGGCTCAAACTTCCAAAAGGGCACATGAAAACGAATAACCACCAATTACAAAGTTCACATTTAGCAACAAGCAACATAATTAATCCACAGCAAGTCAAAGATTGACCAAATGGTCCAGATCAATGTCCTCAATACTGGGTGTGTCCTCCCTGAGCCCTAACACAGGCTGTGCACCTTCTGCACATACTCTGGATTCACCTCCTGATCCTATCTGGGGGATGTTGTCCCACTCTTCCTGAAGGGCCTGGATGAGCATCTGGCGGTTGCCAGGTGCTGGATGCCGAGCATACACGGATCTACCAAGAATATCCCACAGATGTTCAATGGGATTGAGATCTTTGACTTGCTGTGGATTAATAATGTTGCTTGTTGCTAAATGTGAACTTTGTTGAACTCCCCTTTGTCATATTTTACATTATCATCTGGATACTCATCCACTGTTTTGTTGTTTGTTGTATTTTCTTTGTTAATTCAATGTTTTTTTAAGAACAAGAAAGAATTTGTTTTCATATTTAATAAAATGGTGTGAAATGGCATCACATAGAATATGTGATAAGTTTCTTTTGATGTTCAGTTTCTATATAAGTGGAAATAAAGATGTAATGTGTAGAAGTTTTTGTGTGTTAATACCCTGCAAAAATCTAAATCTTACCAGGTGTATTTTTCTCATTCCTAGTCCAAATATCTCATCACAGTCAAAATAAGACAAAATCACCTGAAGAGTAACTTTTCAGTGAGATATAAGAACTTGGTTTTAGACAAGAGATCTGGAAAATCTTATTTCAAGAAATCTTGGTAAGATAATTTTCACTTGTTCCATTGGCAGATTTTTTTTGCTTAATTCAAGATTTATTTTTTTTTTTTCTCGATTCACCAAAAAAAATCTGCCAATGGAACAAGTGAAAATTATCTTGGAGCAGACCTGGAGCAGACCCAGACTCCTGAAGGATGGCCGTCTGCCTTGACCAGTTGGGGTTAAAAAGCGAGAGTAAAGGAGGAGAAAAGGGAGAGTGATAGATATGTAGAGAGACTAGGGGAGAGGGGGGAGGTAGGGGGAGACATATGGAGTACATGTAACATTGTAAAGTAGCAACTTTACAAATAAAACAAATAAAACAGTACAAATAAAATACAATTAGTATGTATGCACTATATTCAAATGAACAATCTCCACTTAATTTAACATTTACTTGACAACAACAACACAGTTATTTTTCTATATAACTGTAGATAAATATGGGCAGTAAGATGTTAACCAAGATTTGTAATACACTTATTCAATGCAATTCAATTCAATACACATTGTGTTTGGCGCATAATTGGCATAGGCCCTCACTAGAAGTATAGATTTTTATTGCATTATTTTTTAATTCCTTTGACAGCAGCAGCACAGCAGGACAAAAATATTTATGGTAGAAATCAATAAAAACTACAGAAAAAAAAAGTTAATTCATTGCTCTTTATGTAATTAGAACTGAACTTGATCCACATCGTATGATGAGTCTGTGTTCCAGTCAGGTTCATCTTTTCATCACAGTGTGTCTTTTTGCTTGTATGTGAGGATTTACAGCGTATTTGTTGGAAAACTGATTCAAGTGCTTGTGCTGTGTTTATTTGCATGTCTGTTGTTGCACTGTTGTCCTCTCTCAGCCATTGTACTCATGGCTGTCAGTGAAATACAGTCGTGGAAAAAATTATTAGACCATCAAAAGTCATCAAAAACAATGATTATGCAATCAAGTACTAACTCCTGTGTGTATCATGTGACTAAAACAGACAGAAAAGAAAACATGGAATTCCTAAAATGCACTATTTTTGTCAGTACAATGCCATAGATATTGATGTAAGACCTGAAGTGATTTTGGTTATTATCAAGAAAACATAGAAAATGGATAGATATCAGCTCTGAAATTAAACTCTCATGAGCTATTTTTGTTGTTATCATTATATTTGTCCAAACAAATGTACCTTTAGTTGTACCAGGTATTAAAATGAACAAGAAATTGAAGAAAACAAAGGTGGTCTAATAATTTTTTCCGTGACTGTAAATCAGATTATAACTGTAACTGTCTCTTTTGCTTTTAGGGCATATTGCTTTTCTCTCTGGTGAACTTCACCCCTCTGCGATACAACAACACCTACCAGTACCCCTGGTGGGGTTATGCTCTGGGGCTTTTCCTGGCCTTCTCTTCAGTGTTCATGGCTCCTCTGTGGTTTCTTTACAGTTTGGCTGTGACTCCAGGAACACTGAGAAAGGTATGTTAAACACTGTATTATGTCTTTATATTCAGTTCTAAGTTTTGTTTATTTTTTTCATCATTTTACGTATTTTAATTTAGATTACATTTCACAAAAGAGTACAAGACAAAAAAAAACAAGAAAAACACTAAGTAATACACAGCAGCACAAAACACAAATGCACAAAATGAAACAGTTCCTACGTACATGGATGCAGCTATTTTTTACAGTCATAACCACAGTTAATGTTTACATGAGTCCAAGTTACAGTTCAGTCCCAGAGCTTCTAATGGTTTCATCTACTTCTGCAGGAAAACACCAGCCCTCCCATCGATTTATATATATATATATATTAATATATTGTCATACTGAAGTCAACACTTCCAGGGTCATTGATTTTCATATGGAGACAGAGGGAGGTTCATCTCTGACCCATTTCATCAATATTATCCTTCTTGCTAAAATATGTTTGAGTAACTTTTTTATGTTGTATCAAAGTGTCAGGAACATCTCCAAGCAAATATAATATTGGATTTAGTGGCACTTATTTATCTGTTGCTCTACAAATATTCCAGAAAATCTGAATGATGTTACATTCCCACAGACAATGAAGCCTCGTACCAACTTCAGTGTTACATTTATGACAATTTGGTCAAATTCCTGTTTTATATTTACCTACATATACAGTGAAATATAAAAATTATGCCATCTACTAAACTGTATCTCTTTAATTCCGTTGCATATTAAAATTCTGAAAGGTAGCAGCAGCATTTTATCCCAAACATCATTTTCTATTACACATTTGAGTAAAGTACACCAGGATTTTCTTAACCAGACAAGTTTGTACAGGTTCAAGCTATACATTTCAGAGTAAAATTTCCATATGAAGTGTTTATGCTCTTTGTGGTTCAGAAAAAAACTTTTCCAGCAAGTGAGAATCATCTATAAAATCCAGTGAGTTAGCCTTCTTATACATACAGTCGCGGAAAAAATTATTAGACCATCAAAAGTCATCAAAAACAATGGTTATGCAATCCAGTACTAACTCCTGTGTGTGTCATGTGACTAAAACAGACAAAAGAAAACATGGAATGTCTAAAAGCACTGTTTTTGACAGTACAATGCCATAGATATTGATGTAAGAATTTAAATGATTTTGGTTATTATCAAGAAAACATGGAAAATGGTTAGATATCAGCTCTGAAATTAAACTCTTATGAGCTATTTTTGTTGTTATCATTATATTTGTCCAAACAAATGTACCTGTAGTTGTACCAGGCATTAAAATGAACAAGAAATGAAGAAAACAAGAGTGGTCTAATAATTTTTTCCGCGACTGTGAAATGCACAATTTGTACGTTTTTGCAGAAGTCCCTGTTCCAGAGGTGATAATGAGTTTTCAGAGAATCATCTGTAGTATGCTTTTTGTTGTTTTTTGTGTTGTTGTGTGACTCTCTCTCTCTTCGTCCACAGAGACTCAAAGTGCTGACCACTCCATCAGAAAAACTGAGCCGGGCCGTGCCAGTTCCTCTTAGCTTAACCGGATCTTAAAGTGAAACTTAACAGATAATCATGACGTGTATCAGATACGGAGGAAAAAGACCTAGTATCTGGATGTTAAAACATATCGATGACCAAAATACAAAACCTTCTATTTGAAAAATCACTTTTTCAGGAAACAAAAAAACGTGGATCCTGGAAGATTCTGTTGGGTTTCTGTAAATTGGCTTAGAGTCTAGTTTTGACCAACTCTATATGTAAAGAGTCATGAAATAAGTTTTGTTATAATTTGGCGCAATATAAATAAAATTTGATTGATTGATGGTTTAGTTTTATTATCGTATGGTCTTTGTTGCTGTCGTCAGGTGACCTTCATGTCATAGGAAAGGGCAGGATTATCTTGTAGATCGACTGAAAATGTGGAGTCATCCTTGTTCTCACCATTTAATGTGAAAACTCAAAATCTAAAAATTTGCAGATAGGAGGTTTTGTTTTTTGGCCATCGATATGGGTCAGTCCATGTGAAAACACCTTAACCCTCACAACTGACCATCTGAGTTTTTATTTATTACTTTCAGAAAGTAACGTCATTAGGCCTAGTAAACACCATGCAAAGTGTCAGCCTTAGATCTCCATTAATTTAAGAAAATAAACTGTGATTAAACTATTAGAAAAAAAGAAAATAAACTATGAAAATGAGTAGTTCAATAAGTCATTACTTTTTAACCATTCACAATAGATGATTGATGTTTTCTGTTCTTTTTTTTTTAAAGGTACAATATGTCTTTAAACCAAGTCTTAACCATGACTGTTCTTGTTGAAAAGACAAAGAAAAGACAGTTTTACTGACACTGAAACGGGTGCATTCAGCACACTGAACACACTGAATACCACACAACCCACCTCTGTTTTTTCAGTCAGGCATTTAGTTTTATTTACATTTATATTTTGCTGTTTCTTCAATTTAAAAAGTTAAGATTTTGTACATGTTTGAGTTATGTCACATTATTAGCAACTTGATGAGACTCAGACAGACTCTAGAATCACTATGTATTTATATTCAGACATATAACGTGTAGCATTTTTGTGTGTGTGTGTTGTTTTAATGTATTGTTGAACTTTAGTGACCTAAAAAGGCGTGGACACTGTGTAATTATGCACACATTATAACTGATGATTCATGAATCCTATTAATATCTAAAATTGTGACAATGAAGCTACGTTGTATTAAGATATTTTTGTGTTTCAGCGACCTAAAGAGACATTTATACTCTGTAAAAACGCTCATATCTGGTGTCTGATTGTTATCTTAAACTGTGACAGTAAAGTTGCATTAAACAAACCTCTGTTCAGAAGTTACAGTTTTTTTCTCTCTCACTTAGCCCTAGCCCGTGGGCCTAAAAAATTATATTAATATTCATCTACTATAAAAATATAATAAATCAGGACAATGGATGTTTTTTTCAACTTTTGCTCAAAGTTTAGACCCTAATGTTAATAAAAGTACATCAAAAGTGTATTTTAGTGCAAACTTTAATGTTCAAACATGATTTTTAATCTTTGTGTGGTGAAATATACACTATTAAAAATCTCCAACACGAACAATTAATTTATGCATATCATCGTCAATCCAGCCGGAAAAAAAAACAGGCGAGGATAAAAAATTCCAATTTCTCTTTTAGTTTGTTACAGTTTACTCAGGCATAGTAATAGATACAATATTTTAGACAATGGGAATAGGTTCTGTGAGGTCTCTAAATGTCCACAGACACCAAGAACATCCATATGAACCTTATTATTGTGAAGTAATTCTTCATTTACTTTGGGTATGTCTTTTTAGGCGTTTTTCCCCTGAAAATATGGTCAGGGTTTAACAGGTTAAATCAAATTTGCTCTAAAATCATGTCACCTGTAACATTTTTCCTTAATAAAAACATGTACATTTAATTAACCCTTTCATGCATAGTGGTCACTACAGTGGACATCTATTCTCCAGCTGTTCTCTTGTATATTCATGGGTTTTGTTGCTTTAGCTGCATATCAGTCAATGCATTAGATGCTTATACACCACCTCATACACTGTAATTCATATCATTATTGTAACTTTGCTGTTCTTAAAAAACCTGACCTGCAATAACATATTTTAGTGTAAATCAATTGCTAGTTGTTATTAGATTATAATTAAGTTTTCTTAATCAAAAGGGTTTCTTTTTGCATATTATGTCCATGAAGTGAGTAATAACTAGTACTAGAGTATGATAAATTGTGAGAAAACATCAGATTAACTGCATTAAAAATGTTTTTAACTTCCAATGCAATCTAATCCAACTTTATTTATAAACCACTTTAAAACAACCACAGTGGACCAAAGTGCTGTACAGAAGACTAAAAGTACAATAAAAATTAATACAAGCATTAAAAACATTAAAATCAAATAAAAATAACTACAACTATATTTCATAGTTTTCACACAGTATATCACTTTCTGATGATGGGTTTTAAATACATGATTCTTTGCTTCAAAAATAAAACGCATGGTGTCCAGCTGAGTGGACACTTTTGTAGCTTCATGGAAAAACAGGTTCATAAAAAATTTCTGTCGCATTGTTGTTTTCATGTCTAAAGAGGATTTTTTTTTTTTTTCTGTCTTGTTTTGTTTTGGTTGTTTCCTGTATTGAAAAATGTCTTCAATTAAACAGATATTGTATATTTTCCTTCACACCAGAAAAACCAGTAAATGTATTTGATTTAAAAAGAGGAATAAAAACATTCAGGGTAAAAATCTCTGCTAAGGTTCTCATAATTCATGAATGAAAGGGTTAAATAGACATCCACTTCCTGTTGCAGCATAAACTGACCTGGGTTCAGTTCTGTAGTTTGTCCAGCAGAGGGCGGTAGATACCAGATATTAGACAGCTCCAGTTACTGTAACAGATACAGTACCTTTAATCAGAATAACCACACATTTTCACCCGAGTATAAACGTGATATTGCGGGTTTTTTTTTTTTTTTTTTTTTTTTTTTTTTTGTAAGTATTTAAATAGATATCAAATAAATTTTCTAAAATTTTATAATAGTCAAAGCAAAAGTCATGACTGTAAACCTGATAGTGTACACACAGTAAACATATTCCTTTTGCTCTGAATTATTTTTTATTTTTATTTTTATTTTGCAGCAGAAAAATGAACTATATTTCATTTTCAGAATTCAAAATTACCTGACATGAAATAGCTTAATATAAAAAATGTGTTCTGCAGTTTAATCCCTCACATTTATTCTTTAGTTGTGTTTATGTATAGTAAAAACAAATATATAGATTTTTTTGAGTGATTATTTATTAACAGAGCTGAACATTTTTATATGCATTTATATATTTGTACAACTTTTGTTACATGTCTTTGACTCTGTGTGCTTTGTTAATGAACACCAGGGTAACTGACTCAAAAACTGGCCAAAACTCAGAAATGAATACACAAAGCTGGCAAAATTAAACCAAAATGAGCCTCAAATTGGCTCCAAAGTATCTCATTTAACCACAGGATTGACCTCAGTGTAGTTTTTTAAAGGAGTTGCACAAAAAGTAACACACATCACCTCCTTTGCATTTAGAAATGAAAAAAAAAATTGCAGGTTTTTCCCAAATAATCTATCTCACAGGTGTCAAACATGCGGCCCGGGGGCCAAATCCGGCCCACCAAAGGGTCCAATCAGGCTCATAGGATGAATTATACTGAAGATATTAACAATCAATGTATAAAAATCATTTTAATTCAGTTCCACATACAGACCAATTAGATCTCATTTGGGTCAGATCAGTAAAATAGTGTCATAATAACCTTTAAATAATGACAACTGCAGATTTTATCTTTGTTTTAGTGAAAAAAAGTAAAATTACATGAAAATGTTCACATTAACAACCTATCGTTTTACAAAAAATGTGAATAACCTGAACAAATAGGAACAACCTGAAATGTCTTATGAGAAGTAAATGCAGTTTTACCGATATTATATCTGGTACTATATGTTTTGTGTATTTGTAATAGTAATGTAAAATGACAAACTGATAAACAGGCAGAATATTGTTAAAATTGCACTTGTTTTTCATAAGATATTTCAAGTTGATTATGTTATTCAGATTTTTAAGGAAACGTCATAGATGTAAACATTATCATAATGTAATTTTACTTTTTTCACTGTTATTATTTTACTGGTCTGGCCCACTTGAGATCATACTGGGGTGAATGTGGCCCCTGAACTAGAATGAGTTTGACACCCCTGATCTATCATTTATAAAGACTTCTGTGGACTTGTTTAGGTTCTGGCTTGAAGTTAAACGACAGGAGTGAGTATTTAAAATGTTATTATGTTAAGTTATTTGAAGATGAGAATTGGGGGTGGGATTAAATAAGTTTTTCTTCTTCCCACTCCTTTTCAAGTATAAATGAATGATTTTTTTTTTTTTTTTTTAATTTTGAATTTGCATGTATTCTATGAATGCTCGAAATAAACAAACGAATGAATGAAATGAAATGAGGTATGATGTGTCAGGCTTAGTGTTACACTGTACAGCTTCAAATACCTGCATTTATTTGTCCAAAATCTGTTGATTAATTTTAAAAATCTAAAAAACTATCGAAATTGTAAAATGTGTAGTATTAATTAAACATTTCAGGGTTAGAAAGAGAAACATGAGATTATGTATTTTTTATGCTTAAGCAGGATATAAGTCATACTACGTCTGGATTTTTTCTATCTTTCTGACATTTTTAAGTTTAAGTCTACAGTTTTAACACCTCCCCCAAAACCTGCTGCAGCGCCTTAAAAGAAAAAGAATCAAAATCATGTTTTTTTTTGTCAAGATCTACCTGATATGCAGAAAAATGAGCATGAGGGGTAGAAATGCCCATGTATCTGACAGTCCAGCCTATGATTCATCAGGGGACGTTTTCCAATAATGTACTTTTCTTTGCAAATTTAACACGGACCTACCGCTGGGAGAAAAATGGGACAAGGTGTGGAAGCTGAAAGCCTTAAGACTGTGTGACAACCGTGATAAATGCAGCAGGCACTGACACGACTATGGAAAAAGACAAAAGATACCTTTGTCTTGTCACAATAATCCTAATCTGTTTGAAGATGGGGGCCACAGAAGAGAGGATGAGAGAGAGGGGAAAAAAAAAGAAAAAAGAAAAAAACAAACAGGAATGGAAGCAGATTCCTGGTCAGAAGTGATAAATGTTGGTACATTAGAAACAGGGCTCAGTATGATGTTTCTCTCTAATGGCCTGATTGCTCAATTAATTCTGTTCCCGTTCTTTGCCGGCCCCCTTTAATGTGGAAACAGCTATATTTTCTCCCAGATTAGTATAGATACAGGCTGACAGTCTGCACTGCTCAAGGTATTTGGGAGGTATAATTCATTCATAATGCCACAATGCGGCCCATCTATCATCTCAGGTTTTTCATCCGCTAACTCGCCACTTGCTCCCTCCTCTCATTCCAAGCTCCTGGCTCTTCTGGGGCGAATGGAGGAGGAGGAGGTGGAGGTGGAGGTGGAGGGGGGGGCTAAACCTGAACCCCGCCCGGATGGAGTGTGTGTTTGTATACGTGTGCATGTATATGTGGGACTGAACAATATGTGAGGGGTTATGAGGGAGGTGTGGGGCATACAAGGTTGTGAGGTCGCCAGCTTCTCTTCTACTGATGAATTAGCTGGCATATGCAAGCGATGAATTACCAGGCAACGGGAGTCAATTATCCAAAGAAAAAAAAAAAAAAAAAAAGAAACATGGACCCTGCTCTTGTGGCCCCAGGGTCCCTTTTCCAATTCAGAGAGTGATTTTCCAAAATGTAGGGGAAAAAAGAAGAGAAGCAGCCTTGAAGGAGTAGTGAGAGTGGGATGATGAGGAGTTGGGGGGGTAAAAAAAAAAAAAAAGAAAAAAAAAAAAGGAGAATGAATGAAACTATATGTGTCCCCCATCTCACCCTCCTCACCTTTTTCCTTCGCTGTTCTCTCTATGCGATGAAATCCAGAAGGCAAAGCACGGTGTGAAAATGCAAAAGGCTATTATCAGGCCTTGGGAGTGCACAAATGCCACTTATGATGGATGAGTGTGGGATTTAGAAAGGCCTCCTGTCAAACACCGGCCATTTCCCTTCCTTAACTGGCCTTCTCTTTTTCCTCACTTGTCTCTTGTATCAAAACCATATTAGCCCCCAGTTGAAATAGGCCTAAGTGGGAGACATTTGTAATATATTGAAGTGGGTTTACACAGCCGAGTACAGCGCACACGCCTCACTGTAAGCGTCCCCTGCTGTTTTCTCCATTTAATTTTCTAACCTTTTTTGGAGGAGAGAGGGAAAAGATGGAGTGCTTTGTAATATTTCAGAAAATCCGAGGAAAGGTGGACATTATGGAGCGTCCACATCTGTCCTGATACACATTAGAAAGTGGGAATGAGAGTAAAGGACAGCAGATTTTTTTTACTTTCTCCAGCGAAATTCAGACAAGACTGAAGTCACTGTCTTTGGCCCACAAAAACCCAGAGAAAGTGTCATCTGGAATCTGTTACTCTAAAAGCTAAAAACTAGGTTAGAAATCTAGGGGTAATAATGGACTCAGACCTAAACTTGAACAGCCACCTTAAATCAATTACATCATCAGCCTTTTACCGTCTCAAAAACATTGCCAGAATCAAAGGTTTACCGTCTAAACCAGACTTAGAGAGACTTATCCATGCATTTATCTCTAGCAGGTTAGACTACTGCAGAGTTTCTCAAACTGTGGGGTGGGCCCCCCAGGGGAGGCGTGAAGACTTCCCAGGGGGGCCTGGGATCACTCCTGGGTGTTTTTTTTTCTTCAGGTTAGCACATGTAGCAGGTAGAACTAATAATGTTTTAGTGTTGGAGCACCCTGGGCTCATTTTAGGGATGCACAACAAACAAATCTACTGCCATGGTGATCTGTCGCTAGACTAAACAAAGAGTTTGGGTTTGGAGAATGGACAAGGATTTTACTGTAATGTTTCTGTTTTTGCATAGTTTATACAGTTTGCACTTTAATGTTCTGAGATGTGCAGTGTAAATAGGCTCATTGCAGCCACTGATATTGTTAAAATCTTTGTTACCAAAATTAGTTTGTTGTTCTAAAAAAAGTTACTTTGTTGTCATATTTGTAAGATAATTGCACATTTCCTATTTTTATTTAGAAAATATTGCCTCAGGGAGCAGTCTGGTTGAGTTTATTTGTATTATTCAAGTAAAAATCTAAGTTATTTTTAATTTGCAAGGAAAAGAAAAAAGTATTTTTACGATATTGATGTTTCTTTCAATAAAAGTTGTAATTACACCACTGTTGCAATGTTGTTGGGGTTGAGGGGGGCCTGGAGATTTTTCATCCTCCAAAGGGGGGCCTGACAGAAAAAGACTGAGAACCACTGGACTAATGTAAGGAATGATGTTCAAAGGGATAATGTGGATGTGGACAGGTGTCTGATGGTCTAATGTTCTAAAATACATGGTCCTTCAACATTACATGACCTTTTCTTGAATTTTATATATATACACTTCTTGTATTTTTTTATTGTATTTCCTCCACCAAGGAACAGTGGAGGTTATCTTTTCATCGGGGTTTGTTTGTTAGCAAGATAACTCAAAAAGTTATGGAGAGGTTTGGATGAAATTTTTAGGAAATGTTGATACTGGCACAAGGAACAAATGATTAAATTTTGGTGGTGATCGGGGGGGGGGGAGGTCTGTGCTCTCCGAGTGCTTTTCTTTTTTTTTTTTTTTTTTTTGACACTTACAGTCAAGAAACCAAATACAGTAAGTCCACTGACCTTGATTTTCTATATGAAAATAAAAAACTTTTAAAATTTTTTCAAAAGTAATAAAGTTTTGTTATGTCCTGAAAAAACACACTGAAGCTGAAACTTTGAATGTCGAAGTATTTCTATGAGTGTCCTATAAACGGTTAATGTAGTGTTTTTCAACTTTGGGGTCGCTGGGAATTCAGGTGGGGTCGCCTGAAATTTCTAGTGATTGATAAAAAAAAAAAAAAAAATTACTAATAAATTTTTTTTAATGATTCAACGTATTTTTCATTATAATTAAAACACCACACATTTTTCCTACTAAAAATTAAGTTCAAATAAAATGCAGGATAAAATATCTGAGAGGGCATATCTTCATTGACCTGATCATGTGATGGTATGCGTTACTACGCTTCAACCTGCCTGGATACAGTCGCAGTCAAAAAAAAAAACAGGCTGAACAGAGAATGGAAAGACTTCTTTGCCTGCATGGCCCCACTTAGACATCTCAAAGAGAAAGATGTCTCCGTTTTCAATGTTTGGGGTCGCTAGAAATTTGCGATGATAAATGGGGTCACGAGCCAAAAAAGGTTGGGAACCACTGGGTTAATGGGACTCTACCTGGTTAAAAAAAAAAAATTAAAAATACGAGAAATTAAAACAAACTTGTGTACATTTTTGTATAATTTTGTGAAAAAATCTTGAAATTGAGATGTAAATGCAACATCAGGTACAGTATTTTTTTCCAGTTGCTTCAGCGGTGGATCTTGAAAGACATGATAGTACATATGAATCCACAAATCTAATGTAAATAGACTCCAGTGAAATATTTGAAACTGCCGGTATGTGTTATTACATCTGTTTGGTGGCCTCAGGTTTTCATCTGTGCTTTTTCCAGATGATGTGGTTCCATTGGCTTCATCAAACTGTGATCTCCAGCTTACATGACAGCGGTCTGCAGCTCAGTGTGAAGCTGCTGATGAGGGTCAGAACCTCCAATGTGGTGGGAGTAAGGTGGAGTACATCCAAAGGAGGAGGAGTTTAGGTATCAAACTCATGAAAAGGAGGAGGAGGAGGATGGAGCAAGAGATCAACAGGTGGATCTGAGAAGCACCAGCAGTGATGTGGACACTGTAACTGGTCTCCTGGTTAGAATCGGGTGTCCACACTGAGACCCAGAGGCAGACCTAGAACCCTTTGGATGGGTTAGATCTCTCAGGTGGCCCAGATACACCTCAGTGTCCTCCTGGATGATCTGGAGGAGGTGGTCTGGCTTAGGGTGGTCTAGGCTGCTGAACCTGTGACTTGGACCCAAACAAACAGAAGAGCATGGAGGAGTGGGTGGATGTTTTTTTTTTTTCAACCCATAAAGACCCAAACATCCACCACCGACCAAAAGCATCTACTGATCTAAACTGTTTAATACCTGTTGATCCTTGAATCCGATCAATCCATGTAAATAATCGGTGTAAAATACAGTTTGTCATTTTTCATGGTCATCAGATTTGACCCATTTGGTCTTTCAGAGGTTCTGTAGTTACCATGGAAACACTGTCATCTTCTACAACATTGATTCACCCGTAAAACCCATGGAGTTGGATCAATGACAGTGGGTGGACACACTTGTTTTTACGTTCAGTTAATGATATATTTTGCTGAAAAACTCACTTTTTCTTCAGTTTTCTTTGTTTCTGATGTAATAACTTTTGAATTTCCTCTGAGATTTTGGGTTTGATCAAGCGAAAGTGAACATCAACATGAAAACGTAAATTTGCACACGTCATTTATCAAGTGAGCTTATTTTTTAGCTAAAGCTCTCTATTTTATGGAACTGTTATCCTTTTAGAATACCACTTACACAGTACAGGGGAAGTTCTGAACCTTCTGCTGGGCTGCATTAAATTAGCAAAAAGACACACAAAAGACTGTCTATTACTGTGAGGAATTAAAATTCTGAATGATGAAGTTTGTGAATTCATACACTGGTCCCATTTAACCCTTTCATGCATAGTGGTCACTAGAGTGGACAGTTATTCTCCAGCTGTTCTCTTGTATATTCATGGGTTTTGTTGTTTTAGTTGCATATCAGCCAACACAGTGGACACTAATGCATCATCCCATACACTGCAATTCATACCATTACTGTAACTTTGCTGTTCTTGATAAACCTGATCTGCAGTGACATGCTTTAAATCCTTAAATCCTGCTTTAAATTGCTAATTGTTATTAGACTATAATTAACAGTTTTCTCAATCACAAAGTTGTTGTTTTTTTTTTTTTTTTTGCATTTTATCTCCATGAAGTTAGTAATAACTAGTATTAGACTATATTAAAAGTTGAGAAAACATCAGATTAGCTGCATGAAAAATGTTTTTGTTTCATAGTTTTTCTTCTTCCAAGTCCTTTCCGAGTATAGATGAATGATTTTGGAATTTTGAATTTGCATGTATTCTGTAAATGGATGGATAAACAAAAAATGAATGAATAAATGAATGAATGAATAGTTTCCACACAGAATATGACTTTCTGATTATGGGTTTTAAATACACGTTTCTTTGCTTCAAAAATTAAATGCATGGTGTCCAGCTGAGTGGATGTTTTTCTAACTAAATGAAAAACAGGTTCATTAAAAAAAAAAAAAAAAAAAAAAAAATTAATTGCATTGTTTTTGTCATGTCTAATGATGAATAAAAACACCCAGGAAAATTTTTTTGACTCAGGTTCTCATAATTCATGCATGAAAGGGTTAAAAAAAAAAAAAAAAACTATCTGTGAACTGTTACCGAGAAATGACTCTTTATTTGTAATTTACCTATATCAGTATGGACCAGCGCAAATTGTAAATAACACTGTGTTAGTATTAAATACGTTAAATAAAGCATTGTGATTATATCTGGCATGTTGTTTTAAAAATTAAGTCAACATTTTGGGTGTTGCATACAATGGTAAAGAGTCGTCCACGTGTTACTATGGCAACCTGTCCACGTGTTACCACCTTCTCACATCGATAAAACAGATACTTTTCAATATTTTAGTCCAAAATTTATCTTCAGCATAGTTGAACATAATATCTAAAAGGTTTTGTCCTACGTAATATCAATTTCTGCCGAGAACCGCATGATTTGAATGTTTGGGTAAATATGTATAATACATGCATATGAGTTACTCTGCTTACATGACAGAGACTGTTGAACATGAAATGTGTCCAAGTGTTACTGCTTGATCAGACCCTTTAATGAACATCTACATGATCAGTGAATTAATTATAGGAAAATACATGATTTATACTGCAAAAATGCAAAAATACAGAGGATAATAATATAATAAACAGGGATAAATCACTTAAGAAAGGTTAAATCGAGAGAAAAATTCATTTGGGAACTGCCATAAAAGTAGAACTGGGTCTTTAATATGAGTATCACTGATTGACTGATCACGCTTAGTGGTCACATGTAATACAATTTGATCTGAAGTGGGTCGGACCAGTAAAATAATAGCATAAGAACCTATGTCAACTCCAAATTTTTCTCTTGTTTTAGTGTAAAAAAAAAAAAAAGTAAAATTACATCATGAAAATATTTAAAATTTGGCAAAATAAGTTCAATTTTAACAATATTATGCACGAAATAAAATTGCACTTATTTTTCTTGAGAAATTTCCGTTTTTACAGGTTATTCACATTTTTTTATATTTGGATAGTTTATGAAAGTAAGTATTTTCATAATTTAATGGGGGTTTTTTTGTACTAAAACAAAGACAAAAATTTGGAGTTGTCATTATTTATAGGTTATTGAAGCTGAGGCCTAACATTATTGCAGTTTTACTTTTTTTGCACTAAAACAACACTAAAAATGAGTAGATATTATTTATAAGTTATCATGTTATTGTTTAACTCAGGGGGGTCAAACTCATTTTAGTTGCGGGGCCACATACAGCCTAATATGATGTAAAGTGGGCCGGACCAGTAAAATAATATAAACAATAGGATAAGAACTTCTGAGTGAAAAAAGTAAATTCTGTAAAATTAAAAATACACATAAATTTGCTTAAATATCCTACAATACACGCAAAAATACGCTTAATTATACTCAAAAATCCTACAATACACACAAAAATACACTTAAAATTCCGTAATTAAAATGTTTACATCTACTTGAACATAACATGAACAAATATGAACGACCTGAAAATTCTTTAGTAAAATAAGTGCAATGTTTACAATATTACACCTTAGTTTATCATTTATACACGTGAATCACAAGTTACAGATCACAGTGGATCTACAAATACACAAAATATTAAATAACAGGCAGAATATTGTTAAAATTCCACATACTTCTCTTAAGACATTTCAGATATTCACTTTTTTTTTTTTGTAAAAGACTAGTCTGTAAATGTGAATATTTTTGAGCATTTTTACATTTTTTTTTACACTAAAACAAAGAGACAAATTTGCAGTTTTCATTATTTATATTTTATTATGATAGTATATTACTGGTCTGATCCACTTTAGAATTAATTGACCTAAAATTATTTTAACATCTTTGATTGTTAATATTTTCAGTGTAATTTTTGTATTTCACAAATTCATCCCAGGGGCCGGATTGAACCCTTTGGCGGGCCGGGGCGTATTTGGCCCCCGGGCCGCATGTTTGACACCCCTGGTTTAACTGGTCCGGTCTGTTTGAGATCACATTGGGCTGAATGTGACCCCTGAACTGTAGTGAGTTTGAATCCCTGCTCTATAGATTGTTTATTTATTTACACAAAGTAATGTACCTAACTTGTGTTGTACTTTTAATGTACATAAGTGGTGGAAAGGCTTCTTCTTTGGGTTTGACAAAGCCCACATGTACTCTGTTTTAACAGCAGAGACACGGTGCATGTTAAACCTTTCTCACAGCTGCAGCTCGACCAATTTAATCACAATAGTTGGACTCAGTGAAACCAAACTGCTTTAAGAGAAAAGAGGATAAGATGAGCTGGCAATGGGAACGCACAGCCAAAAGTCATTATCAGTATCACTGCCAAATAAAAACACAATACCATTAACAAAAGATTCTTAAGTTAAGAATGAATACAGATGTACGGTAAAAAGAAAAAAAGAAACATCTGGCAAGAATTGAACAATGCAATAAAGTAAAAGACAATTGTTTGGTAAGGTTTAGTTCCAGCACTGAGAGAATATGCTGTGCAAAGAGAATAATAAGGATACAAGTAAAGAAAATGTAAAGCTCTGTAGTGTTTTTCATTTACATCTAATACGAGTGAATGGCCACTGTTCAAATCTATTAACATAGTCAGTGTGTGAACTACAAATGGCATCTGGAGGAGCTTTTTCCTCATTTTTTTTCATGATCAGAGCACTTAGTTTAGTTTTAATTTATGTCACAGGTGTCAAACATGCGGCCCGGGGGCCAAATCTGGCCCACCAAAGGGTCCAATCTGGCCCGTGGGATGAATTTGTGAAATGCAAAAATTACACTGAACATATTAACAATCAATGGTGTCAAAATCATTTTAATTCCAGTTCCACATACAGACACATACAGGGGTTGGACAAAATAATGGAAACACCTTCACCTCAAGATGATAATGCCCCAATCCATACAGCTAGAATTGTTAAAGAATGGCATGAGGAACATTCTAATGAAGTTGAGCATCTCGTATGGCCGGCACAGTCCCCAGACCTCAACATTATTGAGCGTTTATGGTCAGTTTTAGAGATTCAAGTAAGACGTCGATTTCCACCGCCATCGTCTCTAAAAGAGTTGGAGGGTATTCTAACTGAAGAATGGCTTAAAATTCCTTTGGAAACAATTCACAAGTTGTATGAATCAATACCTCGGAGAATTGAGGCTGTAATTGCCGCAAAAGGCGGACCTACACCATATTAAATTATATTTTGTTGATTTTTTAAGGTGTTTCCATTATTTTGTCCAACCCCTGTACAGTCCAATTCAACTTCAAGTGGGTCAGACCAGTAAAATATTATCATAATAACCTATAAATAATGACAACCCCAAATTCTCTCTTTGTGTTTTTAGGTGAAAAAAAGGAAAATTACACAAAAATGTTTGCATTACCAAACTATACTTTTACAAAAAATATGAATAGCCTGAACAAATATGAACAAACGGAAATGTCTTAAGAAAAGTAAATGTAATTTTACCAATATTCTGCCTGTTACTAAATGTTTTGTGTGATTGTAATGCACATGTGTAAATGATAAACTGATAAACCGAGGCATAATATTGTTAAAATTGCACTTGTTTTTCTTAAGACAATTCAAGTTTTTCATGTTATTTAGATTTTTAAGGAAACTTTGTAGAAGTAAACCTGATCATGATATAATTTTACTTTTTTCACTGTTATTATTTTACTGGTCCAGCCCATTGGAGATCCAATTGGGCTGAATGTGGCCCCTGAACTAAAATGAGTTTGACACCCCTGATTTATGTATTTTAGAAAATAGAAAATGAGAGTAAGTGAACAGATGTAAAGTAGTCACTGCTGTGCATGTTTCAGCATCACACAGATACTGACAGATGCATTATGATCTATGTTGGAGCCAAAATACATTTTTGTTTTGTTTATTCCTCTCTTTTGTTTTGACTTTAATTTAATAATTGTTTAGTGGGTGTGGCTGTGATGATGACCACATGTGCAGTTCATCATGGGGGTTACAAACACCTGCCGTATGATGTGGGTGGTGCGTGTAAGGACAGCCCTAAACAATTTTCTGACCATGAGCCACAGTGGGAATTCAGTTGTATAGTCATATTAATTTAAATTGATTCATATAAACTCAAAACAGATAGTAACAAAAATTTCAAATAGGTTTCAACTATAGGTTTCATTGAAGACATTTTTACAGAAGAACTACATCGATGCTGGTTCCTTTAATTTATCCTTAGGCTAAATTATTTAATAATAGTAAAAACATGAAAGATTATCAGAAAAATGTTTTCTACATATTTATATAGTTAACTGTATTATACTTTATTACAATACAGTTAATGACAGTGGAAATAACAGAATGGGGTGGGGGGGGTCTATTAATCAGTCAATCAATCGATCAGTCAATAGAAACAAGAAGAATTGTGAGTACAAATGGCAAACACAAAGAAAAATGGGAAAAATTAAAAACATCTATAAAAATACATTTAAAAAACTTGATTCTACATATATTTGCTTATAAATCTAACGGTTTTATTTGTTTGTTCCAGTTTTGGAAATGAATATTGAAGAAAATAATAGTTTTTATAAGTTTTATGTTGAAAAAGTAGTATGTAGACAGAATCATAAAACATCACATTAAAAAAAAGTTATCTTACAAATAGAAGAGGCTTCATTAATATCATGTTAATCCATTAAAAAGAAGAATGAGACATGAAGTGAATGAGAAATGAATGGAATGAAAAGAAAGAAAAGAATGTGAAGGGGGACCATTGGTTTTGTCTGTGTGAATGAAGTCGTGCTGTTGTAGGAACTTGGCTTGATAAGATTGTCAAATAAGGCTGAAAGGTCAAAGGTCAGAAAAACTTGCAGAGTGCAACACAACTGAAAAACAATAAGGCTTCTGGGGTTTTAGAAGGAAGGAGCAGGACAAATATGCACTGAAGACATGCTGAATGACACTCTGAGGATCTATGAGATGTAAGCGATAAGGTCACACAGGTACAGAGGACATTATATAAGTCTGAGGCAGTCATCAAGGTTTGATGCAATTAAACTCCCCTTTGATTATTTTATGATCAATAAAGTATATACATGCATTACACTGTAACACTGACTTTGGTGAACACAGACATTCCTGATGTAATAACATGAAACCATGAGGACAAAATATTCACTACTCGGTGCCACTTTTGTCAATCAGAGTGAAATAATCATAAATTTGACATTAATTCAATAAGATTTAAAGTACATTTTCATGAACCCACAAAGACCCAAACAGCCACTGGTGATCAAAACCATCGGCTAATACCTGTGGATCCACTAATCCTATCAATACATGTAAGACCCATTTGGACATTCAGAGGCTCCGTAGTTACCATGGAAACACTGTCATCTTCCACAACATTGACTCAACAGTAAAACTGATGGAATCTGACAAATGACAGAAGTTGTAGGTGCTTGTTTCTATGTTCAGTCATTGATAATGTGTAAATTTAAGGCTGTTGGTGTTAGATGAATTAGTCTCTAAGGGATCCTTCCAACCTATATTCTGAAAACCAAAATTTAGTACCTATGTCTCTGTCTAGGTTGTGGAGCTTCGTTGATCAACTGCACATGGAGTCAAGACCAAAGTCGGAGATCAGGCAGAATCTTGAGTCACAAAAAGCGTTTATTCACACAAAATAAACACTGAGTTGACGTCAGCAGAAGCAACTGACTTTTTCGCTCTGGGAGACCACTGTTATACCATCAAAAGTAGGTTGGGTTTAGCTACAAACCATACCCATTTTTTTTTATCATATTTTGAACATTAATCTAGTCACGTCGGAAACCCCCCTTTTCAGCTTGTCCCCGATAGGGTGAGGTTTCTTTGGTGTCGGTCAGGATTGGTCAAACATATACATAGTCAACTAATTCCCAGTATTTGATTACCACATATAAATGTGTAACTTTTTCTCGGAAAATGTTAGGTACTTCCCAGAATGTTCAAAACATTTCCACTCACATGTACTTCTTTTGCACACCACGTTTTCCGGAACTTTCCATGAGCTCACATGGATCATTTATGCAAAGTTTTGTAACTTTGCATAAATTCACGAATTCCTTCAATGGCTACATGTTTTCGTTCTTTTTGTGGGTCTCCCAGGAAAAAAGTCAACCACTCTGTTACAACTGTCACATTTGTAGTGAAATTTAACTTTTGGCATGCAAACGAATACGTTTTGAATATAAAATGAATACTCTTGATCATGTGTATATAAAATGAATACTTTTGATTATATGTATATAAAATGAATACTTTTGATTGTATGGATATAAAAATGAACACTTTTGATTATAATATTGATTTTTTTTTTTTGACACCACAATATCCTTGCAAAAAAGTCAGTTTTTCTTCATTTTTTTTCCCATTGCAAAATAATAGCCTTTGAATTTGCTTTGAGTTTTCATGAACATTTGCATGATCAGTAAATTAAATATGGGGTAAAATACCTGATTTACACTGACAAACGCAAAATACAGAGGATAATATTATAATAAATTGTGATAAATCACTTAAGAAAAGTTAAATAGAGAGAAAAATTCATTTGGGAACTGACACAAAAATAGCACTGGGTCTTTATGATTTCTTTCTTTCTTTCTTTCTTTCTTTCTTTCTTTCTTTCTTTCTTTCTTTCTTTCTTTCTTTCTTTCACTCTAGCAGCAAAATGATTGGTTGAATTCATGCCAAATTGGGTTTATAGATTTCCTTTGACCCAGAATAGATTTCATTACATTTTGGGAACATTAGGTCAAAGTTCAAATTTTTGATGAATTTTTAAAATCTTTTATTTCCCCTTTTACTTATATTAGACAAAATTTCAAATGTCTGTAGCAGCAAAACTATTGGTTGAATTCATACCATATTGGGTTTATAGATTGCCAGTGACCCAAAATAGATGTGATTACATTTTGGAAAAAGTAGGTCAAAATTCAAATTTTTTATGATTTTTTTTTTTCTTTTGTTTCTCCCATTTACTTGTAATGGGCAAAATTTCACATGTCTATAAAAACATCAATTTTGTTTCAATTTACTTCAAACTTTCACATATATATATATATATTCTTTCTTTCTTGTTTTCTTTGCTTTGAATCTGGAGTTCTATTTTTATCACTCTCATACCAGCAGTCGACAGCTCCTTGATTAATGAATTAACTGTAGCAGCTCTAGTTATTGCATTAAAAGATTGGATTCAGTGAATTAAACTCGTGGCAGTGTGAAGAATTTACTGAATCAAAATTTGCTATGAGATTGAGAAATAAAATTAAATCTACAGAAACTACAGATGTTTGAGTCTGAACTCTAAACTTATAACCTCTGTATGTTTCATTCTGACTACAAACCTCTGGCAGACGTTTCCGGACACTAAAGCACAGCACAAACTGTCTAAAAAACAGTTTTTATCCCAGGGCCATAATTGCACTGAATACTGTTGGACATGAATTAATTGTGTGGAATACTGACTGTTGTCCAGAGTATATGATGATGTTTAATGTGTCTTTTATACTTCTAGTAACTCTTTTTTAATGCTGCTTTTTAGATATTTACGCCATCAGGGTTTTCCTTTTATATTTTAGTTTTTATACTCTTTTATATACATTATTTATACTTTTTTTTATGGCACCTTGGATGACTGCACTTTTTAATTTCATTGTACCTGTACAATGACAATAAAGACATTCTATTCTATTCTATTCTATTCTATTCAAACGGGTGTGGTTGAGGTGATCTTTTGCATATTCTGTATCATATGTCTTCTATTTAGACTATTGTCTCTTCTTCTCCACACTGTGATTTCAGTTTAGCTATCCACTCTACCTATTTGTGCCAGTCTGCTGCTCTGTACCGTCACACTTTTCCTCTGGGACTATCAGCCCCTTCACTTCCTCTATTACCCCTCCACACACCCTTACATCCTCCCACACACACTCTCACACACACATCACCTCCCTCCCGCCCCGCGGCGACATGCGCTCCACAATGGAGAACAGAGTGGTTTGGGAAATGATGGCCATTTATAACTGCCTGACGCTGTATCCCACCACCGCCGCTCGCTGTCACGCACACGCTCAGAGTTTTGGTGCTGAGGTGAGACAAAGAGAGCATGCACTTCCTTTCCCTTCTCGTGGCTAATGTCACAGACGCATTAACACGTTACTGCACAGATGAGCACTGTGCAAAAGAGTCGCATCACCTACAAACACACCGCCTCTGGAATGACTGTGGAATATGAGGATGTGGAGCATGTTTCTGGGACCTGTTTACACCACAGGGTTAGTATGGGAACATAAAACTGCACTGTAAAAAATTACTGTAGAATTAACACCAAAAAGTTGTAAAATTGCAACATAAAAAAAGTTGTAAGTGACAATATCAATATCAATCAAATATAGCTGTAGTTTTTACAGGAAGAGTATGTGAACAAAACCAGATTTGTATGAAGAAATTATGTATTTCTATTGTTTCTGGAAAATAAAACTGCAAATTGAAAAACAATGTGGTGCCGTTTAACCCTCTGGTATCTGGGTGTGCCTTTTAGACACACTTTGCACTTCGTTTCAAAAAACTCCATATTATTTTTTCACAATTTAAATAAAGTTAGAACTCAAAAGTTGTTCATTTTGCATGATCTTTAAAATTCTGGCCACCAACTAAAATTTGCACATTGTAAACAAAAGGAAATTACAAGACTAGCATCTTTCTCCCAAGTGTGCCTAAAACGCACTATTTCTTCCATTTGACATGTATGATTAGGGCTGACCTGGAGTTACAAAAACAAAATAAAATTAGAGCAGAAAAATAAATCAACATATAATATTTAATAGTTTGATTTATAGGTGTGCATTTTACACATGCTTGGAGACAGATGCTTGTATTTTTGAACATTTGACCTGGCGCTAAAAATAATAATGCAAATTAACCAATATTGGAGTTAGTCACTGACATATGCCAGGCTGCAAAAATCTAATAATATGTGATCCACTTTTTATGTAGTATAATGAAAAAAAAAAATTTTTTTTTGTTTTTTGCATCCAAAAAAAAAAAAAGGTTTGTTTCCATGACAAACACAGCATTTAAAGGGTTAAAAAATGTGACAATTATTAAGTATTTGGTATTGTTATTTACAGCTGAAGTTGATGAAATAGAAAAAAAAGTGTAAAATAGTTAAAAACAAACTGTATGAAATTTTTTTTTACATTATTCCACAAGTGTGCGAAAAAGGCACACTTGGTTCTTAGTAAGGGCCTTGCTGGACAGGATACCGGAGGGTTAAACTGCAAGACCATAATGTTGAAATAACGGCGTATTTAAATTTTTATTTATTTTTTTAATAAAAAAGTAAACATTTAACAATTTAACATTTTAAATTTGTAAATTAATGGGTTGGTAGAGCTGGTAGAGTAGCTCTTCCAATAACCAAAGTGTTGGTGGTTCAAATCCTGGTTCCGACTGTCCATATGTTAAAGTGTCCATGGAAGACAGTGAACCTTAAACTGTTCCCAGTTGGACCTGGTGGTTTTGGAAAGTGCTTTGGACACCATGAAGGTGGAGAAAATGTGCTAAATAAGCGCAGTCCATTTACCATTTAAATCCAGTGTTAAATACACATGTTTAAAAAGTTAAATCTACATGTTTAAAATGTTAAATCCACATGTTTAAAAAGTTAAATCTACATGTTTAAAATGTTAAATCCACATGTTACTCCATAAATATGTTTACAGTTGGATATGTTTTTTACAGTATTTTTCTGGTAACCACAGCTGCCAGTTTTTTTCCATAAAAACAACAGGATTTTTTTTTTTTACACTGTGGGCCTCACAATGTAAATCAATACATGTGAAGGTTAAAACACTTTTAAAGAAAGTTTAAGAAAAGGGGAAGTGATGATGCATGGGCACAAATTTCTCTTATTTTACCAAAGAGGCCTAGTTAAGATGAAAAATCTCTGTTCTAAGAGGATTCAAGACCAGAAGCAGCTCAGGTGACAGGGGTTAGACAAAGTAAACACACAGCACAGTGCAAATGTTTAGTAAAGTTCTAATGACCACACCTTTGTTTTTCTCAGTCTCTGTATTAAGATACAATCTGGATTTAAGGATTGTATTGTCAGTTCACTAGATGCACAGGACATACAGAGAATGGAGATACTGTGTCTCTCTCACCTTGTTAAATGCCATGATTTGTAAATAAGTGGTAAAAATAGAATAAGAATAGGAATGAATAAGTGGTATAAAGAATAATCTATAGTAGAATATAAGGTGTATATGTCAATCTATTTACAGTAGCAGCAGTAGTGCAATACTGTAATGAAGTGTGTACAGCAGTAAAAACAAAAGGTTTCTGGGAAAAAAACAGCTTCTATAAACCAAAGTGATAGTATTTAGTGTGACCTCCTTTTTGTTCAAAAAATATGAAATTTATATGATTATATTTATATTAATTTTCTGATGTTTTCTACCAGGTTTCATTCACCACATAACAGATGTTTCTAATTGTTTCTTTTCACGGGGTCAGAGGTCACTGAATACTGACTTTAACCTTTAAAACCCATTTAGGTCAGTTTTTTTTTTTTTTTTAAGGCTGTGCACATTTTAAGTATTTTCTTGTTGCATATGAAGTAAAGAGAATGAGAAATAAATATATATGCTCATTTCAACCCTGCAAAAGATGGATTAAGACAAGACTTTTGTAAAGAACTGCACATACACACACATCACATCAACTACACAGCAATAAATAACTCACAGAATCATGAAATATTGCAAATAATCAGTAAATGTTCATGGGAGAATGATCAATATTGAAGGCAAAACATCTACAGCCAGAGGTTTCAGTCTTCAAGCCATTTAGGAACTGTCTAATGAGACCAGACATATAAGTTTTAAACATCATTGCACTATAGTAGGAAAAGGCAGGACTGTTTACAATCTGCTGAATATGAGGTGAAAAGGAGACTGAATACCAAGATATCTGTATTAAGACAAAATATGTGTTATATGTGCTTAGGATTTTAACAGTTTTAACAATAATATACTCACATGAAGAGATTTTACAAAGTACCAGCATAAAAGAATATGACTTAAATGGCTTTAACATTGTTTCATGTTTATTTGTATTTATGGTTATGTCTCTGCAAAATGTATGAAATCGATGAATGAAGTCAGTGGTTGTATTTGCATGAATTATCAAATCAATTTAAAGCAAAATTGTCAAAACTTACAAATGTGCATTTCCATAAATGGGATTGGAGCAAATGAACTTGGATGTTTAGTGTGATCAGAGGGTGGCGCTATAGGCGACGATACACATGGATGAAATAAACAGAGTAGTAGAAGAAGAGAATTCTGAGGATGATTTTCAAGTAAAATGTCTGAAACTGAAGTATTATGTTTCCTCTTCAGTTCACATGTACCTGTTGCTATTATAGCCGTTTTTCTACTCTTTAAGAAAATGCAGAGGATCAGTTTAACCCTTTCATGCATGAATTATAAGAACCTTAATCAAGATTTTTTTCCCTGAGTGTTTTTATTCCTCTTTAGGTGTGAAAAAAACAATTCAATTGAAAATTTTCTTATGAACCTATTTTTCATGGAGTTGCAAAAATGTCCACTCAGCTGGACACCATGTGTTTAATATTTGAAGCAAAGAAGAATGTATATACTGATATATTGTGTGAAAACTAAACTATGAAATAAAAAACATTTCTAATGCTGCTAGTCTGATGTTTTCTCACATTTTAACATACTCTAGTACTAGTCATTACTCACTTCATGGAGATAATATGCAAAAAAAACAAAACAAAACAAAACAAAAAAAACCCTTCTGTTTAAAAAAAACCTGGTAATTACAGTCTAGTAACAATAACAAGCAAATGATATACACCCAAACATGTTACTGCAGATCAGGTTTATCTGAAACAGCGAAGTTAAAAAACCTCGATGGACTAATGCAAGGGAGTTATTTTGCAATGCAGGAGTTCACACTTTTCAGGCTCTTATGAGTATAAATTTATAAATGTATAAATTTATCTGTCGATTGAATGATTCTCAGAATTCCATCATTCGGCTTTTGACAAATCCCAGTCATAGTTCGGTGCGATACCAGTCATTCCTGTGGTGACACTGGTACAGTTGTCTTTTATAATATTGATGTTGTTTTGTCTGTATTTTTAACCTGTGTTTTTAAAAAATTCCAGCATGTGTCCACGTGTACTGTGCGAGAACTGTATGATGTGTTATATTTGAGCTTTGCATTATCTTCTGTTCTTCACTGCAATTTTCAAAGAAAAGGGTTCTATGGTAGCGCACCAGTTGCAGCGGCCCGATGTCCCTAATCATCGATCGAAATCTCGTTTGATGGACTCTGTGCTGTCAAATGACAATAAAGAAATCTGTAATCTGTAATCTGTAAATGTATTGTATTTGTTGCTTGCTTGTTTGTTTTTAAATGGACTCCCAAGTCTGCAAATAAAGATGATGATGATGATGATGATGATGATGATGATGATGATGATTACAGTAATGGTATGAATTGCAGTGTTTGGGATGATACATAAGTGCCCTTTGTGTTGGCTGATATGGAACAAAAACTACAAAATCCATGAATATACAAGAGAACATCTGTGAATAGCTGTTCATTGTAGTGACCACTGTCCATGAAAGGGTTAAGTGACATTCAGACAAGATGTTTGTTAGTATTCACATTTATTCTCATACAAAACAAGATTAAAAGCTCATACAACAATAATGTATCTGGGATGAAATTTGAGATTTTTCTTTATTTGCAGTATTTCCACTGAAAAATGGGTGACATTGATACTTTGTGCACAACAAGGTGACGTTTTATGTAAAACAACAATGCAAATATAGACAGAATATTCACAAAATGCCATATTACATGTTGTATGTTGGAGGTGTAGTTTGTGATAGTAAAGGTTTTTCACCAGCAGATGAGATTTTAAACAGAGCTGAAGGTGAGGACATATAAAAGAGAGGAGAAAGAGTTGTACAATATTTAAAAATGAGTTTAAGAAAAGGGGAAAATATGATGCATGGGCACATTATTTCATTATTATTGTATTAGTCTGTCATTTTTAATTCTAATTGTATCAGTGTAACTTAAGTTCTTCTTGAGTAAATAAAGCCACAACATCTCACTAATGCACTGTAAAAAATGACTGTAGAATTAACACCAAAAAGTTGTAAAACTGCAACATAAAAAAACTGTAAGTGACAATACAATGCAAAGTTGTTTATTTGAAAAGATTTTTGTGTTAATGATGAAATGAAATATAGCTGTAGTTTTTACAGGAAGAGTATGTGAACAAAACCAGATTTGTATGTAGAAATGACGTATTTCTCTTGTTTTTAGAAAATAAAACTAAATTGAAAAACAATGTGGTGCCGCTTAAACTGCAAGACCACAATGTTGAAATAATGGCCTATTTGCTTTTTAAAAAAATTTTTTTTAATAAAAAGTTACAAAAAAGTAAACATTTAACAATTTAACATTTGAAACGTATAAATTAATGGGTTGGTAGAGTTGGTAGAGCGGCTTGTCCAATAACCAAAGGGTTGGTGGTTCGAATCCTGGCCTCAACTGTCCATAGGTTAAAGTGTTCAAGGAAGACACTGAACCCTGAGTTGCTCCCAGTCGGACCTGGTGGATTTGGACACCATGAAGGTGTAGAAAATGTGCTAAATAAGTGCAGTCCATTTAGCATGTAAAATCCAGTGTTAAATCTACATGTTTAAAATGTGAAATCTACACGTTACTCCATAAATATGTTTACAGTTGGATGTGTTTTTTACAGTGTTGTTCTGGAAACCACAGCTGCCAGTTGTTTTCTGTAAAAACAACAGGATTTTTTTTTGCAGTGTGGGAAAATAAACCTTTTCTATCTGCATTTATACTTTATTTTTGCTTGTGTTCTTTTTTTTTTTTTTTTTTCAGTAAATAGAATTATTCTTTTGCTACTATTAAGTTGCTATAACAAAACTGATAAGTAAGTGTAATAAAACATGACTAAAAGCTTCATTACAGATATTATTCTGCACATTAAGGTGAGATTGTTTTATCAACTGCAGATTAAACTGTTTTGTAACACACTCACATCTGAAATGTCACATCATTTACTCTGAATGTCCAAGGAGAATTTTAATTAACTTTTGTTCCACTGAGTTAAATGCTGTGAATGCTTTTCCTGGACACACACACACACACACACACACAAACACAGATGAAAACATGAAAACTGGTCTCTCTTCACCGTTGTTAATACTCAGTAGTTTAAAAAACGCAGAATCAACTTGAGCCGTATCAGGATGCGAGACAGAGATCCTGTGCTCTTATGTTAATTAGTCTGCTAACGGACGACTTTCAGAAAAGCTGATCATTGCATGGGTTGGTTGGATGGATGCAATTGTATTTCTGTGAGCGCACATGTATATTGTGCAGTGTGTGTGTGTATGTGTGAGGCGTGGGCCTGTCACTGTGCTGGATGGGCTGTCACTTTCTTAATTGCCTGAGCGTGACCCCACCCTGCTCTGTTCACCTGGCTAATTACTGTGTCTTTCCAGCCAAGAGATTGAAATGAATTTGACTCTGTTCAAGCTTCATTGACATGAAAAGTGAGGTTACTGACATTGTCATAATACAGTACAGTACAGCAGGTTTGTCCTTCACATATATTTTACACCTGGAGAGTTTCATCACTGTCTGATCACACAAATGTCATGTTAAACTGATAAACCGGGCTCATATCTGAATTCTGCAGTCTACTGTATGTTCACACTGTAATCCTTCTGCTTTTAATTGTGGCCGTTTTAATACATTCTAGTCATGAATTAGCCTGAAAAGAACAACAATAACAAAGATGGTTCACAGAGCTGAGTTGTTGAAGTCACCATGGAGACCACTTCATTTACTTTCAGTCTTACATATGAGGCAAAAGTAAAAAAAAAAAAAAAAAAAGAAAAAAAAAAAAAAGAAAGAAAAGACAAAAATACCTGTACCTAAAATATAAAAATAATAAAAGTGAGAATGTAATTTAATTGTTAGAATCTATTTTTCCTTTACTATGGGTCAGGGCCATTTCTAGCTTTCTGGGGGGCCCTAGTTTGTCAAACTATGATGAAGAGATTCCAAACCCTTTAGATCAGGGGTGTCAAACTCATTTTAGTTCAGGGGCCACATTCAGCTAAATTTGATCTGAAGTGGGTCAAACCAGTAAAATAATAACATAATAATATATAAATAATGTCAAATCCAAACTTTTCTCTGTTTTAGAGCAAAAAAAGTATATTTACATTATGAAAAAGTTTACATCTACAAACTATCCTTTCAAAAGATGTGAATACCATGAACAAACTGAAAAAAATAAGTGTAATTTTTACAATATTCTGCCTCAGTTTCTCATTTACACATGTACATTATAACTTAAGGATCACAGTGGATCTACAAACACACAAAACATTTAATAACAGGCAGAATATTGTTAAAATTGTACTTACTTCTCTTAAGGCATTTCAGTTTGTTCATATTTATTCAGGTTATTCTTTTTTTGTTTTTTTTTGTTTTTTGAAATTATACTTTGCTTTAGTGTAAATACATGAAAATATTTACATTTACAAAGAGAACAATTTGGAGTTGTCATTATTTATATGTTATTATGAAAGTATTTTACTGGTCCTGTCCACTTGAGATTGAATTGTTCTGAATGTGGAACCTGAACTAAAAGGACTGTAAATATCTTAGTGTAATTTTTGCATTTCACAGATTCATCCCAAGGGCCAGACTGGACCTTTTTGGCAGGCTGGATTTGGCCCCCGGGCCGCATGTTTGACACCTGTGCTTTAGATGGTCTACTAAGATGCCACAATCTATTAAACTTCATGAGAAAACTAAGTAGACAAGTATTCCCACTTGATTTTCCCTAAGTGGCCCTGTTATACTCTTTATTTTACATTAACCCTTTCATGCATGGTGGTCACTACAGTGGACAGCTGTTCAAAGCTGTTCTCTTGTATATTCATGAATGCTTATGCATCATCCCAAACACTCCTTATCATACCATTACTGTAACTTTGTTGTTCTAGATAAAACTGATCTGCAGTAACATGTTTGAGTGTAAAAATTTATTAATTGTAATTGGGGTTTTTTTTTAAACAAAATTTTTTGGTTTTTTTTTTTGCATATTATCTCCATGAAGAGAGTAATAACTAGTATTATAGTATGTTAAAATGTAAGAAAACATCCAATTAGCAGCATTAAAAATGTTTTCATTTCATAGTTTTCACACAGTATGTCAGTAAATGCATGTTTCTGTGCTTCTAAAATTAAGCGCATGGTGTCCAGCGGAGTGGACATTTTTGTAACTACATAAAAAATAGGTTCATTGAAAAAATGTCAATCACGTTAGTTTTTTCATGCCTAAAGAGGAATAAAAATACTCGGGGGTTCTCATAATTCATGCATCAAAGGGTTAAGTGATGATAATTTTCACTCCAAATAATTCTGAGGTCTAACAGCCCACTGTCTTTCCACTGACACAGCTGTTTTCCATTTTGTCTGACTGCTACCGATGCAGAATGTGAGGAATTTTAATTTTGTGTGATATAAGTTGATTCAATTCTAATTTTGTTGTTCAGACTGAGGTTGCATTGCAAAAACTACACCTGTATCTGTATGTAATGACACATGGTGAGGTAAAACAAATCAGATTCCAAGTCCATGTGATTTGGGCTGTTCACACTGGGTCACCTATTAGCAGAAAATAGTGAACAGTCTAAATGTAGCACCATGTTGTAGTTGTAACGTCAGAGTATGGAGCGTATTGAGTGTTTCTATTTGGATAAAACCACAGTCTGGTCCTTTAAACTGTGGCTGCGGTGAAACCCCTTCTACCACATCCCAAATACCTCCACGTTCTCATGATGACCACAAACTGAAAGGACAGAAAAACTGAAAGTGAGAAGCCGAGCTGACTGAACTGAGTCAGATTGAAACCATGCAAATGAAATGCTAATGCGATGCTAATGAGCAGAGGGAAGGAGGGAGGGAGGGGAAAGTGTCAGGTAGGAGGTAAAGTTTGGTTAGAGAGCGAGCTGGCGAGACAGCAGGCAAATGGGCAACGCTTGGATGAGCAGTGAGCGGGCTACCCATGATGCCTCAATGAGAGAGGGAACATTAAGCGATAGAAAGAGAGATGGAGAGAAGAGACTTGGAGGAAAGGCCCTGTGGGCTAATGAATGCTGATTAAATCCCAAATTACATATCATAACTTCCTACTTTTTTTTTCTCTGGTGCACATTCTAGTCCAAAAGCATCTCTCTCTGTCTGTGTAACTGTAATAGTATTCCTTTTGTCATTAGTTTGTACATCTCCGTCTTTAAAGCTTCATTAAACTCAGGTTTAATGCATCTGAACTCTCAAAGTGATAACAGTGGCAACCACTTAGTAAAAGAAAACCTCTGCACAGCATAGGTCCTTTTATTTAGAAAATTAAACATGCTTATTGGTTTTAACTTATGAATTTAGTTTGTAGATTTATGTTTATTTTATACTTTAACTCTACTTAAATTGATTTATAAAGACCTGTAAGAGCATTGACAGCTGAAACACACTGCAGTATATCATCCATAAAAACACCACTAGAAAATAAACAATACAAAACAATTTTTTAAAAACAGTGAAAACACAAAAACAAGAGCAGAGCCAGGTCAAAAGCCAAGGAGTAAAAGGTTTTAAGACAAGTTTTCTACAGTTAGGATGAAATCTTTGTTTTTTCCTACGCTTTGCTACTGTTTTCTTTTCCATGTGTTTCTAAAGGTTCATTGAAATTCAATTGTAAGCATTTTTAAGTATCAACTTTTACTGGCAAATAAATCACATTTACACAAAGTCGGTTTAGTTTTTGCTCTGACAGCAACGTGTAAAAATGCAAGTAATTATTGGACAGACTGTAAAGAATACTATTATGTATTATTAATGTTTTTTCCTTATAATTATTCAGGTGTTTTGTTCTATAATTACTCCCTAAGGTCTCCAGCAATCTTGACCTTTGACCTGTGGACACCAAAACATTTTCTTGTGTCTAAGTAAAAACTGACCAAATTTCATTTGATGTTTTGTTCTGAGGTAATGTGTTTAATTTACA
This sequence comes from Sphaeramia orbicularis, assembly GCF_902148855.1. Lineage (NCBI taxonomy): Eukaryota > Metazoa > Chordata > Actinopteri > Kurtiformes > Apogonidae > Sphaeramia > Sphaeramia orbicularis. The sequence continues at coordinate 16,407,404 of NC_043973.1, read as the reverse complement.
CGTGTGGGAAATTACTATGGCACTTATCTCATAGTGATGTTTAAATACATTAAAATTCAAATTTTTCTCAATAGATTGCTTATTATGTGACAGTGATTGATAACTAGGCTTATTTTTTAAATTCCCAAAGTTATATTTAGGCTTTTTGATGATTATATTTTCCTAAAATAACAAGATAACACACACACACCATATCATGAAAATATTTATTTATTATTTATTTAACCTTTATTTAACCAGGAAGTCCCTTGAGATGAAATCTCTTTTTCGAGGGAGACCTGACCATGAGGTACATCAGTACAATACAAATGAACTAACAGAGTATAAAACTACAGTTAAGACAATTTAAATGGCTGAAAGCATAAAAGCTAAAAACCAGTTTAAGAATAGCAGTTACACACTTCTGTTAGACAGTTTGACAGAAGAGATTTGAAATATGATGTCTAAGAGAAGGAAATTCTTAATTCATTACAATAAAACTAAAAAATATGTAAAAATAGTAAACATAGGAAATAGATAAGAAACAATACAGTGGAGAATGTCTAGACTTGAATGTTATAGGAGCACTACTGTACCCAGTGTGTTACAACAACAAGGACTGTAAGAAAGAGTGTAAGGCAAGGCACGGCAAGGCAAGTTTATTTGTATAGCACATTTCAGCAACAAGGCAATTCAAGAATCTTCACACAGGACATTGAAATACAACGACAAGAGAAAAAGAAACACATTTAAAACATTATAAAAGAAACATGTAAAAGGTGATTAAAAACAGCAAGTAAGAAAACAACACATAAAACCCCAAAATATAAAAACACACACATATTAAAGTAAGAGTTGCAGTGCAGAGTTTAAAACGAGAATATAAAATGTAAAAAGTCTAAAGCCTTTTAGTCAAAGGCAGCAGTGAACAGGTGAGTGTTTAACCTGGACTTAAAAGAACTCAGACTCTCAGCAGACCTGATATTTTCTGGTAGTTTGTTCCAGATATACGGAGCATAGAAACTGAACGCTGATTCTCCATGTTTAGTTCTGACTTTTGGAACACAGAGCAGACCTGCACCAGATGACCTGAGTGGTCTGGATGGTTCATGCTGGACTAGAAGGTCTCTGATGTATTTTGGGCCTAAACCGTTCAGAGCTTTATATGCTAGTAAGAGAATTTTAAAGTCTATTCTCTGAGAGACAGGGAGCCAGTGTAGAGACCTCAGAACTGTAGAGTGTAGAATGAATGCCACATCATTCAATAATATGCAATATGTAATAGTGTAATGATTTTTCACCTCATTATGTAATAACATGCTGCATTTTGTAATAAAATTCTTGAATGCATTTTGTAATAAAATGTGCCGCATTTTGTCAGTAATAGTTAATTAGTGCTGTTTAGTCCTTAGCTTGCAAACACATTCTCTATTGTAATGAATACAGTTACATTTGATTTAGGTTTGACCAATGAAACATCCTACTGGTGTTTTAAAATGAATTCTAATTAAGCTGGAATGCTTTAAGTTGTTCTGTTGGTATGATTTTTCCAATTGAGGTATGAATTTCAATGGTTTTTGATGGTTTTATTACACAATGCACCAAGTTATTACATTTTCTTTAAAAAAAAGCTTCTATGTTGTATTGATGTTCCAAACTCTCAACAGTAGGGGTAAGTCATGTTCAAAAACACACTTACAACTAACAAAACAAAAGCAGTAACAAACCCTATGTATCCACAGACTGTATCACTCACTGAATAAAATATTAAGCTTGTTATTTACACATATCTCCAGTATGGTAGCATCAAGTTTTGATGGTTTACATTGTAAACCTGTTAGTTCAACTCTATTTTTAGGCTGAAAACAGCCACAGTAAAAACACACATCACCTCTGTTTACAGTACGGTTTGTGTTGTCAGTAACTGAACTAAAGATCTGTTTGGAATCGTTCAAATAAGGTCAGAATTGTCACAGTTTAGTCTGAACCGTGGATCAACAAATGACAACTTAGCAAAGATAATAACATCACATAATAACTTTACACCTTCAAACTCACCTGTGCAGAAGAAACACTGTGATTTCAGCGTCAAACTCTGTTCTTTTCATTTAGAGCTGTGTCCAGTGGAGGAAACAACAACAACAGTGCTTCTGTAAAAGTTGTTTCTTAGTGGTTCTTATTTCATCTGCTCAGTGTCGTCAGACACTGGAGGAGTGACTCACTACTCCCTCTAGTGGTCACATGAATCCTATGGGATATATTCAGCTCATATTTCTACAATCTAAGACATTATCATCTTTGTCTTTATTCTAAACTTTATATTGATAATTTTAGGTCATTGTTAATATTTGAAAGAAGAATTACTACATATAGCTCCTTTACTGAGATAAAGTGAATTTCCTTTTTTCCATGTACACTGTAAGCCGGGACTTTGTATTTGCTAAAATGCTTTAATTACAATGTATTTAAATGATTTCAGTTTTATTACATTACTGTAAAATATTCAGTATATTCTACTAATTTGTGTACATAGTTAAACGCATGAAAAAGTTTAAGTTGAATAGAATTAAATCACTAAGTTTTAGTTATGACCACACCTATTTATCTCCACATTGCATTGTGGGTATTGGACATGTTGTTGAAAATGTGTTCTTTTTCTGTGCAGGGGTTCAGCGTGGTTGTGGTGTTAGTGTTAACCCTCCTGTATCCGGGTGCGCCTTTTAGGCACACTTTGCACTTCGTGTTAAAAAACTTCATATTATTTTTCTCAATTTAAATAAGGTTAGAATTCAAAAGTTGTTCATTTTTGCATGATCTTTAAAATTCTGGCCACCAACTAAAATATGCACATTGTAAACAAAAGAAAATTACAAGACTAGCATCTGTCTCCCAAGTGTGCCTAGAACGCACTATTTCTTCCATTAGAACCACTGTTTTTGATCTGAAAGCATTAAGGCATAAATCCTGCTTTTACTGATATCTGGGTTTCATTTGAGAGGTGAGGGTCTAAATTAATTTATTAACGTTGTTAATGTTGCTGTTAATCATTGACATATGTCAGGCTGCAAAAATCAAATACTATGTGATCCAATTTTTATGTAGTATTTTGAAAAAAACAACAACAACAACAACAAACAAACATATTTTGTGTTTTTTGCATCAAAAAATGTAGTGACATCATGATGAAAAGAGATCGTTTAAAGGGTTAAAAAAAAATTAAAATGAATGATTATTTGATATGTACGATTAGGGCTGACCTTGATTTACAAAAATAAAATCAAATTAGAGCAGAAAAATAAATCAATATATAATATTTAATAGTTTGATTTATAGGTGTGCATTTTACACACACTTAGTGACAGATGCTAGTATTTTTGAACATTTGACCTAGCGTCAAAAATAATAATGCAAATTAACCAATGTTGGAGTTATCATTGACATATGCCAGGCTGCAAAAATCAAATAATATCTGATCCACTTTTTATGTAGTGTACTGAAAAAAATAATTTTTTTGTGTTTTTTCCATCCAAAAAAATGGTTTGTTTACATTACAAACACGGCATTTAAAGGGTTAAAAAATGTGACAATTATTGAGTATTTGGTATTTTTATTTATGGCTCAAGTTGATGAAATAGAAAAAAGTGTAAAAGAATTTAAAACAAACTGTATGAAAATTTTTTTGACATTATTCCACAAGTGTGCCAAAAAGGCACACTTGGTGCTTAGTAAGGGCCTTACTGGACAGGATACCGGAGGGCTAATTTTGACTTAATGTGTGTATGGCAATGCTGATTGGCGTTTTTGTGTTTGTTTTTGTATTTTTGTACAACTGCACCATGAGTGAGAGCCATAGGCTGAACAATGGCTTTCCTGTTCATCTACAATTGTTTTTGTTCTAAGTAAATCTCTATACCTTGCCTTATTGATAGCAATTTTTCATGCCGGCAAATAACACTGAGCTATCTTCCTGTCTAACTTCCATCCACGCTACAGTACATTTAGTTGAATAATTTCATAAAGCAATTTGTGTTGCAAAAGATTTTAATTTAAATCAACTTGGAAATGAGTCCAATGAACTGATGATATTAACTCTAATGATTATACAAAGCAATTGACATTGCGACAAATTTTTAAGTTAAATTAACTTGGCATTTAGTGTGTTGTACTTAAAATAGCAATTCCAGTCAAATCAAGCATTTAAGTTTAATACACTAGAGTTTTCATTACTCATTACTTACATTTTTTAAGGCAACCGGTTTACTCAAATTTGTTAACTAAATTCAACTTATCTAGGATATTAAAGGTTCCTAATTGCGACAGTCTATAAATATGATCACTAAAGTCAGTGCGTGCTGTAATTCCGTCGTCTGTTCCTCTTTATACTTCAGTCTGTCAGGACTGGGCCTGAGCTCCGTTAATGGTACCACTCCGTCTTTTTCTGACACCACAACAATCACATCTGCCTCATCTGCTCCTGTCAGTCTCAAAGTTAAAGACCTTCTGAAGAGACAAAGAGCAAATATCTTTTCATATGCCTGTTGGGTTTTTCTGAAGCTTTTACAACACCAACACACCAGTACATGCACATCAGGGCTGGGGGAGAGGGAGCAGCTAGTACCAGAAAAATGTGATCATCTGCATCCCCCTGATGTGTTGGAGGTGAAAAAGAGCAGTTGCAGACGAGCTCGCGAGGGAAAATGGCAATATTTAAAATAGGAGACACAACTCCATTTCTTTTGAACAAAATATTAATGATCTTTCATTTGGATCTCATCACAGATGCGGCCGGGGAAAATTGCATTTTGTGTGGCAGAAGTCTGGGAAGACATGAGACAGGATAATAGCCAATAGGTGTTTGGAGAGAGGGAGTCAGAATGAATGAGAGAGAAAGACAGAGAGAAACAGAATTGACAAATTCCCATGATGGGGGTACGCCATGAGAGAGTGAGGGGGTGGGGGGTGGGGTGGGGTTGAAGAACAGAAGTAGGAGGTGGAAAAAAAGGCAGAAAGATTGGAAATTGAAATTTATGACATTGAAAATGACTATGACGGAGACAGAGCCAGGTCCCTCTTTGCTCTCTCCTCTTTGGTAGCACTCAACCTTGCAATGAGGGCAGATCAAACAAAAATAGGCTGTTATAGGGGGGCAGGGGGGGCCGGGGCGGCGGGGGCTGAGCGCCTTGGATGGGATGAGAGAGGGGGAATGAAGGAGGGAAAGTAGCTGCGAAGGTGGAGGGAGGGATAGAGGGATGGGAGGAGGTATAGACAGAAGTGAAGGAGGACATTAAAGGAGGAAATGATGATGTTGTCAGTGAGCGATGTAAATCGCTGCAGCTACATAGTCAACAGATACAGTCGGCTGGCTGTGCGGGCCGGGGCCTGTCTCAGCTGCACTGGCACTGACAAATGGAATATTTTCAGAGGACTTAATCAGAGGAAAATGGGCTTTCATCTGCTCGCCTACCCGCTCTGCCGCTCGCACACAGAAATGATTGCCTGTCGCTCTTCCTCTCCCTGTCTCTTTTGCTCTCACAGTCATTGAACGTGGCCACTGAACCCTGCAGAGGTTACAAAAAGGGAATTTATCAGTCGTGTTTTACAAAAGGATATAGGGACACTGAGATACTCACAATCACACTCTCTCTGTGATGATTTGATTTGAGAATGCTGATGGGACCTTCTGCTTTACTTAAATGCGAGCTGAAAGAAAACACTTTAAGAAACAGTCATCACATCCTTTACTTAAGTAAAAGTGCAAATACTCTATTACAAGCAAATGTTCTGCTTTACAGAGGTGTCAAGTAATAAAATCAAGTTTTCAGGAATGTGTACTTTATGTATTTATTTTTCTGACAATTTTTCACTTTTATTCCTCACATTTTAACACAAAAAATGGCCCTTCTTACTCCTTACATGTTCAAAACAGGTGACAAAGTAGTTGAGGGGAATATTTCTTCTTTTTGCATTGTTGTGTGCCTTCCAAAGATCAAGATTGATTTGAATCCTAAACAGCTAGAACAAGAAAAAGGAAAAAGAAGATCCCAAAATGCATATCATACACAACAAAAGTAAACAATACAAAAAAACGATGTGAAAGATGGAACAAAACAGAGAAATCAAACCAGAAGTTCTGTTGCTGACAGTGAATGCTGATCTACACATTAGAGAACAGCTCATGTACATTATTTTATGGATGTTGATTTTATATATTTTATTTGAAAACTGAATAGTTTTAGGGGTTCAGTTCACTTTGCACAAAAACTTTTGTCTGGAAAAAGCTTACCCATCTATATAAGTACATACATATAAGTAACAGCGCATAATACAAGGAAAATGTAATTAAAGCATGTAAAGTACAAGTAAAATAATTAGTTATGGTGTTTTATAATTATATGTGATGTATTTGGTTTAATTTTGTGCATTTCAACGCTATAGATTCTTAAGATTGAGCTTTGAAACAACTGGTTTAAACTGTAAAAAAAAAAGTTATTCACAATTCATTCAACATGATAAAAAGAGTTAGAAGGTTTATTTTTAATTTTTAGACTTCTTAACACATACAGGGTGGGGAAGCAAAATTTACAATATTTTGAGGCAGGGATTGAAAGACAGTGTATGACCAATTAGTTTATTGAAAGTCATGAGAATTTATTTGCCACAAGAAAATTGACATAGTAGAAAATGTTTTTATTCTATGTGTCCTCCTTCTTTCTCAATAACTGCCTTCACACGCTTCCTGAAACTTGCGCAAGTGTTCCTCAAATATTGGGGTGACAACTTCTCCCATTCTTCTTTAATAGTATCTTCCAGACTTTCTCGTAATAGTTTTGCTCATAGTCATTCTCTTCTTTCCATTATAAACAGTCTTTATGGACACTCCAACTATTTTTGAAATCTCCTTTGGTGTGACGAGTGCATTCAGCAAATCACACACTCTTTGACGTTTGCTTTCCTGATTACTCATATGGGCAAAAGTTTCTGAAAAGGTATGGATAATAGTGTTAGGTATGATTATGACATCAATATATGTTTGGTTTCAAAACAATTGACGTAGTGCCTGCTGAGAAAAAACAACTAAATGTTCATTGTAAATTTTGCTTCCCCACCCTGTAAAGAAAGATTTAATCCTTCAGTTTATTAGTTTGTTTAGTCTAACAGTTAAAATCACTGGGAGTCATGTTGTTGTAATTGCTCTGGAAGGGAATGAAAAAACATAATCAGACAAATATAGTGGAGCAAAAAGTAGGTACTGTATTTACCTCTGAAATGTATTGGACTAGAACAGGGGTTCCCAAAGTGTACCCCCAGGGGTACTTGGAAGAAGCCCAGGGGGTACTTGAAATTTTTTGGGAAAAATGCATTAAATAAGTCATCATGTACTGAATACAAAATAAATAATGAGAATTAATGTTGAAATATAAAACACAATAAATACAATCATATAATAGTTTTATTGTCAATCATCTTGTTTAAGCTTTGGTAACATTTTAAGAACAATTCTATTTCATATTATTCAAAATAAGTTTATTTGAGTAATTCAGTAATTAATTTTTGTTGATGAAAGGTTCATTTATTAATTAATGACCAATTTATTTATTTTTCTTAGCAATGAAAGAGGGCACTTTTCAGTATATATTTTGCACACTAAATTTACTTTTAAAAATTGTCTAAAAAAAAAAAAATACACACACACACACACACACACACACACACATATATATATATATATATATATATATATATATATATATATATATATATATATATATATATATATATATTACAGTTAAATATTTGTTGTTTACAAAGTTTTGAAAATATAAACAGACACTTTTGGCACAGGAACACATTTTGCCAAATTTTTTTCAATCAAGAGTTGGGAGTACTTGGCTAAAAAAGTATATTTCAGAGGGTACTCCACTGTAAAAAGTTTGAGAAGCACTGGTCTAGAACAATAAAGCAAAGGAAAAGTACTTGAGGACTGTGCTTGGGTAAAAGTACTATAAAAGTGCTTTCTACCACTGTAAAAAATAACCCACACTGACTCTGTTCAAACACATATGCAAACTTTATAACCTTGTGTGCTGATGTCTGAGAGTTTTCCGTGCCTGGGGTGAAAGGATAAACACTAATAAATCTTTCTGCTCACCTCAGTAATCAACGGGAAGAACTTTATGTGGACTGTGAAAAAGTACAGCGTGCCACGGTGCATCCTGATACATTTCCAACGTACTCATCATCCACTCAATAAAACCTATTACTTGTCATAAAGGCCTCATTTCCTACAGTTGCATTTGATGTAGCACCTGTGCAGTCCTGTCCATAGGCCCAGAGGAGCAGCAGATAGGCCTCCGCACAACAGACAACACTGACATGATCTATTTCTCCTGTGATGAATGTACCAATCTGCTGCCCTGTTGCCCTGTCCGCCTAATTTGTCATGATGTGACACTATCTCCACTCTTTTTGTTTGATGATGAACTTGCTACTGGTGTGTTCTAGCAGGTAAGTGGGATGAAAACGTCAGGATGTTCTATGAGGACGGTCAAACACTCGGTGGATTTGACAATTGAGTTAAATATTGTAACGCCTATCATTAATTTTTATAATAAATTTTACATTAATAGCCAGTAACTAGAAGAAGACATGGAGCAGATATGGCTCAGCTGAAGTGAGTTGGAAAGAAATTCATATTATTTTGTGTCAAGTAGTGATAGGTGTAAAAAGATAGAAGAGAGAGGAACTTTAAGAGGCAAATTTGTAAGAACACCTTCATAAATGGTCAACTTCCTCGAAGTGGAAGACACTAAACTGCAATTCTGAATTCTGAATAAAAATCAAACTGAAGATCTACCTCTGCCATAATAATAACAAACATAAAACAGTCACATGCCTGAGAAAACACCAGTAATATTAGTGTAATGCAAACTTATTTTACATTTTGATTTTCTAGAACAATGGATAGACTATAGTCAGACTATAGACCAGGGGTGTCAAATATGCGGCCCGGGGGCCAAAACCGGCCCGCCAAAGGGTCCAATCCAGCCCATGGGATGAATTAGTGAAATACAAAAATTACACTGAAGATATTAACAATCAAGGATGTCAAAATAAATTTAGTTCAGTTCCATCTAAAGAGGGTCAGACCAGTAAAATACTGTCAGAATAACCCTTTCATGCATAGTGGTCACTACAGTGGACAGTTATTCTCCAGCTGTTCTCTTATATATTCATGGGTTTTGTTGTTTTAGTTCCATATCAGCCAACACAGTGGACACTTATGCATCATCCCAAACACTGCAGTTCATGCAATTATTGCAACTTTGCTGCCCATGATAAACCTGATCTGCACTGACATGTTTTAGAGTAAATCAGTTGCTAATTGTTACTAGACTGTAATTAACAGTTTTCTGAAACAAAAAGTTATTATTATTTTTTTTTTGGCATATCCTCCTGAAACCCAGCAATGCATTTTGTCCTCTGTAGGGGACAAAAGTGTGGCAGTTTTACTTTAATAATGCTGTGCATTACAAAGGACATTCCATTAAAAAAGTCAATAAATAAATAAAAATGATTTTTAAAATGTATCTGGAAAAACTATTGCATTATGCAGTTTCCAATCAAGACAATTTTCTAATGTAAAAAAGCTAAAACTGTCAAATTCCTGGGTCTCAAGAGGATATTATCTCCATGAAATTAGTAATAACTAATATTAGAGTATGATAAAAATGTGAGAAAACATTAGCGATTTAGCAATTAGCGGCATTAAAAATGTTTTTGTTTCATAGTTTTCACAGTTTATCACTTTCTGATGATGAGTTTTAAATACATGTTTCTTTGCTTCAAAAATTAAATGCGTGGTGTCCAGTTGAGTGGACATTTTTGTAACTGCATGAAAAATAGTTTCATAAATATATTCATTTGCATTGTTTTTTTCATGCCTAAAGAGGAATAAAAACACTCAAGAAAAAAATATTGACGAAGGTTCTCATATTTCACGCATGAAAGGGATAAACTATAACTAATGAAAACCACACATTTTTCTCTTTTAGTGTAAAAAAGTAAAATTACACAAAAATGCTAACATTTACAGACTAGCCTTTTACAAAAAATGTGAAAAACCTGAACAAATATGAACAACCTGAAATGTCTTAAGAGATTTAAGAGTAATTGTACTAATATTCTGTCTGTTATTAAATGTTTTGTGTATTTGTAGATCCACTGTGATCTGTACGTTGTAATGAACATGTAAAAATGAGAAGCTGAGGCCAAATAATGGCGTAAATTGTTAAAATTGCACTTTTTTTCTTGATGAATTTAATTTTGGTCATGGTTTGTTCATGTTTTTCCACAATTTTTTAAAGGATAGTTTGTAGATGTAAAAATTTTGATAATATAATCTTACTTTTTTCACTCTAAAATGTCGAAATTAGACATACAAATTTTGGAATTGATATTATTTATGTATTATGTGATTATTTTAATTATCCGGCCCACTGCAGGTCATATTGGGCTTTATGTGGCCCCTGAACTAACATGAGTTTGACACCCCTGCTATAGACTATGGACTATAGTTAAATATGACTTCAACAAGGGAAAGTACAAAACAAAAGTAACCTGCTCATTTTAAAACAATGTGAGCAGCTCAAACACTCTAAACACTTTTACTTTTACTGTTGGATGTAACCTCAGTCATACATTCTGCTTTGAACTGGACTTTTTAAGTTACTGGACTTCACATTTTTTTTTACTGTGTGTTTAGTAGAATTCATTGCACGTCTTTCAACTAAGATTGAGAATACTGCTGAAACTTGTGAATTTACCAGAGGGATGAATAATGTATCTATGTAATGTAATGTAATGTAATCTATCAATAGTTCCATTATCAGTTTCTGTCCCCATATGCTTTGAAATACGTTTATGTCTAAACTAAACTGAACTAAACTAAACTAAACTAAACTGAACTGAACTGAACTGAACTGGACTAAACTAAACTAAACTGAACTGAACTGAACTGAACTGAACTGGACTAAACTAAACTAAACTAAACTAAACTAAACTAAACTAAACTAAACTACACTAAACTACTTTAATCTAATCTAATAGTTGTTCTATTTTCTGTCCCCCCCCATGTCTTGTATTATGTTTGTGTGTGAAAAGAACTAAACTAAACTAAACTAAACTAAACTAAACTAAACTACACTAAACTAAACTACTTTAATCTAATCTAATAGTTGTTCTATTTTCTGTCCCCCCCTATGTCTTGTATTATGTTTGTGTGTGAAAAGAACTAAATGAAACTAAACTAAACTAAACTAAACTAAACCAAACTAAACTAAACTAAACTAATCAGCTGTTCCATTTTCTGTTCTTTCCCCCCTATGTTTTGTATTACGTTTGTGTCTAAACTAAACTAAACTAAACTAAACGAACTAAACTAAACTAAACTAAACTAAACTAAGCTAAGCTAAGCTAAGCTAAGCTAAACTAAACTAAACTAAACTAAACGAACTAAACTAAACTAAACTAAACTAAACTAAGCTAAGCTAAACTAAACTAAACTAAACTACTTTAATCTAATCTAATAGTTATTCCATTTTCTGTTTGTTTTTTTTCCCTGTTTTGTATTATGTTTGTGTCTGAAAAATCTAATCTAATCTAATCTAATCTAATCTAATCTAATCTAATCTATCAATTGTTCCATTTTCAGTTTTTGTCCCCTTATGCTTTGAAATACCTTTATGTCCAAACTAAACTAAACTAAACTAAACTAAACTAAACTAAACTAAACTAACTAAACTAAGCTAAACTAAACTAAACTAAACTACTTTAATCTAATAGTTATTCCATTTTCTGTTTGTTTTTTTTCCCCCTGTTTTGTATTATGTTTGTGTCTGAAAAATCTAATCTAATCTAATCTAATCTAATCTATCAATTGTTCCATTTTCAGTTTTTGTCCCCTTATGCTTTGAAATACGTTTATGTCCAAACTAAACTAAACTAAACTAAACTAAACTAAACTAAACTAAACTAAACTAAACTATCAGCTGTTCCATTTTCTGTTCTTTCCCCCCTATGTTTTGTATTACGTTTGTGTCTGAACTGAACTAAACTAAACTAAACTAAACTAAACTAAACTAAACTAAACTAAACTAAACTACTTTAATCTAATCTAATACTTGTTCCATTTTCTGTTTTTTTTTTTTTGTTTGTTTTTTTTCCCCTATGTTTTGTATTATGTTTGTGTTTGAAATTACCTAATCTAATCTAATCTAATCTAATCTAATCTAATCTAATCTAATCTAATCTAATCTAATCTATGTGAACACTGTTTTTCTTCCTGCTGTTCATTAAGAACACTTGGGTCGTGTTTGGTTACAGGGCATATTATCACATTAAATATTCTAAAAGTCTTTTGTGGCTCTTTTGTCAAATCCGTGTAAATTCCCATGTACCATTCCCCTATGCCATCCTGCACAGACCTCTTACCACCCATTTGTTACTTGTCCTTAGGCTGCCTGATGATCCACAACACAAGGTCAAGTCATGGGTGGTGAAGAGGTTCTGTTACAGTAGAGGTAAAAATACTTAGTTTGTAATTACAGTACAAAAACAGCCTTTTCTTCACTGCTTGAATCACACCAGACTGTTAGTTATAATCCTCCCCAACACTGGCGTTATGTTTACACTCCACCTGAAAAGTAAAGATATGATACATGCCTCAAATTGATGAAGATTTAAGGTGAGATTTGCTAAAAACTAAGTCTTGATCATCATCATCCACCAGCCTGGCGTCAGCGTCATGGTAACAGGAGCGTCATGGTAACAGGTGCCCATCTGCAGCGTGGTGAAGGCAGGGCAGTAGGCCGTGACAAAGCACAGATCAGCTGGTAGGGCGGCAGTGGTATTTGTCACCCTGTGCAGCAGCAGATCAATGATAATTACCTGGCTGACATGAGTACAGTTATAACTTTACAGGATCAAGAACAGGGGGAGAGGGAGATGAAGAAGGAAGGGATGAAGGGCTCTGGGCCACACTTAGCTCTGAGCTGATCGATACTGTGTGAGATATGGCTGTGACCAGCCCCGAGGCCCGGCCTTATAGCAGCTCAACAAGCCATTACTGAAGGCACTGATGGCTGGTGGAGCAGGGCAGCAGCTGCCAGTGGAGAGAGCCAGGCTGTGTGTGTCGAAGGAAATATGTGTGTGTGTGTGTGTGTGTGTGTGTGTGTGTGGCAGCTCTGACTTTATTCTGCCATGTCTGTGGTAACTGGGTTCTAGAGAAAACACCAAACGGTTCCTGACATGATCTAAAATGATAAATGAAGTGGAAGTCAAATGTGCCATTAGGCTGTGTTCTCAAACTAAACAAACTGTGGGCTGAAAGGACAAACAAAAAGCTGCTCCACCTTTTAGGTACATGGTTTGTTTACACACACAGCAATATTCTGTTTTTTCCTAATTTTTTTCTTATTTACAGGGTGGGGAAGCAAAATTTACAATGAACATTTAGTTGTTTTTTCTCCGCAGGCACTACGTCAGTTGTTTTGAAACCAAACATATATTGATGTCATAATCATACCTAACACTATTATCCATACCTTTTCAGAAACTTCTGCCCATATGAGTAATCAGGAAAGCAGACGTCAAAGAGTGTGTGATTTGCTGAATGCACTCATCACACCAAAGGAGATTTCAAAAATAGTTGGAGTGTCCATAAAGACTGTTTATAATGGAAAGAAGAGAATGACTATGAGCAAAACTATTACGAGAAAGTCTGGAAGATACTATTAAAGAAGAATGGGAGAAGTTGTCACCCCAATATTTGAGGAACACTTGCGCAAGTTTCAGGAAGCGTGTGAAGGCAGTTATTGAGAAAGAAGGAGGACACATAGAATAAAAACATTTTCTATTATGTCAATTTTCTTGTGGCAAATAAATTCTCATGACTTTCAATAAACTAATTGGTCATACACTGTCTTTCAATCCCTGCCTCAAAATATTGTAAATTTTGCTTCCCCACCCTATACATACTTAACCCTTTCATGCATGAATTATGAGAAGCTTAGTTGAGATTTTTTTTCCTGAGTGTTTTTAATTCCTCTTTAGGCATGAAAAAAAAAACCCATAAAAAACAATGCGACTGAAATTTTTTTATGAACTTATTTTTCATGGAGTTACAAAAATGTCCACTCAGCTGGACACCAAGCATTGAATTATTGAAGGAAAAAACAACAACAAAACAATATGTATTTAAAACCCATCATCAGAAAATGAGATACTGTGTAAAAACTATGAAATAAAACTATTTTTCATGCAGATAATCTGATGTTTTCTGACATTTTAAAATACTCTGATACTAGTTATTACTAACTTCATGCAGATAATATGCAAAAAGACAGTAATGGTATGAATGTCAGTGTATGGGATGGTGCATAAGCGTCCACTGTGTTGGCTGAAATGCAACTAAAACAACAAAACCCATGAATATACAAGAGAACAGCTGTAGAATAACTGTCCACTGTAGTGGCCACTATAAATGAAAGGGTTAATGACAAGTGGTGACAGGCACAACAAACCCCGCCCCTCGCACGAATTGTAGCTTATTTTGGCATCGAACGAGCTGATGTCATCATGTCTATGCATGTGCTAATGTCAGCATATATATTGCCTCTATATATGTGCCGAGTTTGAAGTAAATTGAAACAAAATTTATGTTTTTATAGACGTGAAATTTTGCCCATTATAAGTAAATGGGAAGAAAAAAAAAGATTTAAAAAATTCATTAAAAATGTGAACTTTGACCTACTTTTTCCAAAATGTAATCACATCTGTTTTGGGTCACTGGCAATCTATAAACCAAATTTAATATGAACTCAACCAATAGTTTTGCTGCTACAGACATTTGAAATTTTGTCTGTTATAAGTAAATGGGGAAATAAAAGACTACTGTTCCCAAAATGTGATGAGATCTATTCTGGGTCACTGGCAATCTATACACCCAATTTGGTATGAATTCAACCAATAGTTTTGCTGCTTGTGTTGAGAAAGAAAGAAAGAAAGAAAGAAACAAAGAAAGAAACAAACAAACAAACAAACAAACAAACAAACAAACCAAAACAAACCAAACTAAAAACAATACCCGTTGCCTCTCCTTTGCGGGGTGGGGTAAAAATGACTATTACCTTAATATTTTCCTGTTCACACACACAAAAATAATGCTTTTCCACTGGTGGTCAGATGTTTGTATGAACTCAGCCTCTGTCTTTTTTTCCTTCTAACACTTTCTGGAAAAATCTTGTTTTTTCTATGTTTGTTCACATGCATAAACCTGTTCATATCCTCTGTCATTCAACAGTGGCCTGTGTGTGTTTCTATTTTTGACCAGAAATGTGGACTTTTCTTTGGAGCATCCATCACTATCACAGAGGAGCTTTGTCTTTACTGTAAACGAGGGCTGTGTGTTGTAACCCGCAGCAAAATGTGCATATTAGATACATACGGATCCCAAAAAATCCTCGTAAAACTGGAATAATATTGGCATATCTTACACGTCTGAAATGGAAAATGCTCCGTTCATAACCAAATAGAATAGGACACCTGAGAAATCAGAATATTGTTAAATTCTGAATAATACTGTAATATTAGTGGGCATTAAAAATACTCAATGACTGTGAAGAGGGGTTTGAAATAACTGTTTTAAACAGTGGGAAACCTGACCGAATTAAAACGCGAATTATTAAAACCCAAGTTAAAAAAAAAGAGAGCAATGGTGTAACCAAAAAAAGAAAAATCACTGTTAAAATGAATTATAAAATTTATTCAATGATAAATACAATTAAAAACACTAGGTTTAAGAGTAGAATTTAAAAAAGAAAAACAAGGAATGAGGTGACACGATGGTCCCTTTCGAGCAGCGTCACGACGGTGATCCACGAGGTAGAGTTCCGGCCCCAGCACGTCCGACCCGCTCCGCTGCGTCGTTAGAGGCTCTATGTGCTGAGCTGCACTAGGACCCGCTCCAGCTCCAGCTCCTCTCCTTCGGGTCCACTGGCCGCACCTGACAGACGGGACACAAAGGCCAGCACAGGACACACCAGCGTACCAAACCCCTAGGCCAAAGGCCGCTCCGGTCAGAGTATATAATCAAGACTTTTTCCAATACTCACAGGCAGGGAGAGCTCTCTGCTCTCCTGCTGCTGTATACGGCCCCCCGGAGTCCTCTACACGGTGCGCTCCGGTCCGTCTTCCTGTCCGTCCGTGTAGTAGCAGTCAACCCCTTAAACCAGGTTTGACTGCTGGCCGCTGCGTGTGGTCTCACTCTGGGGTCTGGCTGGTCCTGTGCGTGCCGCTGTCTTCCGGTCGCGTCCCTCGCTCCCTCTGTGTCCCTCTCTCTCTCTGTGTCCCTCTCTCCCTGGCGTCTTCCCATAATGAGGCTTTTATTGTTCTCGTGCCCCAGTGGATACAGGTGCGTTAATTACAGAGTTCCACAGGTTGGTCAAGACAATCATGTGTTCAGGACGTTTCCATGACAGCTAACTAGGAGGCGTAACAAACTCAAATACAGACACAAATGGAAAAAAAACAAAAGCAAACCAAACCATGCAAAAAGTGAATGAAATAAAACACATCAAAATGTCACGCCAAAAACACCATCTCTTTAGCTGGATCACATGACTGATTATATTCACCCTATTCAACAGGTGAACATGGCTTTAAACAGGAGGGATGGAGGTAGGATGAAGAACCAGCACAGATCCAACTAGAATTATGAAATAAATGAGAGCACAAAACAGCATTCATATGATGAGGTGGGACAACTTCACTGAAGCTACTTTTTGCTGTTTTACAAGAAATATATTGAATGTAAGGCAAGTATATTATGCATCGAACACATATTTGATTGTGTAGATCAAAATCATGCTATTTATAATGGATTTAGTGATTTTAGCAGTATTTGATGGCCTTGTCAGATTGTCAATATGATGGCTGTTCTTGTTTTTTACACTTATTTGTGGCAAAGTTAGACTTGCAAGTGTTTTTTTTTTTTTTTTTTTTTTGCATTTCTAACAATAACTATGTCCAGTCCAAATAGATGTCAGTTGATCATTACATCCAGTTACCTTTGAATTTTGACATTGTGTACATAGCAGTACGAGAAAAACACTGGAAAATATTTTACAAATGTGACTTCATTATACCATACCAACTTTATTTATAATGCACTTTAAGAACTTTACAGCTGGCCAAAGTGCCATACACCAAACATAAAACGAGGGATTAAATAAGTAAATAAGTAATTATTATTATTATTATTATTATTATTATTATCAATCATTATTCATTTTGCCTGCTTGGTTATAATTACTAAAAGAGCAAAAAAAAAGAAAAAAAAGGATGCCTTGCTTTGCACCAAGGTTATTATTGTTAACGAAAACTAACAAAATTACGAAAACTAGAATTGAAAAAACATTTTCGTTAACTGAAATAAATAAAAACTAGAATTAAAAGAAAAAATGAAAACTAACTGAAACTGTATCGTGTGCTTACAAAACCAACTAAAACATCTAAAAATTATGGATAAAATTCCCTTTGTTTTCGTCTTTGTCAATGACGGATTGATACGAAAGTAATTTATTTCACTGTAGCAATTTTAGCTAGCGGCACCATACGGTACTTCACGGTTTGTCACTTCTCGTCATTTGTTGTTTATAGTCAGTTTCTCATCCCCACTCTACCTGGAAACATGGAGACTAAAGTTGGGAGAAAGCAGCAGAGTCCTGTCTGGGATTTATTTGAATACGACAGCGAAGATGAGAAAAGATACTACAAAACTGAAATTAATACAAAAACTAAACTAAAACTAAGCATTTAGAAAAAAATGAAAACTAATAAAAACTTGCAAACCTGCTCTAAAAACGAATAAAAACTAACTGAATTAGAGAAAAAAAGGGAAAACTAAATAAAACTAAACTATAATGAAAAATCCAAAACTAGTATGTCTTTCATTTATTTCTCCCTGTTGTGTCAAAGTCTTCTTTTCTCCAAATTTTTACTTAAAAATCTCAAGCCCAAACCAAACATACTTGATAAGACAGGTTGAATAGAATAGAACCACACATGTAAACTCATATTTAGGGTAAAAAAAAAAGGACTAGAAATAATCTTTACATAAAAATTAATCAAAAAAGATAAGAACAGTACTATTTGAAGCGTACCCAGGAGTGTGTTTTCTCTTATTTTTGTTAAATTATACAATCTCAAAACTGTACAGAAACTGTTTTATAATACTGGTTTGATATTCTTGCAGTTCTGGTAAATTAAATACATAGATTGGAAACAAAGAATGAACCGAGAGTGGAAAAAAAATGAAATTTGAGTGTGTGGTCATTGACCGCCGAGGGCAAATCATCCTCATCTCCAAACTCATCCTCTGAGACGTTCACTCAGAGTTCACAGGTTGGCAGATGATGAGGTCTCCGTTCCAGTGTCTCCTGGCCAGGATTTGTATTGTTCATTCTGAATATGAATCCGGGGGTTTTAGGCGTCAGTCGATCACTGCAGCTGAAATCCTTCATACAGAGAGGAGGGAGAGATGACCCACTTAAGCTAATAATGTCCAGATAATTTGGGACATAAGCACTTTGGTAAAGATGCAAGGATGTGACTGTATCATAAGAGTGTTTATATATTTAGTTTGGTATATTGTTGAAAAGATGTTCTGTGATATTGTTTGTATGACCAGTCGGAGTCAGTGATGAATAATATGTATTTTTATCATTATTTAAATATGAACCACAGATGCTACGACTAAAGACAAAAGACTCTGATCCATTGCTGCTGATGTCGCTGAAAGTTCTCCTAATGTTTATAATACAGAGTGTCCCATAAGTCTCCATACATAGGAAAAATAAACGTTTCTTGACATAAACCATTTTTATTTATATAATATGCTCTATATGACTGCCATTTTGTCAGGAACACATTTCAATGCGTGTCTGCTGAAGAACTATAAAGAAGAAATATAACGAAATACATGTTAGAACCATATATGTATGGAATGTATTATGTCTCCTATGTATGGAGACTTATGGGACACCCTGTAGTTATTTTTGTGGTTTAGCACTGTGGATGTCTTAGACCAGGGATCTCAAACTCATTTTTTTTCAGGTTCCACTTTCAGCCCAATTTGATCTTCAGTGGGCCGGACCAGTAAAATAATATCATAATAACCGATAAGTAATGACAACTCCAAATTTTGGTCTCTGTTTTAGTGCAAAAAAACCCATTAAATTATGAAAATACTTACTTTTATAAACTATCAAAAAAAAGAAAAAAAAAAGAAAAAAATTAAATTTCAGTAAAAAAAACTTAAGAAAATTTTGTGCAATTTTAACAATATTATGCTTCAACTTATCATTTCTACATGTGCATTATGGATCGGATCTACAAAGACACTAAACACTTAGTAACAGGCAGAAAATGGTTAAAATTGTGCTTAATTTTCTTTAGACATTTCAGGTTGTTCATATTTGTTCAGGTTATTCACACTTTATTGTTACAGGATAGTTTGTAAATGTAAATATTTCCATAATTTAATGTTATTTTTTTGCCCTAAAACATAGGAAAAAAATTTAAAGTTTGTATTATTTATAGGCATAATGTAATATTTTTCTCACATCAAAGCGAGAGAAAAATATGGAGTCATTGTTTTTTGCAGGTTATTATGCTGTTATTATTTTACTTCATCATCATATCGGTCTGTATGTGGAACTAAAATGAGTTCGACAGCGTTGACTGTGGAATTTTTGCACTTTACAAATTCATCCCAGCGGCCGGATTGGAACCTTTTGCGGCATGTTTGAGACCCCTGTCTTAGACCAACCCAGTCTCTTATCAAAATGTGAAATAGCTAGCTGCAAGCAGTCTCACGTGACCCATCTGGAGGCCAATGGAAAAGAATGGGATTAAAAAAAAAAATGTGAACAGTTTACAATTTTCATGCCATAATTGTGAAACTGATGTGAAACTTGCACTGTAGATAAACGTAGCTATTGCACATTTTGATATGAGACTGGGTTGCTTAGACCTGAGGGGTGAGATCAGTACCATGTTTGGTGATTTTTATCCTAGAATAGAAAAGAGATATAAAAACACACAACATCACTTGTCTCACAAAACCATCATTTAGTTCAGATTAGATGTTATCAGGTGGTGTTGTAAGTTGCTAGTATCTGTATAAGATGTAAAACAGGGCGGTCAAACTCATTTTAGTTCAGGGGCCACATCCATCCTAATATGATGTAAAGTGGGCCGGACCAGTAAAGGAATATAAACAATAGGATAAGAACTTTTGAGTGAAAAAAGTAAATTCCGTAAAATAAAAAATACATTTAATTATGCTTAAATATCCTACAATACAAGCAAAAATACACTTAATTATGCTTAAAAATCCTACAATACTCACAAAAATACACTTAAATATGCTTAAATGTCCTACAACACAAGCAAAAATACACTTAAAATTCCGTAATTAAAATGTTTACATCTACGAATTGTACTTGAACTGAAAATTCTTTAGTAAAATAAGTGCAATGTTAACAATATTACACCTTAGTTTATCATTTATACATGTGAATCACAACTTAGAGATCACAGTAGATCTACAAATACACCAAACATTAAATAACAGGGAGAATATTATTAAAATTCCACATACTTCTCTTAAGACATTTCAGATATTCACATTTTTTTTTGTAAAAGACTAGTCTGTAAATGTGAACATTTTTGTGTAATTTTACATTTTTTACACTAAAACAAAGAGACAAATTTGCAGTTTTCATTATTTATAGTTTATTACGATAATATTTTACTGGTCTGATCCACTTTAGAATTAACTGACCTAAAATTATTTTAACATCCTTGATTGTTAATATTTTCAGTGTGATTTTTGTAATTCACAAATTCATCCCACAGGCTGAATTGAACCCTTTGGCGGGCCGGATTTGGCCCCCAGGCCGCATGTTTGACACCCCTGATGTAAAAGATCATCAAAGAGGTCATCTGATTGTTATGAAACCAACAGTTTCACAAAATAAATATTGTAGGACTCCGATCAGCCTCTGGTCTCCATTGAAGACCTCAAGGCCGCCACATGGTTACACCCAAATATTGAGATTTTGCATCTTTAATCTAAATATCTTTGTATGAGTATGCACATTAAACACATTAATAACAGTGACTTCTCAGTTTTTTGAGTCGGACTATTCATGATAAAACACTGCAACTGGAGCCGAAACCTCATATTTGGGTGAGGACGTGATGATCATTTATTATGAATATTGGTTTTTCATTTAAAGAGATAATATAAAGGGAGATATTTTCAGGGAAACGGAGAAATTAAGCTTAATGTCTTATAGTTATAATGTGTATTCATGTGCAGTGTGTTTGATAGAAACATATTGGAAGTTACTGATGTCATTTTTTTATTCAGTAGATGTACATTATTAGAGGTTTGTGAGTTATCAGTCTGCTGAATATAAAGGCATGGGGCCTGTATGTCTAATACACAAACTATATGATTTCACTATATTGTGGATTTCTTCATTCCTACCTCATTTCAACACTGTAAAAAAACCCAAAAAAACCCCCCAAAACTGTAGGTGAAAATACAATGCAAAGTTGTTTATTTGAAAAGATTTTTGTGTTAATGATTAAACCAAATACAGCTGCAGTTTGTACAGGAAGAGTATGTGAACAAAACCAGATTTATATGTAGAAGTGAAGTATTTCTATTGTTTTCAGAAAATAAAACTGTAAATTGAAAAACAATGTGATGCCATTTAAATTGCAAGACCACAATGTTGAAAAAACAGCCTATTTGCTTTTTTTTTTTTTTTTTTTAACCCTTTCTTGCATGAATTATGAGAACCTTAATGGGTCAAAACACAGTAATGTCCCATCAGAGAGCGAACTTTAATTGATTGCCATTCCAACATTTATTTCAACATAAAGCAGCTCCTTGTTTTGGATAATCCCTTATGGTCCAACTAAAGCAAAAATGAATTTAAAAATAAAAATGTGGGTCAAATTGTCTCTAAAATGTCCCATCAGAGAGATTTTGAATACCGTGTTTTGACCCTAATCAAGATATTGAGTGTTTTTATTCCTCTTTAGGCATGACAAAAACAATGTGATTGAAACATTTTTTTGAACGTATTTTTCATGGAGTTGCAAAAATATCCACTCAGCTGAACATCATGCATTTAATTTTTGAAGCAAAGAAACATGCATTTACTGATATACTGAATGAAAACTATGAAATATATTTTTTTTAAATGCTGCTAATCTGGTGTTTTGTCACATTTTAACATACTCTAATATTAGTTATTATTACTTTATGGACATAATATGCAAAAAAAAAAAACCTTTTTGTTTAAGAAAAATGGTTAATTACAGTCTATTAACAATAACAAGTGATTGATTTACACTCAAACATGTTAGTGCAGATCAGGTTTATCAAGAACAGCAAAGTTACAGTAATGGTATGAATGTCAGTGTATGGGATGGTGTATAGGCGTCCACTGTTTTGGCTGATATGGAACTAAAACAACAAAATCCATGAAAATACAAGAGAACAGCTGTAGAATAACTGTCTACTGTAGTGACCACTATGCATGAAAGGATTAAATAAAAAAAAAAAGTAATGAAAAAGTAAACGTTTAACAATGTAACATTTTAAACATGTAATTTAACAGCCAGCTATGGCTCAGTTGGTAAAATCGGTCGTTTGCTGACCAAAGGGTTGGGGGTTAAAATCCTGGCTCTGATTTTTGACATGTCAAAGTGTTGTTACAAAACACTGAACCCTAAATTGCTCCCAGTAGGACCTGGTGGCTTTGCCAAGTATTGTGTGCACTATGAAGGTGTATAAAATGCACGGTATACAGTAGGTGCAGTCCATTTGCCATTTAATAATAATAATAATAATAATAATAATAAATTTTATTTGTATAGCACCTTTCATACAGAAATTGTAGCCCAAAGTGCTTCACATTGATTGAAAAAATATAAAATAAAATATTAAAATACATTAAGATTTGATTATACATCAAGAAATAAAATGAAATTTGAGAGAAATACAATAAAATAAAAATAAATATAAAAACAGCGCACATTAAAATATTTGATTATGTATAGAATTTTTGAAGTGCAAGAAATAAGA
This sequence comes from Sphaeramia orbicularis, assembly GCF_902148855.1. Taxonomy (NCBI): domain Eukaryota; kingdom Metazoa; phylum Chordata; class Actinopteri; order Kurtiformes; family Apogonidae; genus Sphaeramia; species Sphaeramia orbicularis. The sequence continues at coordinate 16,384,201 of NC_043973.1, read as the reverse complement.
TGAAATTTGAAATACAATAAAATAAAAAATAAAAACAGAAATACAATAAAATAAAATAAAAATTAAAAAACACACATTCCTGGTTCCTGAATTGTGACCCCATTTTTTTTTAATCTCCTTTCAAAGGCTAATGAGAATAAAAATGTTTTTAATTTGGTTTTAAATATATTCAGTGAACTGGCTTCTCTAAAGTCTTTTGGAATTGTTTTGGAATTCCATAACTTTGGTGCATAGTTAGTAAAGGCTGCGTCCCCCATTTTCTTTGTAATATTTCTGGGAGTCGCTAGTAACCCTGCGTTTGATGACCTCAGTGTTCTAGTTTGTACATAATTGATCAGTGAGTTTGCAATGTAACTTGGTCCGGTTCCATTTAGAGCTTTATACGTGAGGAGTAGTAAATTCAAATTCAATTTTAAGTATACATGTTTAAAATCTACACGTTACTCCGTAAATATATTTATGGTTTGATGTGTTTTTTACAGTTTTGTTCTGGTAACCACAGCTGCCAGTTTTTTTTTCTCCATACAAACAACATGATTTTTTTTTTTTTTTTTTACAGTGAACCACTGCTTGTTTGACAGATGAAAACTCTGACAGTTGATCTTTTACTCCAGTGCTGTACCTGTAAAACTTTTAAGTACTTGAACTGTAGTTAAGTATTTACAATCTATGCAACCTCATATTTCTTCTCAAGCACTCTACACTCTTCAAAAGGATGACATTAATGTGATATGATGAAAATTTCAGATGTACTGCTGAAAACACACTTCTAAAACACCCGAGCCTCTAATTTAATCATTCATGACTTTCCATCCTAAACCCTGACTTTAACTACTGATGATTTTCAATAGCCTAATTTGGCCTCCACACACACACACACACACACACTAATCTATAGCAGACAAATGAGGCTGGGCTAACAGAGTGGTGCACAGAGAGAACAGATCGACTCAGAGAGAGGCCTAATTAGCAGAGACTCATTAGGAGTCTTTAAGAGGCTGTGATTAGGGATGTTTGTTCACACAGCATGCTGCTGCTGCTGGGCTTAATGACTGGGACTGATCGCTAGCTAGTTTAGCCTACAGCGTGACCGGGGTTGGAGGAGGGTTGAGTGTGGCTGTGTCTAAACAAGTCATTTATCTGCAGTTAACTGACATTAGGTAAATGAAGTAGAGCATCTTTGGGCTCTACCACATCTTACACACCTATGAGATGACAAAAGAGTCCTTAACGTAACACAACTACAGAGCTGTTGCCGTGGTAATGATTCATCATGCCATCCAGTTGGCCAGTTTCCATTCTTTTGTTAAGAGACAGCTGGTACTAACTATGTTTTTAACCTTAAAGTCAGGACAAAAAGAGCCAGACTGTTTCCTCCTATTATTATTTAAGCCACAGGTGTCAAACGTGTGGCCTGGGGGCCAAATCCGGCCCGCCAAAGGGTCCAGTCTGGCCCCTGGGATGAATTTGTGAAATACAAAAATTACACTGAAGATGTTAATCATTTTAGTTCAGGTTCCACATACAGACCAATTTAATCTCCAGTGAGTCGGATCAGTAAAATACTATCAGAATAACCTATAAATACTCTCAACTCCAATTTTTTCCCCTTGTAAATAGAAACATTTTCATGCCATTTTACTGTATTTACACTAAAACAAACTAACATTTCACAAAAACATGAATAACCTCAACAAGTATGAACATTTTAAAATGTCTGAAGTGTAATTTTAACAATATTCAGCCTGTTATTAAATGTTTTGTGTATTTGTAGATCCACTGTGATCTGTAAGCTGTAATGTACATGTGTAAAGGATAGACTGAGACATAATATTGTTAAAAATTGCACTTAGTTTTCTTAAGAAATTTCAGTTTGTTCATGTTATTCACATATTTTTAAAGGATAGTTGGTAGATGTAAACCTTTTCATTGCATAATTTTACTTTTTGTGCTCTAACACATAGAAGAGAGTTTGGAGTTGACATTATTTATATATTATTATGTATTATTTCACTGGTCCAGCCCACTGCAGATCAAATTTGACTGAACGTAGCCCCTGAACTAAGATGAGTTTGAAACCCCTGATTTAAGCTGTTGCACATGTTTTCCAGTTACTTGTAGCCACTGAACCTTTTTATACTGTCATCTACTGGAGAGGCAACGTCAAAGAAAAGGACACAAAACAACTGGACAAACTGGTGACAAAAGATGGTTCAGTGTTTGGAGAGAAGCTGGACACACTAGGGCAGGGTTTTCCAACCTTGGGGTCCGGGCCCTACGGGGGGTCGCCTGGAATTCAAATTTTGAGAAATTGATAAAAATAAAAACATACCGATAAAAAGTATATGGTGAGTTGACAGAGACGATCACAATACATAAAAGACATGACAAACTGTGAAGCTGAAACTGAAGCACTGTGGTACTGTTCTGTCTTCTACAGCCTTGACTGGAATTTTTGCACTTTGCAAATTCATCCCAGGGGCTGGATTGGAACCTTTGGCGGGCCGCGATTGGCCCCCAGGCCGCATGTTTGAGACCCCTACCCTAAAGTGTTAATACATGAGTCGATAAAGTACATCTGTATCTATATCAGATTTTAGCTCAATATTTGACCCACAGACATGAGAGCGGCATTGAACTGTCCTGTTGTTTGATAAGAAAAGTAAAAGATAATCATTTCGGTAACACTTTACTTGAAGGTCTAGTTTATAATGCATTAAGCGCACATTCATAAGACATTATAATGCATTTATAATGCATTATAAAAGTCATTACAACAGTTTATGATCATGTACAACAACTTATACCAAGGTTAATAAAGTATTATAAGTTTAGGCGTACTGAATTATAAATTCAGCTTTCATAATGTTTTATACATCCATACCAAAGCAGTGTGAAGGAATTTATTTTTTTAGGTGGGGAATTTTTATTAGGTTTTGTCACTGGTCCCTCTACCCATTTATTTTAGGGATTTCATATTTATAAAAAAAAAAAAAAAAAGAAAATATGTGTTTGAATTAAGACAAATTTAGAGCTGCCACATTATTTTTTATTTATGTACAAAGCAACATGTAACACTTCTATTTACTGTCTCTGTTCTTTTAATGTTTTGTTTTTGCAAAATAAAGAGTTATTAAGAACACTTGGATGTATAATTTTTGACTTCCACTTTACTCAGAACCAGCAGATACTGCTCATACACCATCACACTTGTGTTATAATATCATACAATTGCTAATACAGTATTGACACTTTACTAAAAGCTCTTAAAGTCCTCCTGTAACTTATTATTGATGTTTATAAGGCATTATTCAGTTTCAGAAACCACACGTCAGAGCAGTTCTTTGTGTCTTTATAACTGGCTGGCGTTATGATAGTTATAATGTGTCAGGACTTGAGACTCGTCCTACAAACACTTGTCACTTTGGTATGGATGTATAAAACATAATGAAAGCTGAATTTATAAAACATTATGCCTACACTTATAATACTTTATTAACCTTGGTATAAGTTGTTGTACATGATCATAAACTGTTGTAATGACTTTTATAATGCATTATAAATACATTATAATGTCTTATGAATGTGCGCTTAATGCATTATAAACTAGACCTTCAAGTAAAGTGTTACCATTATTTGCAAGATCAACATTTTTTTCTGCTTGAGTCATGTCATGATTTGTTGTTGTTAAAATCAGTCTCATCATCCTGGAGGATACTCTTCTTCCCTTACAGCCAAAGTCATCACATCACGCCCTTTAGTCTAACAATAAGTCTGTTTTTGGTGTAAAGCAGGAGTGTTTGAATAGACACTATGAAGAAGACAAAAACAGGTTGTACATATGGAATCTGCATCGAGCAGAGCACACTTTGCATCTTGATTCAGTGTTCGGCTAAAAGCTAATCAGGGTAACTAATGGTGCCACGTGTTTTTGTCAAGTTGAGAAACTCTAAGGTTCAAACCCATTTCAATAATCAGTGGATCCCTGCAGCACATACCCCTTCTCTTACAATCTAAAAGTTTAGCACTGAGCCCAAGCTCTTGGCTTTATAAACCCTAAACCCCTTCACTTAAATCTGATAAGAGTCCCAGCGCTATTGTGATACGATTTTCCCCCTCGGAAGTCCGTCCATGATCCCGCATTTCACTGAGTCCCTCTCGTTCCACTTCCTGAACTGGGGTGGATTGTCTGGAATAAACTCCAATCCTCCTTAAGAGAAGAGAAGAAGAGGGGGGGGTAAAAACCGAGAGGATCAGGGACGCGAGGGCCAAAGTAGAGGATCTGACAGAGCAGGAAGTAGAGTTAGCAACTCCGTGTCCTGTCCATGAATTTCTGCGGCTTTTAAGACATTATTTAACCATCCATCCGTCTGTCCGTCTGTCCGTCCATCCATCCATCCATCCATCCATCCATCCATCCATCCATCCATCCGTGCCTCTTTAGTGTCTGCAGTGGCACATTTGCTTGCAGAATGCGACAGCACTGATCCATTTGTTTGTTTTTGGAATCTCGGATTTGCACAGATAGATTAGACAACAAAAGCATATGGGAAAGATAAAGAACACTTAGGTAATGGATTTTGGCGGCCTCTCTAGCACAGCCGAGAACTCATCCTCTTTCACCTCTCATCTCTCCTCCTTTTTCTCTGCTATAAGTACTGGATGTTTGTTGTTCTCTCTCTTTTCTTTTTTTTAAGACATTTTTATGCATGTTTATGAGGATGTAGAGGTTTGGAGAAAAGTGGTTCAAAAAGGAAAAAAAGCCTAATATTCCACATATTAAGACTGAGGGTCCTCTATATTCTACCTATAATGGGATATATTATTACTGTCTGCTTTGAATGTATTTAACATTCACTTCATTTATATCACTGGTCTACAAGGAAAATGCTTCCAGAATAAAAGTAATGAAATTTTACCACATGAGAGTCACTGATAAAGAAAAATCAAGTCAAAAATGCTGGTTGGCTGAACTTTCCAAGATACAGCCTTGGGTCAAAATGTGAAATTCAAGAATTAACGAGAGAATGGGTTTGACTCAAAAGGAATATTTGTCTCAGAGCTACAAGATCTACTTCAAAACACTGTCTGCACATTAGAATACATTCACTTTACAGGCTCTATTTAGTGGAAGATTTATAAAACTACTATATAAATGTACATAAACCAATATATATGTGTAATAACACTTAATCATTTACCTTGAAAACATCAGCAAACCGGCACTTTTGTCATTTATTTTCTAATTAATCTTATTAAAATACGTAACATTTAGCACATTTAATCTCTGAAGCAAATCATTTCTAAAAAATTGTAGACCAGTGTATTTAATGCCTAGAAATTAAACATATGTAGTATTGTGCAAATGTCCCAGTCCAACATTATGTTTGTTGATTTAGTAAAGTTCTAACGACCACACCAAGGTTATTATCATTAACGAAAACTAATGAAATGATGAAAACTAGAATTGTAAAAACATTTTTGTTAACTGAAATAAATAAAAACTATAATTAAAAGAAAAAAATGATAACTAACTGAAACTGTATTGCATGCTCATAAAACTAACTAAAACATATAAAAATTATGGATAAAATTCCCTTCGTTTTCGTCTTTGTCAAAGTCGGATTGATATGAAATCAATTTATTTTGCTCCAGCAATTTTAGCTGCTGGCACCATACGGAACTTCACAGTCCATCATTTGTGGTTTAGAGTCATCTCCACTCTACCTGGAAACACGGAGACTAAAGTTGGGAGAAAGCAGCAGAGTTCTGTCTGGGATTTATTTGAATACGATGGAGAAAAAGATAAAAAATATGAAAAAACTAAAACTAAACTAAAACTAAGCATTTAGAAAACAACGAAAACTAATAAAAACTAGCAAACCTGCTCTAAAAACTAATTAAAACTAACTGAATTAGAGAAAAAAAGTCAAAACTAAATAAAACTAAACTATACTGAAAAATCCAAAACTATTATAACCTTGGACCACACATATGCATTATCCTATCCTCTCTGCATATATGTCAGTGTTTTTCAACCTTGGGGTCGGGACCCCACATAGGGTCACGTGGAATTCAGATGGGGGTCACCTGAAATTTCTAGTAATTGATACAAAAAAACAAAAAACAAAAACAACTTACCAATAAAAAATATATGATGAATTGAGTGAGACATCCACAAAACATAACAGACATGACAAAGCGCGAAGCTGAAACTGAAGCACTGTGGTACTGTTTATCTGTCAAATGTTCATTGTTTCAGATGCTGCAGCTCTTTCATAATTCATAGTTTGAGTTCTTGTTTGTTCAGTATTAATTGTCAGCCTTGTAAATACAAGCTGGACTGACTGTACATATCCTGACCAAGGAAAATCAAATTCTCACTTTGGGCTGTAATCTACACCTGGCTTTTCTACCTCCGTCCATAATAATATACATTATATAGATTAAATGTCATTTAAAATTAACATTTATTTGCATTGAAACATAATATATCAAACTATTACATGATCAAAAACAAATTAATTTGAGCAAAAAAAAGTCTCTGTTTTGAATGTGTGGGGTCTCCAGAAATTTGTGATGTTAAAATGGGGTCACGAGGCAAAAAAAGGTTGGGAACCACTGATATATGTGAAGTATGTAGAGCAGTAAAAACAAAGGTATCAGGGACAAAACAGCTTCTATCCAAACCCTTTCGTTCAAATGATATGAGGTTTATTGAATTAATTTTCTGTAATTTTATACCAGGTTTCATTCAACAGGTCAGATGTTCCTAACTGTTTGTGCTTCTTCTTGTCATTAGGTCAGAGGTCTACACTAAAAACTAACTTTAACCTTTAGAATCCATTTAGTTTTATGTGTCTTTTAAGGATTTGAACATATTTCCTGTATTTTCTTGTATCTGAAGAAAAGAGAATGATAAATAAATATGTATATTCATCTCAACCCTGGAAAAACAACAACGTTAAAGGTGGATTAAAACTAAAATTTTTCACAGGCTCCAAGCTCGCTATCAAAGTAAAAGGACAAATTCATGAGATTCTTAACCCTTTATAGGCCACTCATTGAAATACTCTGAAATTCAAAATTTTAACCTTTGTATGTTATTGGACATCATTATCTTCCTCCTCTTGTCATCAAACATCTGAGCAGCACTTGCTAAAAAATAAACAAATGCAATAAAACAACTGTTATAAGGTCATAACCTGACAAAAATCACTGTAGTTACAGTTTCAAAATGTCTGTAAAATCTCTCTGAAACACTGTATGGTGTTATAAAAACCAACATGCTCCTTAACTTCATCGGATTGGCCCCATATTTAATGTTTGTGGAAATTACCAAAAATAGTCACTTGCCTGATAAAAGGTTTATTTATTTATTTAGAACATGCAAAGAAACAAAATAAAACAAAACAAAGCAAATTAAGACAAAAACAAAATAACATTTAAATGGACAGAATCTCAGAATATCTTCAAGCACATACAAGTTTGAATATTGCATGGTCGAAAAGGAGTAGGAAGAAGTATAAACTTAAAGGTTAAACTACTATAGCCCATATTCATCAGAAAAAGGGTAAAACTACAAAAGTGTTTACATATTATGGTTGTGTGGCAATCTCTTGTAGTTGAATATGTAAGTGCATGTCAACAAGTGACAATGTTAAATAGGCACAAACCTCATAAAGACGTGGATGAAGATGCTTTCACCAGAATGGTAAACTAACATGGACATCAGAGACAAATATTTGTAGCCTGTTTCAGACCAAAGGTAATTTCTGCTTTATGCCATGGTCATAATGGAAGTGTATTATTTTAGCCCTGATCACAGTCATTTCCTAAACAAGCTGAGTCAAGCCTTAGCATTAGCAAACTTAGTATTGTCATTGTAGACACGCAATAATAATTTAAATCTGAAAAAAATGTCAGATGGTAAATACTAGCATAAAGACACCAGTGATAACACTGGTCAACAACAAATGTATTGTTTAAGTTTTTTGAGCTGATTTAGGATAATTTTGGTGTGCTGAATCCAAAAATCACATTAATTTTGCTCAATCAGGTCAACTTTCTGAACTATGCTACATATTGGCTTTTTAACATTTTTGCTTACATTAATGGGCATTTTCACATCATATGATACAAAATTCTTTCATATTTCTTGCAATAAATGAATTCTGAAGATTTTACTTTTGCCAATTTATGATTAATGTTTTTTTAATATTACAGGTGAATGAAATGGCTTCGACTAGAAGATCTTGCAAAAATAAGCCTGACGTATTCTGCTACATCTGCGGTGAATACACCATTGTACCTAACAGGAATCAAGTCATAAGTTTCATAAAGTGTGCTTACCAATCTTATTTTGGTATTAAACTTGGTGACCAAGATAAAATTTGGCCGCAGATTGTGAGAAGATCAAATTTTTCAAAATCAAATTAGCAAAAAAACCTGACCTGATTGAGAAAAACAGATGTAATTTTTGGATGCAGCGGTGCAAAATGGTCCTAATTCAGTTGAAAAAACCTAGACAACTTGCAAAAAACATTTTTTTGTAACCCAGTGTGATCACATATTAACATTTCATTCAAAACCAATCTCTGCAAGTTAGTTCACTGTTAATGTCATGAAGGTCATGAAGGAAACAAAATGATGCTAAATCACTGTCTATTATCAATTACCATGTGTAGTCTTAAAATTTTTTTCACACATAGAATAAATCAGAAAAATAAGGCACTTTAAGTATAAAAATGATATGAGTTTGTGTCCTTAGAGTGATTAGAAATATGTGAACTCAAGAAAAATGTAAAGACTCATAACGATGCAGTGATAATGAGTCCAGCTTCTGCAGCATCATTAACCCATAAAGACCCAGTGCTATGTTTGTGTCAGTTCCCAAATGAATTATTCTCTCTATTCAACCTTTCCAAAGTCATTTATCACCATCTATTCTTGTATTGTCCTCTACATTTTGCATTCTTTAAATCTAAATCAGGTATTTTAACCTCCGCTGTTCCTTGGCGGAGGTGATGTTTTCATCAGGGTTAGTTAGTTAGTTTGTTTGTTAGCAAGATGACTCAAAAAGCTACGGACGGATTTGGATGAAATTTTCAGGAAATATTGATACTGGAGTAAGGAACAAATAATTAAATTTTGGTGGTGATCAGGGGAAGGGGGGGCTGATCTGCCTTGGTGGAGGTCTGCGCTCACTGAGGGCTTTTCTAGTCTGATATTTAATTTACTGGTCATATAGATATTCATTAAAGCTCAAATTAAAGTGGAGGGTTATTATATCAGAAACAGAAAACTGAAGAGAAAGGGACTTTTTTTGGTTATACAGACCTGATCAAAATCTTAAGACCAGTTGAAAAATAGCTAGAATTTACCTTTTGCACATTTGGATCTTAATGAGGTTTTAAGTAGAGCTACAATATACAAAAGCAAGAAGGGGGAGTGAGACAAAAAGCACTTTGAAAAAGTAATTTATTGAAAACAACAAGTAAACTGAAATAGGCTGTTTATCAGCTGATCAAAAGTTTAAGACCGCAGGCTATAAAAGCCAAAATCTGCTCAAAATTCTCATTTTCTGTCGGGCATTCACACGGTCATGCCCTCCTGATGGCTAAAGCTAAGAAGCTTTCTCTTCTTGAACGTGGTCGGATCATCGAGCTGCATAAGCGAGGCCTCTCGCAGCGTGCCATTGCTGCTGAGGTTGGATGCAGTAAGACAGTCATTCTAAACTTTTTGACAGATCCTGAGCATTATGGAACAAAAAAGTCAAGTGGTAGACCCCAAAAAATTACACCTGCGCTGAGCCGGAGGATCCGATTGACTGTCCGTCAAGACACAGGGCGGTCCTCGACCCAAATTAAGGCCCTTACTGGTGCCGACTGCAGCGCAATAACCATCAGATGGCATCTGCGGGAAAAGGGTTTCAAAAACAAAAAACAAATTCAAAGACCTCGTCTCCTACAACGCCACAAAACTGCCCGTTTAGACTTCGCCAGGGAGCATCAAACATGGGACGCTGAAAGGTGGAAAAAAGTTTTATTCTCTGATGAGAAAAAATGTAACCTTGACGGTCCAGATGGCTTCCAACGTTACTGGCATGACAAGGAGATCCCACCTGAGATGTTTTCTACCTGGCACAGTGGAGGGGGGTCCATCATGATCTGGGGTGCTTTTTCATTCAGTGGAACACTGGAGCTTCAGGTGGTGCAGGGTCGTCAAACGGCGGCTGGTTACGTGCAGATGTTGCAGCGGGCATCCCTCATGACTGAGGGCCCTCGTCTGTGTGGGAACAGCTGGGTTTAAAAACAGGACAACGCTGCAGTTCACAATGCTCGCTTGATGAAGGACTTCTTCAGGGAGAATAACGTCACTCTTTTGGACCATCCCACATGTTCCCCTGATTTAAATCCCATAGAGAACATTTGGGGATGGATGGCAAGGGAAGTTTATAAAAATGGCCATCAGTTCCAGACAGTTGATGCCCTTTGTGAAGCCATCTTCACCACTTGGAGCAATGTTCCCACCAGCCTCTTGGAAAAAGTCGCATCAAGCATGCCCAAACGAATTTTTGAAGTGATTAACAAGAACAGTGGAGCTACTCATTACTGAGTCCTACTGAGAAAATTTTTTGTTCTGGTTTGGAGAGTTTTTTGTAATTTTTTGAGCGATGGTCTTAAACTTTTGATCAGCTGATAAACAGCCTATTTCAGTTTACTTGTTGTTTTCAATAAATTACTTTTTCAAAGTGCTTTTTGTCTCACTCCCCCTTCTTGCTTTTGTATATTGTAGCTCTACTTAAAACCTCATTAAGATCCAAATGTGCAAAAGGTAAATTCTAGCTATTTTTCAACTGGTCTTAAGATTTTGATCAGGTCTGTATCTATCAATAACTGAACATAAAATTAAATGTTTCCATCCACTGTCATTGATCCAACTCCATGGGTTTTACTGGTGAATCAGTGTTGTAGGTTGTGCACTTAGATCATATCAAATGGTTCCAGTGATGTTTCAGTTCAGTATTTACTCATAATGACCCAGTGCTACTTTTATGGCAGTTCCCAAATGAATTTCTATATTTAACCTTACTTAAATAATTTATCACTATTTATTATAAAACACTTTTTTTCCCCATTTTTTATTATAAACCATGCATTTTCCCATATTTAATTCACTGATCATATAGATGCTCATGAAAACTGAAAGTAAATGCAAAGGTTATTATATCAAAACACACTGTAAGCCCGGAATTTGTATTTACTAAAATGCTTTAATTACAATGCACTTAAATGATTTCAGTTTTATGATGTTACTATAAAATGTTAAGTATATTCTACTAATTTGTAGACATAGTTGAAAGTACGGAAAAGTTTAAGTTGAATGGAATTAAATCACTAAGTTTTAGTCATGACCACACCTTTTTATCTTCGCATTGCATTGTGGGTATTGGGCATGTTGTTGAAAATGTGTTATTTTTCTGTGCAGGGGTTCAGTGGGGTTGTGGTGTTAGTGTTAATTTGGATTTAATGTGTGTATGGCAGTGTTTATTGGCCTTTTTGTGTTTGTTTTTGTATTTTTGTAGAGCTGCACCATGACTCAGAGCCAGAGGAAGAACAATGGCTTTACTGTTCATCTCAGATTGTAATTAAATGATGAACACTTTATTGTCTTGCCACTTTGAAAGCTTTAGTTGTGCTGGCAAATGACAGGGAGCTAAATTCCATCTATTCTAAAATATATGAAGTTGAATCATTTCACTACTATTATGGTCAGGAATAGGTTTATGAGTAAGATTATCTTAAAGAAAGTTGTTTAATCAATGATAATTTAATCTGGCTTCAATTGAGAAATTTAGTCAGTGTAACCAAAAATGCTGAGTTGAATGGTTGGATAGTGGGGTTGATTTTACAACAGATTTAAAGTACAAATAACTTGTCTTTAAGTGTTTTCTACTTAAAGCTATAACGTATGATGTGGCATTTTTACACTTTTCTTTTGTCATCTTAAAATGCTCCTAATAAGTGTGTGTCAAACTAAAATGTAAAAGAAATCCACCAGGTACTGAAACTCAAAAATGTTTAATTCTCATATATTTCTGATAAAAGTCTGACCAAACATTTTAGTCGGTCCGAATAGAATAATTGGCCGAACCTGACTGAGCCTCCTGTCAATCATCCATTACTGCCGTCCAGCATCCGATCCATTATCTCCGTCTCACATCCAATATGTGTCCCTCTCAATCTGACGCTTCACTGGTGCTGCTCCTCCTGTCACTGACCACAGTCTACTGTCTAGGATGTGTTTGGATAGAACTGACATGCACATGTGGAAGGGAAAAAACGGATTTATGAACAGAAACAAGTGAGGGGCACAAACGGGAGTCTGATGAATGAAGGATAGAGATAAAAGTCCGGAAGTCAGCTGTACTGGACTGAACAGGTCTGCATAAAGCTCAGCTTTTATGACGGTGGGACTCATACAGGTACATGGTGTCACACAATGTAGGATTATGTAGGATGATAAATGTATGGACTATGAAACCTCAAATGTCCACGGAAAATTCGCGGAGGCCGCGCGTTCACAGTGCGCGCGCCCATCCCCTGGGCACTGCAGTGAAGACACTGACCCAGTACTGCACAGACCAGGTCTACTGATGGAACAGGAGCCGCGGGCCCGCGGCAGGTGGATGATGCATCTGATTACTGAGGGAGGGGTCCGCGGACACGCCAAAACGGACCAGACCTCCACCTCTGCTTCCTCCTCCGTTTCCATCGCGTATCAGATGAGAGGAGGAGAGAGGAGGAGGAGCCTCAGAGCTCAGGCAGAGGGAAGGGGGCGGGGCTTTGGAGGGAGGCGGGTTGTTCATGTTCAAACTTTTACTAAGTGCTGTGAGAAATGCCACATCGGTAGGTATAGCTTTAATAGTTTAAGTTCAATACTTTTAGCATTAAAGTTAAACCTACTTAAACCAATTGATTGGTCGATCATTACTCAAATCATTTAAGTGCAATCACTTGCCTCAAATTTTTTGAGTAAACTCTACTTATCCGGGCTTATAGTGCAGAGAAAACTGAAAAAAAAAGTTATTTTTTCTGTAAAATCTATCACAAACTGAACATAAACCAAGTGTGCCCATCCACTGTCATTGAGCCAACTCCACGGGTTTTAGTATTGAATCGATGTTGTAGAAGATGACGGTGTTTCCATGGTAACTACAAAGCCTCTGAACGTCCAAATGGGTCATATCTGATGACCATGAAAAGATGCCAAACTGTATTTTACGCCAATTATTTACATGTATTGATAGGATTTGTGGATCAACAGGTATTAAACAGTTTAGATCAGTAGATGCTTTTGGTCACCAGTGGTCATCTTTATGGGTTAAGGAAACTTGGGGCTATTATCGACTGATGGAGGCCAAAGGTCAAACCTTAGTGATTTAGAGCAAGTGCATGAAATAATCAGTGTTGGAGAGTAATATCAACTATCTATCAGAGTTATATGAACACAAAATATGACTTGAGTAATTATTATTTCTAAAGTTGAACCAGTAAATGGTCTTGACGTGCTTATGAAAAGCTGGAAATAGACAATGACTTATTTAGAAGTCGAGAATATCTGTTTTGAGCTTTTTAAATAAGACAAAAGTAACGTCCTACGGGTTCTGTCTGATGCTAACTGATACAACAGAAATACTTTTAAAAAGCTATATAAACTAATAGAGGTCATTATTCATTAAAACTCACCAGATCCTGTAAGATCCTGGGACTCAGAGGATAGAGTTGTTATCAAGTTGCACATTTCAATGAAAAGTAAATCAACATTAATGTTATTTATGCTCAATCTTTTCCCTCCATTCTCTGAGTGAAAACAGGAGATAAAACTGTCTTTTAAAGCGACATTTTTATTTTAAGAGGATTAGTAACTTCTGTGGAAACAACATGTTCAGATATGGAATTCACATGGTTTTATTTTCATCTGAAATTACCTTTTTTTTTTTTTTTTTTTTTTTACTTTAACTGAGGAAAACAGATGGAAAAACTGGGTCTTTCTCACTCTCTCTCTTTTTTTTTTTTTCCTCAGAAAATACTACTACTTCCAGAGCTTAAATCGCTATGATAAGTGTCCATACACATCTACACATCCTGGGTTCACACAGAATAATAACAATGCAAGAGTAATCTAAAGTGTTTAAGATATATTACTGACTGACTGAGTAATTTAATAGAATATGTAAGAAATATAAACACACATATTGATGTATTTGAAAAGAAGCATCAATAACATCTATTTCATAAAGGGTTTTATTGTTTTCTTTTTTTAACAAAATCAGTTACTATAATATCTAAAGTGCCACTGGTGACACAAACTACTGATCTAAACTATTTTATACCTGTTGATCCACTAATCCTATCAATTCATGTAAATAATTGATGTAAAATACAGTTTATCATCCTTTCATGGTCATCAGATATGACCCATTTGGACGTTCAGAGGCTCCATAGTCATCTTCTACAACACTGATTCACCAGTAAAACCTCTGGAGTTTGATAAATGACAGTGGATGGACACACTTGGTTTGTGTTCAGTTAATGAAATATTTTGTTGAAAAAGTCACTTTTTCTTCAGTTTTCTCTGTTTTTGATATAATAACCCTCAACTTTACTCTGAGATTTTATGAACCTCCACATCAAGAGTGTCAAACTCATTTTAGTTCAGGGGCCACATTCAGCCCAACATGATCTGCAGTGAGCCGGACCAGTAAAATAATAACAGTGGAAAAAAGTAAAATTAAATTATGATAATGTTAGCATCTACAAAAATCTGAATAACATGAGCAACTGGAAACATCTTAAGAAAAACAAGTCCAATTTTAACAATATATAATTATTATTAGATTTTTTGTTGTTGCTTGATTCAACTTTTTTTTTTTTGCTTGATTAAAGTTTTTTTTTCTACTTAATTCAAGATTATTATTTTTTTGCTGAATTCAACATTTTTTTTTTCTTAATTCAGGTTTTTTTTTGGCTTAATTCAAGACAGGTTTTTTTTGTTTTTTTTTTACTTAATTCAAGATTTTTTTTTTTTTTTTTTTGCTTTATTCAAGATTTTTTTTAACACCTACAAAAATCTGAATAACACGAACAACTGGAAACATCTTAAGAAAAGCAAGTCCAATTTTAACAATATTCTGCTTCAGATTATCAGTTTATCATTTACACATGTGCATTACAAGTTACATTACAATTACAAATGCATGAAACATTTAATAACAGGCAGAATATTGGTAAAATTGTATTTAATTATCTGAAGACATTTCAGGTTTTTCCACATTTTTTGTAAAATAACAGTTTTTATGGAAGCATTTTCATGTAATTTTACTTTTTTACACTAAAACAAAGATAAAATTGGCTGTTTTCATTATTGATAGGTTTAATATGATAGTAATTGACTGGTTCTGACCCACTCGATATCTAATTGGTCTGTATGTGGAATCTGAATTAAAATGATTTTGACACCCTCGATTGTTAATATCTTCAGTGTAATTTTTGTATTTCATAAATTCATCCCTCGGGCCAGATTGGATCCTTTGGCGGGCCGGATTTGGCCCCTGGGCCGCATGTTTGACACCTGTGCTCTACATGATCAGTCAATGAAGTACAGGAAAATACATGATTATCACAAGAAAAGCACAAATACAGAGCATGATATGATAATAAATGGTGATAAATCACTTAAAAAAGGTTCAAATAAAGAGAAAAATTAATTTGGAAACTGGCACAAAAGTAGTACTGGGTCTTTAGGGTTAAACCAGTTTTATAATATTTAATTGACAAACTCCATGTATTTATTGATATTAGGAAAGAATTCAGGAAAATACACAAAAACAGTTAGTGTGTTTCATTCCATTAATGAAAGAACATTAACTGGTGCTTGTTTAGCGTGATTGAGTTTAGAGTTTAAACAATACTTGGAAAATGATCATCACTAATAGATCCAAAAGACTTAATTATTTTAGGAGGGGATCGCGTGCATTGTTTAACACCTGTTGATCCACTAATCCTATCAATTCATGTAAATAACTGGTGTAAAATACAGTTTATCATCCTTTCATGGTCATCAGATATGACCCATTTGGACGTTCAGAGGCTCCATAGTCATCTTCTACAACACTGATTCACCAGTAAAACCTCTGGAGTTTGATAAATGACAGTGGATGGACACACTTGGTTTGTGTTCAATTAATGAAAGATTTTGCTGAAAAAGTCACTTTTTCTTCAGTTTTCTCTGTTTTTGATATAATAACCCTCAACTTTACTCTGAGATTTTATGAACCTCTACATCAGGAGTGTCAAACTCATTTTAGTTCAGGGGCCACATTAAGCCAAATTTGATCTGCAGTGAGCCGGACCAGTAAAATAATAACATAATAATATATAAATAATGTCAACTCCAAATTTTCTTCCATGTTTTAGAGCGAAAAAAGTAAAATTACGTGATGAAAATGTTTACATCTACCAGCTATCCTTTAAAACAATGTGAATATCATGAACAAACTGAAATTCTTAAGAAAACTAAGTGCAATTTTAACAATATGATGTCTCAGTTTATCATTTACACATGTACATTAGTTGTAATTGATCACAGTGGATCAACAAATACACAAAACATTTAATAAAGAGGCAGAATATTGGTAAACTTATACTTCAGATATTTCAAGTTTTTCATATTTGTTCAGATTATTTGTGTTTTTTTGTGAAATGATAGTTTGTTTTAGTGTAAATACAGTAAAATGACATAAAAATGTTTACATTTAGGAGAGAAAAATTTGGAGTTGTGAGTATTTATAGGTTATTATGATAGTATTTTACTGATCCAACCCACTGGAGATTAAATTGGTCTGTATGTAGAACTTAAACTAAAATAATTAATATCTTTTGCGTAATTTTGGCATTTCACAAATTAATCCCACAGGCCAGACTGGACCCTTTGGCGGGCCGGATTTGGCCCCCGGGCCGCATGTTTGGCACCTGTGCTCTACATGATCAGTCAATTAAATATAGTAAAATACATGATTATCATAAAAAAAGCACAAATACAGAGCATAATATTGTAATAAATGGTGATTAATCACTTAAGAAAGGTTAAAATAAAGAGAAAAATTGATTTGGAAACTGACACAAAAGTAGTACTGGGTCTTTAGGGTTAAACCAGTTTTATAATATTTAATTGACAAACTCCATGTATTTATTGATATTAGGAAAGAATTCAGAAAAATACACAAAAACAGTTAGTGTGTTTCATTCCATTAATGAAAGAACATTAACTGGTGCTTGTTTAGCGTGATTGAGTTTAGAGTTTAAACAATACTTGGAAAATGATCATCACTAATAGATCCAAAAGACTTCATTAATTTATGAGGGGATCGCGTGCATTGAAAGTCACGCACACACATTTAGCTGCACATATAGATGTATATATATACACACACACACACACACACACACACACACACACACACACACACACACACACACACAACTGGGGTCTTTTAAATAACAAGTAGCAAACAGCTTCAGTAACCCAACTCCTCTGAATTATCACCTTCTTGCTTGTGGCTGTTTATGAATACAAATTGAATTTCCACTGCAACCTTGTCGCAGTCATGGCTCATTTGATTTATTCCTTAATGAATATTTCCCCTTTCAACTCAGGAGATGGGAAAACATTTCCCCGCTAAATGAGACCCAGCTTTTATTGTAGCTCATTCTTTTCGTACATCTAGAGGTACATTACACTTATGGTTGTGTTGCTGCTTTGAATTGAACAAGCCTTTTCCATTTAGCGAGGGCAACAAAGGTAGCAGCGGGGAAGAAAAACAGATCTTACCTGCAGCTTGTAATGGTATGTTGTGAGTATTTGTTTCTCCAAAAGCTGAAGTTTTCTCCTTAGTTACTTCAGTACTAGGACATGGGGCTTTCTTGCTTAATACAGAAAATGCCATGTAGTTGGAGATAAGTTGGAGACAGATAAGGAGATCTGGAAATTGGATTCACACACTAAACCCTTTACATTGACAGAACAGTGTGATAAACCAGTGTTGGAGTTAATCATTGACATATGCCAGGCTGCAAAAATCTAATAATATGTGATCCACTTTTTATGTAGTATATTGAAAAAATAATAATTTGTTGTGTTTTTTGCATCCAAAAAAATGGTTTGTTTACATTACAAACACGGCATTTAAAGGGTTAAAAAATGTGACAATTATTGAGTGTTTGGTATTTTCATTTGCAGGTCAAGTTGATGAAAAAGAAAAAAGTGTAAAAGAATTAAAAACAAACTGTATGAATTTTTTTTTTTTTTTTTTCCATTATTCCACAAGTGTGCCAAAAAGGCACACTTAGTGCTTAGTAAGGGCCTTGCTGGACAGGATACCAGAGGGTTAAAGTTTTTTTTTCAACTTAATTCAAGATTTTGTTTTTGTTGGTTAATTCAAGATTTATTTATTTTTTCTTAATTCAGGTTTGTTTTTTTTGGCTTAATTCAAGACTTTTTGAATAACACGAACAACTGGAAACATCTTAAGAAAAACAAGTCCAATTTTAACAATATATAATTATTATTAGATTTTTTTTTTTTTTTTTGCTTGATTCAAGATCTCTTTTTTTGCTTGATTCAACTTTTTTTTTTTTGTTTGCTTGATTAAAGTTTTTTTTCTCCTTAATTCAAGATCTTTTTTTTTTTTTGCTTAATTCAAGATTTTTTATTTTTTATTTTTTGCTTAATTCAGGTTTTTTCTTGGCTTGATTCAAGACTTTTTTTTTTAAACTTAATTCAAGATTTTTTTTTTGCTTTATTCAAGATTTTTTTTTTTTAACATCTACAAAAATCTGAATAACACGAACAACTGGAAACATATTAAGAAAAACAAGTCCAATTTTAACAATATATAATTATTATTAGATTTTTTTTTTTTTTTTTTTTGCTAGATTCAAGATCCCTTTTTTTTTGCTTGATTCAACTTTTTTTTTTTTTTTTGCTTGATTAAAGTTTTTTTTCTACTTAATTCAAGACTTTTTTTTTTTTTTTTTTTTTTTTTTTTTTTACTTAATTCAAGATTTTAGCTAAATGAGACCCAGCTTTTATTGTAGCTCATTCTTTTCCTACATCTAGAGGTACATTACACTTATGGTTGTGTTGCTGCTTTGAATTGAACAAGCCTTTTCCATTTAGCGAGGGCAACAAAGGTGGCAGCGGGGAAGAAAAACAGATCTTACCTGCAGCTTGTAATGGTATGTTGTGAGTATTTGTTTCTCCAAAAGCTGAAGTTTTCTCCTTAGTTACTTCAGTACTAGGACATGGGGCTTTCTTGCTTAATACAGAAAATGCCATGTAGTTGGAGATAAGTTGGAGACAGATAAGGAGATCTGGAAATTGGATTCACACACTAAACCCTTTACATTGACAGAACAGTGTGATAAACCAGTGTTGGAGTTAATCATTGACATATGCCAGGCTGCAAAAATCTAATAATATGTGATCCACTTTTTATGTAGTATATTGAAAAAATAATAATTTGTTGTGTTTTTTGCATCCAAAAAAATGGTTTGTTTACATTACAAACACGGCATTTAAAGGGTTAAAAAATGTGACAATTATTGAGTATTTGGTATTTTCATTTGCAGCTCAAGTTGATGAAAAAGAAAAAAGTGTAAAAGAATTAAAAACAAACTGTATGAATTTTTTTTTTTTTTTTTTTTTCCATTATTCCACAAGTGTGCCAAAAAGGCACACTTAGTGCTTAGTAAGGGCCTTGCTGGACAGGATACCGGAGGGTTAAATTTTTTTTTTTCTACTTAATTCAAGATTTTGTTTTTGTTGGTTAATTCAAGATTTATTTATTTTTTCTTAATTCAGGTTTGTTTTTTTTGGCTTAATTCAAGACTTTTTGAATAACACGAACAACTGGAAACATCTTAAGAAAAACAAGTCCAATTTTAACAATATATAATTATTATTAGATTTTTTTTTTTTTTTTTGCTTGATTCAAGATCTCTTTTTTTGCTTGATTCAACTTTTTTTTTTTTTTGTTTGCTTGATTAAAGTTTACATCTAGAGGTACATTACACTTATGGTTGTGTTGCTGCTTTGAATTGAACAAGCCTTTTCCATTTAGCGAGGGCAACAAAGGTGGCAGCGGGGAAGAAAAACAGATCTTACCTGCAGCTTGTAATGGTATGTTGTGAGTATTTGTTTCTCCAAAAGCTGAAGTTTTCTCCTTAGTTACTTCAGTACTAGGACATGGGGCTTTCTTGCTTAATACAGAAAATGCCATGTAGTTGGAGATAAGTTGGAGACAGATAAGGAGATCTGGAAATTGGATTCACACACTAAACCCTTTACATTGACAGAACAGTGTGATAAAGTCACCAGTGGAGACATCACTCAGTGCCTTTGTTAGACATATTCCACACAAACTCTATTCACCTGTTTATGTTGTGTAGATAATGTGCAATTGACCGTAGGCTTGTTAAATAATGCACAGGCTTGTTTGGAGCCATAAGGAGAATTTAAATAGTATTGATAAGCTAAGCTGCCAAGGTGTAGGATGTATGCAGTCAGAAAGCGCCACTCCATATTGATCACAGACCGAGCTTAAAGCGGAATAGCTCGGAACAAATGAGCAGAAAAACAACAACAGGGGCACGGCAGACTGGTGGAATAAGATGAAGGAGAGGAGGAAGAGGAAGAGGGATGATGTGGAAAGAGACAGAGTGAGAGTTAGACAAGGAGACGTCCAGGCCGTCTATCCATCCACGCATCGCCGGGGGCAACAGGGGAAGTAAAGTTGTTAACGAGTGTGTGGACAGCGGTGTCAGGCAGAGCGGAGGTCCATCAGGGAAATGAGACGCCGGGGCTCTATTATGGCCCCAGGTGCATTATGGGAGGACAAAAGGAAACTTTGGTCGAAATAGATTATGGACAGTGGAAAAAAAGAGAATCCATGCATTTTATTTATTTTATTCTGGGATGCTGGCTTTGATATTTCACGTTGTACAATAGAATACTTCAGTCTGCTCCACAATGTAATATACATTTCCTCCTCAAAATATCTAATAATGGCCCATGTTACATATTATTGCAGACTTATACTTTACTCATAATGACCCAGTGCTACTGGCAGTTCCCAAATGAATTTTTCTCTTTATTTTAACCTTTCTTAAGTGATTAATCACCATTTATTATCATATCATGCTCTGTATTTTTGTTTTTTTGTGATGTATTTCCTGTATATATTTTTAACCTTACTTAAATTTTTTTTTTTTATTCTTTTTATTGAAGTCAAGGCAAATCAAAGCAGCAATCATACAAAAAAAGAAGACAACACTTTTAGATTTTCTACATAATAAAAAGCATAATACCCTCCCCATCCTTCCCCCCATCCTACAGAATCCCAAGCAATGCATTCCCATCTAGAATAAAATAAGTAAATAAGCAAAATTAAGAAAACAAAATGAAACAGAACAAAACAAACAAACAAGAAAAAAAAAAACAAAGAAAAAAAAAACGAAACAAAAAAAACTTAAGTAATTTATCACCATTTATTATAAAACACAGTTTTTTCTCCATTTTTCATTATAAACCATGCATTTTCGCATATTTAATTCCCTGATCACATAGATGTTCATGAAAATTGAAAGTAAATTCAAAAGTTATTCTATCAAAACAGAGAAAACAGAAGAAAAAGTTATTTTTTTCAGTAACATTTATCAATAACTGAACATAAACCAACCGTCTACTGTCATTGATCCAACTCCTTTGGTTTTACTGGTGAATCAGTGTTGTAGAAGATGACAGTGTTTCCATGGTAACTACGGATCCTCTGAATGTCCAAATGGGTCATATATGATGACCATGAAAAGATGACAAACTGTATTTTACACCAGTTATTTACATGTATTGATAAGATTAGTGGATCAACAGCTATTAAACATTTTAGATCAGTAGATGCTTTTGTTTGCTGGTGGCTGTTTGGGTCTTTATGGGTTAAATATGGAACTTTAGTCAGCGTGACTCATTCTCATTTCACTTGATCATAGGTTTCTTGAATTACCTTATTTTGTTATAATAAAATATTCCATAATTAATGACATCAATAAACATCCCCAATGACTGTCATCAGGTTTAAGTGGTTCAGAAAAGGGATGGATGGATAGAGTAAACATCACTAATTGTAACGCAATAAAACCTTAATACGTTACTTTGTAAACCTGACTTTTGCTTTTGAGTCAGATCAGTTTACAATGTCATCACTTTACATCTTATAATATTGTTTTGATCAAGATACTCAGTCTTATTTGCATAAGATTGCCAGTTCTGCACTGTAAAAAAAAAAAAAAAAAATACAAAAAACCATTATTATTCCGGCTGCAGGGGTGCTGAAAAAATACTGAAAAATAATGGAAAAAAACCATCTCATAAAAATATGGTAATTTTCCATAATTAAAATACAGTTTTTTGCCCTAACTTTACATGAGATTTTGCATATTTTTTTTGACTTTTTAATGTTTAATAAAGAATATTTACATGTATTAAAACAATCAAATTACGTATAAATATATGTATATAAATAATTTTCAATGAGACTAAGTTGTACAATCCACTGATAAAAACTGTATTTTGACAGTTTATCAGTGCTTATACATGTTATACATTCACAAAAATACATTTATTCAACATTTTTGTTGTGAAACCTCCTGTAATTGCACAAGATATTTGTTAATTAACAAACAAGTCTTGTTAAACTTACAGAACAAATACTTCTAAATTGTCAGTAATTTTATCTTGTTTTATTTATTTATTTATTTATTTATTTTTATAGTATTAAACTTTAAATTAACAGTTTAATCTCATAAATAGAAAATATTTGTCAAATTACGATACATTTGCAAATGTATTTTAAACTGTATTTTCTGTGAAAAAAAAAAATCTTTAAAAAAATTGAAATTTTTTGGTTATTCACATTTACAGTTTTTTCGTGTTATTTTACATTTGACATGTAAAATCACAGTCTATTTTTGTCATTTCATTGATATTTTCCTGTGTCTTAAAAATACAGGAAAAATCTGTAAAATAAACAGGAAAAATTCTGTTAAATTACAGATTTTTTTTTTTTTTTTTTACAATGTGTGAAAAAGTGGCAGGAAGAACACACTGTGCTTAAACGAAATATTTACTCTTAAACAGGACTGAACACTTCTACAAACTAAACTTGGAAACATTATTTTGGGAGGAACAAACATGAACCGTTCCACACACCAAAGCATTCACAGCTGAAACTTACTCATTTGCAATTTCATCCATAAATGGCCTGTAAAATACACAAGACTGACACATGCAACAGACTCGAGGAATAAATAAGGACACATAGAAGTCATCTGATGTCAGCGTCACTCAAATGCCTGTGAACCAAAATTCTGGGTCATAGACTCTACTCTTATGTCTGTCAGGTCTTCAGCTGGTTCAGGTCATATGTCATCATGGCATAGTTATTGTATATTACATGTTAGCATTAATCACATGACACTAGTGTTTGGAAGTATACAATAATGAGCGTTTTCTTTTGGAGATTTTCTGAAAATCTGTTTAAAATTAGATGCATTTTGATTGAAGTTAAAGCCAACATGCACCGATATCCTATATCCTACTGAGGTATTTTACATAAGGCAATTTATCACTTGTCTCTCAGCCTACTATAGACCATTTAAATGTTTTCTGTTACATATGTTTAAGTCTTAATAAAACAGTTTACATCAGACACTGAAAAAGCAATACAGTGTTTAAAGAATGCAAAACATACATACAGTCGTGGAAAAAATTATTAGACCACCCTTGTTTTCTTCAGTTTCTTGTTCATTTTAATGCCTGGTACAACTAAGGGTACATTTGTTTGGACAGATAAAAAGATAAGAATAAAAATAGCTCATAAGAGTTTAATTTCAGAGCTGATATCTAACCATTTTCCATGTTTTCTTGATAATAACCAAAATCACTTCAGTTCTTACCAAGGTTATTACAGTTAACGAAAACTAACGAAATGACGAAAACTAGAATTGAAAAAACATTTTCGCTAACTGAAATAAATAAAAATCATAATTAAAAGAAAAAAACAATAACTAACTGAAACTGTATTTTGTACTTAAAAAAATAACTAAAACATATAAAAATTATGGTTAAAATTCCCTTAGTTTTCATTTTTGTCAATGGTGGATTGATATGAAATTGGTTAATTTCACTCCATCAGTTTTAGCTGTTGGCACCATACGGTACTTCACGGTCTGTCACCTGGTTTAGAGTCGTCTTCTGGTTCCCACTGTACCTGGAAACATGGAGACTAAAGCAGCAGAATCCTGTATGGGATTTATGTGAATATAACAGCAAAGAAGAGAAAAGATATGAAAAAACTAAAACTAAACTAAAACTAAGTATTTAGCGAAAAACAAAAAATAATAAAAACTGACAAACCTGGTCTAAAAACAAATTAAAACTAACTGAATTAGAGAAAAAAAAGTCAAAACTAAATAAAACTAAACTATAATGAAAAATCTAAAACTATTATAACCTTGGTTCTTACATCAATATCTATAGCATTGTACTGACAAGAACAGTACTTTTAGACATTCCATGTTTTCTTTTCTGTCTGTTTTAGTCACATGATACACACAGGAGTTAGTTCTTAATTGCATAACCATTTTGTTGATGACTTTTGATGGTCTAATAATTTTTTTCCGTGACTGCATATAGACGCTTTTTGTTTGGATACCTGAAGGTGCCCTTATTGTCATGATATTAAAGATATTTTAATAGTTTTAAAGCAGCATGAGGTACTATTTTTCTAGGATTTTTGAAATGAACTGAATCTTTGTTTGTGTAAATAGGGAATGCTGTACATTATTTGTCCATGTTGCTTTTTACTGCGTGCTGTTTTGCATTATAGAGCCACTGAAACCTCAAGTTCTCCAACTCCCAGCGATATTTTTTGCTTGATCTGATGAAAACATTTGCGGTCCCAAAGGATTACAAGGCTACAGTTTTTTGGCAAAGGAAATATTTTTCTTATCTTCCCATATCTCCTCTGCTGTGTTTGTTTCTGGATTCTGACAGGAATTAACAGCACTTAGAGCTGCACACATGTCAAGTTGTCAACAAACAACCAATTTACATAAGATATTTGTCATGCATCCTTCAGCTATTAAGAAGAAACCTGGGATTTAATCTGTTATGATCGGTATCAATGAAGGAGAAAAACATGTTTCTCTTGCCATTAGTGTGTGGGGTTAGTGTATGTGTGGTGTAGAGTGCTGGCCTCGGGCCGTGTGCTTAGGCAGGATTGTAATAGGACAGCTTTAAAGGGGGATTAATACAGTATGAGCCAAAGAGAAAAACACTCCTGCAGAAACAAACACATAGTTAATAGAACACAAGCAGTTTATCTGTGAAAAAATATCAATATTTTAGTCTTTACTGACTTTGTTTCTGCGATGCTACATTTTCATAATCATCACTTTTCACCTGGAAAAACCTCTTTTATACGATTATCAAGACCGTTATCATAAGTGTTGGTCTTTAAAGTGTTAGTTTTTCCTCCCCTTTCATCTTCAAGTATGCCTAAGGATCATAAGTTCACATTTTATTTCCAATATTGTAATATATTCCAATATCTATTCTAATAGCTCATCCTATTTTAGCCACCTCCCCTCTTAGCCTCTGATGTTCCCACTTTGCATGATAAACAGCTTTGCAAACCCTCAGAATATGTATGTGGGCCATATTTATTCATATGTGCAGTATATGAGGGCAGATGAAAAATATATAAATAAATAAAAAAAAAAAGTAAATAAACAGTCAAAATAAATAGCCAAAGTAATAAGGTTAACTTTAGGGTTTTTCTCATATTGATATTTGCAGGAAGAGCTACAGGGGAGGGCAAAATTAATGACAGCAGACATAATGCCATTGGGATACTTAGGAGTGTGTCCAATACTTTAAGTAATAGCGTTAATGGCGAATTTGAAGGAATTTAATTTTCGACATCAAACAGCAGCCCTTTTAGAAAGCCTGCACCCTCTCGCCTCCACATGTTGGGATCTGAACTCGCCTCCTCTCAGAAGGAGGAAGAGGAGGAAATCATCTCTGCAGTGGCAGGCATGCAGCGAGGCAGGCGGCTAAAAACTTCCAAGCAGAACAGCCTCTCGACTCCGGGGTGACGCTTGTTAGGCTCAGGCCCAGAGGAGGGAGCATGGCCAGTAAGTAAGGTTATTGGGAAATAATTAGCCTAGCCTGGGAATCAGCAGGGATAGCAAAGTCCTCTGGGGTAGAAACGCCAGTGCCTCTGGCCTCGTTTCCACAGCTAATTAACTTTGAAGAGAGCCTATTAATAAGGTTGTCTTCATAGAAAAGGCCCGAAACTATATGCAGGAGGAACTTTTTGGTGTGGAGGAGGCCAGAATTCAATTTATAGTAAAGGAAACACAAAGAAATACACAAACAATGGAACAAAATGTTTAAAAAGTGGGTCTTTTTGTGTTTTTAAGCTTAGGAGATACATATTATGTTGATGAAATAATTGCAAAGAAGTGTGGGATCATGGGAGTCGGTGGGAAAAAAAATCATTTATACAGACACAAGACATAGTGACTGTTCTCTCTGATCAGAAATGAACTATGACAAAAAATGCTACGGTATTAATTATATTCAGTTATAAAAGTAATACCACCTGCGTTACTTTTTGTTTCTGCACAATAATATTGTTTGTTAATGTTAATGTAAATTGATTTTGGAACAGATTCACCAACTTGACTAAGAACCCATCATTATTGGTGTTTTTATGACTGGGTTTAGGTCCAACTACACATGGTTTAATACAGAATAAGTCAGCAAAGAGTTATAAAATGACTTAAGTCCCTCATGATGTACCACAAAAATGCAGAAGAACCATGTTTTAAGAGGATATTAACTCGAATGTACACTCACATGTAGTGGGTGACGGTACTGTGCCTTAACACTGGCTGTCACGTGTATACGATGGAAAAAGGAATGTGTTTACGAAGAAACATGGTGAAAACACACTCCTATACACTGTAACAAATTTATGTAATTTCTACAATCAAAAAAAGACAGTAGCTTCTTGTTCTAACAATTTACAAAGTGTAACTGTAAGTTGCAATGCCTTATGGGTAAAAAAATATTTACAGTAACTTCAAGCATTTGTTCACAGTATCACACTGTAAAATTACAGGATGGTTGTGTTTTCAGTTGGTCTTGACTGTAAACGATACAAACTACAATTACACACTGTTAGTATTAGAAGGAGGACATGAAAGCGGACACGGGGAAAAAATAGACATCCATTCACTCAATAAAGTGGAAGAAAGACATTATGAGCCCACAAAATTAAATTGTGATTCAAGTAGTAACTTCACGCAACATAATTTTACCATGCAGATGTCTATTTTAACTTAGCGTGTAATGTAAACATGTCAAAACAGCATTTTAATGAGAATAATGTTTCTGTATTTGTGTGAGTGACTGTATTACACATTATTTTATTTATCTTAGTCACATTTCATATGGAATATACTGGTGTGGGACTCAGAACGCACTGTTTTTGCAAATGTCAGCTGGTGAAAAACTGGTTAAGTTAAGCTAACGCTAGCTGTGTGCATTAGCCCCTTTCAGAAATGCCTCTGATAGTCTAGGCTCCGTTAGCGCTGTTAGCATAGCTACAGTCAAACTGGAGCGGTCAAAACTAAAAAAAAACTAAAATACAATTAATGGTTATTTCTAGTGTAAAACAACAATACACTGCTGTAATTTATATACAGCAAAAACCTGTAAAAAAGTATCCAGTAATATACTTATACATATACATATATATATATATATATATATATATATATATATATATATATATATATATATATTTTTTTTTTTTTTTTTTTTTTTTTTATTTTTTTTTTTTTACACAGTAATTAGCAAACAGTTTTACAGTACTTTATTGGCAACTTTTTTGCCTGGCATTTACAGTAAATTCTACAGGACATTTTTTACAGTGCAGATATATACCCAACTCAGGGCAGGAAAAACAAAAGGATTCTGAATTTCAGGTGATTATACCCTTACAAAAATAGAATTATTCAATATCATACAGTATTTCTCGGCTAAAATTTACTTAGGGGGTCAAATGAGTGGCCATTTATGTAAAAAAAAAAAAAAAGTAGTAAGAAATGCATAGAACTGTGTTGAAATAATGCTCATACATTTGTGCACAGACTACTGATATTATTTGACAGTGGAAGCTCTATTTTCAGAAATATTGGATTTTGAATAGCACGTGTATGTGAAAACTTTTACTGGTGGATGGACGTGACATTACCCATGATGATCTGGTCAGTACCAGTACTTTATTAGTAATAAACTTATATACTTACTATTGCTAATTCTCCTCTTATTCATAAATGTTAGTATTGTGGATCTAAAACAATAACAGCTGACACAAAAACACAAAATGTGGCAGTGGACGGATGTGACATGGTTGTTACAGATCCCATCATACTGATGCTCGGCAGCCATGTCACTGTTTCCACAAATGATCCCTGTGCAAAAACTAGGATCATAATTATTTATTGTATAGTTTATCATCATACTAAAGAGTAAATAACAATATAGAATTGTTATTTCTTTATAAAAATGCTTATTATTAGAAAACTGTTGATTTAAAAAGTGACGTGTGACATTCTTAATGTATGTATTGGTGTAACATAAGCAGGATGGATCAGCACCATACTCCATATTGCAACCTGTAAAAATAAAACATGTGATATGTAGGATATAATCTGGTAAGAAAAAGTGCAGAATCTAAAAGAATAGAATATTTGTTTTTCAGCTAAATTCAGTTAAAACATAACTTGGCCATTTGTGACATGAAAATATAGCATTAATTGTGATGAGATTGAACATTTTTGAGCTGAAAACATAGTTCATATGACCATCAACATGTTGCAACAGAAATGAAATCCTGTGAATTTGCATAACTTGCATTTACCAACACAAAGTTCCTTTGGGGATTCACTTATATTGATTTCTTATGCACAAAGACATAAATAAGACCTCTAAGCAAATTTTAGCCAATTTACATCCTCCTAAATCTTAACAACCTCGACCTCGACGATAATAGCTCATATATTCATTCACAAACAATATGAATATTATCCTCTGTTTTCTTTATACCAAGATCTTTTCCTGACTATAATTAAAACACTGTTCTTGCCTCTGGGGTGAAGTCCTGGGTTTCTATATCCAGCATCCATCCCATCCACATACATTCTCTGAAAGGCCTCAGAAGTCACAGACCCTTCTAAAAGAAATTAGAAGAGAACACAGAGTATCTTTACTAGAACATTTCACACAATATAAGATTAAACCTGGACATGTTAATGCAGAAACACACTCCAGCTGTAAAGACGACTGTGTGAAGTTCATCTGAAACAAACTATATTCAGAAACCTTCCCAACCTCCCCTTAAGCACCAGATTGTCCCGCCAATTTCAGCAGAATATTTGCCCCAGATCGGTTGGTCTCCACTTCCACCCACTCAGTGGACGTCATCCCCAGGTGGCCACATGTCCCCTTACCTGTCATCCCAGAAACAGCTGGTGTTGCCACTGCTCAGGTCTGGGTCTGCTAAAAAAAAAAAAAAAAAAAGAGCAATCTAGCCTGAGGCTGCAGGGGAGCGATGCAGGCCTCAGTGCCTAATCACCCCCTCCCACGACAGCTCTCATCAAGACAGCAGCTCCAACAAATCAATCTCCCTCTGACAGTTCATTTAGACTGAATTAATTTGGAATTAGGGGCCATTACTGCAATTGGCAGGCGTGGATATTCCCCTAACGCGGGCTGTTATCCTGCTTTGGGGATAAAGAAAAGGAGCCAGCTTTTCTTTTTTTTTTTTTTTTTTTTTCTATAGGATCGACTGGATAAGGTGTTTTTCTGTGCTGATCACAGGGCTGAGGGAGGGAGGCATTGGATTTTCAGTTTAACTAAATCATCATTGTTCTCAATCAACAGTCAGATCCTGCTGATTGTTTTGTTCTTTTGATACCGAATGGAAGTGAAATAGGTGTTTAATGGGGGTCGTTGCTCTATCGACTGTCAAATTGTTGCCAGGAGCCAATTAAAAGTCCTATAGTCGGCTGTAATGGCACCAAAAACAATGAATACAGAGAAATGCAGGACAGGACCGCTGTGAATCGAAGGTTTAATAAGGTGCTCTGTAAAGCTTTCAGGTGAGATGTGGATCTAAAAACAATAAAATTATTACAGTGACAAGCATACTGGCATCGGTTACGGTTGTTCCCTAACCTACAAGTCGTTGTTGAGCAACACATAAAACTCCTGTTTCCAAAAGAGTAATTTTCATTTAATTTTAAGTTTTCCCACAAGTTTTGACACTTTCATTACTTTTTATTTAGTCTTTATGGTAAGAATGCATAAGTAATTTTCCAGAACTGATGAAGTTTAGTTCAGATTTAATTCAGTTTTCGTGTTAGTTTGTCACATATCATGAGAAAAACATGGATTTATACAAAATTGTTTTTATCAAAGGTGTCACGTTGTGCAAAGTCTTTTTTTTTTGTACTTCAGGAACCTTTAACACTGTGGGAAAATGAGACTGAGGTTCCACATTCAGACCAATTCAATCTCCAGTGGACAGGACGAGTAAAATACTATCATAATAACATATAAATAATGACAACTCCAAATTTTTCTCTTTGTAAACGTAAATATTTTCATGTATTTACACGAAAACAAAGAATAATTTCTCAAAAAATGTGAATAACCTGAACAAACATGAACAACCTGAAATGTCTTAAGAGAAGTAAGTACAGTTTTAACAAGATTCTGTCTGTTATTTTAAATGTTTTATGTATTTGTAGATCCACTGTGATCTGTACGTTATAATGTACATAATGTAAAATGATAAACTGAGGTAGAATATTGTTAAAATTACATTCATTTTTTCAGTTTATGCATGTTATTCACAATGTTTGAAAGGATAGTTTGTAGATGTAAACCTTTTCATAATGCAAATTTACTTTTTTCGCTATTAAACATAGAGAAAAGTTTGGAGTTGACATTATTTATATATTATTATGTTATTATTTTACTGGTTCGGCCCACTTCAGATCAAATTTAACTGAATGTGGCCCCTGAACTGAAATGAGTTTGACACCCCTGGTTTAAATGCTTACTATAGGGTTTACATGTTATCAATAGTTCATGGGATATGAAGACAGACATGAATAACACGCAGGAGAAAACTTACTTTACAGTATCTTAATAGGACGCCTCAAAAATTGGTACTTTTTATTTAGTCTTAATGGTAAGAGTGCATAAGTAATTTTCCAGAATTTATGAAGTTTAGTTCAGATTTAATTCAGTTTTAGTGCTAGTTTGTCACATATCAGAGAAAAACATGGATTTGTACTAAATCGTTTTCATTAAAGGCGTCACGTTGAGCAAAGTCATTTTTTTTTGTACTTCAGGAACCTTTAACACTGTGGGAAAATGAGACTGAGTAGAAAATGTGACTTCTGAGAAACTGCCTGCATGTTGGGTGGAAAACTAAAGTTAATCTGCGTCTGATGTG
This sequence comes from Sphaeramia orbicularis, assembly GCF_902148855.1. Taxonomy (NCBI): domain Eukaryota; kingdom Metazoa; phylum Chordata; class Actinopteri; order Kurtiformes; family Apogonidae; genus Sphaeramia; species Sphaeramia orbicularis. The sequence continues at coordinate 16,352,484 of NC_043973.1, read as the reverse complement.
CTGAACAGTGACTGGGCCTCTCCTGCTGGGAGGCAGCAGCTCAGAGTTTACCCAGGGTTCACGACCCCCTGACCCAGAGGTTTGACCGAGACAACCCAGCTCCATGGAGACGCCGCTTTGAAAAGATAAACACTCTAACATCACACGCTCAGACGCACATAAAAATACAGGACCACAGGATATTCACCATGAAACATCTCCTCTGTTTTACAAAGTACAAAACGTCAGCATAGAGATGAAAGACTCAGTTCACCTCAATATCACAACATTTGTGTTTGTTAGTTTAACCCTTTCATGCCTATTGGACAGTTATTCTACAGTTGTTCTCTTGTATATTCATAGGTTTGGTTGTTTTAGTTCCATATCAGCCTACACAGTGGACGCTTATGCATCATCTTAAACACTGTAATTCATGCCATAACTGTAACTTTGTTGTTCTTGATAAACCTGATGTGCAGTAACATGCTTTTGTTTCATATTTTTATTGAAGTGTGTGCAAGAGAAACAAAGGTACATACATATACCAGGGCACACTGATGTCAGCATTAACCATGTTTATATACACCGTTAGGTTTAGAACTGCATATTCATAAGAACAAATAACAATGAAACTCGACAAACAATACAATGAAAAGAAAGCTAAGACATAATCTGAATAAAATAATTAAATTGGTGACATAAACAGAAGAAAAAATAAATAAATAAATAAATAAATAAAAATCCATGAACGGTTGCCATTTGTAGAATTTGTTCAAGTTTCCCTGTTTTGAATATCTAATTTTCTCTACTTTTAAAAAGGACATAACCTCATTAATCTATTGTGTGCAGTGACATGTTTGAGTGTAAATCAATTGCTAGTTGTTATTAGACTGTAATTAACAGTTTTCGTAAACAAAAGTTTTTTTGTTTTTTTCATATTATCTCTATGAAGTGAATAATAACTAGTATTAGAGTATGTTAAAATGTGAGAAAACATCAGATTAGCTGCATTAAAATGTTTTTTTTTTTTTTTTTTGCATAGTTTTCACACAGTTTATCCCTTTCTTATATTGCGTTTTAAATACATGTTTCTTTACTTCAAAAATTAAACACATGTCGTCCAGCTGAGTGGACATTTTTGCTCCTCCATAAAAATTAGGTTCATTAAAAAAAAAAATTCAGTCACATTGTTTTTTTCATGCCTAAAGAGGAATAAAAACAGTCAGGAAAAAAAATTTGACTAAGGTCCTCATAATTCATGCATGAAAGGGTTACGTACAATCACATATCGACTTGTATACTTTCAGGGAGGACATTCTCTCTCTGACTTTTACGGCTGTTGAGCAGAGTTTTGATTGTAATTGAAAGACTTTTCTATAAGTTTCCCATTTTAACACCCACTCATTCCGTGCGTTTACATGACAACTTTTATTCCTGGTTTAATCTGATTAAAGGTTAGATCCTATTTCAGATGCCCATGTAAACACCTTATTCCAGTTGAAAAAGAATAGTTCGGATTAAATTTAAACCCGATTAAAGTCACTGGTTTAATCCCCTTTTAATTCTGAACTAAATTATTCCTCGGACATGTAAACCCTTCATTCCGTTTGGACTTTATTCCTGCCATTCTGCGCATGCTCGTTGTCTTGTCCTGTGGCGATGATGCACACATTCTGCGCTGGCAGAAGAATATACAATGCAGTCTAGTCAACCCAAACTGTTCCAGTGGGCTATTCTGATGGGATCTACCAGCCTGGAAAACCCTGAAGGAAGAGTTCATCACCTGTCTTTTATTCATTCATTTGTCATGCACTAATGAGTTCGATAAGTGTTCAAATCAGTTTGCACTGCAGTGCACCGATTGCCTTGTTCTCGCAGCCCTTCCGTTAGCTTAGCTTAGCCTAGCTTAGCATAATGGCTTCATTCCTATGGTCAGATATAGCCAGGCTTTTATAGGTGATTTGTAGTATTTTATGAGTGATTTTGTGAAATTCAGTTCTCCCTAATCATTCCTTTAGCCCGGTGGGGTCAATATGATCACAAATTGAGGCTCAAATCATGGCCATGTGACTTACTGCAGTAATAAAATCTTGGGAAATAAAAACTAATGCAAAGCTAAAACGGTAAAGCGAAGCTAATTTAGCGCATGCATCCGTTCCAACAAAAAGATTTTCCCACTTCCGTCAACACAGCAGTCCCAAGATTGTATGAGTGCAGTAAGTCGCAGATCTAAAGAAATACTTAGGGAGAATCGGATTTCACAAAATCACTTACAAAAGACAACAAATCACCTTTAAAAAACTGGCTACGTGTGACCATGGAAATGCAGTGACTATGCTAAGCTAAGCTAACAGAAGTGCTGCGAGAACAAGGCAACGTGAGCACTGCAGCACAAACCCTTTAGCTCACTTATCTGCCTCATTAATACCTCATGTAAACCTTTATTCGGGTTTAACATTTCCATGTAAACAGAAGAGAAAATACTTTAGTTCTGAATTAATTTCTTCTGGAAAAATAAATTGGGTTTAAAAAACATCACGTAACCGTACCCATTATGGCCCAGGTGTCAAACATGCGGCCTGGGGGCCAAATCCGGCCCGCCAAAGGGTCCAATCCGGCCCATGGGATGAATATGTGAAATGCAAAAATTACACTGAAGATATTAACAATCCGTGGGTCAGACCAGTAAAATATTATCATAATAACCTATAAATAATGACAAGCCCAAATTTTCTCTTTGTTTTTTTGGTGTAAAAAAGTAAAATTACATGAAAATGTTTACATTACCAAATGATACTTTTACAAAAAAACATGAATAACCTGAATAATTATGAACGAATGGAAATGTCTTAAGAAAAGTAAATGTCATTTTACCAATATTCTGCCTGTTACTAAATGTTTTGTGCGACTGTAACGCACATGTGTAAATGACAAACTGATAAACCAAGGCAGAAAATTGTTAAAATTGCAATTGTTTTTCTTAAGACAATTCAAGTTGTTTATGTTAATCAGATTTTTAAGGAAACTTTGTAGATGTAAACGTGATCATTATATAATTTTACTTTTTCCACTGTTATTATTTTACTGGTTTGGCCCACTTGAGATCAAACTGGGCTGAATGTGGCCCCTGAAATAAAATGAGTTCGACACCCCTGCATTATGGGGTTTCATACATAATTATTATTCATTCCCAAGAATAGAGTTCCTCAGTATTTCTTACCTGCATAGTGCACCACACAACATTATGCTTCACTATATTATACTATTTTAGTCTCTAATATTTTACTTGTCTCATTTATTCTTCATGTGAATTATGTGTAATAAACAGTATGTATGAAACGACCTAAGGAACTGTCACAGTGGGACAAAATGTTGTTTGCAGGTCTCATTGGTCCTAAGTGATCTTTAACTTAAAACTTAAGATCAGGCCCAAAATGGGTCATGGACCTCATTTAAGTCAGGTCACAAAATGACAAAGGAAACTAAAGTATGTGATAATACTGTCATGTGTGAATGTCTCTACTTAAAGGGGTCGTATTTTGCTAAACCCACTTTTATTAGTCTTTGGTTCATTTATTTGTGTATTTGGACCCTAATAATTCAAAAAGTTTGAATTTGAATCCTCCAGGTCTTTATCTTCATCATAGCAAAAATCAAATGGATTTCTACAACCCATTTTATTTACTTCTTAATTTGTTACATCTATAACTAGTTACATCACGACATTTGCACATACAAAGTCAAGACTTCCGATGAACACTTCTCCAAGTACGACATAATTGTTTGTCAGCAACAGCGGTTGTAGTCCATACTGAAAATATGTCCAAACTTCGAGCTGATTACTTAAAATGTTCAGTTGTTGGTTGTATTAACGAACACAATTGGCTGAATGGGACAGAGCAGCACGGTCAACAGCCTGGAGGGGGTGGGGCTTGAAGTGGCTCATTTGCATTTAAAGGGCCAGCGCTCAAAACAACATTTCTGGTGTCATTACTCAGAAATAGGGTTGAAGATGGACCTGTGGAGTTGAATTAATGAAGAATTCAGACCCAAGCATAGCATTTACAGTTTATGTAGACCACAGGGAAATGTTTTAAACTGTTTAATCCCATTTATTCATTCAGTCATTTTCTGACCCCCTCACTAGAGTCACAGGGGTCGCTGGAGCCTATCCCAGCTACTTATGGGCGAAGGTGGGGTACACCCTGGACATGTCGCCAGTTCATCACAGGGCTGCCACATAGAGATGAACAATCACGCTCACATTTATACCTATGGGCAATTTAGATTAACCAATTAACCTATCAGTGCATGTCTTTGGATGGTGGGAGGAAGCCGGAGTACCTGGAGAGAACCCACGCAGACATGGGGAGAACATGCAATATTTTATCAGTATAAATCAGGTATTGTCCTGTATTTCATTTACTGATCATGTAAATGTTAATAAAAACTCAGATTAAGTTGGGGGGGTTATAATATCAAAAGTAGAGAAAACTGGAAAAAAAAAAGTGACTTTTTCTGTCAAATTTATCAATAACTGCACATAAACCAAGTGTGTCCATCCACTGTCATTGATCCAACTCCATGGGTTTTACTGGTGAATCAATGTTGTAGAAGATGACGGTGTTTTCACGTTCACTACAGAGCCTCTGAATGTCCAAATGGGTCATATCTGATGACCATGAAAAGATGACAAACTACATTTTACACAAATTATTTACATGTATTGATAGAATTAGTGGATCAACAGGTATTTAACATTTTAGATCAGATGGTTTTGTTTGGTGGTGGATGTTTGGGTCTTTATGGTTAAACTGGAGTTGTATGCATAGGAAAATGTTGTATTTATCTCCTCTAGATATAGCCAATATTGGAATAATTTCAGCCCAAAATAATGTAGAAAAGTTTTCGTAAAAACAAAAGCCATCAGACACAGCCTAAGCCTCCAGAAACCATAGATAGTTTAAGGAAATTTTACAATTTCGTTTTAATTGATCTGCATTTAATAAGACGTGAGAAAACTGTGATTTCGATTTCTAATCGTGATTCTACCTCAAAGACTCACCTCTACTGCCTAATATCTATGGAAAACATCAACAAAGGACACTGACATATGAAACTACTGTGTCATGGTAAGATGTAAGGTGTGACGGACCGTAGTGGGAGGAATAAGAGTGAATGGTTGGATGTGAATGAATATTTTATATAGATGAAATTATAGAAATGCATTTTTTTTAACAGTTTTTTAATGTTTTAGTTGTAATTAATGTCTGTTTTTTTAATGAAAACATCGGCCTGAACAGGGACTACAGGTGGAAATTAGCACTAGTGCTACAACCTGGCACACTACATCTGTCCTTTTTAAGGTTAATATATATTGTGCATTGTCCTTGTCTAAATAAATAAATAAAATGGAAAAATTAGAAAAAACTTTGCTGTTCTTGATAAACCTGATCTGCAGTAATATGTTTTAGTGTAAATCAGTTGCTAATTGTTATTAGACTGTATTTAACAGTTTTCTTAATCAAAAAGTTAATTTTTTTTTGCATATTATCTCCATGAACTGAGTAACAACCAGTATTAGAGTATGAAAAAATGTAATAAAACGGCATTAGTGGCTGCGATGAACTGGCGACTTGTCCAGGGTGTACCCCGCCTTCGCCCCTATGTAGCTGGGATAGGCTCCAAGCAACCCCCGTGACCCTAGTGAGGATAAAGCGGGTTCAGAAAATGAATGAATGAATGAATAGTGGCTTTAAAAATGTTTTTATTTCATGGTTTTCACACAGTTTATCATTTTCTGATAATGTGTTTTAAATATATGTTTCTTTGCTTCAAAAATCAAATGTATGGTGTCCAGCTGAGTGGACATTTTTGTAACTCCATGAAAAAAGGGTCATACAAAATTTCAGTTGCATTGTTTTTTTCCTGTGTAACAAGGAATAAAAACACTCAGGAAAAAAATATTGACTAAGGTTCTCATAAGTCATGCATGAAAGGGTTAATCCCGAGGGAAATTCAAGAATCAAGTATTACTTTTCTATAGACTATATGAGTTTGGTCAGAACTTGTGTTACTTGATAGATTTTATTACGTGTTTTTAATGTTTTGCAAGTTTTTTAATGGTGAATTCTTTTGAAAAATTAACTCTGAATGGGAGAAATGTCTGAGAAAAAATGTAAAAAAAAACAAAACAAAAAAAAACAAAACTAAGTCAATGAGTGAGTACAACTTGTATTTTCATACAGTCTGCATATTTCTGGTCTGCAGTGTTGTAAGTGCTCCAGAAAACATGGCAAATGAGAGGTGGAGCTGCTCTGTCCAACCATGAGATCAGAGTAAATATTAACACTGACACGCTGCTGTGGAAATACCTCAGTGACTTACTTACGAGGAGCAGAGCAGGAGGATGAGTGGGAGGAGAAGAAAGATGAGTGGGATGCAGACATTTTGGTGAGCCAAAAGGTAAACGGCAGGGCAGCGCGTACACGTTATGGTAACACACACACACGCACACACACATACAAACTGATACCCTCTTTAACCCGCAGTAACACTCCAAACACCTTCATCCTCCTGATGACAAGTTCCCTCAACACCTACACAGAGCTCAGTCAGACAAATACAGCCAGTCCTCAGCTGGCAAAACAGCTGCAGACAGAGAAACAGACTTGTTCTTTATGGTTTGTGTCCGTTTTTTTTTTTTTAGTTAATTTTTGTGTCATTCATTTACTGTTCAGCTTCTTAAACCACAGATAAATGTTTTAATACAAATCATAGGATGGTTTAGAGCACATTTAAGGATCCAGAACTCATGTAAACACATCTAAAGTTAAGGTAGGAAGTAAATACGAAACACTTGAGTTTTCAGGTATCTGTACTATGTATGAGTATTTACATGTTTTACAGAAATAATGACGCTTTGTACAGACGTTTCCAAAGCAGCTTATTAGTTTAGTTTCATTGTGTTTGATTGTGGATCAGTGGTGTTGGTTCACAGGGGGCACAGGGTCAGCACCCCATTTAAATGTACATTGAGAAAAAAACTATTTAATTAGATGAATTTCAGCAAAACAAAATATGTGTAAATTGCTGAAGTTGTTTTTAACTATTTAGTTCATTTCTGACTCGGATACAAGAGCTGAATTTCTGTGAGTATCGAGGGTTTTTCTGTGTTTTTTTTTTTTTCTTAACCATAAAGACCCAGTGCTACTTTTATGTCAGTTCCCAAATGAATTTTTCTCTCTATTTAACCTTTTGTAAGTGATGATCACCATAAACACATTGAGTTTACTGATACCTGAAAACTCAAGTGTTTTGTATTTACTTCCTACCGTAACTTGAGATGTGTTTACATGAGTTTATATTTATATTATATCTTCTTTATTTTGCTTTTTTTCAGTGAAAATCAGGTATTTTCCTAATTTTAATTTACTGATCATGTAGATGTTCATAAAACCTCAGATTAAAATTGAGGGTTATTATTTCAGAAACAGACAAAACTTAAGAAAAATGTACTTGTTCAGTCAAATATATCATAACTGAACACAAAAACATGTGTGTCCATCCAAAGTCATTGATCCAACTCCATGGGATTTACTGGTGAATCAGTGTTGTAGAAGATGATGGTGTTTCCACGGTAACTACAGAGCCTCTGAACCTCCAAATGGGTCATATCTGATGACCATGAAAGATGACAAACTGTATTTTATATCAATTATTTACATGTACTGATAGGATTAATTGATCAATAATCATTCTACATTTTACATCAGTAGATGGTTTTAGTTGCCGGTGGCTGTTTGGGTCTTTATGGGTAAAAAAAAAAAAACACACAAACAGAAAAAGCCAAACATTAAACTGAGTCTATGACCAGCATTATCAGCTGAGTGAAACATTAAAAAACTGAGTCTTTACACAAATTTAACTGCTGTGTTCATATTCTCTTCTTCAGCACAAGATGGCAGTGTAAGAAGTAGTAAACACACAGATAAAACAATTTATTTTTGTTTTAAAAAAGTTTGTCATGAACACTAGAACTGCAACTGATTAACTGATTAGGTGCTTAAAGCGAATGCAAAAATTCACGATTCGATTAATCGACTTGAATTGATTGACGGGAGATATTCTATTGCAGTTTTCCTGAATTGAAGCTTCTTTGTGCATCACAATAAGCGTCTGTATGAAACACAACAGTGGAACCAATGGTTAACAGCAGCGAAATGAAGGAAACAAAGCTTTGATTCAGGAGTATTGTGGTTGAATTATTTTTTTTTAATCACTTTGAGTCGATTAATCGGTTGCAGCTCTAATGAACACAGCATTGTCTAAAAAATGCGTTTCCACACGAAACAGCTGAAAATACTGTAGTACATATGCCAGGCCTGCAAGTGGCACTATACTGCTGCCACAGAAATACACTTAAAAACAGAGAAGAAGACACGGAGCAAATGCATAAAACTAATGCAATATAAACAAATGCAATTTAGAGGAAAAACAAAAGTATATGGGCTCCTAAAATCCAAGTGGATGAAATGTCCATACAATAAAAACAACTACTCTCTACTTCTCCTAAACTCATCTCCATGTGGGCAGCTCCTAAATGGATGGATAGATAACACACAGAAAACACAACCCCACAGTGTATTCATACTGTGTATTTGGTGTTTATTGTTTATTGGGGATCCCCATTAGCTTCCACTGTAGTGGTTGCTAGTCTTCCTGGGGTCCTAGTTAAAAAGACTTCAAAAATGTGTACATCACTGACAAGAAATGCAATGCCAGTGTAGTAGCAATAAATAACAGTGAACATATCCAAGAAGTACAACTTCCACATATGGTAAATGATTTTAGTGTTCTTTTAAATACATGTAACTTGGGTGAGTCTCTCAGCCTGTTTGGCAAATTATTCCAGAGCTGCAATGACCTGAATAAAACAGACTTTTGTAGTGAATTATTTCCAGTTCTGTGGTGTATTCATCACACACAACAAACATTAAAGCAAGAAATCTATATATAAAGTAAAAAAGAGAGGAAAAAATAATAAAGGGAGATAGAAGGAAAGAGCTAAAGTGCCAGAAAGTTCTGAGTTTGTTGCTGATATTGGAAACTGACAAGGAAATAATAGTAAAGTTGATGTATAGGTTATTATTTTTAATATATTCATTCAGTCAGTCATTTCCTGAACAGTTAAATTCTCCAGAAGGTCACAGGGATTTTCAATATATTACTTCTTTTTTTTTTTTTTTTACCTTTTAAAGGTTACTTTTCAGTTCATATTATTAGTGTATTTCAGAGCCTATACTTTTATTCTTATTTGAGTGAAGACAATGAATCCCCACTTCTACTTTTTTGTGTGTATGTGTAACTTTCTTTTTTTAAAATATACTTTTATTTAACTAAAGGAGATTTTACAAAGTGTTACAAAACACATAAACATACACATCTATACTTAGTAGCTGTATACATATTTCCCCACCTGTATGTACACCCACTCATAAAAGTATATAATTGTCCTTGTTCACAATGTCTGTATATACACTCACACATATAAATATACGCCAAATTTTATGTTTATAATGTACAGTGTAACTTTTCCACCTCTGATCTTAGTCGTACAGTTTTGTCCAGATGAGTAGAATCCCAAGTGTCTTCATAAAAACTAAGACTGTTTGTTGTTTTTGTTTCTTCTTTATGTGAATATGATCTAAGCCGATGATAAAAGCACATGAGGAGGTTGCAGGTTTGAGAATGATCACATTACGAATACATGCTAAAGCTGAGAGTAGACAGTGCGGCCCTCTATTTATTATGTTTTCGGGCCTGGGCAGAATGTTCCATCGACCTGAGAAATATGACAGTGATTTCACCGACACACTCTCAGGTTTCAGCGCAGGTATAGGCAGCCATGTTTATGTGAGTGTGTGTGTGAGTGGAGTGTGTCTGTGTGAAGAAAATGATTACGTACCGTACAGTGTAAGCAAGGACGGAGAGGGAAGACGAGACACAGGAGGTGAGAGCGGCGAGAAGAAAGGCAGAAGAACAGAGATGCTGCAAAAGGAAGTTCATGCTGCATATTTGCAGTTGGGGTGTTACATTTCAGCACCGGACCGATAATAGAGTCAACACACTCTGCACAGGTTTAGGGGCAGAAGGATGTATATGAGGAATGTAAGAGTGTCAAAGAAAAGTTCTTCTTCACCGCATAATAATAAACAGTGGACTTGATTGTGTTTATCTTGATTTTGCACTTCTTTGCTCTTGTGTGCTTGTATTTTGCTGCTGTAAACCTGGAATTTCCCCTTTGTGGAACTAATAAAGGCTTATCTTATCTTATCTTATCTTATCTTATCTTATCTTATCTTATCTTATCTTACACTGTAAAAAAAAAAAAACTGTAAAAAAAACGGTATTATTCCAGCAGCAGGGGTGCTGAAAAAATACTGTTAAATATCGGAAAATAACCATCACATAAAAATACGGTAATTTTCCATAATTAAAATACAGATTTTTGCCCTAACTTTACACGAGATTTTGCATATTTTTTGACTTTTTAATGTTTAATGAAGAATATTTACATATATTACAACAATCAAATTACCTATAAATATATGTATATAAATAATTTTCAATGAAACTAAGTTGTACAATCCACTGATAAAAGTTGTATTTGGACAGTTTATCAGTGCTTATACATGTTATACATTCACAAAAATACATTTATTCAACAGTTTTTTTGTGAAACCTCCCGTAATTACACAAGATATTTGTCAATTAACAAACAAGTCTTGTTAAACTTACAGAACAAATACTTCTTTAATGGGTAATTGTCAGAAATTTTACCTTGTTTTATAATTTTTTTTTTTACAGTATTAAACTTTAAATTAACAGTTTAATCTCATAAATAGAAAAATATTTGTGAAATTATGATACATTTATATTTTCCTGTATCTTAAAAATACAGGAAAACTCTGTAAAATAAACGGTGAAAATTCTGTTAACTTACAGATTTCTTTTACAGTGTACTCGTAACAAGGTCCAAGTGGTCTAGTCACCAACAGTCATAAAATCAAAGTTACATATAGACAAAGCAAAGGATTACAGCATTAGTTCATATTTGAGCCTATTCCAGTAGCAGTTGCCTCCTAAATCTTTTTTTAAAAACACGTACAGTTGGAGACATTTGTACGTCTTTATCAATATCATTCCATACCTGCAGACCTTTGCAAATATACTGAGACTAGTACATCTGAGTTTCTGTTTTTTCCTCTTGATATGATGCTTTTTCCTATAGTCTGGTAGGTGTAGGTTTCTTTCTCAGAGTATTTTTAATTTTAAACACAACCACTAACAAAACACACATTATACATATATTGAAATACATCACACAGCTTATAGGACTTCCCATTCCCATTGATTTGAAACATTATCATGATTACAATGTTTATGTCATTTGTTTTCAATAATTATTATGATAAATGTCAAATCTATGTTTTTTAAGCTTCATCCGTAGTCATTTTATTTAATTACAGTTCCATTTATTTTATGATTTGCATGTATATACTCTTAGATGCAATTATTCACTCCTAAATATGAATATGAAGTGATAAAAGTAAATGTGATATCAGAGTATAAGTGTCCAAAAGGCAGTTTTACTATTTAACATTAAAATGATTTGTATATCTTTTAATTATATCAGCTCATGTTTACAGCAGAGGGTCATTCGTGTCAGTAGTGAAGCTGCTGTCTATCTCAGTGGATTTGAAACCAAACCACGTTGGAAAATCCAGGATATCCGGGCTTTTCCCACAATAAATCCGGCGATTAATCTGCAAATCTGTTGCTCATAATCTGTAAATCTTGTTTGTCCTTTAGCATGATGACGCCAGTAAAATCCCATGAAAACACACACTGAAATGTTTTTTTTTTTTTTTACATTTATGTTCATGTTACTGTTGGGAATCTCAGCAGGGCTTTGCACCTCCTCATAAATATGTCTTCATTTGTTGAGTTAGTTTTGGTCAACTAAGGATTTTTTACAAATCCAGAATAACTGTACTTTATGTTTGTGGACATTATTTCCAACATAACCCTAGTTACATGTTTGACTAATTACTGAATGTATTATTATGGTGCCTTATAGGAAAATGGTTTTATTTAAGATAAGATAAGATAAGATAAGATAAGATAAGATACACTGTAAAAAAAAATCTGTAATTTAACAGAATTTTTACTGTTTATTTTACAGATTTTTCCTGTATTTTTAAGATACAGGAAAATATCAATGAAATTACATACAGAGTGTGATTTTACACATCAAATGTAAAATAATATGAAAAAACTGTAACTGTGAATAACCAAAAAATTTCCATTTTTTAAAAGATTTTTTTTTTCTCAGAAAAATACACTTAAAATACATTTACAAATGTATCGTGATTTCACAAATATTTATTTTCTATTCATGAGATTAAGCTGTTAATTTAAAGTTTAATACTGTAAAAAAAAAATAAAAATAACAAAACAAAATAAAAATTACTGACAATTAACCGTAAAAGAAGTATTTGTTCTGTAAGTTTAACAAGACTTGTTTGTTAATTGACAAATATCTTGTGTAATTATGGAAGGTTTCACAACAAAAATGTTGAATAAATGTGTTTTTGTGAATGTATAACATGTATAAGCGCTGATAAACTGTCCAAATACAGTTTTTATCAGTGGACTGTACAACTTAGTCTCATTGAAAATTATTTATATATATTTTTATAGGTAATTTGATGGTTTTAATACATGTAAATATTCTTTATTAAACATTAAAAAGTAAAAAAAAAAAAAAAAAAAAAAGAAAAAAAAAGCTAAATCTCATGTAAAGTTAGGGCAAAAAACTATATTTTAACTATGGAAAATTACCGTATTTTTAAGCGATGGTTATTTTCTGTTATTTAACAGTATTTTTTCAGCACCCCTGCTGCTGGAATATTACCGTTTTTTTTTTATTTGTAATTTAACAGAATTTTTACTATTTATTTTAGAGATTTTTCCTGTATTTTTAAGATGCAGGAAAATATCAATGAAATGACAAAAATAGACTGCACCCCTGCTGCCGGAATATTACAGTTTTTTTATTTTTAATTTTATTAATTTTATTTTTTTTTTACAGAGTAGGGCTTAGAAATGTTTTAATTTCGTTGTACATATGTATAATGACAATAAAGGCATTCTATTCTATTCTATTCTAGAGTAGTTTTAGGTTAGGGGAATTATCATTATTATTACTTTTATTTGTGTATGTGACTGTGTGTGAAAGACTGTGGATCAATGTGCTTATCATGTAAACCTGTACTGTGTGTGAGAGTGGGTGTTTGAAAAGGGTGGGTATTTTTGAGTTTGTCTTACTGTAAAATGTGTTGCATTACTATTACATGTGTTATTTATTCTTTGTGCTTGGGCCCCTCTCAAAAAGCTCTTCAGCTTCCCAGGGTGTCCCATTTCACATAATTTAAATGCAAAATGAAATGTTTTTACACTTGGTTCTTTTAACCCTTTATAGATCACTCATAGAAATACTCTAAAATTCAAAATTTTTACCTTAATGTGTTATTGGAGGACATAACAAGACTGTATTACTTTTGTGAAATAAAAAAACCCCAAAACATTATAGTCACGTAGAAAATGAAGGTTAATGAAGTTACCATATTTGGTCCTTTACCCGTAGAAGAAAAAAAAAAAAAAAATCCAAGAAGTATATATAAAAAATACCAGAAAACACATGTAAGGTGAAAGTAGCATATATTATAGAACATCACCAATATGCATGCTGATCCAGACCCCTGTCCACATCCACATTATCCCTTTGAACATCATTCCTTACATTAGTACCATTACTTCATGGTACCTAACAAAGCAGGTACACTCACTGTTCATGCAGAGGTGGACCTTACAGACCCTGTAGACCACATTGGACCTGAGTTTGTTGACTCACTGTCCTCACTGGAAATGTTGCTGTCACTGTCTGGTAATACATGTGTACCAGTATCAACTTTTCCTGAAAATTTCATCAAAACTCAAAGTTATGGACGAATTATCTTGCTAACAGACAGACAAACAACCCCCCCCCCCATCCCGATCACCGCCAAAATTACATCATTTGTTCCTTGTACCAGTATCAACATTTCCTGAAAATTTCATCAAAATCCATCCATAACTTTTTGAATTATCTTGCCAACAAACAAAGAAACAAACAAGCAAGCAAACAAACCCCGATGAAAACTTAACCTCCTTGGCAGAAGTAATTACCATAAATAGTCACTTGCCCAGTCAAGGGTTAATAGATATGTGAATAAAAAAAAAAAAGAAAAACCAAAAAAAGTGAGTGTTGTAGTTGAGAAAAAGCAAAAAGAGTGTAGAAAGTAAAGTAAGTAAGTAAGTAAAGCTTTATTTATATAGCACTTTTTAAAACAACATGTTACAAAGTGCTTCACATAAAGGAGAGACAGATCAAATCAAATCAAATTAAATTTTTAGCCAATTTACAGAAACCCAACAGAATCCTCCAGGAGCAAACACTTGTGACTGGTGACAGTGGCGAGGAAAAACTTCCCTTTAACAGTAGAAACCTGGAGCAGACCCAGACTCCTGAAGGATGGCCGTCTGCCTTGACCAGTTGGGGTTAAAGAGAGAAAGTAAAGAAGGAGAAAAGAGAGAGCGATAGAGATAGAGAGAGACTGGGGGAGAGGGGGGAGGTAGGGGGAGACGCATGCACATATAACTGAACTAGAACATCTATAGAACAGTATAATAAACATTATCGTCACTATATGGATAAGTGAATGATGACGATGAAGGTGGAGAGAGGCAGGACCACAGCAGCAAGTCCAGAGATGATCTTAGGATAAACCTGTGATGATCAGGCATAAGTAAATGTTCAAAAAAAAAAAAAAAAAAAAGCAGGTGGTCATGAAGGATAGGACTAGATAAAATGAAACTAGAAAATTGTCACAAATGACAGAAATAGTATGAGGTTTCCAAAAATCTTTACAGTGTAAAAGCCTTAATCAGTAAATTTAACTTTTTTTTTTTCTGTCATTGTAGTTTTTTGACACTTTCTACCTTTTTAGTGTCAAAATATTCTAATCTCAATTCATTTTAAGTTTATAAATATATAACACAATTTGACAATGCCATACCATTATTACATCTCCATGGTAACCTTCCCAAAACTGCCCATCCTACACAGGTTCACTGGGTGCCCCTGCTGATTTGTGCTTTATTGGGGTTTTTTGAGTCGGACCTGGAGGCCTAGTCTGATACCCTCTTATTTTCTTCCTCATAAGCACTAATTCAGATCACACTGCACATAACACAAACCTTCCCAAGGCACTTAAAGTCTTTGAGCTGAACTTTCGCTCTCCCATGTGCTACGCTAACCGCCGCTGAATGGTGACCCTTGGGAGAAAGAGAGAGGAGGGGGGTGTCAGGGGAGAACAGGAGTGGGGACACAGAGGAGGGAAAGGGGAGGCACAACAAGACGCCAGATGAAAGAGATAGATGGGAGAAAGGCGGTGCAGAAAAGGGAGAAGGCTGGCTAGGGGAGGGTCGGATGCGGCATTGAGAGAAGGTCGTGATTCTCAGCGGAGGGAGCACGTTCTCTGAGGTAGCAGAGTGAAACCACCCAGGGCCTTGTAATAGTTAAATCATATCAATTAACCACGGGACATCAGGGGATTAGGGGTTAATCTCTCCCTTGAGAGTGAGAAACAGTAAATTAGAGGAGAAAGAAAGGGGAGAAAAAGAAGAGGCTCATAAATGGTGAAGCAGAGATAGCGAACATGATGAATTACGATGCATGAATGAAAAAACACATTTCAGATAAATAAAGAAAAAGCTCAAAAGATGACTGGATGTTCAACACCATATTCGAAATCTGTCTGACCTCTCTCTGATTTTAGACAATTGGACAGATTAGTTTTGCTAAATGACTCACATTTTTACTTTAAATTCATTTTTGCTTTAGTCGGACCATAAGGCAGGGGTGTCAAACTCATTTTAGTTCAGGGGCCACATTAAGCCCGAGTTGACCTCAAGTGGGCTGGACCAGTAAAACAGTAGCATAATAACCTGTACACTGTAAAAAATGACTGTAGAACTAAAACCAAGAAGTTGTAAAATTGCGACATAAAAAAACTATAAGTGATAATACAATCCAAAGTTGTTTATTTGAAAAGATTTTTGTGTTAACGATTAAATCAAATATAGCTGTAGTTATTACAGGAAGAGTATGCGAACAAAACCAGATTTGTATGTAGAAATTATGTATTTCTATTGTTTTTAGAAAATAAAACTGTAAATTGAAATGCAATGTGGTGTTGTTTAAATTGCAAGACCATAATGTTGAAATAACAGCATATTTGTTTTATATCTATCTATCTATCTATCTATCTATCTATCTATCTATCTATCTATCTATCTATCTATCTATCTATGTGTATATATATATATATATATATATATATATATATATATATATATATATATATATATATATATATATATATAAAAGTAAAAAAAAAAGTAAACATTTAACAATGTAAATGTAAATTAATGGGTTGGTAGAGTTGGTAGAGCGGCTCGTCCAATAACCAAAGGGTTGGTGGTTCGAATCCTGGCTCTGACTGTCCATATGTTAAAGTGTCCATGGAAGACACTGAACCTTTAACTGCTCCCAGTTGGACCTGGTGGTTTTGGAAAGTGCTTTGGACATCATGAGGATGGATAAAATGTGCTAAATAAGTGCAGTCCATTTACCATTTAAATCCAATGTTAAATCTACATGTTTAAAATGTTAAATCTACATGTTATTCCGTAAATATGTTTACAGTTGGATGTGTTTTTTACAGTATTGTTCTGGAAACCACAGCTGCCAGTTGTTTTCCGTAAAAACAACAAGATTTTTTTTTACAGTGTAAATAATGACGACTCCAAATTTTTCTTTTTGCTTTACTGCAATCAAAATTAAATTAGGAAAATGTGTACATTTACAAACTATCCAAACAAAATGATGTGAATAACCTGAAAAAACTGAAATTTCTTGAGGAAAAATAAGTGCAATTTTAACAATATTACACCTCAATTTACCATTTATACATGCATATTACAGATTGGATCTACAAAGGCACAAAATATTTAATAACAGGAAGAATAATGTTAAAATTTCACTTTCAAAAGTTCAGGTTTTTCACATTTTATTGTTAAAGGATAGGTTGTACATGTTGATATTTTCATAATTTAATGTAAGTTTTTATACTAAAACTAAGAAAATTTTGGAGTTCATTATTTATAGGCGTAATGTAATATGGTTTCACATTAAACTAAGAACATTTAGATTCATTATTTATAGATTATTATGCTATTATTTTAGTTGAGATCACATTGTTCTGTATGTGGAACCTCAACTTAAACGAGTTCGACATCCTTGATTGTTAATGTCTTCAGTGTAATTTTTGCGCTTTGCAAATTCATCCCGCGGGCCAGACTGGAACCTTTGGTGGGCCGGTTTTGGCCCCCGGGCCACATGTTTGACACCCCTGCCATAAGGGATTATCCAAACAAGGAGCTACTTTATATTGAAATAAATGTTGGAATAGCAATCAAGTAAAGTTCGCTGTCTGACGGGACATTTCTGTGTTTTGACCCGTTAACAGCAGTGATACAGTGGTTAAATTCTCCCAAATGAAGGCCACAGCCTGACATTTGCATTTCCCTTTTTTTACAAGCAGTGGTGGGACCAGGAGTGGCATTTAGGGATTAAAACCAGCACAAAACAGGAGATAATCCTATAGCAGGACCACACCCGCCTGGGAACTGACTTTTCAATTTGGATGGAATGATGAGAAGTAAACGTATATATGTATAATTTCCCCCTCCTCCTTTAAAAGCCTCATTTCCCCCATAAAATTGCCCGTTTAGATTAAAAACATTCAAATGTGATAGAAAATGACATACGAGATAGTATGTGAGGTAGAGGTTTTGGGGATCTATATTTGGGGGGATTGGACGACTGAGCTTTGGGGGGTTTGAGAAAGAGGGAATAGCCCCTCTTTCTTTGGTGTATATGCAAAAATGGCTGAAGTGGGTAATGGAGCTGTGAGGTAAGAGGATTAAGATCAGCATTGGGTCAGGACTGATAGTGTATGAGGTGTGGGGTGATGGAGGGACAAAAGGGAAAGAGTGGAAGAGAAGACGACGAATGGAAAGAGAAAATTAGACAGAGATGAGTGATTTGGTGTGAAAAGATATGAAATGGAGACGGTCCCTCTCATCGGGTCTTCTTCAGGGTTCAAGGACTTTGCTTCATAAGTGATCGTGTGGGATCTGTGTGTCCCCCCTGATAGGGAGCACCGGGATAATGCTCGACCTCATACTTGGATTGGCTGCGGAGACAACCGAGGGGAAAACGGCATCTCCATCGCCGACGGTCTAAGCAGGAACATTCAGAAAGTTAAATCTCAGAGTTAAAAATCTGAAGGTGATAGAGAAGGATGAGGGGCTTCTGTGGGAGGAGGGGGTGTGACTGAAAAAGACTGAAAACCCTGGTGAGATACTGCAGCCTCCAGGGGTGCAGCACAAAACTCCCCCTGTCGACATGCGTCTTCTGATATTTTTAGAAATAACTGAGCCAACAGTCGTGCACATGGATCTGCAGTGATTATTCAGAATCACATCTGATCAAGTCTAATCATAATCAGTGATATTAGTCTGCACCATGTTTCTACTCTCCTTTCTCCACACACTTTCATTTGAATAAGGTTTACTGGGACTTTCTTACTAAAATGAACACTATTTTGCTATATCTCCTCATGTTTGGCAAGAACATTGCACTGTAAGCCTGGATAAGTTGAGTTTACTTGAAAAAAATGAGAAAAGTGGTTGCCTTAAAAAAAAAAAATAAAGTAATGATTAATGAACTTTTTAAGTACATTTAAAGGTGCAGGAGACTTTCGTGACCAATTTTTCATCAAATCTGTAACACCTCAGTCTTAGCCTAAGTATCACAAATCTGTAAGTCTTTCTGTCATTACTCACCTGAATCTCTTGCATTACTGTGAACAATTTCGAAGTGTCATCCATTATAAACAAACCATGTGTTTACAAACAGAGCCAGGAGGTAACTCGGGCATCTTCGGAATTTTTTCATGACGTGCATTGTGGGAAACGTTGGTTCACGCTGCTGTCTGGCAGCGGCAGCTGCTAAAGACATGACGCGGAAACTGCAGGAGCTCCCTTCCCTCTATGCATTTTCCTTCAGCTGTTTCCACGTTTCAGCCGTTTCTGTGTCATGTTTCATCTATATAATATCATGTGCTGCTGCCTGACAGCGGCAGCGCAAGCCTTTGCTTCCCACAATGCACGTTGCAACAAAATTCCAAAGATGCCCGCGTTACCTCCCGACTCTGTTTGTAAACACACAGTTTGTTTATGGTGGATGGCACTAAGAAATTGTTCACCGTAATGTAAGAGATTCAGGTGAGTAATCACAGAAAGACTTACAGATCTTTTCTCTTCCTGCTGAAGCTAAGCTGTTAAACCTTACCAGTGAAAACACTGCAATATTAGTTTCACATCAGTGTTACCTCTGTCGTCTCCATATTTGTTATTACTGACTTTCTTCTTCTTCTTCTTCTCAAAAAACTTTACTCTTCTTCGTGGTATTTGTCCAGTATGGTTAATTCAGAGCGGCGCCCCCTGGTGGATTAATTGAGAAATGCTCATTCCAACACATTAAATGTCAGTAGCAGCACTTTGTTCCAGTCAGACTAATGACAATGACGATAAAGCACATTTACAAAAGGAACTAAGAACGGGAATGGGATTATTAAGTACTCGTATCGGTACTTGGTATTGGCAAGTACTCAAATGTAAGTACTCGTACTCGGTCTGGAAAAAAGTGGTATCGGTGCATCCCTATTTATAACCCTTTCTATTTTTTTTTTTTTTTTTTGACGTTTATTATACTCTATGGACTCTAACTATTTACATGTCTGATACAAATAAATAAATGAAATGAAAAATAATAATAACAATAATAATGGATTAGATTTATATAGTGCTTTTCTATGAACGCATACTGAAAGTGCGTACAGTGGATCCATTATTCATTCACTCACACATTCACACTTCGGTTATTGGATGACCCGCTCTACCTGCTGAGCCATGGCCGCCCATGTAGATTCATCAAGAACAGCAGAGTTACGGTAATGGTATGAATTACAGTGTATGGGATGATACACAAGTGTCCACTGTGTTGGCTGATATGGAACTAAAACAGCAAAACCCATGAATGTACAAGAGAACAGCTGGAGAATAACTGTCCACTGAGGTGAAAGGGTTAAATCCAGGTTTGCAATGTCTCCAAATCCATCAGGGGTAATCTTTAGTTTCTAAACTTCACAAACTTCTTCTTCTCAACTAGCTGCAAACAAAGTTGCAGCCTGAAAACCAATGTGTAGAGGATGAGGGGCCTCATTAAAACGTTCCCCCTGACCAACGCGTCTTTGCTTTAGCCAATTAGCTGCCATCACAGGATCAGACTCAACTCTTATTTGCCAGCCAAAGAGGCTCAGCTGCACGACCCCGGCAGTAGCCTGGTGAAGCCACATTGCCTCCTCGCACCCGTCCCTGCATAAGTCACCCCACCCCAAGTCTTAATTCAGACACTTTGAAGTATCTTGGTCTGTGGTGAGGAGCCACTCAATCAATTACGAATGAAATAATCTCCTTACGATATTCCGAGGTTTCTCCAAGTAGAAGGGGGGAGGGGGTGGGGGGGTGCGAGAAGAGATTATGGAAGCCAAATCAGTCTCTCAGCAGCGTCTAAAGTGACAGGGGGAGAATCAGCTGAGAGGATGGTAGGAAATTAAATAAGAAAAAAAAGATTATGTCTAAGTGTGTCACCTCCGAACACTGCTGTGAAATCTCTAACCTGATCCGTGAGGAGGTGGCGGTGGAGCGAGAGTGGATTATTGCAAGCTGTGTTATAAAAGACCCACGGTTGCTCAAAGTGCTTTTGCTTACCAGAAAGAAAAAAGCACACACTTATCAAACATCTATGTGTGAAATGTGCAAAAACAAGCAAAGACAAAGGAACGTCGTCACTTTGCAGAAAACCCGACTTTATCTGCATCAAGACTTCAACGTGTATAATCTCTGTTAGAGAACATCGGTAGGTAGACACACAGATGTGAACATTTGGAGTAAGAGAGAGATAGAAATTAAGAGTATGAGCAGGAGGTTCACGTCATATTACAGTTTTTCTCAATTGCTGAGACACGATTAATGAAACTGGGATCCACTTGATCTTCTTCATCACCTTCTTAGCACAGTAGAAGTCTTCTCTGTCAAATATGGTAATACTTCTTCACTGGTTTTGCACATTTTTTTCATACACTTTGTCACACACATATCTGATAGAAAAACCCAAATGCAACTGAATTAACCATGACAAACAAAATGGCTAAAATTTACTTAGGGGGTCAAATGAGTGGCCATTTTTGTCAAAAAAAAAAAAAACCAAAAACTAAGAAATGCATAGAACTGTGTTGAAATAATGCTCATACATTTGTGCACAGACTACTGATATTATTTGACAGTGGAAGCTCTATTTTCAGAAATACTGGATTTTGAATAGCACGTGTATGTGAAAACTTTTGCTGGTGGACGGACGTGACATTACCCATGATGCTCTGGTCAGCACCAGTACTTTATTAGTAATAAACTTATATACTTACCATTGCTAATTCTCCTCTTATTCATAAATGTTAGTATTGTGGATCTAAAACAATAACAGCTGACACAAAAACACAAAATGTGGCAGTGGACGGATGTGACATGGTTGTTACAGATCCCATCATACTGATGCTCGGCAGCCATGTCACCGTTTCCACAAATGATCCCAGTGCAAAAACTAGGATCAGAATTATTTAATGTATAGTTTATCATCATACTAAAGAGTAAATAACAATATAGAACTGTTATTTCTTTATAAAAATGCTTATTATTAGAAAACTGTTGATTTAAAAAGTGACGTGTGACATTCTTAATGTATGTATTGGCGTAACATAAGCAGGATGGATCAGCACCATACTCCATATTGCAACCTGTAAAAATAAAACATGTGATATGTAGTATATAATCTTGTAAGAAAAATTGGGGAATCTAAAAGAATAGAATATTTGTTTTTCCGGTAAATTCAGTTAAAATATAACTTGTCCATTTGTGACATGAAAATATAGCATTAATTGTGATGAAATTGGACATTTTTGACCTGAAAACATAGTTCATATGACCATCAACATGTGGCAACAGAACTGAAATCCTGTAAATTTGCATAACTTGCATTTACCAACACAAAGTTCCTTTGGGGATTCACTTAGATTGATTTCTTATGCACAAAGACATAAATAAGGCCTCTAAACAAATTTTAGCCGAAAAGCAAAGCATTTATTCACTGATTATAGGAATTATTTTCTTAATTGCATCTTATACACATTTGTAAAATTCCAAATCTGCATGTGACAGTTTGAATATTTCAGCTCTTTATTTATGTTTTTTAGTTAATGGATATTTCTATACCGTTCTCCATCCACCTGTACAACAGCTCATCCATCTGTAACAGATAACTCATACATTCACACCTGTATGTATACAGTGTATATTTACCTCCATTTTCTGTAGATATGTACGTATGCAAATCTTGTATTTTTTCTGCTTTATTAGTGTTTTCGATTTATATTATTTATTGCTTTTATCTCTTCACTCTTACTTTCAAGACTGTTTTTATATGCAACTGCGCTACTGTGACCAAGTAATTTCCCTTGTGGATCAGTAAAGTTTGTCTGAGTCATATGTTTTCATTTGTTTTTTTTTTTTAATGTTTACTTTTTGATGGTATTTTGAAATATATACTGAAACAAGACTAAAACTTGCCATGAAGAATAACATGGACAAATCTGTAGTGGAATAATATCCTTTGTTTCTGAGTATATCTAAGTTTGGGTGAAAGTCTTGTTCATTTTTTGGACAGAATACAGTACAAAAACTGTACGGTAATGAATGTCTGAGTTTGTCTTGTCTATGTGTTCATTGGGTTTTACATGTTAGATAGACCTACATACAAGAATAAAAAGAAAAAAAATGAAGCAAACTTATTTGTCACAGCTAAAAAGGGAAATTTCAGAACCTGTCAGGGGTTTTTATCTCTAGTACATACCTTCTTTGTTTGAGAACAACGACAATGGTGCTTTGATATGCTGGTTTAATGCATATGTTTTGAGTAATAATGTTGTTTATTAAGCTTGTGAATTATTTTATTAATGTAATGGACAAATGTGTTCAAGCAAAAGAGAAAAACTAAAATCCAGCTGACCCTGTATCTAAACAGTCCTACTCTCTTTTCATTAATTTTCACACTATTTTTAGACTAGTTGAATTCTATGTGGTTCATTTGGTCAGGTTTATTACTATAATCTAGTTTTCAGACATTTATTATTAGAGCTGTTGTTTAAATCATGTACCTCATGTAAAAAATAATTAGGGCTGTCAAATTTTACATATTAACGTGAATTAATCCATCATCATGATTCATCTGATTCAAAATTTTAAGGCAATTAACTCATCTGCTGCACAGAATGACTCTGAATGTCTCTGCCAACGCATTTTGGGCAGTTTGTCCAAGTAGAGTTACCGTCATGGATGAACAAATGGGCAGTTGATCCTGTAGTGACAGGCAGCAGAACCAACCCATAAAGATGGAAGATGCTAAACAGTGCGTTGGCCCTCTGGATGGAAATATGAGAAAAAAAAAAAAAAAGACTTAACAGTCGACTGACATGAAGTATTATACACACTGTGCAGGAAGGAGTATTCTTTTCAGCGAACCACTTCCAGCGTAAAATACCATTAACATGTAGCATACGTTAGTTTGGATTCTGCTAGCACTAGAGCTGAAACGATTAATCGATTAGGTGCTTGAAGCGAATGCAAAAATTCATGATTCGCTTAATCGACTCGAATTGATTGAAGGGAAATATTCTATTGCAGTTTTCCTGAACTGAAGCTTCTTTGTGCGTCACAATAAGTGTCCGTGTGAAACACAACAGTGGAACCAATGTTTAACAGCAGAGAAATGATGTAAACAAAGCTGTGATTCAGGAGAATTGTGGTTGAATGAATTTTTTTTAGATCACTTTGAGTCGATTAATCATTTCAGCTCAGCTAGCACTTTGGCTAACGTGTCACCATCTTACAACGAACACATAAAGTGCATATATATTCCCGTCTTTCTTGAGTCTGTTTGCTCATGCAAAATGAAATGCGATTAATATAGATTAAAAATGAATAATATTCAGTCATGATTAATCGAAAATAATCCACAGCAACCCTGTGCTTAATCTGATTTAAAATTTTAATCATTTGACAGCACTAAATATAATGTTGAGTTACAGCTAGAGCTACTCAATTTAGTGACATGGTCATTTTGATTACTGTAACCTGTATTGTAATTTGACTGTCTTTGCTCGGTTATCATGGAAAATGCACAGACTACTGATCATTATGAACAGTGTGTTTGTTTTTTTCAGCTCAAACATACTAAAATAGTATTACAAAAATTATACAATATAGTAGGTTTTTATGATATATTGTCCCATCCACAGTAATGCAGGAATATTTTTGAAAAATGTATAATTTTCTCTGATCCACATGTGAACAGTGTTTTAGGACGCAAAAAGCGAGATTCATAAAAATGGTTTCCAAAGTGAAGATGTTTAAAAAACTTTGGTTTGTTAGCATCAGTATTGACAGGGAAAATGAAGATGTTGGAAAATGATGCTATCACACCCTATTTTGCTTGTGTTTGTTATTACTTTGTGTAATGAATCTGCACCTGAAACATCAAATCCAAATGTATAAAACAGTGTATGCCCTGCAGTAGATCGAGGTCAATACAGAAACCTTTGGGTGACGAATCGGACAAACCCACATCATGTAAAGAATACACTTCCATGACCTAAACCAAGACTTAAGGTAAGTTAAGTTATTATTTAATTGGTTATTGCTGCTCTGCTTCACAACTTCATGGTTAAAGCTTTTGCAATGCCTCTACTAGTCCAGCATTATCAATGACAGCCACAATTTTAATTCCAACAGAAACAATGGTTTATCTTTGTGTTTGTAGCAGTTGTGTGTTTGTTATATTATGACCAGAGATATTTTGTAAAACAGGTCACGTGGACAGAGTTTTTGATAAAACCAAGGAGGAAACGTCAGTTTAGAAAAATATCAATACTGACAGGGTAAAGAGGATATATAAGAGTACAGAGGGGTTATAGGTGGATATGTAATGCATTTTTTAAGGTAACTAAGGAATTGTGATGTTTTTGTTTGATTAGATTACACGCTGATTATACAATCATGGAAAAAATTATTAGACCACCTTGGTTTTCTTCAATTTCTTGTTCATTTTAATGCCTGGTACAACTAAAGGTACATTTGTTTGCACAAATATAACGATAACAACAAAAATAGCTCATTAGAGTTTAATTTCAGAGCTGATATCTAACCATTTTCCATGTTTTCTTGATAATAACCAAAATCACTTCAGTTCTTACATCAATATCTATGGCATTGTACTGACAAACAGTGCTTTTAGGCATTCCATGTTTTCTTTTCTGTCTGTTTTAGTCACATGATACACACAGGAGTTAGTACTTGATTGCATAACCATTGTTTTTGATGACTTTTGATGGTCTAATAATTTTTTCTCCAACTGTATTAGGTAATAGTTCATGTTTAGTATCAATCTTCATTGATGTCTATTGTCTAACATTCAGAAATATCTAATATCTATATCTGTAACTTGACAACACAACAAACCAAACCCCCCCCCATCTCCTTTCCTCTCCACCATCATTGGTCACCCATCTTTGCCTCGAGCCCTTTTGATTTTCTCCGTGGCTGACTGTTGTTTCTGCTGCTGCAAGCTCAGCCATCAGCGTGCATTGATCGCTCGCCTTCATCCTCAGCGTCCCCTCCGTTATACCTGACTATGGCGGCTAATTCCCCCTTTCTCACCCCTCTTCATCCCAGATTGAGAGGGTCGCAGGAAAAATCAATAACAGTGCCAAGTGGGGCAGGGTCAGGGGTCAACGAGGTCCTTGACAAGTGTGTCAGGGGAAGGAAGAAGTAAAGGGGAAAAAGTGCTTGTCTGTGTGCGTATATGAGTGTGTGTTGCACAAGGACTGGTCAGGAGAAACTGAGTGACCAAAGGCCTCGTGGGTGCAAGTGTCAGCCTTGTCAGGGATCAAATTTATGACCATTGATTGGACGGTGTGTGTGTGTGTGTGTGTGTGTGTATGTGTGTACTGATGAATGTGTGTGTTTGTTTGGATCATGGTGGAATCTGACAGGGGTGAGGAGTCATCATATAAAGCCCATTATGGCCAAACAAGCCAATGAAACAAATGAATCCCCTGAGCAAAGGACCTGACGTCCATCCATCCGTTCGTTCGTCCGTCCGTCCATCCATCCATCTGTAACAATATCATGTGTACACTGTTGCCCATAAAGTTGGAATAAAACATTTTTTACCTTTTCTCATGAAATGATTATGACAATGTGATTTATTTTTGATAGTTAAAGTGTGACTGGGACTCAGTATGTGATGATTACAACTGGTCAAAGGTGATTACTGATGTGTAGAAATAGGAATAAAAAGAGGAGTGTATCTGAAAACAACATTATTCCAACTTTAAAGGGTAATTTATTGTTTTTAATGTTAATTTTGCCCTTTTATTTTGGGAGAGTTAGGATTATCTGATTGCAGAAATGTTACATAACAATAACTAGAAAAGCACTCGGAGAGCGCAGACCTCCACCAAGGTAGATCAGTGGCCCCCCCACCCCAGATCACCACCAAAATTTTATCATTTGTTCCTTGTGTCAGTATCAACATTTCCTGACATTTTCATCCAAATCCATCCATAACTTTTTGAGTTATCTTGCACACAGACAGACAGACAGACAAACAGACAGACAGACAAACCAACGCTGGCAAAAACATAACCTCCTTGGCGAAGGTAATAATAAAACATTATATGTACAAAAGTATTAGGACAAGTGTTTCATTGACATGGGGCTGGGCTACAAAACAATAATGTCAGTCATAATATATTTTTATGCTACAATAAATATCATTGAAACGAAAGGTTTTTTTTTTTTTCCTTTCTGAAATATTTGTCACGGTCTGGTCATAGATAATAATTTTTAAACCACAAGTAACCATCTAGTTTCTCCTATTCTCACTTCGGAAGAAATTCTTTTATCTTCTAACATTGATTTGATATTTGTCATGATATTTATTGACAATAATTCACATGAACACTCTAATTATGATAATATTTCATCAGGAATGGGAAGTCCACCAAGCTGTAGGTGTGATATGCCCCAGTATTTTAGTCCGTATAGTGTTTTTAGAATTACTGTATATTGGCATTAATTTCCCTTAAGTCAAAATCGTTGTGTTTTTATAACTATAGAAGGAGTTGTTTATGTCTACAGAGGGAGGGGACGCTATATTTCTACAGTGACTCAAAACAAATGTAAGTTTTATGGCATCTAGGCAAAAACTGTACTGTTGTGTAGTGAGACATGGGATATTCTGTGATTACAATCTACAACTTCACCACTAAATATTACACATTACTATTACTTTTACACACTTACACACTTTTCTAGTTCTTTCCCTAGCATGACCAGAACAGTAAAATATTAATAATAAACATGGTATTTATTGACCTTTAATCAAATCCTCTTAACAAATGATAAATTTAACTTTTTTTTTTTTTTTTTTTTTACATCAATTATAGTAACTTACCAGCCAATACTATATCCACCTAGAGTAATCCAGCTATCATTAGAATAGCATCCATCTGTTTTTATTTTATTGATCATTTACCATAAACAATGTACAATACATATACTGCACTAGTAATCAGTAAGAGTGATATTGCAATAGTTGTGGTAAACCAAACTCTTACATGGAAGACAGCAAAATACAATACAATACAATGGAAGTATATAAGGTACTTATACTTACACTATATTGCCAAAGTATTGGCTCACCCATCCAAATAATCAGAATCAGGTGTTCCAATCACTTCCATGGCCACAGGTGTATAAAATCAAGCACCTAGGCATGCAGACTGCTTTTACAAACATTTGTGACAGAATGGGTCGCTCTCAGGAGCTCAGTGAATTCCAGCGTGGAACTGTGATAGGATGCCACCTGTGCAACAAATCCAGTGGTGAAATTTCCTCACTCCTAAATATTCCACAGTCAACTGTCAGCTGTATTATAAGAAAGTGGAAGTGTTTGGGAACGACAGCAACTCAGCCACAAAGTGGTAGGCCACGTAAACTGACGGAGTGGGGTCAGCAGATGCTGAGGCGCATAGTGTGAAGAGGTCGCCAACTTTCTGCAGAGTCAATCGCTACAGACCTCCAAACTTCATGTGGCCTTCAGATTAGCTCCAGAACAGTGCGCACAGAGCTTCATGGAATGGGTTTCCATAGCCGAGCAGCTGCATCCAAGCCATACATCACCAAGTGCAATGCAAAGCGCCGGATGCAGTGGTGTAAAGCACACCGCCACTGGACTCCAGAGCAGTGGAGGCGCCTTCTCTGGAGCGACCAATCACGCTTCTCCATCTGGCAATCTGATGGACGGGTCTGGGTTTGGCTGTCGCCGGGAGAACGATACTTGCCGGACCGCATTGTGCCAAGTGTAAAGTTTGGTGGAGGGGGGATTATGGTGTGGGGTTGTTTTTCAGGAGCTGGGCTTGGCCCCTTAGTTCCGGTGAAAGGAACTGGGAATGCTTCAGCAGACCAAGACATTTTGGACAATTCCATGCTCCCAACTTTGTGGGAACAATTTGGAGCTGGCCCCTTCCTCTTCCAACATGACTGTGCACCAGTGCACAAAGCAAGGTCCATAAAGACACGGATGACAGAGTGTGGTGTGGATGAACTGGACTGGCCTGCACAGAGTCCTGACCTCAACCCCATAGAACACCTTTGGATGAATTAGAGCGGAGACTGAGAGCCAGGCCTTCTGTCCAACATCAGTGTGTGACCTCACAAATACACTTCTGGAAGAATGGTCCAAAATTCCCATGAACACACTCCTAAACCTTGTGGACAGCCTTCCCAGAAGAGTTGAAGCTGTTATAGCTGCAAAGGGTGGACCCACGTCATATTGAACCCCATAGACTAGGAATGGGATGGCACTGAAATTCATATGCGAGTCAAGGCTGGTGAGCAAATACTTTTGGCAATATAGTGTATATACTGTATATATATTTTAAGTTAAATGAGCTCATCCCTCATTTGATTTAGTGTTTACCACTGGAGACTTGCAGAAAAAGAGCTGAAAAGTTACGTTATAAGTTTAATTTCTATTTAGATGCTTAACAGGCGGCTGCATACATTGAAATACAAACTGTTTTTAATGTTGGGCCAACTTCTATAGAAATGTGTCCCAACCTCCATATATCGTTTAATTATTTTATTTATAGATCTGTTAGCATTGTCAAACAGGTCTCAATACCTACATTTTCTCTGAAGCTGCGCATTGGCTCTTCTGTTTAGGACTGTGATTATTTTTATACTTAAACTTGGCTACATTGGCCGAAAGTCATGACAATGTATTTAAAGGCAGAGTGTGTATTTTATATGCAGTCTGTTAATGCACAAATGCTGCACAATCACAACAAAAGTTAGATCTTTAACAGATGAAATCTAATGTTGTTTGCCAATGTCTAGAGCTGCAGTTTAATGCAGCTTTGCAGCTCTAACTGCTGCAGCAGAAGCTCATCTGTGATAGTGTCAATTAGCGCATAGCTTAGCGATCTCCTGCTGCTGCTCAGTTTGGCTATTCAGTCCCCACTGTTTACATTCTGCATCAGTAATCATTCACTATAATCGTCCCAGTAACACATAATCACAGGCTTTTAACACCCAGGAATTAGACAGCACCGCTCCCAGGGGGGGCAGCAGTTTGACTGGATGAGAAGTGTCATAAAGGCCCTGAGTGGCACCCACATTATGATACAGGTAATTATCAGTATTGCACCGAATAATTAAATAATGACAAAGGCGATGTCTGATCTCCACTTCTGGAATATAAGTTCAACTTTTTAAAAAAATCTGCAGACAGTGTTGTGAGTCTGTGAGGTGTCCTGCTGTACATCCACGCCACACACAAACTCAGTGGAAATGGTAAAGGGAAGACACGGCTTCAAAGAAATCCATTTGCAATTTAAATGGAAATGTAATGAGCCCATGGTGGCAGTGAATTAGTCAGCTGATCAATTGATCATGTCAAGGACAAATAGGTAAACAAACATATCCATTAGCCTTCTGCTCCACCTCCTCTCCTCACTCCCTGCTGTGGAGGAGTACTGGAGGATCACTGAGAGGTGTTTTTGCATGAGAGGAGACGAAACAGGGTTGACAGCAAAAAATACGGTCTGTGGTACATTTTCATGGGGAGACTTCCCAGATAAAACCCGGCGTGCTCACTGTTAACACATATACACAAATGTAAACACACTGACGCACACAATTACATACCCCACTGTGACCGTCCTGCCCAGCTCGTTATACAGACAGTTGGGCCCAGCAAGGCTCCATTCAGAGGTGATGGAGGGAATAGAGGAGGAGGAGGAGGAGGAGGAGGAGGGAGTGAGGGGCCTCAAACAAGAAGCAGGACGGAGAAAACAAGGCAGAGAACGAGTAAAGAGGGTGCCAGAGGACCAGGGCTGGAACCAGACCTGCTGCCTGGCCTCATCCCAATCAGTCAGTGTGTGTGAAGAGGGAAAAAAAGAGCAGCAGGGCACCAACAAAGCCATGTAACTGTTGATCACAGCTTTAACATACCGCTGATGTGCTATTTTGGCAAATTATGTACAATAATAAAACAACACTGATTGTTTGTGGTGGTTTTCTGTGCAGTATTCAGATGATTTACTTGTTTTACCTTTACTTGTTTTACATCTAAAGTCGTATTTCAGCAAAAATTTTCTTAGAGGTCTTATTTATGTCTTTGTGCATAAGAAATCAATTTAAGTGAATCCCCAAAGGAACTTTGTGTTGGTAAATGCAAGTTATTCAAATTTATAGGATTTCAGTTCTGTTGCAACATGTTGATGGTCATATAAACTATGTTTTCAGCTCAAAAATGTCCAGTTTCATCACAATTAATGCTATATTTTCATGTCACAAATGGACAAGTTATATTTTAACTGAATTTACCTGAAAAACAAAAATTCTATTCTTTTACATTCCCCAATTTTTCTTACAAGATTATATACTACATATCACATGTTTTATTTTTACAGGTTCAATATGGAGTATGGTGCTGATCCATCCTGTTTATGTTACGCCAATACATACATTAAGAATGTCACACATCACTTTTTAAATCAACAGTTTTCTAATAATAAGCATTTTTATAAAGAAATAACAATTCTATATTGTTATTTACTCTTTAGTATGATGATAAACTATACAATAAATAATTATGATACTAGTTTTTGCACAAGGATCATTTGTGGAAACGGTGACATGGCTGCCGAGCATCAGTATGATGGGATCTGTAACAACCATGTCACATCCGTCCACTGCCACATTTTGTGTTTTTGTGTCAGCTGTTATTGTTTTAGATCCACAATACTAACATTTATGAATAAGAGGAGAATTAGCAATAGTAAGTATATAAGTTTATTACTAATAAAGTACTGGTACTGACCAGATCATCATGGGTAATGTCACGTCCGTCCACCAGCAAAAGTTTTCACATACACGTGCTATTCAAAATCCAATATTTCTGAAAATATAGCTTCCACTGTCAAATAATATCAGTAGTCTGTGCACAAATGTATTAGCATTATTTCAACACAGTTCTATGCATTTCTTACAACTTTTTTGTTTTGACAAAAATGGCCACTTATTTGACCCCCTAAGTAAATTTTAGCCGATTTAAGTAAAAGTATGAACGCTAAATGTACTTAAATGCTAAAAGGTACAATGGCTATCTATGTAGAAGTAATCTCTATGCAGTAAAATGATTGCTGTCAGTGTTTTACTATTATATCTGGTGTTTTTGGAGTCATGTGACTGCCTCATTTTATTGCTTTATGTGTTTAATGTTGATCTTACATGAATAACTTTATATACTGGTGAGAGTTTAATCTACAGCAATGAATCATATAACATGATCGTTTTTGTGCTGCTATTCTGTGAGAACCACTTTAAAATGTTATCTCGTCATGAGCTCAAAAACATCCTTGTTTTTGGGTTTGACAACACATTTTCTATCTAATCCAAGAGGGGCTTTACATTTTTTTTATTTTTTTTTTTATTGAGCTTAAGAGTGAACACATCAGGGCACAATGTAGTTTGTGGTTACTGGTTATAAGCAATGATGTGGGACACTTTAATAAGAAGAAAGAAAGAAATAATGAACTAATTCATCGTTTTTTCACAAGATGATTGACTGGACGTAATGGAGTAAAAAGTACATCTGCTTTAGATGAAATGGAGTACAAGAACAAAGAAGCAGAAAATAGAAATACTTGAGTAAAATAACCAATTTTATTCCACCCTCTGGTCTAAACATCACAATTCACTCTTTTCTATTAAAATTTGAGAAATGAGGAATGAGCTAAACATCAATATTCCATAAGTCGTTTCAGTCTGGACTCACTGAATCACATCTCCTATCAGTCACAGCTGCTTGTTTCTCTAATCTATCTGAAGTCTCTGCAAACTCAATCACGACCATTAATGCATCTTAATAAGAAACTGATGAAGAGCTTCTTTGTCTTGGATGTGAGTCAGAATAATTTGATTGGTGCCTAATAGTCACAGTAAATGGAAAGATTTTTTAACTGAGAATTGTCTGGTCAACTAAAAACAGAAGAAATTTGATCATGTATGTGAATGAAGTAGGTTTTAGGACAGGTATTTCACCCTTTAAACCCTAAGTCTGGTCTGTCTAGCCCTTTTTTTCTTTTATTTTTCTTATTACCTCCACTAAGGGATAGCGGAGGTTATGCTTTCATCTGGGTTTGTCTGTCTGTTAGCAAGATAACTCAAAATATTATGAATGGATTTGGATGAAATTTTCAGGAAATGTTGATACTGGCACAAGGACCAAATGATTACATTTTGGTGGTGATTGGGGGGGGGGGGGGGGGGGGGGTCTGTGCTGTCCGAGTGCTTTTCTAGTTTTGATAATAAAAAGTTTAGAAAATATGCTGTGAGTGAGTCCTTTTGCCCATTTTTCCAGAGGTCTTACAACTTCCAAAATATAGCAGTCATTTACAGTTTACTGCACATTATAATACTGCTAAAACAACTTATTCTCCAGCTTCTAGTACAAGCGTGAGTGTAATTACTGTAATGACTCAATAAAACCCATAAAACGCTGATTCTAATAACAATGAGCTTGTAAAAATGATAATTGGAATATATCATTCTAAAAAATACAAAATTATATCATCTCTTTACAAACA
This sequence comes from Sphaeramia orbicularis, assembly GCF_902148855.1. Classification (NCBI taxonomy): domain Eukaryota; kingdom Metazoa; phylum Chordata; class Actinopteri; order Kurtiformes; family Apogonidae; genus Sphaeramia; species Sphaeramia orbicularis. Next base: position 16,318,882 of record NC_043973.1, on the reverse strand, counting down.
TTTAATGGGGAAGAGAGGTTGGAACACTTTGGATGTGAACAGAAATGGGAAAAAGAATTAGGAATATATGTCTCAGAAGAGGAATGGATCAATATCTGGAGAACTCAACAGTCAACCACTTCTTCAAGAACATGGAGGGAACATTGCTGGAAAAATATAATTCGATTTTTCATAACTCCTAAAATGACAGCTAAATATATGTCCAGAGTTCAACTTTGTTGGAGAGAATGTGGAGATATCAGTGTAAATCATGCACATGTGTTTTGGTCATGTCCTAAACTTGCATCATTCTGGGATAATGTATATTCAACAAATGTTAAGATATTGGGTTATGCAATTCCTAAAACATGTTTGGTCATGTATTTTGGATGTATTATTGGTAATAATGTAAGAAAAAATGCTAGATATTTATTTGTTTAAAATACTATTAGCAGCCTGTAAAAAGGCTATTACCAAAAACTGGTGCAGATTAGAACCACCTACAACTAACGACTGGATACAAACTGTGAATGGAATATTTTAGATGGAGATTCTGACCCATAGACTGAGGACTGAAGAAGAACATTGTCTTGATAAAAGGAAGAAATGGACAATTTTCACTTCAACGTCACTACTAAAAACAAGTGTTAGTCACAAGGTTTATTATTGTTGATGTATCCCATATGTCCCCCATAAAGAAATAATTAAAATAAAGTAAAAAAAAAACAAAACAAAACAAAAAACTATAAAATGCAACATTTCAGGTTTCAGAAACCATTGGAATTTTTCCAGTTGCACAAACAGTGAAAGAATTACAGCCATCCAAAGTGCATATGCTCAGGGTGTGTCAGAAATGACGCGTCAGGTTTTAAAGAGTTAAATAAATGTAAGCACAAAATACATGTTCAGACCTCAGTTGAGATGAAGAGATGGGGACAAACATGGGAGGATGACAGCTTGAGTATTTCTATCAGGAGTTATTTCATGCAGGCTGCCTGTTCAACGAACAGAAAAAAGTGCCGCCATCTCCACTTCCAAAGCGGGATAGGATATTACCCTTAGCTTTTGAGGGCAAGGACACGTGGAAAGGCATTTGGGAAAATTATAATATCTTAGCATGCACTGAATCTTGCAGTGTGACCAGTCTATTTCAGTGACACGTTAGGACTTTCCAAGCCAGGAGTATCAGAACCACCTGGAAGAAACATGATGCTCTTTATAATGAAATCACCACTAACAATATCACTCATCACCATAGTGCATGTGAGTCTAGAAAATAGATAGCTAGTTGACCCTGAAAGCTAACAAAAAACAGATGAAAGGATGAAGCAACACTGATCCATAAAACACTCCTGATGAGGAAACAGCAGGTTAATGCAGGATGAAGAGAGAAGGGGGGGGGGGGACCCACACGAAAAGAAAGAGCTTTTTAAAGAGGACCATTTGTAAAACAAGCAGTTTAAAGCCAGATTATAGGCCAACAATGACACAATCCCTTATGTTCATTCCTGTAATACACTGTGAAGAAGAGGATTTATACTTTATTGTGGAGGAATGCATCGAGGCTGCCTTCTGCGTCTGCCTGCCTCTTTGGGAAACATTTCCTCCTGAGGCCAGGTGTAATCCCTGCATAGAGGAAACACAGATGCCTTCAGCCAAGTGCTGATCAGCCTTATAATGGTTCAAGTATTACCACAGATACCACCAGAGGGAAAATTCCTTCAATCCAGTCTAAAAGCCTTCAGTGGTGACTCCATAGAGGACTGTGAAGTGCTCGGTTGGGTGGCTGGTTGCTGGATTTCTTCCCGTCTACTCTTCTGGTTTGAGTTGGATTGCATTGGATTGTCTTAATTGTCTTTAATGACTAAATTGTCCCAACTATTTGCTTCATTAGCTCTGTGTGTTAGCTCTATTAGGAAGGAGTGGAGGCGAGGAGGAGGCGGTAATTGTGAGTGTTAATGAAGACTGGGAGTAAAAGTGAGATGTTTTTGATTTTTACAGCTTTATCAGTGCAGTGTTTATATGAAAAAATAACAAAAATACTGAAAAAATATGTAGGATTTCCAGCATTATATGCAATGGCGAGCAGTCTGAGCAATTAAATCAAATATTTACCACTAATGCAGCAGGTATGTCACGTAATTTCAGCACCAATCTGACATAGCTCCGACTAAAACCCTAGTAAGCTCTCAGTCGGCTAAACCTACCTCCAGATTAGGGTCCGATTGTCCGAAGTGGAGCAGATACAGTGGGATTTTGGTAGTAAAGACAGATGTTTTAGAGGAAGTGAAGGGATTGCACATTGCTCTTCAGAGAAGCTTTGCAGGGGATAGCATTGTCAGCGAATTTAAGGTTTAGCTTCCTGAACTCATTTATTTAATTGGTACCAAAATCTGGATGAAGAAGGCCACACCCAATGTCAACAAGTAAAATATTGTCACTAAGAGAGTTGCATTTTTCGCCGTGGAACTTAAATCAGAGCAAATAAAATGAGTTTAACTGGACAAAAAGTTGAAAAAAACCATAAGCAATAACACACACCTGCAATAAAATGAACTCCTGTTTGAAGGTTTTATCAATTTACTACCTCACAAATAATATCTACAGTGTAAAACCACAAATACTCAAACAACAAAAGATAAATTTGTGTACACGGTTACATTCAGAGGTGTTATTACAGAGACTGACAGGTTTAATGCAACTTCAGAGGATGACGGACTGTTTCTGGTGTGGGTGGAAATGAAAGTAAGGTTCATTTTTGTTTTTGTTGTGTCTATGAGGATGTAAGGGATTTAGTCAAATCTATCTGACAAGCTTCAGAAAAAGAACATTTTTGCACCATAAGATTTAGTTTGAGACTGATGTCTAAAATGACTGTTATCTTGTAATGAAATTAAATGCTTGACTGCAGCAACTTTAAGTTTATACATAATTAATTACAAAAATTAAAGAATCACTCAATCGATCCACTAATATAATTTTATTAATTGATAAACGTGTGTCTACAATCATGCTGTCACTGAATTTTGGGGTTAAAATGTGAATCAAACTTTAGGATTTGTCCGTTTTTTTGTATTAAAGGCTTTTTCAAAAGGGTTGAATGCGAGGAGGATGGTGAAAAGTCATTCCTCTCTGACTTTTAGGGTGAGTTGGAGCTGAAAATATCAATGTAACATGAAAAGTTAAATGTTATGAGATAGTTTAAACGGTACACAACTGTCATCGTGTTATGCAATAAAATAATAGCGATTTTTACCATTACAGATAACTGTTTTTACATAATAGAACTGAATCAAAGTGTTATAAGGTAAAACAATGGTTTCTAGGAAATAATAATAGATCTATCAAATACATGGGAGTTGTTAAAGTGCTACTTTTTTCCCATGGACAAGTTAAAGTTTTTACTACAGTGGTTTTAAAGCATCACATTGAAAAGTTCATACAGAGGGTTGACTGTCACACCCTTGCACTAAAAGGTCATTTATAGGTTATTTTTCAACATATCGGCCCATCTGAGACCCACAAACCTTCCTCCAGCAGTGCTGCAGCATTTAAAAGACCTCCTATTCATCATTGTTTTAAAGTAGGAGCATCATTAGTGTGGAAATATTAGAAACATTCGCCCTGTGAGTAAAACGAGTGAGTTAAAGGTGTTTAATAATGTCTCGGTGCCAAATTTTGCCTGTTTTTACAAATTGCCAGTTGCCACTAAAAGTTTTTGTTGTAGTCATACAGTCGTATCTGGAAACACCATTCAAGTAGTGATCCTAAGGATTAATTCAATGCAAGCAAGGTTGGTTTAACTGATCCTGGCATTCTTACTTTATTGTCAATATCTGAACTATACTCATTCATATGAATAATAATAAGGTAAATAAAGCCAGTTTCAGATCATTCAGGACATTTTATCCACTTCTGTTTCCATTCATAAACAGAAAAAGCACTAAAAAGCATATAAAGATTAAGAGGTGGATATTAAACAGAAAACACAGAACCCAAATGCAGTCAAAATAGTAACCTGATATTAATCCACTTTACTGGTGGGACTTTGAATACACACAAAACAGACACTAAACACCAATATTTCATCAGATTTATTTATAAAGTACGTGATCAGACTACAGATATCTCTAATGTATAAATGTATATTCCTGCTTCGTGCATTTTATTTATTTATTCATGTGCAGAGTTACAAAATTATCAAACTCAGTTGTACAAGCCCTGGTCTGTCCCAAGATTAGTTCTGTAAAGTTTACGTCTAAAATGTGGTCTCGCTGGCGATCGAGCCTTTATGTGTAAGTATCATATGGATTTAAGCTATTTCTTGTCTTTTTTTATTGCATATGTTTTTTTTTATCTTATTCTTTGGACCTAGTTTTGGTGTTCTTAATAAAGCTTGAATGAAATGAATGAATGAATAATCAATGGTGAAGTGCTTTTACTAAGTTAATTTTTCATTTAATGCAAATCCATATTTCAACTTGAGTTCACTTTTGGAGGTAAACATTGCTCATTTTCATTGTACCTTTTAGTAAATTAAATGATTTATATCAGTAATGCAAAATAAAACTTGAACAGCTTATAATGTATTATTATAAAGTGACTCCCACTGTAATAAGCTGCAACATTAAAGACGATAACATAACTATATTCCAATTATGTTATTCTGAAGTGGGCCATTCTGTACTGATACTTCTGATGCATTAAGTACACTGTAAAAAATGACTGTAGAATTAACACCAAAAAGTTGTAAAATTGCAACATAAAAAAAACTGTAAGTGACAATACAATGCAAAGTTGTTTATTTGAAAAGATTCTTGTGTTAATGGTTAAATCAAATATAGCTGTAGTTTTTACAGGAAGAGTATGTGAACAAAACCAGATTTGGATGTAGAAATGATGTATTTCTATTGTTTTATTGTTGAAATAACGGCGTATTTGCTTCTTCTTCTTTTTTTTTTTTTTTTAAATAAAAAAGTTCTAAAAAAGGAAACATTTAACTATGTAACATTTTAAATTTGTAAATTAATGGGTTGGTAGAGTTGGAAGAGCAGCTTGTTCAATAACTGAAGGGTTGGTGGTTTGAATCCTGGCTCTGACTGTCCATATGTTAAAGTGTCCATAGAAGACACTGAACTTTAAATTGGTCCCAGTTGGACCTGGTGGGTTTGGAAAGTGCTTTGGACACCATGAAGGTGGAGAAAATGTGCTAAATAAGTGCAGTCCATTTACCATTTAAATCCAATGTTAAATCTCCATGTTTAAAATGTTAAATCTACATGTTACTCTGTACATGTGTTTACAGTTGGATGTGTTTTTTACAGTATTGTTCTGGTAACCACAGCTGCCAGTTTTTTTCTGTAAAAACAACAGGATTTTTTTTTTTACAGTGTAGAATATGGTGCTACTAATTTTACTTTAATTAGAAGGACTTTTACTTAATGGAGTATTTTTACTTTTTGGAAAATACTTGCAAGTTCATCCTTCTCTATGAGTCACTGATCATTTTATTTTCACTCTTATTTTCAACGGTATGCATGCATTTCTACCATGCATGGCCAATTTGATCTCTCAATACGATCAGTCCATGCTTTATTTCACTTATGCAGCAGTTGTGGTTGACACGTGCAGCTTCTTCACAGGTGCAGCAGAAGCCTGTCAGGTTTACTTCGACCCTGTCTGTATGATCTCCTCTGGTTCAGTCCTAGAGTGCGTTCTTTCTTTCATTTTTTTTTTTTTTTCTCCCACAATCTCTTGTTCCTTCTCTCCTTTTCTTCCTCATTCTCTCCTCTCCTTCACTCTCTGTCACTCTCTCTAGTTTTTTCCCCTTTTTTCAACACATAGGTGGATTAAGGCAGAGGGGCTTTTGTTTAGATAAAGCGAAGGATTAGGGAGAGATTTGCCCCCATAAAGTTGTGGGCTTGATGGGCCTTTTATCCCTGCATGTCCCTAAAGCTGTGTTGCCTCTGGATTAGGACTATACAATGGGGCCCCTTGTGCAGGGGGATCCGGGCCAAAGAGGGAGAAAGAGAGAGAGAAGAGAGAAGAGAGAAGGCAAGGAAAAGAAATGAGACAGAGGGATTGAGACAAGGGAGAAAAGAGGGCAAGAAGAAAGAAAGACAGAGAGAGGAGGATGGAAAAGGAGAAAAAGAGGGGGAATTATACAGCTTTTAGAGGAAACTGACAGGTTGAAAACTTTTAGAGGAGGGATTTGCAGAGGAGATCCTGAGATCTTCTCACCACTAAAAAGGATTTCAGGAGGATTCAGAGGCGTGGCGCTGACAATAAACTGCAAATTGTGGCTGTCTCTTTAAATTCATTTATCTGATATTTAAGGGAAATAAATAAATAAAAAAAGCAGGTGAAGAAAAACGGCTCTTGCTGTGGAAGTGCTGCTAATAACGTGTCTAAGAGGTGGCTCCTGGCAAATTGCTTTGTTATTCTTGTCAAAAAAGGTCTCCTGCAAGAAGTCGATTTTAAACTACACATCAAAATGATTAATTGCTGTGGGATGAACAGATGCTGAAATACCCTTGAATGGTGCCGTGGAGGCTGAGGCTCGCCGGATTGCAGACCTAATGTATTCATGAAGTTGCAGAAACATCATTAAGAGTATTAATTAGCTATTAGAGAGCAGAATTCACAGCATTAAAGATCGTTTTGTTCTTATCAAACACAGGCTGAGGCAAGCAAGTTCACTTTAGAATTAATTATATGGGAGAGAGGACATATTTTGGATTTTTTTTTTTTTTTTTTTTGACCAGTCAGTTTTTTTTTTAAGTGAGATAAAGATGGTTAACCCTGACACATGCAGATGATGATGAAAAAAGACTTATGGGACTATTATAACACAAATATCTCAGCTAAATTAATACTTTTAGGTTGTTGTTCAACTGGAGGTCATTGTTTACCCACCTAGTATTCTGGGGTGCATGGGTACAGGGGTAAGGGGAGCTGTTTTTTGGCGTTTAAGCCCCTCAGATGCGCTGGACAGCTCTAGTCACTCTAAGGAGCTTTAGGTGGAGAGGCGCTGAGAAGAAACTCTTTCTCGCTTTAATTGCTTTAGAGACGGTCCTCACAAAGAGACAGTGGCCAGATTTACCTCCCGTTTAAGTTCTTATTTCCATTGGTTCACAAGTTAATCCTCTTTCTTTCTCAGACCTCGCAGAAAACCAAGTGATAGGAGCCTACCAAGGCGACAGAACTAGAGGCACACGAGGTTTTTTTTTTTTTTTTTTTCAGGAGAAGAGAAATACTTTGAAGCACACAAAGTTTAAGGTGTAGAGAAAAAACAGATTAAAAAGAAAAGATGACATTTCAACTAGGCTGCATCACATCCGTTGTTAATAATAATAATAATAATAATAATAATAATAATAATAATAATTGTTTTTAATAATTTATCCTTGCGTTTCAATCATGCTGGCTGTGGTAATGTAAGAAAGCGTAGGCTAAATTATTACATTATTAGATTGTATTATTAGTCTATTATTATATTGTTATCATTATAAATCAGTGTTATTATGTTGATTGTAAAACCGTAACCTTAATTATAACTTTTTAAAGCAAACCAGACTTATTTTTTCCAGATAATACTTTACATATTTGCTACTAGAATCTGTCTTTAAATTCGGGACATGAAACGTGACACTGCATTTTAACCTAAAATGTGAGTAAATGCCTCCCTCCTCCATCTCCTCCTCTCTGCAGAGTTAGTTTGTTGTGCTTGTGCAGACTCATAACTTTCATGTGACCCACAGAAAGTTTGGTGAAGTTTCCAAACTGACCGTTCAAGTGCATCCTATTTCAATACGCACCAAAACAATCGTTCTCATGATATTTATTTCACTAAACCTTTTGTCTGCTGCTCAGTTTTATAGTGAGAAACACGGTCAGGGATAAAACGGCGTTATAGGCCAAGCACTTTCTCAAAGAATCACCCAACAAAATATGCAAGCTTTACATTAAAAGGCTACTTTGCGCTGCCCTTAATTCCCTACCTAAACGGTTTTGCTTCGGGAGAAGAAATCTTCTCTAAAAACCCTTCAAGAAGAGAAGGGCATTATTGCCCTAATCCTCTTACCCGCAGTCATTTTAAGACAGGGGTTTTTGGAGGCTGAGATGGCGTCTTGTCTTCCCTATCCCATCCCAAATCCTTCCAGGCCGGGAGAGAGTCTAAAGGCAGCACCCTGGCATCTATTAGCCATCGCTCCAAAGTCTCTCTCTTCCAGTGGCATGAAAAAAAAGAAAAAAAAAAAAAAAAAGCCGAAAAGCAAACAAACCAAAGGTTGGTTGATTCTCCCCCCAACAACTATGCTACTGGCAAGCAATTTGATGCATGCACCAAGAGCAGAAAAAAATCATTTAATGGACAAGAAATGTTGGAAAATGCACAAATAAATAGTTGATAATTTTTATGCGTATTTTGTCAGATTATCTCTTGGAAATGTTGAAAAAAAAATGTGTAGACAAATTGGAACTGCAAAAACTAAACAATAAAGCATAGACGATTAAATAGCTATAATCTATTTTGCACTGTTAAATGATTTGCAAATTATATCCAAAATTGCATCTAAGAAAAAAAACATAATAATACTAAAAAAATAAAATCAGTACATCTGTAAATGCAGCCATTAGCAAGCTTTTCTTTTGACATTTCAGGAGTGTTTATCCAAAAAGAGCGATGGGACATGGGGGGATTTAGCGGACATAATGTGCTTAAATCGATCATATTAGAAAATAACTCCAGAAGTCAGTGCGCCGAAGTCCGCCGCCGGACCGTCAACTGTCTTATTAAGTTGACTGACAGCCGAGGGAGCCAATAGGAAGCCGGTGTGACCCCCGCGAAGCACTCCTTAAAGCTCTCCGTCGGGTTCTCGCGCACCAGCAGATGGCGGTTTCCCACTTCTGCGCGAGACGCGGAGAGATCCAGATGAAAGGGAAGCGGCGTGACGGGGAACAGCGCGAGCGCACGGACTGGGACTGAAGCAACAGAGTGGATGAGTTTTACACCGACACCAACCTGGACAAACACACGGAAAAACTAGCACGAAAAAGACAAAAGTCAGCAGAAAAAAAGAGAAACGTCAAGTCTGAAGAAGTGTCATCTGTGTAGGAGTCACAGAAAAGAAGACAGAAGAGGTAAACACTTTTATGGGGCACAATTTACCCGATTTATTGCACTGTTTATTCGTATTTAAAATGTGTCAAAAATAATGCTTCATATTTTTTTTAATTTTAATTTAACGACGTTCACGAACTTTTTATCTATATGAGTTCGTCATGATGAAAAATAAACATATATATATCGTCGATAAATAGCCTACTATACATTACTGCCTGTAACACTTTATGGCTAAATATTATAACACAAGAAATATAAGGAATGTAACTGCACTTTAAAAATTCAGTTCTTTGGTTTTATGTTTTATCTTTTAAATCTGTGAAACTGCGTGGAAAACCAAAAAATAGCCAAGCGTATATGACTAAAACATAAAGTTAAATAAAATAAGTAAATCTTGTTACAGGAGATAGGCTATTAAGTTAGTAAATCATTTTTTGCACTACAATTCTTAGTAATGGTTCTAGTGTTAACAAAATGCACCGTATTTCATCCTAAACTTTACATTTATTTCTGTACAAAACAAGAAAAACACCGAACAGAACTAGTCTTAATGAAAGTCTTAGAGTCGTGGTCCTCGTCCTCTGACAGCTACACAGTGACACAGCAAAGAGCAGATTGTCGGGTCGACTTCTGGCCCCGAGGGTTGTTGGAAAATAACATTTTTCCTAATTTAGTCGGATCAAAGTGTTGCACTGTACATGCCAATTTACATAATGACGATTTGATAATCGAAGCGTTGAGCAGAGCTGCCAGGAGGGGCCAGAGCCTGGAGCTGCCAGAGGCTTATGAATGACAATAACAACACTGACAGGCTCACACTGATGAGCTATTGTGCCGAATTTGATATGGACAGAAGGATAGATATAGCAGAGATGGAGTTAAATGTAAAATATAGACAAAGCAGGCCATGAGAAGGCAAGTTTAAAATCTGGAGGAAAACACACACACACACACACACACACACACACACACATAGAGCTGAGTGAGATATTTTATTTGTAGGTTTGTATCTGGAGAAAACTGGAAAAAAAATCCAAGCTAAAGAGCGTTGTAAATTTATTTGATTTTGATTTATTATTTTGAATGTGTGCTGGGCTATTTATTGTTGTTTTTGCATGTGTTTTTCTTGCTATTTTTATTACTGCTTTTGCACTGTGTCTTTTTCCATTTTATTTTTATTGTTCTACTTATTCTTGCTTACTTTTATTGTTATTGTTATAAATTGTTTCTTGTGCTTTTGCCTGTGTTAAGCACTTTGGATCGGCTTCATACCATATAAATAAACTTACCTTCCCTTTAGGACGCGTTTCAATCCATCAGCTCCTACTCAAGTCCTAAACAAACAAAAATATTGGTCTTTTTTTAAAACATAAGTTTATAAGTGTGGTTTTTTGTTTTTATTTGATGAAAATCTACATATTCAGTTTGACAAGTGAAGTGCGTAACAGAGGAAAAGGCAGTTTAGAAACGTGGGCTATAACTAGATCATGCGCGCAAGCTCAGGTGCCCGCGCGCACACGTCCACGCACATGCACGTGCAGGAACTCCAACCCTGAGCTAACCGACGAGTCCCACTGTACGTCCGTCCGTGTCAGCGTTGATGATAAATGGAGGGCCTCGCAGTCGAAACCTATTTGCACTTCCATTAGACGGGGAGCCAAATGGGGATCAACATGCATATTTTTACCCGCGGAGAAGCCATACATCTCAGCCAAAACGTTGCCCCGGGGCGATGGGATAAGAGGCCGCCAGAGAGGGGAGGGGAGGGTGGGCGCCGGGGAGGGGGGCCCATTCAACTCAAATACTTGGGGGAGTAAAGTAAATGTTTAGCGAAGCACCTTCTGTCCCGGCGAATTAAACTATTCCCCACTGCCCTCTGATCACATTCATCAGCCGCCGCAGCCACTTAATAGGCTGGGAATGGACACACACACACGCGCACACACGCACACACACATGCGCACACACACGAGCACACACACTGGAAAACGAAGAAATGGGCAGAAAAACACTGCTTTCTTAAGAACGACCACCCAGTACTTTGTGTTTTGTGCTTGTAAAACAGGACATGTATTATTATTATTATTATTATTATTATTATTATTATTATTATTATTATTATTATTATCATTAATAATAATAATAATAATAATAATAATAATAATAAAATGAAATGAAACTAAAATGAAAATTAAGCATTAAAATATGAGTCTTTAGGTAAAATCAAGGGAAATAAAATCAAATAACTCCAACATTGCCATCAATAAATAGGATATAAATATTATTAATGTTAAATATTATTAATCTTTTCATAAGCTCTCAATCAGCAACCATAGTAAATTTGAAGTGCCTTATATTCAGATTAAATTAACCCACCATGACATTTAGTTCCGTTGAACATGTTATGTCATTTCTTTAAATTCAGGAACTTTCCTCTTGTTCCCTGGATACTGTACCTGTCGAGCGGCAGAAAGATTTATATCTTTTCCCTGTGGTCTCCCTGTAATAGTTATAATAACTGTTTGGACCTCGGAGATATCCCCTCCTGTCAGCCTCCGCAGTACTAATACATATCTAATCGTGTCCTCAAGCGTTTCATTTATGAAAATCTCGGTCGTGAAGCAGAACTACAAAATAGAGTTTTGGAAATTGCTGCCATGAGAAACACCAAGAATAGCCTATCTGTCCTTATCAATGCTATATCTAAAAATGAGATTATCTTTATAATAAATCCCAAAAACTGATGAATTGCATTTTTTCTTAGTATACTAGTATGAAATAACTTACATTTTTAGAGATTAATGAATTGGCAGGACTGAGATTTGCATTTCTGTAATCATTGTCCATTAAAATAATCCAGCTCCGGTTTCAGGTTTGCCATCGAGACCCGGAACAAATCTGCTTATATCATTTTCCAACACATTTCATCAACGCCTTGATCTGTCAAAGCTACATTTTCAATGGGGATTTGGCTTTTCCGGGATCATAGAAACGAAATAAATTCATGAATAAGGCATCCGTCACGGTTCATTATGGGAACGAGTGATAATTACCCCAATTAAAAGTCTTTTGTATAATTAATGGAACGAACAGAGCGATAATTGGATGTTAATGGATAACACTTTTGTCTGAGTGCACGCATTAAAATCTATTGGCCCTTGAGCGCGAGGACCTGCTGTCATTTAACGCTCGTGTGCCATATGCAGATTTGCTTCCAGAGGGGTTATTTCACATCCTTCACTTAGGTAAAAGGACCAATAACACACAGTGGAAATACTTCACTGTGAGTAAAAAGGTCTGCATCCAAAAGTGTACTTGAGTTTAAAAAAAAAAATTAAAGTAGTCTATGTGCGGTTAAACAGCTTTTGTCAGTATTTTAAAATTATAGGGCTATAGGATGTTTTTGGCTTCATATCTTTGTTGTGTTTGTGTGTGTGTTGCATTTTATACTCATATAAAATATCCAGTTGAACTTAGAGCAATGAATCACATTTTATAAGATGTTTATGACACTGTGAGAACCAGTCATTTTCATAAACTCTGAAAAACAGTCCTGTTTTCACTTTTGTGGTTATATATTCAGTTAATCCAAAAGGGTTTTTAAAGAGTTTGTTTTGCTTAAAAAGGATAATTTTCTAAAAGTTCAAGTTGCAGCTTATCACAGACAATCAACAGATTTTAAGATAAGTGCAACAGGAAGTGATTTTAATTACACTACAAATATTTTCGTAATTTGAAAAGTGACTAAAACAGTTGGAGTGTCATATTCCTCTGATGCAGTGGATACAAGTACAAAGTTGCATAAACTGTAAATATTGAAGTGAAATCCAAGTGCCATAAATGTGCAGTGTACTTGAGTAAAACACTAAAACCCTCTGTGCTCCGTTCCGCAGGTACCCACCTCTCACCATGCAGCACTACGGGGTGAACGGCTACTCTCTGCACGCCATGAACTCCCTGAGCGCCATGTACAACCTGCACCAGCAGGCTGCGCAACAGGCGCAGCACGCACCCGACTACCGGCCGTCCGTGCACGCGCTTACACTGGCCGAAAGACTTGCTGGTAATTGAGTGCACGCTCACACAGACAAAATAGATCACGTAGTCTGGTGTGGTGTTTTTAATCTGACACTGCCGGTTTTATTGTTGGGATTGGAAGATACTAAAAGCTGCAAAATTTCAGGTGATTTACTCTCAAAATATGCTATGGTTAATTTAAGGTTTTTTTCCATTAAAAAAATCACCATGCACGACTGTAATTTTTTTTTTTTTTTTTTTTTTTTAATGAATTCACATTTTCCTTTGCATCTTACTAGACAGGACAGCAAAAATAAAAATGAGTCCAATTGCCGGTTTCATCTAGTTTATACAGTTTTGTCCTGTATGACACAAACTGCATTAAGTGGCTGTTTTAAACATTACAGTCTTTTCCTCAGGTGAAACAGCCACCGGCAGCTGACAGTTATTATCATCATGCACAGTAAAATAAACTTGCCCGTGTTTTTCTTTTCCAACGGCTGCGCATTTCAAGACATCATCCTGGAGGCTCGTTATGGCTCTCAGCACCGCAAACAGCGCCGGAGCCGCACGGCCTTCACCGCACAGCAGCTGGAGGCTCTGGAGAAGACCTTCCAGAAGACACACTACCCGGATGTGGTGATGAGGGAGCGGCTGGCCATGTGCACTAACCTGCCCGAGGCCCGTGTGCAGGTACGGTTACACCCGAAGGAACTGAGGCAATAGAAGAATTATAAATGGAGTCATGTATAGGACTAATTTATAATAAACTGAAATTAACAACAGTAAGGCTTGGACTTAAAATCATAATAATGTGTCATCATCAATACAAAAAATCTATATTTTTAGTGTTTTTTGGTGAGCTTGAGCTAAATACTTATGTTCTAAGCAGTGTATAAATTAGAATCAATTTTATACACTATCCATGGAACATTTTTTTTATGTCTGAAATTACATATAAATACAGTTTTCTTGATAGAATAAAATGCTGCACTATTTATATTGTTAATAACCGTAGATAAGTATATGTTTGTCCTGAAGGTCAATAAAGAACAATATTTCATAAAATGTTTTACAAAAACACAACAATCAACTTATGTGTTTTCTAAAATGTATTAACCATTTTAAGTACAGAAAGTTATCAAGATCTGTTCTTTAAATCTAAGTTAATGCTGTTAGAGCTTGCGTTTCTGACACTGAATTTTACACTTTAGTCTTGCACAGTGTTTTTGTGAAATCACATCACCATATTCTGCATCCTCAGTATATTTTATGTTCTCCTTTAACTTGTTTTCCTCTCCTCTTTTGGAAACAGGTTTGGTTCAAGAACCGCAGAGCCAAGTTCCGCAAGAAGCAGCGTAGCCTCCAGAAGGAGCAGCTTCAGAAGCAGAAGGAGGCGTCAGGGGAAGGAGGTGAGAAGGAGGATGCACCTCCTTCTACAACTGTCCTTCCTGACACCCAGCTTCCTCCCTCATCCTCCTCTTCCTCCTCATCCTCTCTGGAGGCTGAAGGTCCTGTGGTCCGTCCTGTACCGCTGGACATGGAACTGAACGTCACGTCAGCAGAACATTCTGGCAGCGAATCGGCCACTGAGGACAATGCCACAGATAAAGAGGATGAGAATAAATCTCAGCGAGGCGAGGAGATGAAGTGTGAGAGAGCAGCGACACCTGGAGAGGTTTCTTCAGCTTGTAAAAGACTCAGCCCTAAACCAGGTGAGAATTAAGTCCAGTTTATTTATGTATTTCTGTATGAGAGATATAGCCTCAACGTGTGTTAAAATAAAAGCAAAAATACAAAGCACAAAGCAGAAAGATGAACAGAAACAAATTATTAATATTATTGTTACTAAAAGAAGACACTGCTGCAACAGACCTTCATTCATGCGATATAAGGGGACCATAACCTGATGTAGAGTTAATTCAGTGAGGAGATCTTTATTTGATGATTTGGCTCAAATCAGTGTTAATGAAATGAAAGAAGAGAAGTTACAGTTACAGTTACTGCTGTAAGCTACTGGGATTTTTGGTGTTTTCACTAAAGGCTCATCAAAATCTCAGTGACATGTTTTCTTTTTTTTATTTATTAAAAATATGAAGAAAATATCACTTACTTTGGTCATTGTCAATGTTATTAGCTTTGAGTAACATTAATAATCGATGCAATTACATTTTAAAACTATGACTATTTTAATGCAATCCCTCATCGGCCATATTTTGCTCATTTGAAAGCTATATTATTACATGTGTAAGTGTGAAGAACAGTGTAATTCACAATATAGTGTATGAAAACAATATGTCACGATACAATGATGTTACAATACCTGAAAAATATTGGTAAGAAGCACAAAAAGCTAAACCACTGATAACTGAGAGGAAATGATGAGCAAAATAGAGCACTAATATGTCCCACTTACCTCAGAAGTTAGAGCTGGGAACAATGTCAGGCCTGAGTCGGCTGTGTTTCAGCATATGTTTGAAGAGCATTGACAACAGTGGTTCAATCAGCAATAGCCATAGTTGATGACATCACAAAATTATTGGATATTTTGCAGATATAACAACAGTTGAACTATGTCCACAGAGGATTTGTACAGTTCTGTGGGTATCACTAATCTAATGAGGCACAAATACGACAGTTGTGCTAATTAACAGTATATTACTGCAGCCTTCAGTGCTGCTGATGCATGGGTCATAAATGTTGAATTATAGGTCAGGGTTGGTGAAGTTGGTCTGACTTTCCAGGTTAGTGTAATGTACAAATCTGACTTTAAGTGGTATTATTGTTGCGATTTCCAACAACAAACTTAAACATTCCAGCTTCACTGCTATAATACAACACACTATTTGTGCCTTAATACTGTCTTATACTCACTGCCTGCAGCGTCTGTGTGCCATGGGTTTGGATCAAATACTGATATTAGGCACCATTTTGTAAGAGGAAGTCCTAAAACATATATGCCAGTGTCTGTGCATACGTTGTCCCTGCTCTTGTATTTACTGACTGACATGTGTTTTCCTCCCCCTGTACAGACTCTCCCCTGGTCTCCCCGTCCGTGACCCCCTCCTCCTCCAGCAGTGGTCTGGCCAGCAGCGGCCCTCTGTCTCAGAGCCACTCTTACTCGTCCTCCCCCCTCAGCCTGTTTCGTCTACAGGAGCAGTTCCGCCAGCACATGGCTGCCACCAACAACCTGGTGCACTACCCTGCTTTTGATCTCGCTGCCCCGTCTTCACTCCCCTACTTGGGAATGAATGTTAACATGCCCCCGGCGCCGCTGGGCTCGCTGCCTTGCCAGTCTTACTACCAGTCCCTGTCCCATCATGCTCAGCAAGTGTGGAACAGCCCACTGCTGCAGGCATCAGCTGCAGGCGGCCTCAGCAGCCATAACAGCAAGACGACCAGCATTGAGAACTTGCGTCTGAGGGCCAAACAGCACGCCGCCTCACTGGGACTGGACACGATGTCTAACTGACTGTATAAAGGACAATGAACTGTAGGCAACAACCTCAGCCTACACGTCACCACATCCAACTGCATCTATGTGACTGTTAGCTCTTTAGGAACCATAAACTGATCTGTTCTTGAGCAGATGGGCATGGGACGTCGAAAGAGATGTCAAAAAATAAAACAGTCCGTCTGCTACAAACATCCACATCGCCAACAGACAAACTACACCTCCATGGCTTCTTAAAGTTGTCTTAGCTTCTGAAGCAGTTCAATACATAACCTTGAACAAAGATACATGTCCTCCAACCTGAACGACCAAATGTGTTGTTTGTCCACCTTCTTATACAACCCATATCTACGTCTGAAGGATTAGCACAGCAGTCTGCAGAAGAAAGTGTACAAAACGGACTTAAACATTGAAAGTAAATCCAAATACTTACAATTTGAAGTGAACTGTCAAAACCATCAAACACATAAAACCTGTCACAAAAAATTTACGCAAATGGAGAAGATTGAAGGGACTTCTGCACATAAACTTTTAACTATTTATTAAAAAAATGTTTGCAGTGTTTTGATACAGTATTAGTCCAGAGTACTGTAATACTTAAGTGCATCATTTATTGAATTACATAGTTGAAATGTACTGTAATAGTAGGTTTTGACAGTGACTCTGCTATGGCTGGGGCTGAAGGCTGTTGTCGTGATTACCATAACAACATATCCAGTGGGATATGAACACTAGTCTTTGGTGGTAAAATGGGTTTTTATTCCATTTCTCACATTGTCCCGTAACATTACAAGCTGACTGGACAGGCCTTCCTGACCTTTTCACGTCCATGCAACACATGCTTTCTTGAAATCATGCGATAATTTTGAGTGAACTTCTAGATATCGCTAAACATTAAGACATAAATCTGGGTTGTGATGAGCAGGTTGTTAAAACGACCTATGAACAGGTTTTCAACAGGAGGACAGGCTCTTATAAAAACATGCAGCAGATAAAGTGGAAGCTGGACTCATTTTTTTAACTCATTACATACTGTGACGATATTTCCGACAGACATGTTGGACCTGCTTTAAAAAAAAACATTTTAAAAAGAATCCCAAAATTCTGTACACAGTTTAAGTTGGATGCACTCAGTTAGAGACAATACAAAATAATGTTTACAAGAATAATGTGAATAAACAAGGCACTTTGGGAGGAATCAGGCTCGTTCGCCAGGTGGACAAAGGTTGTGTAGCAAAGGGACTTTTTCTGTCAAAGGACCATTGACGATTCAATTAATGCAATGTGGTTTTCTACATAGCATGTACTACACAACTGCATATAAATAAAAATAAACTCAAGCCATGTTTTCCTCAACAGCATAATTAAAAGTGACTAATTTACCAGTTTAATGGCCAGTAATATGTCGCTTTGCACAGAGGCTGGCTTGATAATGAGAAAATGATTTCAGTGACTAAATTCTCAAAGCTTTTAATTACATTTTGCCCTGGGCTGAGGGAGCTAGGGCAAATGCAATTATGAACATGCATACCATTTAAGACTGCATGCTTAAATTCAGAAGGTCTTTACACCAAAATTAATGCAGCCCCATAATTGACATCACTTTACACTTAAGTTGATCAGTTTTCTTATAGAAAGTGATGACAAAATAATGCTAAACAAATGTGGAAAAATAGAGTCTGGACTCATTTTCTCAGCAGCTACTTAAGCCTTATTCTCTTGAGGAAACATGCAGCTTTTCATGAAGAGTAAGACTGATTGTTAGCACTTGATGAGGGGAATCACACAGGTCTCTGATGATTTCTTTTAATATGTTTGGGAAGCTAATGTCTTCATGTGAAAAAAAATGCACATTATTTTAATATGTAAAATACAAAAAAGTATATCTATTAATGTTTACTGGTAAGGTATTTGTAAAGTCCCTATTATGTTGTATTATTGATCATGTAAAATCCCTTCAGCTGTCGGATTGTAAGATTGTATTTGCTGAGCTCACTGGCAGCTTTTTCTATCCCTCCTCTGTTGGATGTTTGTGTACCGATTCTGGGTTAAATGAATATTTTTATGTTTTTTACTTTATCTTCTTGAATTGACTGATGTTGACTAAAAAGACGCAACAAAACGCAAGCAGTTGAATGGAAAACTACCAACTCCACTTCCTAGATTTTCCAATTCGCCAGAGACAGACAGTCAAAGAAAATGAGATGTATTCAGTGAATATTTGACCCAAGTCTTTTTACACACTTCTGTCTCCAGTCTATTTGAGTTCTGTTGTTGTTCTAATGTTGTCCCCGCTCTGTCTCTGTCAAACTACATGGTCCAATGGTACATTAGATAGATTTATAATGGAGGTGGAGGAGAGAGTGATTGTACTATGAGCAGTGTTGTTTCCTTGACTTCTCCCTAACAATGTAGACTTGAACTAGTGTCGTTGTAAAATAATCACAAATAAAAACATTGCTTGAAGAGCTTTATAATGAAGACTTCTCTATTTGTTGACAACAAAATTGAAGTTAACTAGTCCGATTTTCCCAAGTATTAGATGAAAAATATGTCATTTATGTTGTTAGAGAGCCGACCAAACAAAAAAAAAATAAAAGGTGTACTTTTATATGTCGTGAAGAAGCATTTTAACCCTTTCATGCATGAATTATGAGAACCTTAATCAAGATGTTTTTTCCTGAGTGTTTTTATTCTTTAGGCATGAAAAAAAACAATGTGATTGAAATTTTTTTAAGAACCTATTTTTCACAAAGTTACAAAAATGACCATTTTTGAACACATTTTTGAAGTGACATACTGTGTAAAAACTATGAAATACAAACATTTTTAATGCTGCTAATCTGATGTTTTCTCACATTTTAACATACGATAATCCTAGTTATTAAACACTCAGATAATGTGCAAAAAACCCAACATCTTTTTGTTTAAAAAAAAAAAAGTTAATTACAGTCTATTAACAATTAGCAATTGATTTATACTCAAATAGGTTACTATAGATCGGGTTTATCAAGAACAGGAAAGTTACAGTAATGGTATGAACTGCAGTGAATGGGATGGTGCATACGCGTCCACTGTGTTGGTTGGTATGCAAATAAAACAACAAAATGAATATACAAGAGAACAGCTGTAAAATAGCTGTCCACTGTAGTGACCACTATGCATGAAAGGGTTAAACCTGACATCACATTTTAACCCTTTCATGCATAGTGGTCACTACAGTGGACAATTATTCTATAGCTTTACTCTTGTGTATTCATGGGTTTTGTTGTTTTAGTTCCATATCAGCCAACACAGTGGACGCTTATGCATCATCTCATAAACTGCAGTTCATACCATTATTGTAACTTTGCTGTTCTTGATTGGTTCTTGAGTGGAAAAAAATTGTTAATATTTATTTTTTGCATATTATCTCCATGAAGTGAGTAATAACTAGTATTAGAATATGTTAAAATGTGAGAAAACATCAGATTAGCTGCATTAAACATGGTTTCATTTCACTGTTTTTATATGACTTTATGATATTGGGTTTTAAATACATGTTTCTTTGCTTCAAGAATAAAATTCATGGTGTAGCTGAGTGGACATTTTTGTAACTCCATGAAAAACAGGTTGATTAAAAAAAAATTCAATCACATTGTTTTTTTTTTTTTCATGCCTAAAGAGGAATAAAAACACTCGGGAAAAAAAAAAAAAAATCTTGATTAAGGTTCTCATAATTCATGCATGAAAGGGTTAAATCTGACATGACTCAGTAAAAACCGGTTTACAGATACAGGTAATGTGTTCATGTTTTGTTCACATTCATGTTACTGTAATACAAGCACTACTAACATTAGTATCAACATCATTCCATTAACAGGTGACTGACTGAAATTGTCAGTTACACTGGATTTCTCCAAAATTGAACATTCACAAATACACATTTCAACAAAATACACAACACAGACCTTGTTGTTCTTTGATATTCTGATGTGAAAATGATAGGTATTAGAGTTTTAAATAAGCGAAAGACGATGCACAATGTGATAATGAAACGCTAAATGAGAGGAGGAGAATAAACAGGCCAGAATGAGGTTAAAATAAGCAAACGGTAACAATAAAACTTTTACAAATAAAACATGAGGAGACAAAGAGAAAGAACAAGAACATCGTAATGTGAAAAATCTGGAAAATAAAAAGCTGTGTGGAGACATAAGCCACCCCCAATGAATAAGAAGGCCATTATCCTGAAGAATGACGGCCTGGGGCGGTGATTATGCTGCTATTATATCTTTAACAGCATGGTTTGTCAAAACGCACAGACCCCCACCCAGCTCTGCTCCCACTCCCACTCCCACTCCCACACACACACACACACCTACACACACACACACACACACACACACACACACACACACACACACACACACACACACACACATATGGGGTGTATCTGCACCTCCTTTCAAACATGCCCTTGCTCTTCCCACAGTAAACTTTACATCTATGACATTGCTCTGCTGTTAATTGAAATGGCCTTGAAAACACACTCTCCCCTTTTTCCTTTAATGTGTGTAAATAACAAATGGCTGCTGCTGCTGCTGCGTAAATTCTCCCACTATTATGAATGACCGCTTTCCAAAAATCGGATAAGAGGGGGATAATGATCTCACCAGATTAGCCGTGTTAATGTGGGAGTAACACCTCACCCTAACCTTGTTGTGTTTTATTACACCACACACATGCATGTCCTCAGTCAAGGGCGTTCTGATCATATGACTGATAAGATTGCGCCGTGGATACGCAGCCGGAGTGAATGTCCTTGTTATCCAGGGTAGGTATCTGTCCAGGTACACGGCACCATTTCCTCCCATGGGGCTCTGGGCCAGAGAACATAACACAATACTCTTGTTCCAAATGTTCTCTCTTTTCTTAACACCCATCCCCCAAACACACACACACACACACACACACACACACACACACACACACACACACACACACACACACACACACACACACACAGGCCTGAGGGTTGAACAGGGATTGCTAGATTGTACTGCTGCAGGGTCAAGTGTGTTGAGCCCTTGATTCTGGATCAGGTGCTTCCATCTCTGACACTCAGGGCTGTATATTCACCACTAACGCCATAACCACCTATTTATATCCATACACATATCTCCATCTACTTCCCTTTAAGCAAGTTAGGATGTGATAGTGATGTGTGTAGTGATGTGTGTATTTGTGTTGAACTGGGTCTGCAATAATCCCACTCTAAATGCCCTGCTCTCACAATTTAACATTTCCATTTAGTGACCAAAAAAGTGTAAAATAGTATAAACTGTAACTCCTGCCTGGCTTATAGGTGTCTCCAAACCAAAACAAAAGCAAAAAATGTAGAAGTAGTAGATGATGTCATGAAGATCCATGGGAATGTATTTATATTTAGTGATGGACTTTTATGTATGTTATTTTTTCCGACTGATAGGGTAGCATTTAACATTAAACTTAATAAATTCCCATTACTGCACCTTAGTCACTTTCACACCTGTATGCATATCGGCTAAAATTTACTTAGGGGTTCAAATGAGTGGCCATTTTTGTCAAAAAAAAAAAAAAGTTGTAAGAAATGCATAGAACTATGTTGAAATAATGCTAACACGTTTGAGCTAGCGTTTGAGCCTGTTAGCATGCTAACAGGTTTGAGCACAAACTACTGATATTATTTGACAGTGGAAGCTATATTTTCAGAAATATTGGATTTTGAATAGCACGTGTATGTGAAAAACTTTTGCTGGTGGACGGACGTGACATTACCCATGATGATCTGGTCAGTACCAGTACTTTATTAGTAATAAACTTATATACTTACTATTGTTAATTCTCCTCTTATTCATAAATGTTAGTATTGTGGATCTAAAACAATAACAGCTGACACAAAAACACAAAATGTGGCAGTGGACGGATGTGACATGGTTGTTCCAGATCCCATCATACTGATGCTCAGCAGCCATGTCACCGTTTACACTAATGATCCCTGTGCAAAAACTGGATCATAATTATTTATTGTCTAGTTTATCATCATACTAAAGAGTAAATAACAATATAGAATTGTTATTTCTTGATAAAAATTCTTATTATTAGAAAACTGTTGATTTAAAAAAGTGACGTGTGACATTCTTAATGTATGTATTGGCGTAACATAAGCAGGATGGATCAGCACCATACTCCATATTGCAACTTGTAAAAATAAAACGTGATATGTAGTGTATAATCTTGTAAGAAAAATTGGGGAATCTAAAAGAATAGAATATTTGTTTTTCTGGTAAATTCAGTTCAAATATAACTTGGCCATTTGTGACATGAAAATATAGCATTAATTGTGATGAAATTGGACATTTTTGAGCTGAAAACATAGTTCATATGACCATCAACATGTTGCAACAGAACTGAAATCCTGTAAATTTGCATAACTTGCATTTACCAACACAAAGTTCCTTTGGGGATTCACTTATATTGATTTCTTATGCACAAAGACAGAAATAAGACCTCTAAGCAAATTTTAGTTGTGTAACTCCTGCCTGGCTTATAGATGTCTTTACATCAAAACAAAAGCAAAAAATGTGGAAGTAGTAGATGATGTCATGAAGAACTATGGGAATTTATTTATATTTAGTGATGGACTTTTATGTATGTTATTTTATTGGACTGAAAGGGCAGCATTTAACATTAAACTTAATAAATTCCCATTATTGCACTTTAGTCACTTTCACACCTGTATGTTTATAGTGTATATTTACTTCCTTTTTCTTGTTTGTACATATGTAAATCTTGTACTTTTTTCTGCCTTAATAGCTGTTTCATGCATAGTGGTCACTAGAGTGGACAGCTGTTCTACATCTGTTCTCGTGTATATTCATGGGTTTTGTTGTTTTAGTTTCATATCAGCCAACACAGTGGACACTTACACATCATCCCATCCACTGCAATTCATCCTGTTACTGTAATTTTGCTGTTCTTGATAAACCTGATCTGCAGTAACATGCTTTAAATCAATTGCTAATTGTTATTAGACTGTAATTAACAGTTTTCTTAATCTTTTTTTTGTGTGCATATTATCACCACGAAGTTAGTAATAACTAGTATTAGAGTATGTTAAAATGTGAGAAAACATCAGCTTAGAAGCATGAAAAATGTTCTTGTTTCATAGTTTTTCTTCTTAGCACTCCTTTTCGAGTGTAGATGAATGATTTTGGAATTTTGAATTTGCATGTATTCTGTAAATGCCCAAAATAAACAAAAAATAAATGAATGACTGAATGAATGAATAGTTTTCACACAGTATATCACTTTCTGATGATAGGCTTTAAATCCATGTTTCTTTGCTTCAAAAATTAAATGTATGGTGTCCAGCTGAGCAGATGTGTTTGTAACTCCATGAAAAACAGGTTCATAAAAAAAAAAAAAAAATATCAATTGCATTGTTTTTTTCATGCCTAAAGAGGAATAAAAACATTCAGGAAAAAAATCTCGACTCAGGTTCTCATAATTCATGCATGAAAGGGTGAGTGTATTTTATTTCTGTCATTTATTGCTTTTATCTCCTCACACTTACTTTCCTGTTTTGTTTTTTCAAGAGTGTTTCTGTATGCACCTGAGCTATTGTGACTAAGTAATTTCCCTTGTGGATCAGTAAAGTTTATCTAAGTCTAAACAGAATATAAATCAATAGACTTCAACAAACTTCCCTAAAGTTTGCTTCAGAACATCATCACAGTGAGTAATTCATCTAAAAATGTTTGCATTGTAAAGCAAATGTTCGTTTGGAGTTTGATTGA
This sequence comes from Sphaeramia orbicularis, assembly GCF_902148855.1. Taxonomy (NCBI): domain Eukaryota; kingdom Metazoa; phylum Chordata; class Actinopteri; order Kurtiformes; family Apogonidae; genus Sphaeramia; species Sphaeramia orbicularis. Next base: position 16,294,488 of record NC_043973.1, on the reverse strand, counting down.
AGCTCATTTTTACATTGTTGGTGCAAATAAAGCCTCCCATCACATATCAGACACAAATTATTATATGAAGTAAAATATTTTCACTTTGTCCTGAAGTTAAACCATGATGTCCCTTGGATTAAAAATAAACCCACCTGGACCCTTTATCTCTACTTTTGGGACATCCAAGTTGGGACATCATTATTGACTCCAGCTTGAAAAGACTTTATGATATCCTTGCATATGCTGCAAAGAAAACTACAAACCTCCCACTAAAACAACTTGGCATAAAACCCTTATGGAATGCATTCCTATGGAATATTTCACCTGTTTACTTCATTCCTTAAAGGGACAGTTTGTGAGAATTTGGACTCCACACCTTCATTTCACTCACTCATCAGTCACTTCTATGCTTTCATACTTCATCAATGACTGAAAATCTTTGGTGCCTGTTCACAGTAATATCACTGTTGATCTCATCTGTCACTGCTCAGCGGTCTGATCTTTGTTTATCCTCACTTCAACTCTATACTGTGTACTATTTGCTTTATCTTGGGTTAGTCTATTTTCTTTTTTTTCTCTTACTCTGCTTATAACGGAATTAGGGCCACTGGGAAAAAAAAAGTAAACTAAGGCCCAATATATTATTATTATTATTATAATTCTGAGAAAAGTCAGCATACTGAGAAAAAAGTCACAATTCTGAGAAAAAAGTCAGAATTCTGAGGAAAAAAAAAAAAAATCAGAATTCTGACTTTAATCTCAGAATTCTGAGATTAAAGTCAGAATTCTAAGAAAAAAGTCACAATTCTGAGAAAAAAGTCACAATTCTGAGAAAAAAGTCACAATTCTGACTTTAATCTTGGAATTCTGAGAAAAAAGTCACAATTCTGAAAAAAATAAGTCACAATTCGGAAATTAAAGTCAGAATTCTAAGAAAAAAGTCACAATTCTAACTTTAATCTTGGACTTCTGAGAAAAAAAGTCACAATTCTGAGAAAAAAGTCACAATTCTGACTTTAATCTTGGAATTCAGAGAAAAAAGTCACAATTCTGAGAAAAAAGTCACAATTCAGACATTTTTTTCTCAGAATTCTGTCTTTAATCTCAGAACAATAACTAAACAATATTTAAAACAGTCAGAATTCTGACATTCTCTCATAATAATATTAATAAAAATACATATATTGAACCTTAATTTTTTTTTGTTTTCCAGTAGCCCTAATCCTCTTCGGTAGTTTATCTTCCAACAGCTTCATATCTTTTATTTTCTTACAGACCAGGTGTTGTGCTGAGCCATTTGTTGTTGAAAAATGTAATAAAATTTAATAAAGATGATTGGAAAAAAATAATAAACCCAGTCTCTATGATATAAATAACTTTGTATAAGTTAATTACCATGCATCAAAGAATTAAGACTGACATAAATAAAGCCTCGGAGGTTTCTAAATAAGAGCGGTTTGCATTTGACGCGGCGTTTTCCCGTATCTCTTGCTTAGTCTTGCTCTCTCTCACTCAAACACACACACAGCTCCTCGGAGCAAGCCCCCCACACAAAAATCACAGTGTACCATTCAATCAGTGCTTTTTTCCCCTCCCTCCTCTCCATGGTTCTCTTAAAGGTTTTAACCATGGCGAGAATGAAAAGTGCCAGCGTTAGAAACCTCGGCCCATTGAGGAGGTGACAGGGTCTGCCAGAATATGATCCTAATCCTGTTTCCAGCATTCTTTTAGCCCACTGGCATTGCCATTTCACTGCATATTCTCTAAGCTGTCAGGCCCAGGGAAATCCCTCTAATAGTGCATTGCTCAGATACACATCAAAGCCCTCCTGGAAACCACCAGCAGCAACTTAAGTGAGAGGGAAGCACACAAAGTAGCAGCGAGCTCACAGCTGCACATACACAGGCAAAAAGACCAAAACATGCTCAGACGCACAAAATACTCAAAGAAGTTACGCTCATATATGATGCAAGAAGGCGGCAAATTCTATGACTCGCACTTTCTTTTACCCAATTTCTGACATTTTCTCAGTAATTGCAGAAAAACAAAGAGAGACGTTCTATCAAAGGACAGACAACAGGTGGCTAAACTGTGTATCCTGGGCCACCCTCCTTTAGTTCCACTTCATCTTCCATTTTCTTCTTGTCTTTTTTTTTTTTCTTAAACACTCTGACTGCCATCTCGCCCCTCCCTGGGTAATCTTCTTAGGGAGAAGAAAACCCCCATTCTTTCTCTTCTTAATCTGGCTGCAGCCTAAACCTACGGTTGCATTTCCAATGCGGGCCTTGAAAAACCAAACCAGAGCGCTTTTAGCCAGTTCATGGAGTATCAGGTCTGAGGGGGACCGCTGAGGTCATACTGTGGAAACATGCCTGGTATACAAAGCTCATTAAGGGCCATTTACAAAGCAGATATTAAGGTCTGAAAGAAACTCACATTATGATTGGAGGATTTTACTGTGTGATTTCAGTCTATCATAGATATATCAATATTAGCGTCAATGTTTTTTAAATTTTCTGTTTAAAGTAAACTATTAATTACAGTCTAATAGCAATTAGCAATAGATTTACACTCAAACATGTCACTGCAGATCAGGTTTATCAAGAACATAAAGATACAGTAATGGTATGAGTTGCAGTGTATGGTATGGTTCATAAGCATCTACTGTGGAACTAAAAGACCAAAACCCATGAATATATAAGAGAACAGCTGTAGAATAACTGCCCACTGGAGTGACCAGTATGCATGAAAGGGTTAAATTAGGGAGCAGATCCATAAAAAAAATCACCATTTGATTGATTTGTAATCAGTTTGTTATTGTTTCTGTAATTTCCCAGTTTGGGATCAATATGTATATCTATCTGTGGGAAAGTGGAGCCTTTCATGGAGGTAAAAAGCATGGGATTACTATTGGAGTCTACGCTAAACTTCATCTTCATTATAAAATAAATTTGTGAAATAAAGAAAATTAACCCTTTGATGCGTGAATTATGAGAACCTTAGTCAAGATTTTTATTTTTTATTTTTCCTGAGTGTTTTTATTTCTCTTTAGGCATGAAAAAAAACAAAGAGATTGATTTTTTTTTTTTTTTTAAATGAACCTGTTTTTCATGAAGTTACAAAAATGTCCACTCACTTGGACACCATGTGTTTAATTTTTGAAGCAAAGAAATGTGTTTAAAATGCAATACCAGAAAGTGATATACTGTGTGAAAACTATGAAACAAAAGCTGTTTTGATGCAGTTAATCTGATGTTTTCTCACATTTTAACATACTCTAATACTAGTTACTACTCACTTCATGGAGATAATATAAAAAACCAACTTTTTTTTAACCCTTTCATGCATAGTGGTCACTACAGCGGACAGTTATTCTCCAGCTGTTCTCTTGTATATTCATGGGTTTTGTTGTTTTAGTTGCATATCAGCCAACACAGTGGACACTTATGCATCATTCCAAACACTGCAATTCATACTGTTACTGTAACTTTGCTGTTCTTGATAAACCTGATCTGCAGTAACATGTTACAGTGTAAATCAGTTGCTAATTGTTATTAGACTGTAATTAACAGTTTTCTGAAACATTTTTTTTTTTTTTTTTTTTTGCATATCCTCCTGAGACCCAGCAATGCAGTTTGTCCTCTATAGGGGACAAAAGTTTGACAGTTTTACTCAAAAAATTCTGTGCATTACAAAGGACATTCCATTAAAAAAAAAATCAATCAATAAATAAAAATTATTTTAAAAATGTATCTGAAAAAACTGTTGCATTATGCAGTTTCCAATCAAGACATTTTTTTAATGCAAAAAAGCTAAAACTGTCAATTTCCTGGGCCTCAGGAGGATATTATCTCCATGAAATGAGTAATAACTAATACTAGAGTATGATCAAATGTGAGGAAACATTAGTGATTTAGCAATTAGCTGCATTAAAAATGTTTTTATTTCATAGTTTTCACATAGTTTATCACTTTCTGATGATGAGTTTTAAATACATGCTTCTTTGCTTCAAAAATTAAATGCATGGTGTCCAGCTGAGTGGACATTTTTGTAACTCCACAAAAAACAGGTTCATAAAAAAAAAAAAAAAAAAAAAAAAAAAATCATTTGCATTGTTTTTTTCATGCCTAAAGAGGAATAAAAACACTCAAGAAAAAAATATTGAGTAAGGTTCTCATAATTCATGCATGAAAGGGTTAAGGGGCTCCTCTTTGCCTGATACCCTAATCTTTCACTAAATTTCATTGTTTTTATGCATTTATGCTGTTGGACAAACTAACCAAACACCATCCAAATAATAGCTACTGAAATCATATCCTCCCAAGAGCCGCCACTAAATATTTGTCACATTTATCTGATTTGAGCAATCACTAGATTAAATACATTTAAGTTGGGACATAAATCAATATCAGAATCAGAATCAGTATTGGTTCCAAAAGTCAGATATTAGATGAGACAGGACTAGTTCTATATATGAAATAAATTATACTTGAAAAAGTGACGTTATTCTCAAGTGACATCCTGGTCAACTATCGATCAAATAAATAAATAGTTTAAGAACCCATGGTCAGAGTTTTGAATGCATGTCTGGAACTGTCTCACATTAAAACATGTACTAATTCAATCAAATATACCTATAAGAAAAAAACACTAACATAAGGTACAAGTAATTCTATGGATCAAACAACACAAGTTCAGAAACGGACTGAAGACAAGACAGCCGTTTACGAAAATAAAAATGATCTTTAACCCTTTCATGCATGAATTGTGAGAACTTGAGTCAAGATTTTTTTTTTTAGTGTTTTTATTCCTCCTTAGCCATGAAAAAAACAATGTGATCAAGTCTTTTTTTTCTATGGAGTTACAAAAATATCCATGCATTTAATTTTTGAAGTAAAGAAACGCGTTTAAAACCCAATATCAGAAAGTGATATGAAAACAATGAAATAAAAACATTTTTAATGCTGCTAATCTGATGTCTTCTCACATTTTAACAAATTCTAATACTAGTAATTACTCACTTCATGGAGATAATATGCAAAAAAAAAAACTTTTAGTCTAACAAATAACAATTGATTTACATTCAAACATGTTTGTGCAGATCAGGTTTATTAAGAACTGCACAGTTACAGTAATGGTATGAATGCCAGTGTATGGGATGATGCATAAGTGTTCACTATGTTGGCTGATATGGAACTAAAACAACAAAACCCATGAATATACAAGAGAACAGCTGGAGAAGAACTGTCCACTGGAGTGACCTATGCATGAAAGGGTTAAATATAAGTGGCATAGATAAGGCGGGTGACCAAAACACTGTTGTTGTATTTGTGCCCTGTGGCTGAGATCAGCACAGATCGCATCCTGCTGGGCTCAGTCTACACAGAGCATCTGCCACAAAGACCCCCACCGGTGAAATCCTCTATCACAACGCCAACTGGGACACAAGTCTGGTCTGCACCTCTGGGCTGGAAAACAGCAAACAGCAGGAACAGCAGCGTCTGTTTTAAATACAAGTTGGACATCACGCTCTCTCACACACACACACACACACACACACACACACACACACACACAGGTTTATGTGGTTTAGCCAGACAATTTCTCCAAACAGGCCCGGTGGTGGTTTAGGTGGACTACCCTTTCCCAGGGTCCTAGAGCTACAGGAGTTGCATTGAAACACTTTAAAATTTCTGAAAAAAATGTAGGTCACTTTAGCTTTCAGATACACCCTACTGAACTCGATACACACCACCCTAACTTTATTGTGGTTTAGGCAGACATTTCTCTTTTTGACAAATATGTGGTTTACACGGATTAAAAAAAAACCCTATCAGGACTTTAAAGGGACAATGATGTCACTTGTCAATCACCCCTCATTAACATAAACACACAATGACCTGACAAACATTATCAGGACTTTAAAGGGACAATGATGTCATTTTTAAATCACCCTTTATTAACATATAAAAACACACTGACCTGACGGCACCATGTATTAAAGGAACAGGAGATTTATATTTATTTATGTACTATATAGATCTAAAACATCAGTAAAATGCAGTGGTGACACTGACCAACAGCCTAATACAGCAAAAAAAACACAAGGGCCTTTTTAATTCCTTTTAACGCAAACATTTTTTTACCTCCAGTATTTAAGGATGACTTAACATTTCTGCTGCTTCACAGCAAAACCGAGCAGCATTCTGCTATACAAACATAAGACTTCGTAACATGACAAAACAAAATAACAACTTAAAATGGCTCCATACAGTTGGTTTGGACTAATCTATCTCCAAGTGTTAAGAATAACACAAAAGGCTGACAGGGAATTTAAAGCTTTTTTTTCCTCTGACTGCCTCTCTGCAGCTATTCCTCAGTTTCTAACAAAGTCCCTAATATTTTGCACTGTCCTTTGTGCTAGCACAGGGCCTTCTACCATCTTGCATTGACTACATTCATTTTTTGTGGCCAGTTTTCCTTTTTGAATGTGATCTCTGAAATGTCGCAATACTGCGGCAACCTCAGCCTTCAACCACACTTTCTTTGGCACTCTTCTATGCTGGTCTTCACAAGCATCTTGTTCTAGAAGATATGCAAAACAGAAAAATAAATAACACACAAACCAAAAAAAATTGTGTTAGTTTGAGTCAATAAAGTTAAGTTAAACTATTGCTAAGGCTGACAAGAAATTGTCTCCTTGAGGAAACAATAATTCAGTTAAGGTTTCCAACTGATTGCTCACTTGATGTGATTCCAACAACTAGACAGGTTTTTTTTTTTTTTTGCATTACATCAAAAATCTCCAATAACACAGTAGTAGTAGTGCTAAATTACTGATATGCATCACATTAATTATCATTGCTTATTCATAGACAAGGAAATTTAAGCTTGAGAGTTTTGTGCATCACTGCTCTTATCTGTCCTGGGTTCACCAACACTGGTCTGAACCTGGGACACTGATAAGTAACTGCAACACCCAGGCTTGAAAGTTACAACACCAGCAAAATAAACAAGATGAACTCAGAATGCCTGATTGGTATAAAAAGAAAAAAAGTTAGTGTATAGTGATGTGTCAAACCTGTGGTCGTGATCTATCTGTAGTAGTGAACCAAACTGAAGCAAAGTGAAGACAACGCACAAATACCAAACACTGAAATTCCTTGAATGACACTTCAGCTTGTCTCCAAAAGAGAACAAACCCCCATAATAGCCAATGCTAAAATGCCCCACTTTACAACAGAAATAAAAATGTTCACAGCCTGGAAAAAAAAAAATTGTTTTGATCTCTACAGCTAATTTCCCTGCCCATGACAATGATACTGCGTTTAATTTTCACAAAAAATTTCACAATTCACTTTTTGCTTTATAGTCAACTTGGCTTACCTTCAGAGGGAGGAGCAGTCTCAGTTACTGTAGATGACACTGACAATACAGACCCTGCTGAACAGATAATTTGACAAGAGTATTTTTTTTGCACGGAAAATAACAAATTTTATTGACAGAAACAAATATAATGTGAGGTAGCTTACCAAAATCTTCCATGTCATGAACTTGCTCTTTGATTGTAGCGTCAGTATCCATAGGCTCCACAGTTCCACATTCTGTTGCTGTGACTGCCGTGCTGCAGTCATCAGATTCGCTTGCACTGGCTTCAGCGTCACTGAACACAATCTCATCTGGCAAGAGGCGAAAATGAAACTCATATGAATAGATGGACATAAAAACAACTGAAAATGTGCAAAATAAATGAATTAACACACCCACAGTAAAGTAAAAATTTTAAACTAGCCTGCTCTGAGATGCAGCAGGGATGTTTATATCAGGGGTGTAACGATACACGTATTTGTATTGAACTGTTTGGTACATAGCTTTCAGTTTGGTACACATTACAAACCAAATGTTACATTAAACAAATCTTATAATATATGGAAAACAAAATATATAGCTCAAAGTGTATTTAAAATGAAGTTCTCACTGCACTCAACCTGCCAAACCACAACCAAAACACTATACCATGTTACTCCAGGAAGACACACTGGGATGCAGCTTTGCTAAGCTACTGCCAGCTAGCCGCAAGATAGTTAGTAACACTATTACCAGGCCAGAACAAGATCCTCTGATAACCTACAGATCTGGTGTTTGGTGCCACATCAGTGTCAGTTTTGTTGTAAATTATGAGGCCGATGGTGAGAGAGTGGTGCATAAAAACATTCCGAACTGAAGAACGAACCACTGCAAGGCTACAGACTTTCCTTAGTGGCTAACCTAGTATGAGCTGCTGCATGGTGAACGACTCATGTCAGGAGTCGGACCTAGAGCACACACGCATCCTGAACCAGGAAATGAAACCCACTTTGGGTGACAGCTTCTCGTTCAGCAGCTGACAGCAGTGAACATTATCCCAAAGCAGCAGTGTGTAGTAAATGCCAGCGCACCAATTTGGCGAGAACGACAGAGAGGTACGTTAGTGATGGCTGTTCAGCTTGTGTTTATATGATTGTAGCATTAAACACAGATGTTAATTCATGTATTTATCAGAATAAAAGAGCTCAGAGAGCTCAGGGGACATGACAAATTCACTGCTGACACACGGTGGGCAATAGAAACGACAAAAAGAAAAAAGGAGGCCAAATTACATTTTTAAATGTAAATAATAAAGTCAAGGACATTTCTGTTTAGCTGTACCGAAAACATACCAAACGGTGACACCACTGAATCATACTGAACCAGCCTGTGAACTGTGTGTACCGTTATACCCTAGATCAGGGCTCTCAAACTCATTTACTTTCAGGTACCACGTTCAGCCCAATTTCATCTCAAGTGGGTCAGACCAGTAAAATAACTGCATAATAACTTATAAATAATGACACCTCAAAATTTTTGTCTTTGTTTTAGTGCAAAAAAACCCAATTCAATTGTGAAAATACTTTTATAAACTATCCAAACAAAGAAGAAGTAAAGAACCTGAAAAAACTGAAATTTCTTGAGAAAAATAAGTGCAATTTTAACAATATTCTGCCTCAATTTATCATTTACACATGTGCATTGTGGATCGGATCTACAAAGACACTGTTGTTCATCCATCAGTCTTAATGATGACCTTGACTTCAGTTTTGTGGATCCTGGAGTGGCTTGTCAGCCCTGTTTTTGCCCTTAAGTATCTGCCACAAAGACCTGTCGACTTTGAGATGAGGGAAACTGAAGTGTAAAAATGCTAACTAATTTCCTGGTTTTAGGATTTATTTCTGTGGCACTATCCTTCACAGACATGTTACACTCTCTGGTTTGATCTTTGTGGAGTAGGACTGATACTGCAGCACCATCACTTTGCCCTAAAAATGAAACAATATCAATTTATAAAACAATATAAAAGCAGTTGCTCTCTCTCTCTCTCACCACCCAGTGCAAATATGAATCACCTCAAAATAATACTCATAACAGAGACTTCAAAAGGACAGAAACATGTAATAGGCTAAATGCACTAAAGCGCAAAAGCAACAAATTTACCCCTGTAACTTGCTGACAAAACCATTGCGTTACAGTAGACTTGTCCAGTTAATTTGACATGTTTATCATGGAAGTAGTGGCTAAACGTATCGTTCGGGAGGAGTCAAATCACCTGCTCCTTTGAGTTAGCACAAGACTGCCTGGGATTAAGAGCCTCTTTATGGGTGAAAACATGACACCATTGTGTTGAATTTCATGGGTATATAGTCTTTATTGTAGAGCTCAGGCTGTTGATGTGGGAATATGCATAAACAGCTATAGATTAAAGATTTTTTTGTCTTACCACAATCATGCAGATAATTTGGAGGTAAGTGTTTGATTATTAACTGTAATGTGATTATTGAATTTAAGAGCACTTAAGGCATTACACTACAGCATTACAGATAAATGTAATGTGATTACTTTAGTAAGCTTGTTTTTTAACCCCAACACTGTTTATCATTAGAGCATAACACATGCTATACATCCACTTACTGTCCTTTTACACACTGTATGAATTCACTAAATATCTCACCTTTGCATACATAGCCAAGCCACTTGTAGGAAGATGTAAGTCCCAGACACTCAACACACTTGTCCACGGAGGATACTGTTGCAGATACCAAGCGATAGTTTTGACACTGCCCGACAAACATTGCAAAACCTTGAATGTAACACTTACATGTACCACAGATTTACAAGTTAATATCTACCAGTGAAGAAAAAAAATTAAAGTTAAATGTGACATTTAATTTACCTTTGTGCTGACAGCTGGATCCATTTGACCTGGACAGGAGAGCTGATTGTAGTGATCAGTGGCCGCCTGAAAAAAAGAAAGAATGAGAGCAAATGGGTGCTCTTTGTGCATGAGTTGGTATTGTTACAAAATTTTAAACCATGAAAAAAGAACAAAAATTGAGTGGCAAATCAGCAGTCTGAAAAACAAGAATTGACATTAAAAATATTATGCTGTGTTTATGCATGCTTAATGATTACTGTATCACACTGTACACTTTGAAGAGCATGTTTTGAGAATAGCTTAACACACCATTGTCAATATAAACCAGGGATTAAAGCAAAAATTTTTCATCTGACTGAAAATTTTCTTCTGGTCAAAATCATTGGCCACTATTAAAAATGATGCAATACAATACTACTATAGCGTACAAGTTTATATAGTCAAATTTGGCAATACTGTAAAACACACTGAATGGGAGAGTGTACAGGTGTAGAAGATTAGTAACATGGATAGAAAAAATGTCATGAGTGGTATTGGTGGGGGGTCTGGGGGTCCTCCCCCAGAAAATTTTTAGAGCTTCAGGTCAATTTTGGTGCTCTCTGGTTAATTTTAAAGGGTATGAAAACCTTTGAAGCAAGTGAAAATAATAACTAGAAGAAAACCTTACTGCAAAAAATGAGTGAAAAACTTTTTATTTAACAATTTAGGAACTCCTAAAACATAACTCCAACTCCAACAGCACATGAATTTTGGGGAAAATGTCTGTGTAAATGTAACCCTAACCAACTCATACAGAATTTTCTTGTGGCAAACTCCACACATGTACGCACAAGGCTGCTTCATTTTTTTTGCACAATGATCCAATTGGAGTTCCATCGTTTCCCTTCTCATCACATCGTCTCCCTTCTCATCAAGCCACGCCCACCTCCATCTATTTTTCACGCATCTCTCAATAGTTACCACCTCAGCACCTTCCTCTACAAACGTGTCCATGATGTCGTATATGCTGGCCAAAATAATCTGTACGTCGTCAAACCTGCGTCCACAACCCCCTCCCGCCAATATCATGTTCTCTTCTGATTGGAAGAAATTACGTCAACTGAAACAGAAATTATATTCCGTTACAGATACTCTCTGAGGGTATTTAAAACACAGTGGCTTTGCAAATACCAAGGGTGTTACTCATTCATTCAATTTTATCTTCGTACTGTACCACACAGATAGAAATAAGATGCTAAACGGGTCAAAATAAAGCACTTATGCAGTCGGGCACGTAACCGCGTAAGGCCGCGGCACGCACAGCCGCACGCACGGGAAGGGCACATACACACAAACACAAACACTAGTCATATACCGGCAAGAGGAGATCAGCTATGAACCCAAACATGAAAGTCCATGCAGATCAGTTCTGTCTTCTTCCCTTTTCGCTGTGGTTCTTTCATAATGAAAGCTACTTGTTAGCACTAAACTAAAGTTAGCGTCTGGAGGCTGAACTTCGGTAAAGTTGAACTTGTCCATGTGTTTCTGAGGCACAGAATGAGCAGTGTTTCCTTCCAAAGAGAAATAGTCATCAATCTCTCCTCCCGACATAAAAATAAAGAAGTCATCTTATTATCATCACTGTTAAACCTATCAGCCCCCTGTGTTAAACACCTGCAGACCCAGGACAGGATTGTGGTGCCAACTGGACTCTGCGAAACACGTGGGGAAGTTACTTCAATATGACTTTTTTCCCCCTCAATTTTTCCATTTGACGGAAATCCGTCATGGTGACGGAGAACTTTAATCCCTGTCTTAGACAGAAACCATCGATGGTATTCAACTGTGTATTCACTCATTTTTCCTAGAAGGGAAATTGGAGACAGTGGTCCCCTGAAGGTCAGCCTGAAAAGCTGTTCGTGAAATTGACCCATGGGTGTGACCAAGTGTCAAAGAGGGGATGGTTAAAGCACTAAAACCACACTGGTGCTCTGTAGGGTATGTGCATGTGAACCTGTGACAGACATAGCCTCAGCCCCTTTGACATTCGGTTTGCCACATCTCCTTGTTTGAGATTCTGCTCTGAATCTCCAAACCCTTTCCTACTTCTCATTTCAAACATGATATGCTCTCTTGTTGTGCTGCTTTCTCTCCCATCCTCAAACAGATTTGTCAACAGGTATCTGTGGACCTGTCTGTTCCAGCCTCAGGTCCACTTCACAGCCTTCAACCAGGTGACTTCATGCTGGTCACAGACTTCAGAAGGCCCAACAAGCCACCAGGGTTCACGTCAGTCACTGCAAAAAGGTCATCTCTGCATCAGCCGCCTAAAAGGTGCATGACCCAAGTCAACACCCAACGAGGTAGACCAGGACGAGAAGTGGCTGACATCAGTGGTAAAGCCAAAACCACCAACGAACAGATGGTGAATTCAAACGCTCTGTTCCACCTATGAAGCTGATGACATTCCTACGTGGGAGCAACCCCTGAACGAGATCAAGAACGTAAACTTTTCTCTCACTTTCTGCTTTCACACATACAGCTAAAACAACCCTGAGTGCAAGCCTAGCGCTGCTCATGGGTCACATGGTTGACATCACACAACCACTGCACAGTCCATGTTTAGGCCTGTGTCTGACTAGGTCAAACAGAGGTGAGAACACAAACCTCTGGTTCGCAGAAACCCTACAGTGTCAACTAAAGCCAACCCTAGTAAGACATAGGGGTGGTTCACAAACGGACTGTGTTCATGAACTCTGACGGACAGTTCACAGACATCACTCCTTCTACGTCCTCACCTGAAGAAAGGGCCTGGACTCAGCTGACGGTCATCACACACCAACCAACCATCTCAAGCAGCGTCCCTGACTGTACTGATCATTTTCTTGTCTCTCCTTGTTGTTGTTGTAAAAGTTATCCTTGTATTCTGTAAGGTTCAACGCAAATATTAAGTGTTAATTATGATCTAGACCTAGACCACGGCACCCGTTCAGGGCGCCTGGATTTAGTGACCTCAGAGCATCCTGTGGTGCCTTGTTCTCCTGTCTATTTTCATAGTCATTCCATTTTTATTGTGCTCTTACTCCTACTTCTGAAAATGCCACTACAGTAGTGAAGACAACACATAGGAAGCCACAGTCAAAGAATTGGGTCAATCTTCCTCAACCCAGGTCATCTGTCACTAACTCCTGTTGTAAAAAGGGTTTCCTGTACTAAAGTTCGTCTTCTCAGATTTATTTAACAAAATACAAAAAATAGAGAATAAAATACATATGAACTTAAGCACACAGTCCAAACACAGCCAGATAAACTGTGAGCTCCTCTGGGCTCTAATGTCACATACCCCCTAGGCTCGTAGCACCCCCCAGCTCACCTGAGGATCTTAAAGCTACAAGGTCTTATATTTATCCTTAGCAACTTGTCTATACATTGACATGAAGTAACTAAAATGCCATGAGCATGCAAATTATAAAGCAAATATTATATTTAACACCTTTTTAAATGCAATTAAATGATGAACTTTCTCATCACTAATTAATAACAGAACTGAACTGAAAAATGAAAATCTGTGAAAATCTTTACATTACAGCACTGTAACTCTTAAACCTTTGCTCTGAACACACCATAAGATCTAAGAAGGAAATAAAAAACAAAGATATTACTTTAACATTCTATCCCATTGAGACTTAAAATATTCCAATAACATTTGATCACGAAGGAATACATTTTACTGTTGAGGCTGAAGTCTGAAAATGAATTAACTTTACTATTCAAATACAGTTATGAAATGAGCCTTTTTAACCGTTTTTAACAGTGACAATCTCCAGTAGAGTGCTAGAATATGAGGCCTACAACATAACTCCCACAAAAATGTGCAAATTGTACATAAACTACAGGTTTGAAAGTTTTCGCTCACATTCAAATTTACTGCAGTTATTGCAAAAGAAATCTTACAGCTTAAACACGAATTTCCTCTATCTTACTTGCACCTCAGTTGGTCTGACAATGTGGCTAACCTACACATACAGGCCTACTTAAGACAAACTCTGCAGACTTCTAAAAGTAAATTCTAATGTGACTCAGTGTTGCACACAAATAACTTAAACACTGACAATCCTTGTGCTTTTTCAACTAGGTGCAATGGGTAAAAGCAGAACTGGCTCTGACTTATATTTATTGCCGTGATTAAATAAATTTTCTTTCCTTTAATGGGAACACTTATTGCACAACAGTTTGAATTCTTACAGTTTGTTGAACAAAATATTCAATTCATTTTTCAAAATTCAAAACATATTGCAGCAGCAATGACATTTTTTCCCCCTTTCCTCATACAGCCCCAGACAACCAGTGACCAGAACCATCTACTGATCTAACCTGTTTAACACCTGCTGATCCACTAATCCTATCAATAATAAAATACAGTTCTTCATCTTTACATGGTCATCAGATATCAGACCATATTTGGATGTTCGGATACTCCGTAGTTACTGTGGAAACATTTTCATCTTCTACACCATTAAGTTACCAGTAAAACCCATTGAGTTGGATCAATGACAGTAGATGGGAACACTGGATTTATGTTCAGTTATTTATATCTTTTTCTCCTGTTTTCTGTTTAGATACAATAACCTTTGAATCTACTGTGAATATTCATGAAGATTTATATTAAAAATAGGGAATTAAATATAGGAAAATACATGATTTATGGTGAAACTGCAAAATATAGAGGATAATATGACAGTTAAAGCTGCTACATCACTTGAGGAAGGTTAAATGGAGAGAAACATTTATTTGGGAGCTTGGGCAATAATACTACTGGGTCTTTATGGGTTAAACAAAAGTGCATTTTGTGATTAACAATTACAGAGTCTGACAAAGTTTAAACACACAACTAAATACTCAAGAGTTGCATAACTTTCCTTTATACAAAAGTGTATAACGTCACTAGAGACCTGTCGATAGACATATTAATTTTGATTATTTATGTTATTTGTCAGTTAGTCCTTTCAGCCCTAATTATTTTTCTTGATATACAGAACTTCAAGCCACTCCTTTGAACTAGATCAGACTACACTTGTCAAGATCTGTTTGTTTTTTACTGGTGGTCACAAAGGTTTAGTTGAAAAACCATCCTGAGTCTGAAATGCCACCTAATGATTTTCTTTTAACTCTTACAGAATGGACTTTGAACAATAATATATTCATTTTTATGGATAAGGTTTTCAGACAGACAAAAGGATGTGCAGTGGGTGCTTGCTATTCCCCATCTTATGCAGGACTCTACCTAGGTAAATGGGAAGAAGATTTTGTGTTTAATCAGGAAAAGAACAGCTTTTTAAAGCACATTGTCTGGTGGGGACGTTACACTGATGATGTACGCTTGTTCTGGTCAGGGTCAGAGGAAGAACTTAAAGCTTTCCATGGCTTCCTTAATAACATTAACCCAAACATTAAGTTGTCATTGGACTACAGTAAAGATAGCATTCATTTTCTGGACTTCACTATTAATGAAGACAATTTAGTGATGTTACACACATCCATTTTCAGAAAACCCACTGACAGAAACACTGTTCTACATGCCAATAGCTTTCATCCCAAATGGCTTAAAGAAAACATCCCTTATGGCCAGTTTCAGAGGGTGCGACCAAAATGCAAATTTTGTGAGTAAATCAGGGGAGATGTTTGCACGGTTTCAGGCAAGGGGCTACAAGGCTGCCACATTACAAGAAGCTTACACAAGAGCTAAACATCTGGACAGACACACCTTACTAGAAAGGAATCCCACTAAACAAACACAAAACAGAACAGTATTTGTCACTATGTATAGTACAGAAGTGGACCAAGTCAAAAGAATAATTAATAAAAACTGGGACATCATTCAGAGCGACAAACAACTCAGATGAATTTTTCCATAGCCTCCACTCATCACCTTTAGGAGATGTCCTACACTACAGGACAAACTGGTCCACAGCCATCTCCAACCTAGCACTCCATCATGGCTGGGTCAGAAACCTAAAGGGAGCTACAAATGCGGCCACTGCAATCACTGTACAAATGTCATACAGACCAAAACTTTCATGGACTCTACATCACATAAACAATACACAATCAATCATTTTATTAACTGTAAAACAACATTCATCATTTGCAGACTGTAATGTCCGACCTGCAAAGTGTTCTACATTGGCCGGACAAAAAGACGTTTACAGGACAGACTGTCAGAACACAAATATGCAATAAGAACTGGAAACACAAACTACCCGATGGCAAAACACTACCTGGAACTCCACAACAGCAACCTATCTACACTACAAACTATTGGCATCGACCACATTCCATCCTCCTTAAGAAAGGGGGACAGGCAAAAGACATTAAACCAACGGGAAGCTTTCTGGATTTTTAAACTCCAAGCCGCTGTACCCCCCGGACTGAATGAAGAGTTGGACTTTTCTGTTTTCTTATAATGTATTATCTGTTTCTTGTTTTAAAGACTTTACACTGGTTTCATCTTAATATGTAAATTTTGCACTGTTTTTTATTCATGTATACTTGTAAATATTTCTATTTGACCTGCAGTGACACCATCTGCTGGCCTTTTCCATGTGGACACCCTCTGCAGGCCATTCCCTTCATGCCCAGCTGGCAGGTTCCTATTGGTTAGACCCTACTATATAGGAACCTACACTTTTTCAGGCTCCTGTTTGACTTCCTGATGAAGGCTTGAAGCTGAAACGCGTTGAAGTTTTTTAGGTCTAGATATGACCATGCCATGATAATAAAGGCATTTGAATGTTGAAAGAGAGTGCCTTGGATTCTTCTTCCAGTGTGATAAATACTTTTTTAATCCCTTTTTCCAAAGAGCACCTCGAACAAACTATTTTTGGTCCGAGAAGCATTCCTTCCCAAACATTTTTTTGAATTAACATTCATTTATGCTGTATTTTTGGGTAAAATTATACCTTAATTGACGACATTGATCTTATACTTAATCAGAGTTAAATTAGTAGGATAACACCTATGGAACAGTTCTAAAGATACCTCTCTCACTTTAATGGAAATAAAAAACATCCTTGGGTAATAACCATACCTTTTCCCATTCCACATCAGAATATGAATTACTCCAAAAAAAGATGGAAGGTGGCTTACAAATTGTATCCCTTTGAATCCCTTCTCTAATGCATTCATTATTAGTTTTTTTACTCAAGAATGGATCTAAATTTCCTGTGTATAATTCTGATTGTGCAATTTGAGGGCTAATGGTTGTTGAAGGACTAATAGTAGAAGATAGCAAAGTTTTTAAACCTGAAGGGATGGCATCAAGCAACCCTGGTCCTACAGAGCCACTATCCTGCATGCTTTAGATGTTTCCCTGTTCCAGCACACCTGACGGTCGTTATCAGGCTTCTGCAGAGTTTGATGATAGGCTTATCATTTGAATCAGCTGTGTTGGAAGAGGGACACATCTAAAACATGCAGGATAGTGGCTCTCTTGGACCAGGGTTGCTCACCCCTGGTCTACGTCACGGCACAGTGACCTAACCTCCGGAAAAACGGAGAATTGACCCGCCAGCTCAACAGTAGGGATGAGACCTCACTATGGCCTGTGGCTTACTTCCGGTGCCTGTGGTTCACTATTTCTGGCAGGGCCAGACTGAGACTCATTTTCAGCCCTGGAGTTTCATACCTCAGACCGGCCCACTTTAGATCACAACCAATTATTATTAAAATCATGTCATTCTAACCTTACATGTTAGGTCTACGCACTGTTCTGCAAAGCTTGAGACAAACAGAGCAGTAGAGACACTGATTTTTTTCACAGTAAGTCAGCCACTTGCGGTTTGTTCCAACTTTGCTATTAAAAAACTTTTGGTACAGTGATATTAGGGGTTTGACGAGGATGATACGAAAAAAATGTATGTGTATCCTGTGACTGAGGGTGAGCAAAGTAATCAAAGCTAACAAAAGACTCATCTTCATCTGTCTCCTTTGTGCCTAGTGGTTCAGGGTTGTGCTGCTGAGCTGCTCCTCTGTCATCAGTAGACTCTGCTCTCCCTTTCACACTTCCTCCAGTTTCTCTAGACTCTCCTGCACCTGTATCACAATAAAAAATTATATCGACAGACATTTGGACTTACTTAACCAATTCAGATATTTACATTGGCAAAATATGCAGGCTTATTTAATATTTCTTTATGCTGTTGCCTATCAGTTGTGGGCTTTGTGTATTTACTGTCTCACTTTTAATGATAAAAAATAAAATCGGTCAGGACTATGGTTTGGGTCTAGAAAGTGGTTTTACTGGAACTAATGCTTGTTCACACAGTCTATTCTAACAGCTCACCTTTTCCTTCCATCCTGACAGGAACAATCCCCTCATCACTACTGGCTCCTGGCTCTGCTTCTGACACTACAGCACAGTTTAAAAATGTTCAGAATTCTCAGCACAAATCTTCTATTTTGCAAAGCCTTGGTGTCAATTTCATTCATGTAGTGCTGAATCCTGGAGCATCTCAGAGCACCTTTCATATTGAACAGGCCTACACCATACTCTTCATTGGAGCCTATTTATTCTAATAATCTTCCCTCTCTGAGCAGTCCTACCTGCCCACTCTGGACTTGTGGGCTCATGGCTGGTGTCTGCTGCTGGATCTGCGTTCTGACTCTGAGGAGCTACAAGACAAAGTTTCCCAGTTCTGTGGCGTCGCATCATACTATTATTTAAAATGCATAACGTTATGTTCCACGCCACAATGCCACACAATTCACTGACTCAATAATTAACTAACTTGAAAGGTGGTTTACCCGGTTCATCGTCCTCATTAGTTGTTTCCAACCGGGAGGTCGTTTTTGTGAAAAAGTTGCCGATTTTGTCACATTTGGCTACATTTGCTTCCAGAGCTTTCCTCTTTTTAATTCTTGTCTTCTCCACACCACCCTTGTTCTTTCTATTATCCATGTTTCAAACAGCAAACACAGCTGACCATCCACAGCCTACAAAGCACAGATGGTATATGCTCCACAGCTACAGTATAGAGCTACTAACCATATGCAAGGACAGATTACACTAGGTCACGGTACGTCTGCAAAAAAGAGGAAGAAAAAGAAAAAAAAACAGTTTGCTAGTAGAGGGGGTGGCGGCCCAGGCACAGCAGCAGCAGCTTACATCATCAACCCAGTACTATGACTGACCGCCCCCCCCCCCCCCCCCAGAGTATAGAGTATGGTGCTGATCCATCCTGCTTATGTTATGCCAATGCATGCATGAAGAATGTCACACGTCACTTTTTAAATCAACAGTTTACTAATAATAAGCATTTTTGTAAAGAAATAATTCTATATTGTTCTTTCCTCTTTAGTCTGATGATGAACTATCCAATAAATAATTGTGATCCTAGTTTTTGCACAGGGATCATTAGTGTAAACGGTGACATGGCTGCCGAGCATCAGTATGATGGGATCCACAACAACCATGTCACATCCGTCCACTGACACATTTAGCGTTTTTGTGTCAGCTGGTATTGTTTTAGATCCACAATACTAACATTTATGAAGAAGAGCACAATTAGCAATAGTAAGTCTATAAGTTTATTCCTAATAAAGTACTGGTACTGACCAGAGCGTCATGGGTAATGTCACGTCCGTCCACCAGCAAAAGTTTTCACATACACCTGCTATTAAAATCCAATATTTATGAAAATATAGGTTGCACTGTCAAAGAATATCAGTAGTCTGTGCACAAATGGATTAGCATTATTTCAACACAGTTCTATGCATGTCTTACAACTTTCTTTTGACAAAAATGCAGTAGAGACGAGATCTCACTGTGGCCTATGGCACCACTGCCAGAGGTGCCAGTGCCTGTGGTTCACTGTTTCTGGTGCCAGTGGTTTATTTCCAGTGGCTGTGGTTCACTGTTTCTGGTGCCAGTGGTTTATTTCCAGTGGCTGTGGTACCGCTGCCACTGTTCTATTGGTAAAGAGCAGTTTACAATGGCAGGCGCATCATACGACTATACGGACGTTCAAGCCAGGCATGAAGTAAATGTGTTTGTTGGTTATGGAATGGGAGTCAGGCTAATAATGCAGACGTAAGTTTGTTTGTGAATATAGACCAGATTTTGTTGAAACAAGTACTTTTGAGATTGAGTGACGTGGACATTTTTTCAACTGAAATTTCGTTAAATTAAGATTTTTTTTATTTTTTTTTTAAGATACGACTTTATTCCCTCAAAATTATGACTTTTATTCTCAATATTTCACTTTATTCTCGTAAAATTATGAGTTTTTGTGTTCGGCTTTATTCTCATGAAAATACAGGTTTCATCTTGATATTTTACGACTTTATTCTCAAAGTGACAAGTGTTTTTATTTTCTTATGCGGCCCTAATATGCCGTTGTGTTTAACAGGTTCTTCCAGTGTGGAATATTTAGCGGATTTCTGGTTTTCCAGTGGAGAACGATTATTTTCTTTGCGACAGTCAGGGCTTTGAATAATCGACCGGCTCTATTTGTAAAGTGTCATGAGATAACTTTTGTTATGATTTGGTGCTATATAAATAAAATTTGATCGGATTTGACCAGTATCAATTATTTCAAATTTATTGTGTTCCTTCTGTCTTCTTCTTCCTGTCATGCACTCAGCCATTGCTCATACCTTGTTCTTTTCATGACAAACTGCTCCTTTTTCCCCCTCAAACATTTCCCATTGCATATCTATGACATTGGATTGTATTAAAATTATACAGGCCCCAGTTTTCCCAAAAGGTTTTTTTATTCACGTTTTCGTTAAAGGGTTGCCAAACACCGGCGGTGTCGGTGGCTCAATATGCACTCGCTGTCTGTCCAAAAATGCCCCCTCCTTTGACCCCCTAAGGCCATTTGAGCCGTAATGTAAATGTACAGAAGGATGTTTACCCACAACCATCATATTAGCTCTCCTCTGCACCGCTTCCAACTGCCTCTGCCCCACTAAACTAAGCTCAGTTGTCAACAGTCCTCTTGAAAGCACACACTTTAGACTGAAGTCGACACAGAACATACGCTGTGTGTACATTTCAATAAATATGACCACATATAAAACACTACTCGCCAACAGTCGTGTAGCTAACGTAAGTGGTAGCTTAAGCTAACCTTAGCATTGACACTGACAGGTTCATGTAGCTCGGTGCTAATAGCATAGAACAGCTCGGCTCCGTGAAAACAGTGCATAAAGTAATTCTGAATAACGTTGTATAAAACTGAATTCATCCTTACCTTGTACAGAGTGGTCCAAAGCAGCATTATTCTGAGTCCCAGCGAAAAACTGTCCGAGTGCAGCTGAGCTTTTCCTCCTGAAGCAGGAGTGTTTCAGAAGTCAACCTGACCCACATATGTTAGGAGGAAGAACACAATTCAACTGTTGTATATGTTATGAATTAAACTGTGCTGTATATGCCAAGTACATATTTGAAAAGTGAAGCACCCTCCCTTTGCCCTTTTTTCAGTGGGTTTCCATTTGTTTCTGTTTCCTTCCTTCTGGAGGTTCAACTGACGGGAAAACCCGTCCGTTAACAGAAGACCAAATCACTCTATTCTAAAACTAATTCACTGGAACTGAATACTAAGTCCTGTTCCTAACAGAAGTTCAAAAACTCACAGTTGGAGTGAAAACAGCAGAGTTGGGTCAGGCCGTCTTCAGCAGCTTTTCCACGGGTACACACAGTAAACACACGGGCTGTTCTCCACCAGAGCCCACAAGCTTCTACACCCTTTTCTGTCCTTCTAGAAGGTTCGGCCTGTTTTTTCACCGGCAGAAATTATCTACTGATTTCTGTCCCCTTCAGAAGCTCTTGTTTTCTTATTAAATGCTCTTTGGTCAGGCACATCTGTGTTGTTGACCTACTTCCACACACACTGGCTCATTTGGGGTCTTCTTCTCCCTTCTGTTTCTTCTCAGTTTGGTTGAGCAGCTGTGCGGACACCTGCCCAGACTGTGTGTGCCCACGGTCACATAAGCAGGGCCCGCTCCATGAAGAAAACAAACAGAGGATCCCTCTACAAAACATGTACAAATGACTGAATATGGGAATCCCTGTGGCGGTGCATCCAGGAAGGCTAAAACTAGAGCTGCACAATTAATCAAAACTTAAACTTACAAGAAATACTGCTTTGATATTTACCCTAAAAATTATTGACAACTTGGCATTTATGTCAGTCACAATATGTCAAATAACAAAATGTCAAGTTCTACAAGCTGTAGATGTGTCCTGATATTTTTATATGTCTATTTAAAAAAAAAGAGGAAAAAGATAGAGAAGAATTATTTAATATAATTATAAATTTAATATAATATGATTATAAATTTAATATAATATAATTATAAATTTAATATAATATAATTATAAATTTTATATTATTTTAAATTTGATATAATATAATTACAAATTTAATATAATTATAAATTTAATAATATAATTATAAATGTAATAGAATTATAAATTTAATATAATTATACATTTAATATAAAATAATTACAAATTTAATATAATTATAAATTTGGTTTAAACACACAAAACATACCTCCCATGCATTCATCCATTCACCCCTATTAAGTATACATTATGTACTATTATGTATAAAAAAAGCATAAAAAAAAGAAAAAAAAAAAAAAAAGCATTCTCTATTTCTATTCTAGAATGTGGATGACGTAATTTTGACATACACCCAAAAGGGCAACACGCCAGCGCAGCGACCCTCACCCACGCTCACCCACACACGCACGCAGGCACGCACAACCCCTACTTGGAGTCGACACGCCTCCAGGGGCGGATGAGTTCCGTCTTCCTACCAGCCAACCTCAACGGAACCCATTGGCCCCGCCCCCTTCGACGTATGCCCCTGGGGACGTACTGGCACGCAACCCCCCGTGGCCCCCCCCCACGCCTTGCCACCCAGCCAGCACAGCACTGGACCAGGGATGATTACGTTCTTCCAGACGTGGGCGGAGCCTATCACCCAACCACCCCCTCGATAGGACCGTTGACCCCACGCCCTTCCGCTCGCACCCTGAGCACCATGCCGACCAGGTGACGCAGCGTAGTGCCACGTTGCTAATGCCAGTACGTCTGACCATAGGGGTTCCCACCTGGACTCGTACCCACAACATTTGCTTCGCGAGACATGAGCTTAGACCACTGAACCAACGTGCTGCCCCACCCATAGTCAGCTCGACACTGTATTTAACCCTTATACAAATTACGTCACGCCTCACCCCTCCCACCCCCAAAATGCGTTCTAAAAGAACGTTCTTAAAAAAACACTATTGACAGCCTGCCTTGGAAATGAGTAAACGCCTCAAATCAAGTCAAATAAAGACAATAATAAATAAAAATAAATAAAATAAATAAAGATTGAAGTACCCAATCGCGGAGGAGCCTTTTTACCCAATCAGAGGCAAGTGTACGTGCAAATTCATGTCTTTGCAAACGGGAGGAAATACCAGATTTAGACCAAAGAAACTTTCTCATTTTCATCAACACTTACTTTTATGTTGCTCCTCCATAACTTTTCCCCTCACAAATGTTATACAGGGTGTCCCATAAGTCTCCATACATAGGAAAAATAAACGTTTCTTGACATAAACCATTTTGATTTCTACAATATGCTCTATATGACTGCCATTTTGTCCCGAACACATTTCAATGCGTGTCCTCCACTGCTGAAGAACTAGAAAGAAGAACTAGAAAGAAATACATGTTAGAACCATGGAATGGATTATGTGTCCTATGTATGGAGACTTATGGGACACCCTGTACATGGAAAAACCGGAATATATGTTTCAAACGTAAGTCGTTGTTTTTAAAGAACTGGGTTGATTACTGAACACTGCTTGTCTGTCAGTTGTTTAACAGGGAAGGTCACTTATTTACTTACAGTGAATTTTGGTTGGAATATAAAACTCCGGTACTCCCTACAGAATATGCAGTTGTGTTTGATTCTATCCCTTCAGGTTTAAAACCTTTGCTACCTTCTACTATTAGTCCTTCAACAACCATTAGCCCTCAAACTGCACAATCAGCATTATACACAGGAAATTTACATCCATTCTTGAGTAAAAAAAAACTAATAATAAATGCAATAGAGAAGTGATTCAAAGGGATACAGTTTGTAAACCAGCTTCCATCTTTTTTTTGGAGTAATTTATATTCTGATGTGGAATGGGAAAAGGTATGGTTATTACCAAGGAAGTGTTTAATTTCCAATAAAGTGACAGAGGTGTCTTTAAAACTGTTCCATAGGTGTTATCCAACTAATTCAGCTCTGATTAAGTAGAAGATCAGTGTCGACCCTTTTTGCTCATTTTGTCATAATTCAGATGAAACATTAACTCATTTGTTTTGGGAATGGGCCTTTTGTTCAACTTTTTGGTGTGATATCAATCTTTTTTTTTTTTTTTAAATAGAAAGCTGGATATTTCTTTTAACTTCAAAATTGAAGATATTTTATTTGGTTTCTTTATTACTGATTTGCCTGATCGGAAATCGTTTATTCTTAATCTCATTTCCTTATTAGCTAAATTTCATATACATACAAGCAAATCTGCCAATCCGAAACCCCGCTCTGTGGTCTTTAAATCTTATTTGAAATCCTATCTACACACTTAACTTTTGCACTAACCCTAAAGCTGTGAAGACTAAAGCCTTATGTGAAGAGTTTAAGTTGTAATTTATTTTTTTCTTTTTGTTTATTCCTTTACTTTTATTTTACTTAATTTACTTACCTATTTATGTAATTGTATTTAATTTCTTCCTGCCTCACCTCAAGCAGTTTTTTTTCCTCCATGCTATGTTC
The DNA here is from genome assembly GCF_902148855.1 of Sphaeramia orbicularis. Lineage (NCBI taxonomy): Eukaryota > Metazoa > Chordata > Actinopteri > Kurtiformes > Apogonidae > Sphaeramia > Sphaeramia orbicularis. Next base: position 16,269,471 of record NC_043973.1, on the reverse strand, counting down.
TGGCCTATGTGTACATGGTATTTTGTAAGTAAAGTATGAAAAAAAGGAGAAAAATGAAAAAAAAAAAAAAAAAAAAAGAAATAAAAATTTAAAAAAATATATAAATACAAGTGTCTTTCATTTTGAGGTCAACAATCTAATAACCGTACACCAAACCTAATGCCACTGGACTAAACCTACCTTTTACATGACTGTAACCGAATATTTCATATTAGTTTGGGCTTTGATCCAAGTTTATGACCAGTGCTTCTGTTTGGCTTCAATAACGGTTTACGAGGGCCTTAAGCTCTCCCTGCTGGCTCAAAGGGATTAACAACATCAACTCAACATTTTCAGTATAAAAAAAAATAATAATAATGGAAAAACAAATTTACAACAGCCTTGAACTAAATCATTCAGGCTTTTATGTACATTACAATAAACAGCATTGGATTTAAGTCCAAATTAGAAATATTATTGCATCTTTTTAAAACAAACATCTGATTGGGTTTGAATTCATGTTTTGACACTTACATCTAATGGTATGATTGTTCATTTCCATATTTTGAAGTTTAACATGAGACTGAACTCCAACATAATAATTTGTTTACTATTTCAACAAAAACTTCCCAAGGCTTAAGGCAATAATTAAGTCAGTGGTATCTGGTGGCAAATATTTGATCCACAAGCACCAGGCTCATTGATTCCAAAGTAATTAACTATACAATAAATATACAATAGATGTAAACAATGTGAAAAAACAAAAAAGTAGGGCATACCTATGCAGAAAGTCATTTAATTCAATCAAAATCTTGCAATGAGAAAAAAAAAAGTAGTATCCAATTTGTACATGTCTGCTCCATAAACTACTGGGTTCATCCATGGCCGACGCTCTACGCTTCATCCAGGTTTCATGAATATATGTGCAGTGGATATTCAGAGAAATAAATTAACAAGCAAATGGAGGAGAGAAAATAACATCTTCAGAGGACTTAACAAAAATATGGCAGACAAAAACAGATTTAACATGACCAAAACATTATGATGGGCGACTCGGTGGTGCAGTGGTTTGCACTGGTGCCTCACAGCAAGAAGGTCCTGGGTTCGACTCCAACACCGTCGATGGGGGGTGGGACCTTTCTGTGTGGAGTTTACCTGTTCTCCCCGTGTCTGCGTGGGTTCTCTCCAGGTACTCCGGCTTCCTCCCACCATCCAAAGACATGCTCCGATAGGTTAACTGGTTCATCTAAATTGCCCATAGGTGTGAATGTGAGAGTGATTGTTTGTCTCTATATGTTCAGCCCTGCGATGAACTGGAGACTTGTCCAGGGTGAACCCCGCCTTCGCCCCTATGTAGCTGGGATAGACTCCAGCGACCCTAGTGAGGATAAAGCAGGTTCAGAAAATGAATGAATGAAAACATTATGATGGGCAATGAAGGCCACAATTTCATCTCATTTATATTCAGGAATGAATATAAGCCAAATTTAGCAAAATTGTGTACAAGTTATTCTTAAAGCAGCGAGCTAATAATTAAAAACCATTTCACGATACAGTCTGAAACCACAGACGTCAACAGGGTAACGGCTGATCCAACTAAATAATCTGCTACAGTGCTGTGTAAAAAGTTGGATATTAAATTGTATCACCAAAAGATATGACACAATTAAAGAAAAGCAGTTTCTGTGAATTACAGGCTTGTTATTTTGACCAGAATAAAAGCCAGGGATTGTAGTTTTGTCCTCCGTGAAGCTGTGGCAGCAGTTCAGTCAATGTGAAACCGCAGAGAAGTTGTTCATCTGTTTGACTTTTCCTTCAGTTCATCAGCATGAGCTTCTCCTTGCAGACAGATGGGAAAGCACCACATTCCTCTTTATACACCTTCGAGGGACTCCTAAAAAGTCACTTTTATAAACAAGTATTTCATTAAATCAGGACAGTGCAGTGTGTTTGCGTGTGCATATATTTGCGTATGGAGGTTTGTTTACATCTATATTGTGTCTGTGTGTTGCTGTATTCAGTGTTGGTTGTGGGTCTGTCTTAGGGGTTGTTTGTGACATATGTGACCATGGTGTTCGTTCAGTGTGTGTTGCTTGCGCCAGAAAGTTTGTATCTGCATGTTGAAACTGTTTTCTTATTCTTGTCTTTCCTATTTGTTCTTATCTGTGTCTCCTTTATGTGAAGCACTTTGTAACATGTTGTTTTAAAAAGTGCTATATAAACAACGCTTTACTTACTTACTTACTTACTACAGTGTTGACCATTCAAAAAAAAAAAAACAAAACCAGACACTATTGTGGTTGCATGTCATGTCAGTTTAACCAGTCCAGATCATTGTCTTCGTCGTCGTCACTGAACGGGGCAGGTGGAGAATGACCCTTCAAGCTTTGAACACAAACAAGAGAGAAAAAAGAAATCAAATATGAGTGATGTATGAGGAAAGAAAAACCAGTCAGTGTATCTTTTGGTAATTGGATTTTCTTTTCAGAAACAAAAGGAAAACTAGTGGGTAACTGATTTTCATTTTAAAATAGACAAATTAAAATTGAATTTCAAGGTGTTTTTCTTTTTCAGTGTCAAAACAGATAAACCAAATTTTAAAAAACAGATTGATTTTCATTTTCTTTCTAATAACAAAAAAGAAAGTCGATAAGTGTCTAATGATATTAATTTTCCTAATTTCACTGTACACACAACGACAATAAAGGCTACTCTATTATACTCAGTTCTATTCTATTCTATTTGTTCATCTGGCTGTTTCTAATCTGTCTGTCCATTTCAAAACCAGCAAAACATCAGTTTCACATCAGTTGCTCTACTGTACTGTATCTTGGCTGCTTCCCAGACAAACTGGATTCAGACAATGTTTATCTCCTAAAGATTCTGTTGACATCAGCTAAGAGTCACAACAAAATGTTGGCTACAGAAAGAGCCACCCGCAACAGGCTTTTTTATTTCTATCGCAGAAAACATTTGACTGATGGAACACCTGACTTTTACCCTGCGGCTCCAGGAGGAGCCCTGAAAAAGGCGCTGGAGAAAATGGACAGACTTTACAAACAGTGACAGTACTAGTTAATAAAAGCATTTGATGTTGTAGGCATGTTTGATGTTATAATCGCCATATCTAGACCTCAATTTCATGTTCTTGTTTTGTAAAACTAAAATCTCTATAAATAGTGTCAAAAAAAAAAAAAAAAACACTTTTGGGTTTGTGCTCACCGTTAACATAAAGCCTGGATGGATCTTGGCAGTCACTTGTTTCTGATGGCTCAGATACAGAAGCAGTTTGTACTGAAGAAAAGAAGAGATGCATTATTCATATAAATCAAAAGTTAATGTCAAACAAGTGACGGTGTAGCAAAGCTCCCACCTCACCTCTTTTGTTGTGTGGCTTCCCAGTCCGGCTGCTCCCAGCTTCCCTTGGTTCACATACTGTTGGTTAATGCTGCACCAGACACAACAATCTTTTAACTGGACTTCATTATGAGATGATTTGGTGGATTGTGACTTGATTGAAGTTAGAAAAAGTGACATCAAAGCTCCTGACTGAAATGTAAAGTGGAGTACTCACTACCTGAAGGCTTGAACTTCGGTGGCAAACAATAGAGGGTCTGCATGTGACGTCACCGCGGTTCCGCCCACTGAGTGGCAGAAAGAGGGAGATGAGTGACAGTGTTGGCTTCAATACTGTCTAAACTGAAGAACAATATTTCATAAAAAATGGGGAAAGAGCTGTTGTGTGATTGATTGTATGAACAGTTTTGAAAAGCAGTCGGAGCTATCGTTTTACAGACACCGAAAGACAAAGAAAAGAGAAGTAGATGGATCCACAAATCCAGGAAACCAAACCCAGATCTGTGGATCCTGTTTGGTGTCAGCTAACATTAATTTATGCTGTATTTTTGGGTAAAATTATACCTTAAATGACCTATTGTTTTGGCTAACGTTCCTTCTTAGTGCAGCTCTTGGTTTCATGATCAGATCTTTCATGGTTTTTGTCTTCATTTTGTGACTGTGAACCTTGTCCTCCTACATGATTAGTAAACTAACTGAAACTGAGGCTAACCTAGTTTTTCAAATAGGGGGGAACTGGAGAATAAAGCTACAACGGAGTATTAGGACCACAGAAGAAAATAAAAACACTTGTGACTACGAGTATAAAGTCATAAAACATCGATATAAAACCCGTAATTTTATGATAATAAAGTCTAATACAAAAAGAATCACAATATTATGACAATAAAGTTGTAGTTACAAAAAGAACTCATAAAAATGTCATTCATTTATGAGATTAAAGTCGTCATATTCCAACAATAAAACTATATTACAAGAATAATGTTGCAATTTAAAAACAGGTGGTTTAAATCTTTTAATTTCCCAGAATCCAGTGGTCCCCTGCTGGTCCACAGTAGTATCTGTGTTGGATGAAGTACTTGATCTGAACTAGACTCAGTAAATCTCCTCAGTCCCAGTAGATCATGCATATATTCACTGGGGTCAGTCCACGGTCTACTGGAAATGCACTTTGGATCAGCCGGTTCTGGGCCCTAGTTTTGGAGCCTGGTTGTCACTCATGATGAAACCATGTATATTTGCTTCATGTAAAAATAGCGCTGATCCCCTCCACCCTGGATGTCCGGATCCTCCATTTCTGTCCACATGTCAGTGTTCATGGACCACTTGTTCTTTGGTAGCTCATACAGATCCATGTCCAGTCCAACTGTCCTTCATTTAATTTCAGATTTCACATTTTCCCTTTTCTCTGGCTGTGTTTACTGCTATACTCTGTCATGTTGAGCAGGTTGGTTTAAGACACTCAGTCTGACTTAGGGGGCGTGGCCCGGGGGAGAAGTGATGTATGTGCATCCCCTCTATACTGTAGGAGCTCCAGGTGGTGGCGCTGGTGTCGGTGCTACAAAGAACCATAATGCTGTTCATTTATTGTTACTTCTTAGATGTTCGTTTTCTCTTTCTAGTAACAAAAAAATAAAGTTATTACCTGACAGAAATGGAAAAATGGACCAAAAATGCCTGTCTTTTTCATTTTCTGAGACTGGATGTTGTCATTTTCAAGGAAAGAATGCTAATACCTAGGTCACAAAGATTCTTAAAAACGATGGGTTTGTACAAAATCTGTACATCGTAGACATGCCCCCTCCATGAATGTCTACAAACTCCAGATTTCATATGACCTGGAAAATTTGTACATTGTGTAGCTGTGTTTACTCTCATTTTTGTACAGTGGAATGACTTTTGCTATTTTCATTTTATTTGGGAAACGACCTGAATGGAATGATAAGTTACAGATATGGGTTAGAGGTTTTGCAAAGTTATTTATGACTCTTTTAACAATCATGTCAATATCATGACAGTCAGTGGATAGCTTACTTTTGCACTTTAGAACAGTGTTTATCACCTCCTGCTCATTTGTTGCACACAGAAAAATTTAATATGGATTCCTTTTAATGGTTTCATTACACCGGTCATCACCTTGGTTGGGAATATCTGCAGCCAACTCCAGGCACACATTTACAAAAAAACTATTAAAACGGTTGACTATGTTATTCATGCTGTGATTTACACTATTTTTATCAATAAAGTAGTCAGAATATGTTGCTTTAGTAGGTCCTTGTTTAATTAAGTTGTTCAATATATCCCAAGTTCCTTTTATATTATTCTTACTTTCATATAATAATTTATTATAATATTACTTTTTGATAGTTCTGATTATGTTTAATTTATTTCAGTAAGTCATATCTTTGTTCTGCTTCTTTAGTTTTTAACTTAATGAACGATTTATAGAGATTATTTTTCTTTTTACAAGCATTTATTATTTCTTTAGTAAGCCATGGGTGTTTTTATTTTCTTTTTCTTTATGCAGAGTTCTTTGGCAGGGAAGTGTGTGTTATACAGAGAAATAAATACATCGAAGAAATTACCATATGGACTCTCCACGTCTGATTCCCGGTAGACTGTACTCCAATCCTGGAGCATTAGACTGTTGTTAAAGCCATTGATCGTTTCTTCAGTTCTTAATGGTTTACAGATAATTTTCATGTCTTCTTTACTTTTCTTTATGTCACAGTCAAACAGAGTGACATTGAGAGTAGATATTGTCTAGAATTGTGGCACTGTGTGATGTTATTCTGTTTGGTTTAGTTATTGATGGATAAAGGGACATACTGTACATTATGTCCAAGAAGTCATCTATAGTTTTTAGTTCAGTTTCTTTTACAGGAGAAAATTGTTTCTCCATCCATTCACTGAAAAGTTCAATAATTGAACCAGGTGATCGATATACACATCTTAGGATTACATTTTTCTTCTTTTCATTGTGGATCTCTACAGTCACACATTCCATTGTTTCATCTATTTCTAATGTCATCTCTGTTAAGACCATACATTTTACTGATTTATGAATATACAGTGCAACCCCACCCCCCATTCTCTTTTTTCTGTTCATATATCTTAATTCATAATCATCTAGACAAAAGTCAATACCTTTATCAATGTTAAACCAGGTTTCTGAAATGACAATGAAACTGAATGGATGAGTGTTGTTGAAATATTCTTTGATGGAATTAAAATTTTAATACATACTTCTGCTGTTAAAATATATGATTGACAACTTACCTACTGATTTAATATCATTTTCATACTGCTCTTGGGTGAAATAATTGCAATCCGTTGCTATGGTAGAAAGAAAGTTATCAAGATCTATCTCTGGATGTGGATCCATTGTAGTTTCAATGTAGTCCAGTGTTTTTTTGGCTTTGGCATTAGTTCTCTTCTTTTTATCTAAATAGGTCCTCGTTGATATAGATTTTCGTACCTTGGAGGCATTTGGCTCTCTGTAGTATCTCGGATTTATCCTTGAACTTCTGAAGCCGGACTACAATGGGCCTTGGTCCATCTCCTTTAGGTTTTCCAGCACGGTGAGCCCTCTCCATCTCAACATCCTTCTGGAACTGGAACTTCTCACTTCAAAGCTTTTTCACTTTCAGCTCTGTGTCGGTCCAGCTTTCTCCAGGTGACTCTGTAACGCAATCTATCATCAGGTTGTTTCTCCTGGACTGAGACTCCAGATACTCTATTTTATCAGACATGACCAGCATACTGTCACATACCTTGAACAAGTCTGTCTGGGTGGTGTTACTCTGTTGTTTTGGATTGCCCAACTGTGTATTTGTATCATTCACATCCTTCTGTGTAAATTGCAGACTGATTTTTAGCTTACCGGCCGACAGGCCATAAGCTATTGTCATGTGGCGTCTGTCATGTTACAAAAATTTCAATCGTCTTCTCCGAAACTACTGTAGCGCCCCTTTGCTCTTCATTGCTTTGACAGGGGTAGCTAACCTGGGTTCTTGTTAAGTATGTAATCTCTTACAATATTAAGGATTATTTAAACTATGGTTCTATTTTCTTTTTTATACTATTTTTAGTGCAATGTAACTTAATATACTTTTTTAAAACATTTACCCTTGAAATGAACCCTTTTCTAAACACTGAGCACTTTAACCACACTGTATGCACATGAAATCTTCCATTTACAATGCAAAAACACACACAGTTTATAAGGGCTGTGCAGGCCTGTGCGCTGCAGCCTAAAACCAAATGGCCTCTTCACCTCATCGGGCAATATAAAAAAAACAAAACAAAAAGGTACCTGTATCACCAGCTCCCGAGAAATGTTAATCCATATGTCCAGGGAAAAGGAAATCCAGAATCCGGTAATCGGCAGTCCTCCTGTCCTTCAGCTCCAGTGTTGCTGTGGGCTCAGTCTGGGTCCTCCGAACATTCTGCAGTTAGCGGTTAGCTAACCTGCTAGCTTAGTCCGTCCATAGCTAGCCACATGCAGCTAACTTACTGAGGTCGAAGTCTGTTTTTTTTAACGTTGGATTTCTAGTCGAAGTGCTGTTACAACACAGTCTCTCACCATTAAAGTCACGTTTGTGATCTGTCCGACCACTTTCCTGCACTAAACTGGTGTTCTTTTCTTCCTGAATACACTGTTATTCCATATTCTCATACACGCACGCGGCCGTCGTCTTCACCAGGTTTCCTCTCTTCTACTTCCTGTTTCCTGTTTCCTGTTCCCCTTGACTCCGAACTATTCTCCAAGCTCATAATACACATAACATAAAATATACATTTTCATTACTTTTTAACAAAACATAAAACATTTGCGCAACTTTCCCATATTATTAATATTATTTTTCATTAAGTATTTTAACAAACACTTTGCATTTAACATCCTGTGAACAATACAATGCATGAACTCAACAAAGTTACATACCTTTTCACAAATACATGATCTTTTTAATACTCCCACACTGAAATGGTTTTAATTTTTAACCCTTTGTATTCCACTTATGAACTTAGGTATTTATGTATTTATACTATTTATTTTTTTTAACACACACCCATCCCCTTATTTCCATCGGGCTACCCTACAATTCCAATTGACTTCAAACTTGGTATACAGCTTCTTTATGATAATGTCAACAAAAGTTAGTGAAATTATTTGGACCTGGATCTGATTCTGGATTTGGTGCCACTTTGAAAAATGTCCCCATTATCAGAGATAGGAAATGGATGGATGCAGTTACTCAGTAAATCTAAATGATATCCAGTGTAAATTTCTCCAGTCCAGCCCTGATGGGGAGATGACCCAAACATAATGTCCACATGCTGATCAGGATCTTCTTCTGGATCTGGAACTGACACAAAATTTAACATGCGCTCTTATGGGGAAAACATTTCAATCGTCTTTTTCTCTGAAACTCCAGTTCTGATTGACTTCAAACTTGGTATACAGCTTCTGTATGATGATGTCAACACAAGGGACTGAAATTATTTCGATCCGGATCTGATTCTGGATTTGGTGCCACTTTGAAAAATTTTCCCATTATAACAGATAGGAAGTGGATTGATCCAATAAATAAGTATCAATGATATCAAATTGGAATTTGAATTTTTTACAGATCTGATTGGAATATGACCAAAACATGGGCTATTTCTGTAATATAATAAATACACAGAACTGGATGAGAGTAAATGGATCTGGATACATTTCCCAAAGCTTTGAGTAAAAAAAAACAAAAACAAAAAAAAAACAAAACAGTCCAATTCTGTAAAAATGAAAATGTTTACATGTACAAGCTGTACTTGAACAGAACATGAACAAATATGAACGACCTCAACATTCTACAGAACAGTCAGTGCAATGTTACCAATATCCTGCCAGTTTATCATTTACACATGCATGTTCTAACTCACAGATCACAGTGGATCCACAAACACACAAAACATGTAATAACAGACAGAATATTATTCAGATTCCACATCCTTCTCTAAAGACATTTCAGTTTGTTCATATTTGCTCTGGTTCAGTTTTTGAAAAAGGGTTAGTCTAAATGTAAACATTTTGTGTAATTTGGCTTTTTTTTTTTTACACTAAATCAAAAGAGGAAGATGAGTGTTTTTCATTATTTATAGGTTCTTATAATAGTATTTTACTGGTCTGACCCACTTTAGATTGAACTGACTTAAAACGACTTTAACATCATTGATTGTTCATATCTTCAGTATAATTTTTGCATTTCACACATTGATCCCAGAGGCCAGACTGGACCCTTCAGTGGGCCAGGTTTGGCCCCTGGGCCGCATGTTTGACACCTGTGCACTAATCTATCAATACATGTAGAGGAACTGAAGTAGTTGGATCAGTGACAGTGGATGGAGACATTTGGTTTATGTTCAGTTCATGATATATTTTGCTGGAAAAGTCACTTTTTCCTTATTTTTTTTCCTTATTTCATCTAATAAGGTTTGAATTTACTCTGAGCTTTTATGAACATCTACATGAATTAAATGTAGGAAAATACTTGCTTTACACTGAAAAATGATGAGGATAACGTTTTAATAAATGGTGATTAATCACTGAGGAAAGGTTAAATAAAAATGGAAATGATGACAGAATTACTTTCTTTGTGTTCCTTTTAAATTTAAGGCTGAGATAATTAATATATAATTAATATTCTCTAGTGGGAAAGTGATTGTTTTGAAGTGATTGTGGGTCCTGGTCTGTGGACCTGGTTCTGGTATATGGTTCTGGCCTTTGGTTCTGATCTGTAGTCCTGTTGTGGGGTTCCAGTCTGCGCTCTGTGACCTGGTCCTGGTCCTGATCCTCTGTGGTTTCTCCTCCAGATCGAGGCTCTGAAACTCTTCTCAGGCTGAACTGGTTTCCTGGTTCCTGGAACACAGAAACAGCAGCAGAAAACTCAGCGTCCACGTAAGTAAAAGAAACTAAGACGACCAAAACCAAAGACACATTCATACAGTTACACAAAAGAAGACTGACTGCAGGGTTAGTGGTAGCTCACAGGAACAAACTGTTTATCCCACCCCCTTTAATATAACACTAATTAGATCAATACAAGAAGTCTACACACAAATATATGTATGTATGTGTGTGCGTGTGTGATTTTTATATATATATATATATATATATATATATATATATATATATATATATATATATATATATATATATATATATATATACACACACACACACACACACACACACACACACACGTATACATACTTACACACACGTAATTTTTTTTGGCTTAATTCAAGCAAAAAAATCTGCCAATGGACCAAGTGAAAATGATCTTGTTCAGATTTCTTGAAATCAGATTTTCCAGATCTATTGTCTATAAATCAGTTCTTCTATCTGACTGAAAAGTTCCTCTTCAGGTGATTCTGTCTGATTTTCAGTGGGATCAGATATTTGAACTAGAAATGAGACAAATACATGTGGACAGATGTAGATTTTTGCAGTGCACTACATAGAAACCCATATAAATACAGTTGGCTATAATCCATAATTATATGCATTGTTCCTTCTAATTTACACTATATATGACTATTTCAATGATCTTTTTATGTATCCCACAACTCTATTAGTTTATATAAAATATGATCTATACAACAACATTTCCATGTTCTGCTGTAATATTCACCGGTGTCATTAGATTTAACGTTAGTCTTTGTTTCACCCACGTTTCAACGCGCTGGTTTTCTGGCCCTCGTCAGGTGGTTGGTTTCGGCGTGGAGGAGAACGACCCTTCAGACGGCGCCGACAACCCCCCCGTCGTCCGCGTATGGCAAAGTCAGTGAGCTGAGCTTCTTGCCGGCCTGGACGCTGCAGCTGCAGGACACTGCGCTCATCACCGACATCAGAGCCTTCACAGCGTCGCTGCCGCTCCACCCCTACCACAAGATCCTGCACTAGGTCGGCGTCAGCAGAGCCCCGCCTCCGTCTGGGATGATGCTGTAACTGCGGCGACCGCTGGCAACAACATCCACACTGTGTGATCAGAGAAGAGGCAATGTTTTGTTTTTTTTTTTTTGTGACGCTGCGTTCACAACCTGCGGGAAAAAACGGGAAAAGACATGAAGATGAGGCTTCAATTCGGTTTTCTGCCCCTTTAACAAAATACTTGTGCATTTACGGTCATATTTACAAAAAAAGAGAAAAAAAAAATTCTTCTCTAATTTCTCATTTTCTTTAACCTAACAGCCAAGCACTTGAAGAAAAAGTCAGCAAAAAAGATTAAAATAAGTATGATAAACAAAAGTAACATTAAATCAGATTGTAAAAGCATGAAAAGAGACAGGATTGAAGCAGCGCTCTGACCTTAGGCCTAAAGCTGCAGGTTCCAGTTCAGCTCCACAGGTAACATCTGGAGAGGATGCTGCATAAAAACACATCTGCTAAAATCCTAGTTTTATACAGAAACTGATCGTAAAGTTACAGATTACAACTGAAGCTTTGGATCATCATCATCAAATCCTTCTGAAAACCACCGTCATGAATGTTTGATCAGACTTTAACATGTAAAACCATATGTTCTGCATCTGTTGAATCTTATTTTTGTGTATTAACAGTAAACTGATTCCTGCATAAAAAAAAAAGTACAAACATACAGTTTTACTACACAAATACATACCAGATGAGGTTTCTCTAGTTAGGGATTTTTTTCCCCAGGTGCAGTGAATGCAGCGTGCTGACTCAGGGCTCCAGTGTGTTCAAATAGAAAACCTGCGGAAAGGCAGAAAAATCATCTGTTCCTTCAGTTCCTTCTGTGACACATCCATGTTCATACTGTAATATTTTGTGAAATTTGAATGTACAGACTAACGGCGTCCGTTGGCCAGTGATGTGACCAGTGACTTTTAATGACAATAAATATAAACCTTTTAACTTTAGTCAGCGTATTCTTATTTCTAGCAGACAGTTTTCTACATGGTCCAGGTCAGCGTTGGTTCTCCTGCTCCATTTATCGTCCGTTTTATCTTTTAACAAATCCCATCTAACAGATGGTTCTCTCTTTGTTAGCATTAATAATGAATCCTCTCAGTGCGCTATAGTTAGTTATGGAGTACCTCAAGGCTCAGTTCTTAGACCAATACTGTTTATCATATACATGCTTCCTTTAGGTAACTTAATAAGAAAACATTCCATCAACTTTCATTGCTATGCTGATGATACCCAATTACATTTATCCATTAAACCTGATGAAGCCAATCAGCTAGCCAAACTACAGGAGTGGATTAAAGAGATTAAAGATTGGATGAACAACAACTTTCTGCTGTTAAACTCAAACTAAACTGAAGTAATTGTGTTTGGACCAAAAACTGTTAGGGATGAGGTGTCCAGCCAAGTAGTCACTATGGATGGTGTTACCATGGAGACCAAAACCACTGTGAGAAATCTAGGCCTTATTTTCCGTCAGGATCTATCGTTTAACTCTCACATAAAACAGATTTCTAGAAATGCATTCTTTCATCTGCGTAATATTACTAAAATTAGACAGATTTGAACACAGAACGATGTAGAAAAGTTAGTCCATGCTTTTATTCCATCCAGACTAGATTATTGTAACTCACTTCTCTCAGGCTGTCCCAAAAAGTCCTTAAAGACCCTTCAGCTAATCCAAAAGTCCTTACAGACCCTTCAGCTAATCCAAAATGCTGCTGCCCGTGTACTCACTAGAACCAGTATCACAGACCATATTTGTCCTGTGTTGGCTTCTCTGCACTGGCTCCTGTTAAAGCTAGGATAGACGTTTTTTTTTTTGTTTTTTTAAGAATATATTTATTCAATTTTCATTTTTTCAAAACAACACAAAACAAACCCAAACAGCTCAGCACCACAGTCAAAACTGAAACAGGGATTCATACTCAGCATGGAGACAGATACTCCTCACATTCATATCTATACAATACAACAAAAAGTTCATTCAAGAGCAGATGAAAACTCGAGATAGAATTGAGGACACTTTTCCCTCAGTATGGTCCAGGAAGGGTTTCCAAATGTGATTGAATATGTCGATCCTAGAGTGTGTCAGGCATGTCAAAAAGTTAAGTGGAATGTGCTTCAGTATCAGCTTCCTCCTTCCAGAAACAGAAAGGGTTTATCAGAAGTCCAGTGTAGTAGTATGTTCTTTTGGGCACAAAAAGTTTAAATATTATATAGTTTCCTGTTATGTTTGTTACTGATCCACCTATTTGGTAAGCCAAGGAGAAGAGATAGAGGATCAAAATCAATGTGAGTTTTGAGAATTTTTCTAATTTCCAGTAGGACAGACTCCCAGTCTCCTTGAATGTTAGGGCAGGACCACAGACAGTGTGTGAGGCTGCCTGTGGAGAAGAGCCCGGTTTACATTTAGATATATGGTTTGGTGCCAAGTGGGCTCTATGTAGCAGTTTAAGCTGTAAAGCCCAAGAACGACTGCAGATAGTAATTTTTTTGGCCGCATTCCAAATTTCCCTCCACATGTCTTCTGTGATATCAATATCCAGTTGTCTTCCCAAGGACTGAGTCAAACTAGGAGAATCAAGCTTACAATGACCTTTCAGAGTTTTATAGCACAGACTAAGTGACACCTTCCTAGTTCCAAAGAACAACTTTTCAATGTCTGAAACCTCATTGTCTTTCATTAACGATGTTTCTTTTTTAACAAAGTCTCTTATCTGAAAAAAGCGAAAAAGATTATTTTTCCCTATTCCAAAGACTTCAACAACTTGGCCAAATGACATGAAAATTCCTTCCTTAAAAAGACAACCGAAAGTGGAAATGCTTTTAGTTACCCAGTCCTCAAAACCTGAATCTAGCACACCTGGAAGAAAGTCCGGATTATTGACAATAGGGGTGAAGGGGGAGGTTTTCCCAGTTCTCCCTTCAACGTGACGAGCCATTCGCCAAGCCCTGACTGTATTAGCGATTATTGGGTTATTACTAAATTTATTTACCATTTTCATGTTTTTCAAAAAAAAGCAAGCTTTTAAGAGGGCATTCACATACTAAGGCTTCTATGTCCAGCCACACTGCAGATGAGTGTTCACAGATCTACTCAGGTATATAATAAAAGTGAACTCACCTGATATTTTTTCAGATCTGGCAGATCCAGGCCTCCCATATGATTTGGAAGCTGTAATGTTGACATTTTTATAAGAACCCTTTTTTTGCTCCAAATAAAGGAACTGAACCAGCCTTCTATTTTTTGGATCAGCTTGTGTGGAAACAGAATAGGAATCATTCTCATCGGGTAAAGCAGGCGAGGAAGAATGTTCATTTTAAGGAGTGAGATCCTGCCTATGGGAAGGCTGGTCCAACGTTCAAGGTCTTGTTTGATTTTGTCAAGTAATGGGACAAAGTTAGCCTTAAACATCTGATCAAAACAGGGAGTGACAAAAATACCCAGGTATACAAATCCTGCAGGTGACCACTTAAAGGGAGAACTGGGAAGGTGGTGTTTCCCCAAAGGCACAGCCTCAGATTTTGAGAGGTTGATTTTATCGCCAGAAAACAAACTAAACTCACTGATAATTGTAATGACCCTATGAACTGACACAGCAGGCTTGGAAAGAAACAACAGAACATCATTGGCATAAAGAGAAATTTTATAGACCCCTTGTTCAGTGTTGACTCCAAATACATTAGAATCACCTCGAATTAGCTCAGCTAGCGGTTCAATTACAAGAGTGAACAGAAGAGGGGAGAGAGGACAGCCCTGTCCGTTTCCTCTCCCAACCTCAAAGTTTTTAGACCTAAGCCCATTTGGAATAACTGCAGCCAGAGGACCATTATAAAGGATTTTAATCCAGTTGATAAAATTAGAACCCAACCCAAATTCTTGTACAGTGTAAATCAAGTAGGACCACTCAACACGGTCAAACGCTTTTTCTGCGTCGAGGGAAACCACCAGACCATTCACAGCGTGCTGCTGACAGAAGTGAATTATGTTTAGAAGACGTCTGAGGTTATTACACGAATTGTGACCCTTAATAAAGCCTGTTTGATCAGTATTTATTACATAGGGCAAGATACTTTCCAAACGTGTTGCAAGAATTTTTTAATCAACATTAAGCAATGATATAAGTAAGAGCCACAATCACAGGTTTTGTTTTTTTGAGAATCAAGGATATTGGCTTCCCCACGAGAAGGGGGGAGGACACCAGGGCCCAACGAGTCACTGAGCATGTTTAAGTAGGGCTTTGACAATAAACCCCTAAATTCCTTATAGAATTCAGATGCGAATCCTGGTGCCTTCCCATTCTGAAGGGATCTGATAGCTCTCTCCACTTCCAGCTCTGGTATTTCTGCATTTAAACCTCTTTTTATCATCTGGTAGGTTGGGTAGATTAATTTGTGAGAAAAAAAGGTTCCATTGAGGACTGAGAGTTGTCACATTGTTCAGACTGATATAGATTCCTGTAAAATTCTCGAAAAGCTGCATTAATTACCTCAGGATCTGTAGAGCAGGAGCCACTCCCAGTGGAAATTGAAGCAATTGTTTGGATAGCTATTCAAGTTTTTCTAAGATATGAAAGACATTTGCCTGGTTTATCCCCATGTTCGATCAATTTTTGTTTGGCAAATTTAATTTTGTCTGTAGCATTCTGTGTCAGTAAAGTATTAAGTGAGCAGCGGATGGCATTAAGCTCCCTTAATTTGGATTGTGAAGGTTTTTTGAAATATTCTTTTTCTACAAAAATAAGCCTTCTTTCTAATATGTTCTATTGTTCTGCAATTCTACGCTTTTTGCTGGATGTGTAAGATATTATCAAACCCCTACTAAACGCTTTAGCAGTGTCCCAAAGAGGAGATGGGCTACCAGCTGTGGGCGAGTTGACCGTAAGAAAATGTTTGAATTCTGTTCTGAAATATTCTACAAAATTAGTGTCCTTCAGAATTAGGGAATTAAGTCTCTAGTGTTTTGGCTGAGCTCCTGCATGTTTAGGGATAAAGTTTAAATAGACTGCTGCATGATCAGATATGACAATATGTCCTATTCTACATCAGACCACTTGTTTCAGAATGACTTTAGGAAGAAACAAATAATTGACATGTTTATGACATTTAGGTGGGTTACAGTAAAAAGTGTACTCTTTTCCTGCAGGGTGGAGTTTTCTCCACACATCCACAAAACCTACTTCCTCAATGAGGTCAAACACCTGATTAGCTTTTCTGGGAGTAGAGAGAGAGCCAATAGGCATCAATGGATTCATGAGAATTAAAATCTCCTCCTACTGTAATGGCAAAATTACTTATATCCATATACATTCATATATATTTTCATATAGGCTTCTAACTCTATTTCAGATATATTCATGTCACTGTATTCTAGAGCAGTTTTGACCTCTTTTGTGTTGTGTCCACAGTAGAAGGCCAAACCAACATTTCTCACAGGGGTCTTATCTCTAAGTTCCTGACACAAACCAAAACACTTTCGACATATCATAATTTTCTCATGGGAGACAGAAGACTACATTGTGATTTGTATTTTTGGGTTCAGACCGTCTCAGTCTTTTGTCTGAGTGATATCTCTTTCTATGGACCTCCAAATAAAGTGATTTCTTTGACACTGAACGCTTGAACTGACCCTTCTTTTTTGAAGACGAATTAGAAGAGTATTATTTTTCCAAAACAATTGGTGTCAGAAGTGGGATAGCTGAAGATCCGCCATGTGACACTCGAAGGTGTCGGACAGGTTAGCCACCAAGAATCCACAATCTAGGGGTTCTCCTCTACCTCACTGAAAACCTTCAGAGACCAGAGGGTCTGACGCCTGGTGTCAAACTGGTCCACTTCACGTCTGTTCAATGAACTCAATACTCGACCTCCTCGCCTGAAGGGTGAGATATATTTTTACCAATTATTCAATTGAAGTATTTGCACGTTGGAGAGACTATGTCTCTCGGCTGGCCTGGGAACGCCTCGGGATCCCCCCGGAAGAGCTGGAGGAGGTGTCTGGGGAGAGGGAAGTCTGGGCATCCCTGCTTAGACTGTTACCCCCGCGACCCGGCCCCGGATAAGCGGAAGAGAATGGATGGATGGAAGTATTTGCTTATTAATTAAATTGGAAAAGGAAAAATTTGAACTAAAGTAAATTAAGTGTAGTACCACATATGTCATGTCTGTCTACTGGAGCTGACTGTCAGTAGGAGCCTGAGATGAGGAAGTCTGGAATTAAAGTCAGACTTAACGTGGTTAGGCCCACAGGGTTTTTAATCCACTTGTACCTTAGAAACCAAGTGTGATAAGCACAGGGACGCCTGTGGTAAATATCGTTAAATCAGGAAACGTGGCAGTGTGGCATCACGGCATTTCATGGTTAGGCTGGTTTAATGGATAAAAGGGAAAAGCGTTTGGAACGCAGTCAATCGGTTGACATCACAACTAACACTTTTAACGGTGCACTGGAGCACTCACTAGGGCCTTGGTGGGAGGTTAACTGGTTACTTGTTCAGTGTCCTTTGTTTTGTGCCCAACCACTGTGGCCGCGCCGGATAGCATCCGTGGGATCTTCCTACGGAGGGTCAAGGGGTTCAGTCAAACCAGGATTTGGCTATGGGCAACGAGCCAAGCAAAGGAGTACAGGTTCTGACAGGGCCTGTAGTGGAGGACATGAGGAAAATATGGTTCTGAAAGCGTTCAGTGTCTGGCGGTCTGGACAAGCCCATTTGGCTTTCTTAAGGGGGGTTCTTTGAGTCAAAATCAGCTGAAACAATTAGACCAGGACTTGCAAGAAAAGGAAATTTTAAAAAAAGAGCTCAATTTTCTACTTGTTTTTTCAAATTTTCTTATTATTCTATGGTTGATAATTTTGTGGGGTAAAGCTCATGACATTGTGAATCTTGTCGGTCAAAGTTGATGCCGACTGATTAATTTCTTTATCGTTGGGAATTAATTATTTTGTTGTAGTTACGCAGCAACGTAATGTAAGTTGGGGATGCCCAACGCCTGGTAAAGCACAGTATTTGACAATTTCGTTATCTTAAAGTTTTTGTGGCCCAGATCGTCATGTCTGGAAGATTAATGTTCCATGGGGGACATTAATAAGTAGTTTAGGAAATGCGTGTTTTTGTGTTATTGAACATAACTTCAGCTGCGGTAACCCAGACTGAGGTCTGTCCCTGTTAGATGGGAAATGCACATTTTAAGTCCTGCCACCGGATTGTGACAGGCCAAGATTCAAATGCATGGGTAATAATAAATACGGGCTGGATGTTTTAAAATGCATCTGTGAATGGGGTGAACATGATGACTTTTCTTCTGAAGGTACCTTGTCTTTACAAAATGTCAGAAAACTACATTTGAGAACTTTGCCGAACACAGACACAGATTGTTCTTTGTCACACACAGGAAACTGCATCTAGTGCGTCAACTTTTGCTCCTCCCCCGTTCTCCTCCTCCTTTCTCTGCTCCTCTCTATACTCCAACCTCACAGCTCTGAAGCTCCTCCCAGAAGATGATCACACCTGCCTGTGTCCACCACAGCCAATGGCACACCCACAGCCCAGCAGCAGGAAGCCACTGTCCGTCCCCCTGAGCATGAAGCTCCTCCTCCTCCTCCGCATCAACCTCAACAGTGTCATACCAGAGCAAGTGTCAACATCAGCAACGAACTCAGAGCCAAAGGAAAAAGCAGCTGGGGTGAGACTGTGACTGGTTATAATCTGAGACAGACTGTTTGATCTGAATCCACCAGACTGTGAATATGAAGACACCAGCGGTGTCTCAGGTCCAGATGGTCCCGTTCTGCTTCATCGTCCATGGTCACCAAATGACATCAAGGCAAAGGTGGCTGAGGCCAAGGCAGGAGACGTGGACGAGACAGATACAACAGACAACAGGGTTTGGTCGCTGGCAGCAACGACCTGGAGGATACAGGCAACGACGGTTCCAAAACAACTAAGAGGATACAGGCAACAATGGTTCCAAAGCAACTAAGAGGATACAGGCAACAACGGCTCCAAAGCAACTAAGAGGATACAGGCAACAACGGCTCCAAAGCAACGAAGAGGATACAGGCAACAATGGTTCCAAAGCAACTAGGCTGTGAGACACGTACACCTGCACCTCTCTCCTCTCCTTCCCCTCCCCTGCAGCAGAAGTCATACACATGCTTACTAACCCAGATTCTTCATCTGCATATCAGCTGTCTAGACTGACGTCACACACCTACGCCAAGCACACACACACACTCACATGTTTTAAACAGTTGTCAATGATATCTTTAGGGGTTTTTTTGGTAAACAACTTCTTGGTAGATTTAGAAATTACAAGTTTAGTTTTATTGGGAACAGGGGGTTTTACTCTGATGAAAACTATCTGACAAACCCATCCTTTCTAAAGTAGCCAGTGGTGAAACAGTCCAAGTGTATTTCACTGAACCAATGCTGTGTTCACTGTCAGACATTTTTTTTTTTACACATACATTTTTGTTTTCAACGGCATGCCACCCTTGAAAGGGAAAAAAAAAAAAAAAAAAAAAAAAAATCTCCTGGCCAGAGATCTTATGGTTAACCTGCATTACATTGCACCTCTCATGTTTCAACAGTTCATCCCCCCTCAGTTCAACCACCGTTCACAGAATCCACTCCTCACACGTCTCTTGTGTGTCCTCATTCACAGAGCTCATAGGACTTAGATCCACAGCATGCCAAGCCTTTTGGATCACTGACTGGCAGCCCTCACCATCAGTTTCCATTCTTCCTTTATATTTCTGCCAGAGAGATAAAAAAAACAAAACAAAAAACAGGTTTCATTCAATATTGTACACATTAATAGATCCATGCCATCCTTGGTGGTCATTCTGCGTACAACTGCATCCAGTACATAGGTACCATGTATGTCTGATTAAAAATTAATAATTGCCCTCCAATCCATATTGCCCCTAAAATCTGATTATCACCCAAAATGTTTGATCCTCTCAGACCAGGGATTAAAGCAAAAATTTTTCATCTGACTGAAAATTTTCTTCTGGTCAAAATCATTGGCCACTATTAAAAATGATGCAATACAATACTACTATAGCATACAAGTTTATATAGTCAAATTTTGCAATACTGTAAAACACACTGAATGGGAGAGTGTACAGGTGTAGAAGATTAGTAACATGGATAGAAAAAATGTCATGAGTGGTATTGGTGGGGGGTCTGGGGGTCCTCCCCCAGAAAATTTTTAAAGCTTCAGGTCAATTTTGGTGCTCTCTGGTTAATTTTAAAGGGCATGAAAACCTTTGAAGCAAGTGAAAATAATAACTAGAAGAAAACCTTACTGCAAAAAATGAGTGAAAAACTTTTTATTTAACAATATAGGAACTCCTAAAACATAACTCCAACTCCAACAGCACATGAATTTTGGGGAAAATGTCTGTGTAAATGTCACCCTAACCAACTAATCTTCAGTTTCTCAGATTGATGGCGGATCAGGACTTTTTTTACCATTGGAATCATACAGAATTTTCTTGTGGCAAACGTCGTGAAATTTTGCCCCAGTTAAGCCATAAATCGGATTTAATTTACCTTTCTGATCATGTTAGGTGGACTGACCACTGGACTTGTCTGATTCTGGTCGCTCACAGCTGACTGGCTCTGGTTGCTGTCGGTCAGCACCTGTAATGGATAAAACAAATAGGAGAGGGACAATAAAGAGACAGGTACTGGAAATGTACCACCAGAAAGGACATTTGAGGCTTTAATAAAAGAAACCATCCTCTTGTTGACAAGGACACAGAGGAAAACTTTGATTTGAATCTCTAGATAGCTTTACAAGATACAATCAATGTAAGATACTGATTAAAATCTATCACTTATGAAGCTATACCTCATTAATATTTTTGACTGTGGATGGGGAATTTGAAGCTCCACAAACTGTTGAATGCATTTCCTCATCAAGACCCTGCAAAAAGAAGAAAAAAAGAGGGATATCTTAAATATGTGAAGATAGGATGTTGCTTATGTAACATTACAAGAAAGGTATTATGGCTGTGCTACTGAAAGTCTTTTGTCAGACACAAATCCACTCTGAAACAGTTCTTAAGTCACTTATCCGATCACATGACTACAGTCTATAGATTCCAAAAACTATTATCTTCTAAGTCAGCAGTTCCCAACCTATTTAGGCCACTTTCTACCTCCTACCTTATATACCATCGTCCACACAAACCATGTCCATTTAAACCAAACTACTGTCCATACAAACCATGTCATACTCATGTCAGTACACACACACACACACACACACATTTGCAGTTGTGATATTTTGCCCAAAGTTAAGCCATAAATTGGATTTATTTTACCTTTCTGACTGTGTTGGGCAGACTGACCACTGGACTTGTCTGATTCTGGTTGCTGACAGCTGACTGGCTCTGGCTGCTGTCATATGCAACAGGAGGAATATGGCCCTTGCTACTCTTCAGATAAAGTGTTGTTCAACAGTAGGTAAACAGGTTCACATTTGAAGAACCCATTAAGTTTCCTGGCTGTATAGTGCATGTGTCTCTCCCTAAGTGGAAAAACACCTTTCCACTATAGAAATGCACTGTTTGGAGTCTGCATGACATTAACAGGAGAAGGATGACCGTTGCTGTATGTGCAGCTGTTCTTGACTACATAAGGCTGAACTGCATTCTACTACCCAATGCTTTAGTTGTTACATGTTTTGATAGTGCACAATGTCCCCCACAACATGAAACAGTTTCACTTATAGAACCAATTCCAGTGAACTTCCAAAAGAACCACACTGACAAGGCTATGGCAAGGGAAATATTTTAACTGGAGTCCACTAGCAGCCATGGTTTTCATATAAAAAAAAAAATTAAATGGTGTTCAATCTGACTGATTCTCTGCATCACCATCCTCAGTCTCTAAATCACATCTTCCTTCTTTCACTCTACTTCATTCACTATAGATCATTACTGCAATAATATTACACTAATAAAAATAAAAGCAGGGCAGCAGCATTTTGATTTTGTGATATGACAGTGATAGGAGCCACATTATGATTTTGGGTCCAAGAACCTTGTGAGATTAACACAAACCGGGGTTATCACTATAGTGATTTTGACATCAGATTAATTTCTGATTATTGAATTCTTGTTTAAAAACATAACTACAAGAGACTAATTACTGAGAGAGTTCAGCTAAACGCATGCTTCAAAAAACTGTGAACCAACAACAGGAGAAAGACATTCAGATCCTCCTCTACCTGTTCAATCTGTCAGTCCCAAACTGATGAGTAATAAGAACTAGTGTAAAGGCCAACATTTAAAGCAGGCTCAGCTGTGTGCTGACTGCTCAGAACACCTGCCCCTGGCCTCCTCAGTTAACTACATGCACCAGGTACAGGTTTGTTTCCCCCTCATGTGTTACACAAAGCAGGCCATGAACATTTTAAAGTGGTATCCTATCATCACATAATCGTTACAGTATAAAATATCCTGCTGTGGTTCGTATTTTCCCCCAAAAGCCAAACCTGAGCTGTCCTGCTGCTGTCTGTCCTCCTCTCCCCCTGCCCCGCATGCACACCGGAACGTTAACGAGGCTTAATTAACAACCACCTTAGCTTGCTGCACATACAGAAAACGAACAACGGTGTCATATTATATACAGTGCTGTAACTATTCAATCATTAGGCCAAACCTGAGCTGCCAGACTGCTGTCTACTCTCTGTGTACACTTACAGTTAAAGACTGCACAACGTAATGTTAATTAGGCTTAATTAAAAAGCAAGCTATAGCTTGCTGCAGGACACAAAACCAACAATGGTGCTATAACATATACTGGTTTATAACTACTGAATCCAAAAACCAAACCTGAGCTGTCGGCTGTCCTTGACCTCTTATTAGCAAAGCTTTTAGCCATAGCAGCGTTAGCTAATCAGTGTTAGCTCTCTCATCTAACTTTACCATGTGCAAAGAACACACACATCGATGGCTTGACACACAATCAGCAAAAAGAGGCTGAATTAGATTAAAAACCCTTACCTGTATGTGTTTACTCCGTTAGTTAGTCCACCAAGCAGCGACTTCCTCCTCCAGTATTTCATTTTTAAACGTCCTGAAGGTCTGGAGACGGTGTGGGCGGACCTTGGAGTCGACGTATTGTAGGTACCGCCCATTGACAAAAACCAGCCAATCAGAAGAAAGCCCGCCAAATCGCCCGCCAAATTTGACGTGTGTATCGAAAATGTGTAAGGAAGTGCAGTTCCACCACTGGCCAGTGGCGGCGCTGTCCTGTACACTGGGGCACACTCAGTCAGGTCAAGTGGTACATAAGGACTTTCAAAGAAAAAGCGACAGTGTTATTTAGACACTCAATAACACAGAAACACTCTTTGTTTTATGAGGACTCTGGCATGGTCCGGCTAAACCACATAGGTCCTCGGAGCCCCGGTGCGTAGTCAGGTGAAATGTCCCTCTAAACCACAAATACCAACACACACACACACACACACACAAAGGTTCTCTAATAGTTTTGGATTTTTCATTATAGTTTAGTTTTATTTAGTTTGACTTTTTTTTCTCTAATTCAGTTAGTTTTAATTCGTTTTTAGAGCAGGTTTACTAGTTTTCATTAGTTTTCTTTTTTTTCTAAA